>NW_023596746.1:47259637-47469836 GCF_011947565.3 Pollicipes pollicipes
TCTTGTGCGTTAGGACGATGATGTGCATTCCATTGCAGTCTACCGGGTGGGGGGGGGGGGGGGGGCAGAGGGCTACGGCTCGGCTTGCTGTTTGTGTTGTTCGGCTTGCCACCTCAATCTACTGCTTGCCGAGTGTTAAAGGAACCGGAAAGCCTTCTTTAGTTGTCTCGTAGACTCACCACCCGGGCTGTAATCATTGTTAGCATTTGGCATTAACAGCAGCAGTAGATGTGGGTACACCCTCAAATCCGGCGTTACGTCCGGTGGCGCCCTCAGATATGGCAGTAGTAGTCGAGACCTTAGGGTTACGGTGAGGTCATCCAAGAAAATGATGCGAATCCCGCTATGTTATTCCGCATCCGATGAGTTTAAAAAGTACTTTTTTGTTTGTAAGAGTTTTCGCTTCATCATCGCAAAAACGTCAAACAGCTTTCTTGATGGGCCCTTAAACTATGCCGCTCGACCCAATTAAATAAAACAATGGCCAACTATGACATTTTTACGACCCGCATGTCACATCTGATTCACTCCTCTGTTCTCATGATTGAGAGCGCGGCGACAATTCCGAACGCGGTGCAGATCGGTACCGTGGCATCCTCAGCCACCCTATTCCTGCGTCATCATGAAATAGGGGGCTCGTACGGTGTTCAGCTGCCTCCGCCGCTAAGCCGGCTCCCTCGGCGTCAGTTCGCTCAGAGTCTGACGGCTGGTGCGTGGCAGAGGTGCCAATGGAGGCCGTCACCTCCCGGGTCAGACACCGACACGAGGGCAGCGGCATGCTGCCTGTCTTCCCGTCCCAACCGGCCCCGGACACTAGCCCGCCACGACAGCCGGTAGCGCGCGAGTCGGGTGACGTGTGAGAGATGGAGTCGTCTATGACGTGGAGGACGTACAGCGGGACCCCCCGTCCTGTCCTCGAGCTGAGGAACGTGCGGGGGACGTGACAGCGGCCGCCCTGGATCGATCGGGGTGGAGCCCAGTGAAGCCCGGTAACGTCCAGTGATGCCCACCGATGCGTGACGACCTCAGGTGGCTCCCGTTATCGCCCCTGCCCGCCGTCGTGAGGGTCCACACGGCCGTGATGCATGCACTCGCAGCTGCATGGCACCTCGCTGCCGACAGCGGGACGTCGCTCTTTCCCCGGGGTGCAGCGCCCGGCAAAAAGGGAACACCATTGTTGTTGGCTGCACCGGCGAACACATTCAAGCCCGGCGTGTCGGCGCGTCACCATGGCGAGCGCGCGGTCGGGCCAGCTGTCGGTGCTGCTGTACCGCCAGGCCGGAACACCATATCACCTCCAGATACCGTCGCCAAGTGTCAGCTTCTTACAGCAACTGATGCGAGAGAAGCGTGAGTTCGCTTTGAAAGTATTGCTAGCCATCCTCGCCTGCTTTAAACGGCGCAGGGACCGTTGCTGCTATCTGTGGGTTCCGCGACGCCCGCTCTCCCGCGAACAGATGGTATGCTACCCCTCGCTGGCCGGTGGGTAGACGCAGTGCCGGCACCGGCGTGTCCCGCACCGCGCCGCTGCCGACCGCGTCAGCCCAGTAGTACCTGCAGTAGTAATAGACGGCCGGCCGCCAGCGGCGCAGCGTGTACTGATGCTATCGTGGCGGTCGCGTCCATCAGCCGCGGCTCCCATTCACTTTCATGAGCGTTATCGGCCGGGCCGCGGGCCGGTTTCGTCACAGTGACGTCGCGCCGGGACGCAGGGGCTGCGGCGTTGGCAGCGGGCAGCGCACCGGGGCGTGCTGCCGCGGCTGCTGCTGCAGCGCTGCCCTTAGCAGCCGATCCTGCGCCGCATGCGCGCGGATGATCCAGGTTACCTCTCATACACCGCTTTCTAGCCACATGCTGCCAGTTCAGCTGCCACACGCAGCCCACTCCGGGGAGCAGCAGTTCCAGCGGGCTGTGTTTGCACAGGCAGGTGGCCGCTTGTTCCTCGCCACGTGCCATTGCCGCGGTTGTCGCCTGCCGGGCGGAGCTAATCGCGCCGCCGCGCTGCCGTGGGAGTGGATCTGTTCGTAGCTGGAGATCTCTCGGCAGCAAGTGTGCCCGGGGCTGGCACTGATGGATTCCGGCCGGCTCGTCTTTATCTTCGTCATGGGCCACTCACGCGCGGGCGCCGGCGGCTGCCGGCCGCGGTCAGTACAGCCCGCCGTAATGACACCGCGCCCGACTCCAACGCCGCCGGTAATCGCTACCACATGAGTTATTGGCTTATTCAGGCAGAGAGCAGTAGAACAGATTGCCGGCTAGTGCTGAGCGTGAGGCTTTCGGGCCAATGGCGACTCCCGGCCGACGTTCGGCCCTCGGCCGGGCTGAGCTGGCCGGCTGGGCGTCGGCATTGTTAGGGGCCCGGCGGCCGCGGGCGCTGCAGTACCGATTGGCTGCCGAGCTCCCGCGTCTGATGAACAGCCCGCTGCGGGCGAGCACGCCCAGCGCGAGACGAGCCGCGGACGGGGACAGCAGCAGCGCGGGCGCGGCGCGCGCGGCCCTGACCGGAGACGCTCTCGCTTCCGCGCGGCCCGCCGGGGCGCCAGGGGTGCATCGACGTCCAGATATGCCGATCGCTGCAGGGCGGCGTGGGACGGACTCAGCTGTTTACCAGCCGCCCGTCAGCTGTTGGTGACCTTGTGCGGCGTGCCGACAGTCAGGTGCGCTGCCCGCCACCCGCTGCCCTCCCCACCCTGGTCCGGTGGCCCGAGCCGGCCGGCTGGTGGCCGCTACGGAATGGTCCCATGCCGCGAGTGAGCTGCCTCGCGTCATCAACCAATCGTCACATGCCGTCAGCGGGAGGCGTCCCATGTCGTCAGTGGGAGGCGTCCCATGTCGTCAGTGGGAGGCGTCCCATGTCGTCAGTGGGAGGCGTCTCATGTCGTCAGTGGGAGGCGTCCCATGTCGTCAGTGGGAGGCGTCCCATGTCGTCAGTGGGAGGCGTCCCATGTCGTCAGTGGGAGGCGTCCCATGTCGTCAGTGGGAGGCGTCCCATGTCGTCAGTGGGAGGCGTCCCATGTCGTCAGTGGGAGGCGTCTCATTTCGTCAGTGGGAGGCGTCCCATGTCGTCAGTGGGAGGCGTCTCATTTCGTCAGTGGGAGGCGTCCCATGTCGTCAGTGGGAGGCGTCCCATGTCGTCAGTGGGAGGCGTCCCATGCCGCCAGTGGGAGGCGTCCCATGCCGTCAGGTTAGCTCAATCTGTCCCGTGTTATCGGAGGAGTGTGCCAGCGTCGTAAAATTTCCTTCGCCGTTTAAAGAACGGTGCCATGGCATCATCAAGCGGTGCCCTGCCGTCAGTGAGCGGTCCCTGCCGTCAGTAAGCGGTCTTCGCCGTCAGTGAGCGGTGTCGGCCGTCAGTGAGGGGTCTCCGCCGCCAGTGAAGGGTCACCGCCGTCAGTGAGGGGTCCCCGCCGTTAGCGAGGGGTCTCTGCGGTCAGTGAGCGGTCCCTCGCAGTCATTGAGGGGTCTCCGCCGTCAGTAAGGGCTCCCCGCCGTCAGTGAGCGGTCCCTGCCGTCAGTAAGCGGTCCCCGCCGTCAGTGAGGGTTCCCCGCCGTTAGCGAGGGGTCTCTGCGGTCAGTGAGCGGTCCCTCGCAGTCATTAAGGGGTCTCCGCCGTCAGTGAGCGGTCCCCGCCGTCAGTGAGCGGCCCCTGCCGTCAGTAAGCGGTCCCCGCCGTCAGTAAGCGGTCCCCGCCGTCAGTGAGCGGTCCCCGCCGTCAGTAAGCGGTCCCTGCCGTCAGTGAGCGGTCCCCGCCGTCAGTGAGCGGTCCCTGCCGTCAGTAAGCGGTCCCCGCCGTCAGTGAGGGGTCCCCGCCGTCAGTGAGGGGTCCCCGCCGTTAGCGAGGGGTCTCTGCGGTCAGTGAGGGGTCCCCGCCGTTAGCGAGGGGTCTCTGCGGTCAGTGAGCGGTCCCTCGCCATCAGTGATGGGTCACCGCCGTCAGAGTGCGCGTGGCTCTGGTGCGGGAGGCGGCGAGGTATTACCGGGATCCACCCATCCGCCGCGGCCATGTCCGCCCATGGCACCGCCCGGCCGCCACCTGACCACAAACGGCGCCCCACTGGCGGACGCCGCCCCTGGCCGTGGGAGGTTCAGGGCAGGCTCAGCCCGGGCGATGATTCGAGGTGAAGTGTGCCGCACTGCTGAGTGCGCTGTCAATCGGAGGCAAAGCCTCTTTCGAACACCCGCAATTTTTGTATGGAAATGAAGTAGCCTTTTGTCGTATCGGAATACTTGATTTAGACGTTTGACCTTTTACCCTGCGTGAGGTCAAAGACCTTTCACAAATAAAGGACTAGCATGACAGTAGACGTATGATCGGCCTGTTATCTGCGCGAACATCTTCAACGCGTGTGTCTTAACGTTTGGGTACAACTCCATAGGAGAGTTAGCGTTAACATCAGCACATCGTCTTGTAGGCCTATTCAGCATGGCGGGTTTGCCACACCAGTCCCCGGTGCGGTGCTTTTACTCCTGATCATCGTGACATATTGCTGACGCTTTTACTCCTGATCATCGTGACATATTGCTGACGCTTTTACCCCCGAGCATTGTGGCATTGCTGACACTTTTACCCCTGATCATCGTGACATATTGTGGACTCTTTTACTCCTGATCATCGTGACATATTGCTCTTTCTGACATGTTTCTCTACCAGACTCGCGTTTGACTCAATTTTTTGGGCCGGCTCAGGACCGACTCACATATTTAGGATCTGATTTAGCTCATGGCTCATAGCCGATCCAAATTGTTTTATTCAACTCAGTTCAGACTCACCGCATGCATTGAATCATTTAATTTATGACTCACTCAACACGTAAAATCAAAGATCTGACTTATTTCTGGCTCTTTGCTTTATGGCCTATGAGGAGTCATATGACTCATACATGTATATATATATATATATATATATATATATACACATTATGATATGGAATATAGGTAACACAGCCTTGTAGCAAGCTTATAGTTTGAGCTCCGCAAATGCGGTGCAGCCAACAATACCTTTCCTGTAACCTGTTACCAACCACCTATCTCAGATTTCAGCGCTAGGCTAGCACATTATATCTGACACCTACGACCTAGGCCCATTATTAATATGTAGAATGCAATGTGGGCTTGACTGCACTAAACCTGGCAGTTGCCAGTCTGCATCTGCCAAGTGTCAGCCGAGTGCATTCACACCCAGGTAACCACATTTCCACCAGCCAGTTCTAGCTATGCCGTCGGCGATGACATGCCAGCAATTCAACATCAAACTGCAGCTCTTGCAATAGCGATTAGTTAGGAAAGTTACAAACACATTATGAGCTCATTTTACTTAAGTAAGAAGTACTACTAATTACGGTTGCTTTTGTCACGAACAAGCCCAGCAAAAATCCACTTCACTCGACCCTCGTCTTCCGGTCAGCGAGGAACTGAACTGAACAGAAATGAACTGAACAACTGAAACAGAGATAGGCTAACACATGCACCGAGAGTCATTTCCGCCAGGATACCTTAGACTCATCTTATCAGATCACCCTATGATGAGTTAGTCAAAACAGGTTTCTGTGCTGCGTAGAGATTAGAGTGTTGTGTGCCACTTAAGCCGCATTCCAAGACCTTTGCAAGCCAAATTATCTCTTGTAAGTTGCGTGTTGCGTGGAAATAGTTGTTGCAATCCCCGAAAGGTCACATTTCGCGAAATACAATCCGCATATGAGACGAGACAACCTTGTCACTGTTGCTGTTTGTTTCATGTAGCCTCAGCAATAGCATGTTTACAACAGCTGAAGCTGTGGAGAATGAGAGGTCAGTTATGAACTAGTGCATTGACAACTGACATAGACAACTGAGCAAAAGTATGACAAGCCCGTGGATGTTGTAGGTGCAGACAGTGTTTCACTGATTTTAGCATAGGATATAAGAATGCAGAGACAATATTTCACTGATTTTAGCATAGGATATAGGAATGCAGGATGTCTGTACCATGAAATGCTCTCTGGCTCCTGGCTGAGGTTTGGAAAACTTTAATTCAAGATCAGCAATATTGTATTTGCTGCTTAGAAATTACAAAAACAAACCGTTTGTCGCCTTGCAAAAAGCCTTATACATAATGCTGCATACTGTTCATTTTAACACTCTGAAATGGTTTGTTTGTTTGTCAGGATCGTGCTGTTGTTCCTCACGTTACCATTTTCACTTGAACCATGGTACTCACTAACACATCCTAAAACGCTGGGCTCACAGCCGATTCGTGATTCAGCTCGAGTCGAACACAAGTCTGCTATCTATCATATCCAGCAGAGCAGCGGAGGTCCTCCCTGCTTCCTGTCGCATGCGCGGTGAGGGTCAGCGGACGTACGGCCGTCCGGACGGGATAAACGCCCCGCTCCCTCAGAGTCTTAGGGCTACTTCTGTGGGCGGGAATTCTCCGTTGAGATCGGGACACTTTCTATCGAGACAGCGCGGGTGACGTCATGCAGTCGCCTCTCCTTCGCCCATGGGTATTGAGGACGGCGGGCCTCCATCGATGGCGGCCCTCCGCGCCTTTGAATCTTCGCCTGTTGATGGTGTGCGAAGGGAACTCTGGGATCGCTCTTGAAAATGTCTCCGATCTTGGGCTTCTGAGGTGGCCCAAGTCTGGCTGATCCGGCTCCGATCTGAGTAGCTTGGTAGATAGTGTGAACCGGGCTGACGCTGGGAGATCTTGCCAGATCTTGCTCTGGACGCAAGCTGGATCGGCTAGACTAGACATCTTTACCGAAACTGAGAAAGCACACTGGATCAGTTAATCGGACCTGGGCCGCAGGCTGGATCTTTCACGGGGGCTACACGACTACACCAGCTTGTTAGTGTTGGTTGCATTCTGCCACAAACCTGCAGGGCGCCTAAGATTACTGAACTGCTGTGAAAGTGTCGGAGAAGAGGGATGTGGCTCATTAGGTGACGAATGACACTGGCTCAAATGGAACTTGGGTGACCCTCCAAATTATGAACTTATTACTTAATGGCCATCCCATGTCCCTTGTAACCCGAGGACAACGGGTTAAACCGTCGTCCTCGTTCGATGACGCGCCGAGGTCACCTCCTTATGCCGTGGTCAAATTAACATCATCCGGTCAATCCATCAGCTCCAGGTCGGGCGACCAACCAGCCGTCGAGCACGGCTTCCCGGAGTCTATCGTCTACGGACGAGCGCAGCTTCCCCGGAGTCTGTCATCTACGCACGAGCGCAGCTTCCCCGGGGTTTGTCGTCTGCGAACAAGTGCGGTTTCCCTGGGGTCTGTCGTTTGCGGACGAGCGCAGCTTCCCCAGGGTCTGTCGTCTGCGGACGAGCGCAGCTTCCTCAGGTCTATGGTCTGCGCACGAGCGCAGCTTCCCGGTGGTCCGTCGTCTGTGGACGAGCGCAGCTTCCTCGGGGACTGTCGTCTGCGGACGAGCACAGCTTCCTCGGGGTCTATAGTCTGCGGACGAGCGCAGCCTCCCGGTGTTCTGTCGTTTGCGGACGAGCGCAGCCTCCTCGGGGACTGTCGTCTGTGGACTAGCGCAGCCTCCTCGGGGACTGTCGTCTGTGGACTAGCGCAGCCTCCTCGGGGACTGTCGTCTGCGGACGAGCGCAGCCTCCTCGGGGACTGTCGTCTGTGGACTAGCGCAGCCTCCTCGGGGACTGTCGTCTCCGGACGAGCGCAGCCTCCTCGGGGACTGTCGTCTGTGGACTAGCGCAGCCTCCTCGGGGACTGTCGTCTGTGGACTAGCGCAGCTTCCTCGGGGACTGTCGTCTGTGGACTAGCGCAGCCTCCTCGAGGACTGTCGTCTGTGGACGAGTGCAGCTTCCTCGGGGACTGTCGTCTGTGGACAGCTGAGTGCGGGGCAGGCTCAGTGGGTCACAAGTCACCCGGTCGCGTCACACATCTCTCTAACGCATCGCGCCCCTCCGCGCAGACAGGCGCGGAACCTGACTGTAATGAGCCTAAGCTTCTGCGCGGCCTGGCGTCCGGCTCCGCCTGTCTGGCCCGTCCGCCTGCCGGACTCAGCCGTTTGATGCCGGTGACAGTGTGCGTCCCGCCGCGCGGCACATTCTTATGCAGACGCCCGGTGCGCCCGACCGGCGCCGCATCAGACATTCAGCGCCGCTGGCCTCTCAGTCAGTGCCGGCGAGGTAGCGGCGGCGGAGCCGGCGGCCGGCTGACCGGCATACGTGATGGCCGGGGCTGCGCTACCCGCCGGCCGGCGGTTCTGCACGGCCCGCCGTGACCCAGGCCCGACGCGCCGCGGTCCGCGGTCAGCCGCCTGGCCGCGAACCAACGCGGCCGCGGCTGTCAGTGGTGGCGGCGGACGGCGCTCCAGTTGACGGCACCGCGGAAAGGCGGCAGTCTCAACGATGTCGGAGGGCATTCAAGCGTATTCTGGAGCTGTAGCTGGAGGACCCGGCGCTTCCCATCGCTCACCGCCTGCCGTATCTGGGACTGGGCAGAACGTGAGCCGCCTCACCACACTGCTGGTGAGGGTGCTCGCTTCACTACCCATGGCACACTTGATGGAGGGCCCATGCGTGCTGGCCCCCATCACGCACGAATGAGGTCACAGATGTCGGTTCTACCACACAGGACAGCAGGTCATTAAAGGGCTCCTCCCATCGTGGCACAGAGTGACCACGTGTTTCACCGGAATAACTCTTCTGGTATCTTCGACCAGGACACGTCGGCGACAGCGTTGCTCTTCGTCAGGTGAAATTCTTGGGAATCGTGATATGCCCTTTCCAAGAGCCTGTCTCATGCCAAACGAGATCAACATCACGGACGAGCGATTTTACGGATTGCAGGGGATTCGCACCTGGCCGCGTTCCTAGAACCAAACGGGTCTGAATTTAAAATCACTCAAAAGTATGATAGGCTCCACCGGTCATCGTAGCCGCCCTAGCGGCGGCGTGCCGAACCGCTGCCGTGGTGACGCCTCCGCCGCCGCCGCCGCCGCTGCCAGCCGGCGCCATCGGTGCGCCAAATTGGCTGCGCCCGCCCCTCGGCTGTCACCGCGGCCGCCCAGCCGTGCCGGCCGCCGTTGTGTGACGTCACGCGGCGTGGCACGGGTGGGTGGGTCGGCCCGCACGGGCGCACGAGCGGCGCGGCAGAGGCCCTGATGGGCCGTGGGGCGATGTCCGCCGCGACTGCTGCGGTGATCAGCGGCACCTCAGCAACCACTAGCGCCTCTCAGCTCAGCGGCGCTTCAGCTGCCGACCCCAGCACACTCACCACCGGCCGCTGGTTGGGGTCGGCGTGCCTGCAGGGACTTGAGAGCGTAGCGGCGAGTGGGGGGGGGGGGGAGGGGGGCGCGGCGGTCCGATGGGGGGGGGGGGGGCGTTCCAAGTGATGAACCGACCTCAGACGATGTCAAGGGACCGCCGATGGTGTGCGGATGGGTGTGGTGCCGCGCGCGGAAGACTGCGTTTGGCCGTGACCTGTCCAGTTCTCGTCGGCACGGTGCTTCACTCTTGGCCAAGTTACGCACACTGCGGGCTGCCGTGGAATCGGGCTGATTTATTGATGAATCCTGAATCGCTGCAGAATGCCGTGGGGATATACATTCCCTTCGGTGTTCTCGAAAACATCTGGGAGTAAAGCGTGTATGTTCGTGCGATAATGCTCAGTTTTTGTTTGTCTACGCCCCTCTCCCTTCCTCAAACATTGTGAATCTGCATGCTGGTTGGTATGGGTTTTAATAAAAAGCTGATAAGGTTGAGATTTAACATAAATCCCTTTATGTAACAGATACAAGGGACTGATAAACATTTGCCGTACACCGATTGGTTGAATCTATGTCCAACATCCGTAGTCCAATGTCCATTCGAAGTACGGACGCTGATCATGTATCGTCCCGCACCACCACTTCAGCTAATATGCTGGATGTTACCCAATGTTTTTATGGCTGTACTAGCCGGGCCACAGTTTCACGCCGTGAGTTCGGTTCGAGTGTGTCGTGGGCAATTGACGTGTTCTGCTTTGTGGCTGCGGCGCGGCGGCGAGCACGAATCCTGTTCTTTTGTTGGGGTGGACGGCGGGTTAATTTCAGTGATGGCATGAACGGAAAAGCGGTAAAGTGCATCTGGGCACAAAACACCTGCCGCTTGGCCATATTTAGATGATAGGGATAATTACCCTCTAACGCATTAGCGACCCGAACAGTAATCCGCTGGCGGTCGTAAGTTAAAGCCATGGGTGGAACTTCGTGCCCCTTTAGGGAAGCTTGCCCCTTCCCTTCATCGTCCCTCTCGACCCTTAATACTAGGCCCAAGTCTCCAGAAAGTCTCTAAAAGACACCCTTCTAAAACGGAGCAGATCTATGTTGTAAAAGATCCGGCCTTCGAGGCCCTCGCTGTGACTTTTATGAAGCTCCGTTTATGATAAAAGGTGTCATATACTCCTGGGCTCTTTCATTCTGCTTGTTTTGCAGAGAAACTCTTGGCCCCTTCCTGTCCATCTGCTTCGCCCAGTCAGCGGTGAAAACTATGACTATAATCGAAATTTTGAGTTGCCAATCGTGAATTTCTCAAGTGCGCAAGTGGATTGAAAGTAACGAATGCAAGGTGTTGCAGAAAGAGCTACAGGAGGATAGCCTAATAGTGTTATAATAGTGCAGGACTGTGTAGTGATGTGATAGTGCTGTAAACCCGCTGGGCAAGCGCATTCCTAGCGTGCTCAATAACAATGCAAAACGGGAAAGCTACGATTTGCATTTCTTCCTTTTCAATGCGTGGCATTGAATGTGTAATTGCCTGCACGGTATCACCATAATAGGTGACGCACGCCAAAGCCCCAAGAACTCAAACAAATAACCAATCGGTCTTGGTCGAATATTTGTCTCAGCTGCGCCAGTCACGCCGAACCTCCGTGTCGTACTGTTGGTGTTTCAGGCTGCACCGTTGAAGAACTTTGACCACATATCACATGACCGGAAATGATGTGGTTGTCTTTGCCTGCTCGGCTTCCAAATTGAATTTTGAACCAGACCGACGCGAATTATGCCAATACTTTATATGTATTAACGTGACTAATTTTATTAAATAAAATGTTATGACAGAATGTCTGAAAGATGTCTTCTGTGGAGAAATGCCGAAGTTTTAACTGCCAAAGTTGTTAACTGATGAAATGATGACTTGAAAGCAGACGTAGCCGAGCTTCTCGCCAGTCGCCATATTATTATCGGCCATTCATGCTTCTTTGCGACATAACTGTTCTGCTGACAAATCAACGCCAGTAAGCTTCCATCTCCCCGAAAATATTACAACTGCTGCGTCGCTCAGCTGATCCAGATGGCTGCCGTTTGTACGTCGTATGCAGGAACTCTAATCCCCAGACGATGACCTCGTCTGTCGGGGTGTCCGCGGCGCAACGGCCCGCCGATCAGTAACGTATGACATCACCCGCTTACTCACGGCGCCGTTTGCAGATTGGCGAGCACTTGGTGTGGGACTGTAGGCCCGAGTCGAGGGCGCCGTGCCGTGAACACATTAACAGAGAGGAGCGAGAACCGACGCCGCGGTGGCCGCGCCTGCTGGCACCCGCGCGCCGCTGACGTGCAGCGGGCGGCGCACATTGGAGGCGGGGCGTAATTTCGCAAAATGAGTTGGGAGGGGAGGGGGCTGATCAGTGAAAAACGACGACGCCTAAACACAAATACGCCGACAAACGGGCTGCTCCATGGATATGCCCCACTTTCCACTTTTACGCCAGCCCCACCCCATTTTTCATGGTGTGTGGTTGGCGCGTAGCTGGCTGGAGGCTGAAGCCCCCCATCCCACCCAAACTAAATAGGAAGCCCCCCATCCTACCCAAACTAAATAGGAAGCCCCTCATCCCACCCAAACTAAATAGGAAGCCCCCCATCCCATTTAAACTAAATAGGAAGCCCCTCATCCCACCCAAACTAAATAGGAAGCCCCCCATCCCACCCAAACTGAATAGGAAGCCCCCCCATCCCACCCAAACTGAATAGGAAGCCCCCCATCCCACCCAAACTAAATAGGAAGCCCCCATCCCACCCAAACTGAATAGGACCCCCCCCCCATCCCACCCAAACTAAATAGGAAGCCCCCCATCCCACCCAAACTAAATAGGAAGCCCCTCATCCCACCCAAACTAAATAGGAAGCCCCTCATCCCACCCAAACTAAATAGGAAGCCCCCCATCGCACCCAAACTAAATCGGAAACCCCATCACTGATTGAAGCCACAGGTCTCCAGCGCAGAATGAGTCCAGCGACGGTGGCAGATGGACAAGGGATAGACGTTGTTCATGTGCATTATGCAACGTACACCAATTTGACGGCCAGCGCTGAAGCTGTGCCCCATCCGCAGCATGCACGCCATGGCCCAGCATGAGCGTCACACGGTGTTGATACGGCTCATGGGGCATGTAGAGCCGATGTAGACTGGTCGTGGCTGACCTGACCCCGCGGTCCTGCCAGCTCAGCATCGCTGCAAGCTGACACCGCCCGTGTAGCCGGCGAAACCCAAGGACAGGTCTGGTTCGTCTCGCTATGACCCCGGGCCGGCTGCACGCTGACGTCATTGGGACTGACTGTGAGCTCACCGTTGGCTGCGACGTGTCATTTCCGGCCGCTAAATGTTCCGCCGCTGCTGTCAATGGGCCCTCCTAACCTCTTGTGATTGCGTTTTGAAGGAAATAAATGACGTGCGTAGAGTGGCAGACGACTGTAGCATTCAGGGCTTGTTTAATGTTTTCGGACCTCACCGTTTTGGGGGAAGCCTGAAGGGAGCACCATCACCTCCGTGACGGATGTGCACCAATCACGCGTCTTCTCCGATCATACATTGTCTACCGTCCTCCTTGCCCGTAGACCAAACACGGTCCCAATCCCTCTGCAGTCTCCACCTTGTCACGCACTGATTGCTACCTCTACCATAGATTGGTCCCTACCTGTCCGTACTACCCACCGTCTCTGTCGCATATTGTCCACCGACTCTGTCCCTTCGCGTCCACCGTCCATGTCTCTAAGCGTCTGCCGTCCCTGTCCCATAGCGTCCGCCGTTCCCGCCTCATAGCGTCCGCCGTCCCTGTCCCATAGCGTCCGCCGTTCCTGCCTCATAGCGTCCGCCGTCCCTGTCCCATAGCGTCCGCCGTTCCCGCCTCATAGCGTCCGCCGTCCCTGTCCCATAGCGTCCGCCGTTCCCGCCTCATAGCGTCCGCCGTCCCTGTCCCATAGCGTCCGCCGTTCCTGCCTCATAGCGTCCGCCGTCCCTGTCCCATAGCGTCCGCCGTTTCTGTCTCATAGCGTTCACCATCCCTGTCCCATAGAGGCCACCGTTACTGACCCATAACGTCCACCGTTCCTGGCCAGTAGCGTCCATCGCCACAACTCAGCACTGCCTGAGTATGACGAGGAGGACGATGGAGGTATAAACTTTAGAATCAACAGCTATCACTCGTAAAGCGTCGGTGATGCAGACGTGCGGGAATAAACTTGATGTTGGACAAGGATAACATTTCTATACCTACGCTTTTCTTTGGCTTATAGCATGGCCTGCAGCACTTACTTCCATGAAGTGCTATATGATGACGTGTCTCTGCTGTTTTTGCCTCGATGCCGTCTTCGTAACTGGTCCCCTTATTTTTAATTCTCAAACAATGCACCGCATGCGGCTGATTCCAGAGCTCGGGCCGGATACCTGATGCCGGGGCGCCTCTTGCCCCAATGACAGCGATGTCTGGCAGGCTGTTGCAGCTGGGCCCCGTCTGGGCTATGGAGCCAGGCATGCAGTGCGATGCCCAGCGACGCCGACCGTTTGTCTAACGGAGGCTGTTTAGTCTCTGGTGTGGCATGTGTGCCAGGCAATGCATCTGGCGTCATCTATCGCGGACCATCCTCCGCCTTGTGAGGTCGCCCTGGGGTGCATCGGGTGGCCGAATGCATGCACGTAAACGTCTTGGAATGCAATCTGGGCACCCGTGTTCCAATATTCTGACGTTGTTAGGCACAAGTATGAACAAAACTCCCATTAAAGAAGTGTTCTCGATGCAGCACTGAGTACCAAAAAACACACCTGATATGCAAATATTGAGTTAATTCTCAACTTCCAAACTGGCGGCCGAAAGTCAATGTTAACAAAACATCATGTGCTGTTTTTCCTCTGCCAGCCATGGGGCGTTTAGGAATAAACACTGACTCTTCATGACTCCTCATAAAACATTCTGAGCACTCGAAATTTGTGTGCAATGCGTGAACACAAACGTCGTCTGGACAACAGCTCACGACGCATAACGATGTTTTGCACTGCAGATTATTTAGCGCCACGAGCGTCCGTGCACGTTAGCATGCTCGTCAGGCGCACGGACACGACTCTCTCCCCAGCACGCCGTGATGACGTCATCGCGCGAGCATGCTGCAGTGGACGTGCCGCCGGTGCAGCGGCGGCGGCAGTGACATTGAGGCGCTCGGGCGGGACGTGTTCCGCCGTTGATTGCCTCCTTCTGACTCAGCTCATTCCCTTATAATTGGGCCTAGTTTGACGCCGAGAGCCTGCAAGTGGCGGCGGTCATGGCAAAGGAGGCTAACGCCGGTCGGGCGGGGCCGCAGAGCCGGCCAGCGATCGGCGGCGTCTCGCGGCCCGACAATCAGTAGCTGACGCCGATTCCGCGGTCACAGCAGCGCTGCGGTCTGCCCTTTGCCGCGTCACGAGCTGTGTTACCCTGATCTGGAAGCTGTGTGCTCCTGTTTCCACCCTAGGCAATAAATAGCGCTTTGGCGGTTCCACTCGTCGGTTTGTGCTCGTTTGCATGCTTCTGCAGTGTACTAGTCCGGGGTGTGGTATGCTAGCGCCACCTATAAAGCGGACGGTAGCGGCCTCAACAGGGCCGATAATGAAACTGAAAACCGCCAGTAATGAGCCAGCTGTGGTCAGCGACACAAGGCGTGGATCTGACGTGGCACGATAAGTATTGCAATGACAGAAGGATCACGGTTGTCAGCATGATATTGTGGTTGATATTTATCCACAGTCCACTTGCGGGTGTTTGGGTAAATTTGTGTGGAAACGGTCAGCCATAGGCTGAAAATAGGTCTGACCTTTGCGCTTTCTTAACAAAAAAGGCAAACATTACTTCGAATAAAAAGTTGTTTAATAACCTCTGAATGTGGATATCGGTTTGCATTGCATTTCTTGGCCGTACCAACGACAAGTCTGCCAGACGCACTGTATTTTGGCATTATTTACATGCAGGCATGCTGCCATGTTCTTTGAACTTGAAATGTCGTTTCGCAAAAGGCAAACAAACGGCTAGCGATGATAAATAACGTGTTGCTCCAGCGACTTTTGTCTACATCCCTTACTCCTAGTTTCACCTGTACTGCTCTTGAATTTTCCTCTCCCCAGGTAAGTAATGAATTCATCAGCCTTGGACGCTCTTTTCACTACCGTATGATATATTATATATAAGTTCTAAAATCGATATATCAACGTTTTTAAATTGGAGGGATCAGCATATTTTGCGAGACAACTGGACGGTCAGTTCATGCACCTGCGTGTGAAATACTTCAAAGAAGTGTCATGTTTGACAGTTGCAGGCGTGCAGTGAACCATTTTCTAAATTTCGGCTGTTAGGAGATTGGATTGGACGTGTGACAGAGCCAGTTACTGCAGCTTCATGTAGCTCCATAAGTGTCAAACAAGTGGTATCGCTGAAAAATGATGCTAGGAAAGCTAGAGCCGTTGGTCATTCCCTACGGTTTCCAGAACCACTTTCAAAATGCATTTGTCCGATTTCCGTGACTGAATTATGAGCAATTACGGTAGAGTTTATAGCCCTGGAATGTGACTAATCGCCTCCATATTTACGCCCAGTCAGAGTGTTGCAATATATTTGGCGTCCACAATCAGAGAGATTCTCATGTATGTTCAGCAATATGCTTCGTTTTGAGGTAGACGCCAAACAAAATGTTATTTAAGTTACAAAATGTTATCTAGACCGAGATTAGTTGACTGGCTGCTGTGCTGAAAGGTGAAAATTTTATCACGTAATTTTTTTCTTGCGATGTGGTGATGCTAAGAAGCGGCACTGTGCTGTGCTATAATACCGGCAATAGCATCGAGAATAATCGTTGACAGCCTAAAGCTGACTGAATATTTCGCTTACTCAGCTCGACAAGTATACGCCATGAGCCAGCTGAGCGCAGGCTAGACTCGAAATGGTCCCCTGCAGTCTGAGTTGTAACCACGTCAACAACTTGGCCCCGAGTTTGCTGCTTCATCGATCGGGCCTCACGAGCGCCCTGGCAATGCCGACCTGTCTCGGGTCGTCACGTATCGCCCCTCAGTAGGCGCTGAGGCGATCCGGATTCCGCGAAGCCACATACCTTGTTCGCTTAAAGCGCCCATGAGTTCGCAGTCCGGGTCTTGTGACGGTATGTGCTAGCCCTCCACGTGGAAGTGGCTGTTGTGCCGACTATTGCGCGGAGAAGACGGTCAGTTCGGAATTCACCCTCGGCTGCCTGCGCTGCCATGTTTTATTTCGTTTCAACCTGCACATGTTTGGATGTGCACCGGCACACAGTCTCAGTTTCCAACTGATGCTCATTTCGCCTCGCGAGCACGGGTGGACTGGTGCTCCGGCCCGTGGCGGGTGTCTCGCTCACGAGTCCGCCAGGTGGGGCCGTCATTACACGCCGGCACGGTCCACGCCTGCCCTGCACATTGTCCAGGCGTATTCGAGTTGAAATAGTGCTGATAACTCGATCGCTGCATTCACCTGCTGCCACTCCTCATTTCGATCATGCGTTACGATGCGGTGAATGGTAAAATGCACAACATGGGGCACTGGCTTCGGCTCCCAAAACTGCACCTATTCCCCATTGCCACGGAGTTCCGTGCTTGTCACCCTTCTCTGATCGTGACCCCCAGCTCTCACCACCACTCGGCAGTGCCCCTCTGGTGGCGATCCCCATCCCTCACTTCCCCTGGGCAGTGCCCCTCCGGCGGCGATTCTCAGCCCTCACCAGCCCCGGGCGGCCGCGGCGGCGGCTCTCGGTCGGCGGCCGCACCTCCGCTGTGATATCGACGGCCGGCGGCGGCGGCGGCGAGAGCGGTGTGCGCGCGGCCGGCGGCGGCGGCGGCGGCGGCGTCCGCCGGCCTGTCGCACGGTTGTGCTCGCCATGAGCGCTCCGCCCCGGACGTACCTGGCGCCGTGTCGGCCGGTCTCGGTGCTGGCCGAGCCGGACAGGTCGCGCTGTGTCAGCTCCGAACCGCTGCGGCTGCCTCGCTCTTGGGCCGGCGAGCACCGCCGCGACTGGGCCCAGCGCAAGACGGCCGCCCTGCCAGCTCGCTTCGACGGCCAGGTGAGCGCCCCCCCCCCCTCGGGTGCTGCACGACCCCCCTCCTCGAAAGAACGTACGACGCAGCCCAGAGGAGGCTCTGTTCTTGGTGACGCCCCTGAAAGCGGGGCTCATTCTCGGATGGCTGGGTCCCGTCCGCCGCGTCCTCGTCCTCCCTCATCCGAGTCGAGCTGTCGGCACTTTCGGTACGTCGTGGTCAAGAAACTCGTTTCCAGCCAGAAGTGACGATTGATGCCGGTGAATTGCGTGATTCGGATACCGTATCAGCATACAGAATCCAGGCTTAGTCGTAGCTCAGAAGTTATCCGATGTCCCGTTGTAAAGCCTCGCGCTAATGTCGTAAGCACCGCTCACCGACATTGATCCTGTGGGCTTTGCTATCTGGTACTCGCGGGTCGCCGTGCAGATTAGAAGCCCTGGAAATACATTGATCTACAAATTCGTGAACCCGTGTTTCGTTCTCAGCGCACGCTCGTCGCGGAACCTGATTTGTTCCGTGTGTTGCACAGAGCTGAATATCAAAAGAATTCTGGGTCACCAGTCTTTGTGACTGGTGAAAAACAACACACTTTTCGGAGAGGCGTTTTCACAAGATCATGTTGTGATCAGATTTCACAAGATCCAGATCCCAGATTCCTATTCCGATCCAGCCAGATCCCGATTCAGCTGGCAGTTATGGAATGCGCAATGCTTCTGCCACTTTGTTTTAAAAGGAACTCTGCGAGCTGCTCTTTATTTACATGGCACTTCCCCCAAACGGAATTTCAGTTCTGATATGAACATAGCATTAAGTCTACACAGGGAGGGGGCGGGGGAGGGGGAGGCACCACCAAGCGGCAGAGTGGGCAGCCACCTCTTCCCCATTTTTCAAGGAAGGCAAACTGTCACGTCTCATCGACAGGAGGCCCCAGGTGACCTAGACAGCACATCCCATCAAATCAAAAGAAGGGCCCTCAAGGAAGGGACGGAGCGATATATTCCCTGTAGTAGGTCATAGAAAGCCAATAACGGACCATGTTGGTCGATGGGGTGCCACAGATAGTACAACGAAGATTTAATAACGTGCGTAGGAAGCCCATGAAAACACAGGAAACCCCAACATCTGAAAAGGAGGCCTCACATAAAAAGAACGCAGGCCATGCCAGACCAAGAACAGGTTTCATTCAATTTTTTACATATCCTTACCCTAAAAGCTCCTTAAAAAAACGGGCAAAATCCGATAATAATTTTTAAAAATGAGTTAGCATTAAGGGCCCCAGATCTGTTGAGGAGCCCCATATTTGCTTACCCCAGTGAGATAAAGTAGGTGAAGCCATACCTGGGCGTGCGACTTCTTGCTGCTTGTCGCCTCACTCTCGGGATGCTGCTTCTCCTCGGAAATGGGACCACGGGTGATGCATTGCCTCCTCTTGCCTTAGAAACGATTGCTCAATAAGTGCCTAGGATGCTGCAAGACAGGAGGTATATGGGCGACGCGATGGGCCTGGTGTGAGCGGGCCCTTCAGCGCGCCGCTCGCGTACAGACTTTGCGTCTCTTTTGTTCAACTGTATTTGCTCTGCTTGAATTTATTGATGTGCCTGTAAGATACCCCTATTCTATGTGACGAACTGTACTGTCCCAATCGCTCCCGTCTGTTTACTTACCGTACCCTTGGATTTATTTGCCATGGGGCTTTTTCATATCGTTATTTGTTGTCAGCATTTGCCAGTTTTTTATTTCGGACCACTGCAAATAGATAAACATTTCATCACAAGTAGTGTTGTGTGTGTAGCTGATATTCTGCATTTCGCACAGTCGTGTCGGGAAAAATAAAGTCGTGCTACATTACACGTCGATACATACATTATATCCAAGTTCCACAATATCCGAAGGCATTGTCTTTACGAAGGTTGATCAGACGCGACTAGTACGAGCGCGTCCAAAGCGTAATGACTTCAAAACCGTCTCTGTTTTTCTAGCCAGCCTCAAGCTAAACGCCCGATTTTTGCTATTCAGTATGCTTAATAAAGGCGAACCGAACGTCCAGTAGGCGACATTGTGCGGTTAATGTTTAACCATACTCATGGTGGGCTTTGCTGATTGGCGCTGCACCATCTTACCCATATGTCAAGGATGTCACTGGACAAGTCTAATAGTCTTGGCAGCTGATCCGGACGACAAGAAACCCGACAAGCAGCTATATTCAACGTCCCGACAGGGGTCTGGGTATAGCTCCAACGCCCCCCCCCCCCCCCTCCCCTCATGAACGACTGATACGGCCAGTGGTGTCAGGGGTCCGCTAGTCAAAGCTCCGCACGAGCCGCTACCGGCCGGTGTCAGGGGTCCGCTGGATCGAGCTCCGCACGAGCCGCTACCGGCCGGTGTCAGGGGTCCGCTGGACCGAGCTCTGTACGAGCCGCTCTCGGCCGGTGTCAGGGGTCCGCTGGGTCGAGCTCTGCGCGAGCCGCTCCCGGCCGGTGTCAGGGGTGTCAGTCGACCGTGCTGCTTTACAGCAATCGCCGGCCGTCCGCAGGGTGTGCCAGCTCTGGCGGCGCGTGGCTGCTGCTCCAGACATGTAATTCTTTGAGACGCAGCCCACGCCATCCTACCATACCCGCACCCACCTGTGAAGACTCCCACTCGGAGAGGTGACTCGGATGGGATGCTCCGTTGCATGGGTAGAGCTCTGCACCTCTGTGTGTGTGGGGGGGGGGGGCAGGAGGGGGGGGGGGGTCATGACTCCCGGGAGTTGTCTGCTGTACTTTACTGTAGGGCTCTGTCCCCGTCAAACACGCTGGAGGGAGAAGGCCATGAATGGCGTTTCATTCCAAAACTAAACATCCATCCACCCTCCAGGATTTGTTGCCGTTCCCCTGCCGTCTCGTCGTCTCCTCCACTCCCCGATGCTCGCCACGATGGGTCGGAAATTCACGAGAGCTCTCACACCTCTCTCCCTGGACTACTTCGCCATGCGGCCTCGTTCTGTCACGACCTGCCGCGAGTCGCCACCTGCGGGGTCTCTCGTGAAGGCCAGTCCGCTGATCGTCCGTCCGGGTCAGGCGACAGACGTGCTCCGGCGCGTACCTTGACCTGTCGTCACGGGACAGGCGACACGGCCGCGGGGCGGCCAGACAGCGACATCTCTCGGCGACCTGTGGGTTCCGCTTGACACGGCACGGCAGCGCCTGCCCCGAGGGGCCTGTCCAGCTGCTCGAGCCGAACTCGGCGCGGGAGGGGTGCTCCGGCCACGGAGATTGCTAACCAGCAGGCTTCGTGTCGCTCCGAACGACGCTCGAATGCCACGACCATATCTATGAGTTTGGAGGTGTCAGATTCCAGGCAGCTTGAAAGCAACGCCGCCTACATCGACATGCATAATGGAAGCGTTTGAGTGCAGCTCGGGCGTCACTCTTTTACCGAACTGTGCTGTGATAGCATGTACTCTCAGCAGAATGGTCGTGTCTGAATTCATTGTGTTTGTCGATCGCCACTTGGTGCACTTCGAGAGGCGTAGATCTGGGGGGGGGGGGGGGGGGGGGGGGCGAGCAGCAGCGAGTTCTGGCAGTGATGACATCGACCCGAGCGCCTTGTAGTGGCGTGTCAACTAGACAGTGCGACGAATCTGTTTGGGATTGCCAAGGCACCAACCACTGACGACTCACTCTCACGGAAAGGTTTATTTGGAAACGACAAGAGCAGATAACAAATGACGCAAGTCATTTGTTTATGTAATGACAACGACAATTAGGAAGAATGGAAAATCCCCCGCTCGGTATATGGGGACACAATACCCCTAGGGGATGGTTTCCAGGATAGATGGATGATTTTTTTCCTGTTGATGCAAGTGGAACTGGTTAGTTTTCTCGTGTTGTTTTTTTCATGCTTTGTCAGCTGGTATATTGTGCAAAGCTAATAAAAACATGAACTACATTTACCTACATTTCTCCCAATGATGTATGACCTCTCATTTTATATTTGCGCTCTCCCGTGGTGTCGAGAGGAAACTTTCATCTCGCACGTCATGAAACGTGATGTGTTTGGACTGACCTAGTCCATAACAACGTACAAGTATGATTAAGATATTTAGTTATCATGGTTACCTCTCGGCCATCCTTTTCGTCATGGCTACTTCTTTAGTGTTCGCGCTGCAGTATTCATGACCCCGACAAAATATTATTGCACCGTGCTGCAAATAATTCTAAGAGGCGACTTTCAAATATTGAGGGGTATTAGAAAAAATGTGTTTTTCCTGGCTCCAACCGATATTTTCTGTTAGCCATACGGGCTTATCACTATATGACGTAGCTGAGTTTTGCTGGATAGTGGGGCGTGACAAGCATGACTGAGCGGTTTCTGATCCGATGTGTTTATGTGCAGCAGCCATGAAACAAAACAAAACAAAGTCGTGGAGGCTGTTCCAACTTTAAATCTACCACACGCGAACCTTGCTTGAATTAGAGCAACGTTTTCGGCTGGAACTAATGACTAATCCGCCGCGAACTTGAATAGCATTTACGATCAATTTAAATATGTGCATGGCATTCATTGATCATTTTTGCAAGGCTTTCACAGAGTCTGCACTGAGCACCATTGCGGGCACTTGTTGCATATCCTTGCAGTGGTGTACTTATTTTGAAGTCATAACAATATTTTGTATCTAAGAATATACCACAAAAAGTCGGAGAAAGCATCATTGACAACGCGCTGTGCGTGCGTGCTGGATGAGGACTTTGGAAGAGGGGGGGGGGGGGGGCATAATGCAGAGCGTGAAACACAACGTCACGACATGCATCTGAGCCCGAGGAGGTACTCCATCTATAAACGTCTGTGTAGGCTGAGAGCAGTGCTTTCTTTCCCATATATATATATATAGATATATATATAATATATATATATATAGAGAGAGAATAAGAGAGAGATAGAGATTGAGGAGAGAGAGAGAGAGAGAAGAGAGAGAGGGAGAGAGAGAGGAGAGAGAGACGAGAGAGAGAGATTCTCTCTCTCTCTCTCTCTCTTCTCTCTCCTCTCTCTCTCTATCTCTCTATCCTTATATTACTCTCTATAGATACCCTCTCTTCTCTCTCCTCTCCTCTCTCTCTCTCTCTCTCTCTCTCTCTCTCTCTCTCTCTCCTCTGTCCGGCTGGAGCCATTCGACTTTTTAAACGCTCTGTTTGTTTGTTATCGTTATCTTTCGTTAGAGTTTAATCGACGGGGCCGAATGTTCAGTAACAAAGCCAAACCAATTCTTTTCATTTGTTGTTGGCTCGCGTGGTGGTCGTGGTAAAGAGCGCGGAAGTTTGAGATGAAAAAACAGGCAAACGTTCATTGTTGCCGGGAAGAATCGATCTATTGATCTGCCTCCCATTGGCGCGCCTAGATGAGTTCGGAAGTTCTCCGCTCTCCGTTACCGTTTTTTTTTTGTTTGTCAGGAAATGTTTGCGTGCAGCAGGCTTGTCTGAAGCTCCTTTTTCCACCGTAAGATTCGAAGACAAACAGCTTTTCTCTGTCGCTTAGAATCAAGGCGTTTCAAGTGCCGATGGACGCTCAACCGAAAACAGTTTGCACTTCGCTACTTTCTGTTGATTTTTTTTGCTGGGCGTCGGCTTTTGATCCAGCAGCTGGAACAGTTTTCCAAACGGCCCGAGTGCATGTAATTTACATTGTATTTCCAGATCTAACTCAAACGCCCGCAGGCCCATGCAGGAATCGTGCAATTCCAAAAATGCGGATATTTGCATCGACGTGGGCCTATACCGTTCTGCACGCGTCTAGTTAAGCAAATAACACAAACGTGTTATTTGCTCGATTCATCATCGTTCCAACAGTGTGCCGACGTATCGGATTTCAAAATGCATTAGCGACATTACATCCTCATTCGTCTTCGTGTGGACGTGGACATGGTTCGCCGTTCAGATCCCCTTTCTAGCGGAGATGATGGATTATTCAAGATGAAATCGCTAAGTCGCTTTATTTGTTTTTTGTTTCTGTGTTGCTGAAATGAATAACGTGAACAGCAGATTTCCATCCACGGCATCGCGAAATACAGTCTGGCAAATTCCATTACGACGTGCTGTTATGAATATAGGCCATTACGAGAGCTTGATTAAAAGTCCGGGAACCGTCCATCTGTGGTCACTAGATGGAACTGCATGCGCGACAAGAAGATCATTTTACACAAAAAGAACTTCCTTGCGTGCGTTTTGCACCGTTTCAGCAGCCGTATGGTCCGGTGGTGCGGCTTACTGCGCACGCAGCCGCTCGGTCTGTGCCGCCTATAGAGAACCAGGTCATCATCCACTCAGTCAAACCTCGCAGCGATGGGCACCCAGGATCCCCTTCGCATCTCCCCCCCCCCCCCCCCCAGCAGGTCATGAAGGACCACAGCCTTTCAACAATATCTCACGATGCCCGCGGCTTCAAAATATCCAGTACACGTCACGAGGCGGGCTGAGGCAGCGGGCGCGCTGGATCACGCAGCAGTTCGGTGCACTGGATCACTCAACAGATCGGCGCACTGGATCACTTCGGCGCACCCGCCGAACTAACCCGACACTCCGCCCCACGAGTGTTTCCTTTTTAGGACAGCGATGATGCCTAAACGTCTCGCCATTAAACGGAGGTATTAGCATACTCACGAGAGCCTGGCCTGTGGCGCTGTGGCAGGCTATCAAAAGCCTTGCATGGGTTATCCGTATTTCGCACACTGCTCACAATATCATCCAAACGATGTGATGCAACACAATGCGTTGAATGATAGACCGATATCCGCTTAAGTCGCCAAAATTTCGGATAAACACCCACGTGAGCGGGCGATCTTTGAGTCCAAGTCGGCCCAGCGCATGAAGGTGCGTTCACGAGTGTGCCAGACGTTTTATGGCCGAGACATCACCGCCATTCAGAAATGACGCGAGTAAGTCGAGTGCGTACGACACCTACCAGGACGCTCCTTACTCCTTTGAAAGAAGGCTGAGCTGAGCTGCATGCTCGGTTTACTTCGGTCAGGGAATCAAGAAGTCGGGCACGCGGCCGGGGTCGTTTCCGCTGAGCTTCCTTCCCGCGGCCGGGGCCTTTTCCGCTGAGCTTCCTTCCCGCGGCCGGGGCCTTTTCCGCTGAGCTTCCTTCCCGCAGCCGGGGCCTTTTCCGCTGAGCTTCCTTCCCGCGGCCGGGGCCTTTTCCGCTGGCTTCCTCCCCGCGACTGGGCTGAGCCAGGTCGCCTTTCCACAATGAGGGAAGATCTGTCGAATTGCCAACCGTTTCCTCAGTAGAGAGAGATATCGTAGCAGGGACGACTTGGTAAGGATTCTCTTCGCAATGTCATGCATAATGCACTAAATATCCCTTTCATGCCGGGATCATGCCTATATCGCTGCGGAGATGTTCTAATCCGGCCGGTATTTCTGGACAATTTACGACAATGGGGAGCAACCATCCAATGTCGCAAACATGCCAGAGCCTGACGTCTGCTACGGTGCCGCGTACAATTTAGGTCGGTGCCGGAGGCTGCGCAGATTTTGACGGGTGCGTTCGCGTCATGCGGTCCCTAACTGGAGCAGACCACGGTGCAGTCGGGCGGTCTAGTTTGACGCGGAGAGACCATCAGGAGTCACGAGTATCACAGTCTAACAGCGGTTCCGTGCCCAGCCCTCGCGCCCGGCCTCGGTCCGGATTGCTGCCCTGAGCTTCCACTGCCTCCCAGCGCAGCCCCGCACGAAAGAGCTCTCGGTCGGCCACAGCACTGGCGCATTGCCATTCAAGATCCCGCCGCCGACAGCCCGTTGACGGTCGCCCGCCCAGTTTTAATGCCACGGAAAATCTGTCGCGCAAGGGGGGGGGGGGGGACGAGGCGCCGCGCGCGCGCGTTGTGACAATCCTCTGACGTCACGCAGCGGTCAGAGCGTATCCTGCGGAAGCCGGAGCCGGCCCGCCAGGAGCGCCGATCGCTGCCGGCGGGCAGACGGCACGCGGTGTTCGCGGGCGGCGCGTGGGCGGCGAGCACAGACAACGGACGGTGTTCGCAGGCGGCGCGCGGGCGACGAGCACAGGCTACGGGCGGCGCGGTGTCCGCCGACGGGGGCCAGGACCCGCATCGGCAGCCGGTGCGCCCTCCGCCGGGCCGCTGCGCGGCGTGCACGGGCCGGCTGCGCTCCCTGCCGAGGCAGACCGCGCGGACGGCCGTCCAGCGTCCCCGGCTGCGGAGTGCGCACCCCGCGGCCGCCGGCGGCGCGCCCAGCCCAACCGGAGGCGGCGAGGGACGGAGCGGTGTGCCGCTGCCGTGAGGCCCGTGCGACAGTGCGAGGTGGGAGTGCTCTGTGAGCCAGGAGTGCCCTGCCCATGGGCTACGAGTATACCGGCCGTGAGTGACGGGTGCTTTGTCCTAGAGACGTGATTACGCTGTCCGGGGCGCAACAGCGCAGAGGACATCCGGTGCCCTGAGACGCGGCGAGACCGGAAGTCCGGCCTCGGTGCAGTCCGAGTCTCCCCGGCGCTGCGGTGGTCGTGGGAGGAACACACCGCGGCGAGGCGGCAGAAGCTCAGCCCAGTGATCACGCAGTGTCTGCCAACCGCCAGTCCCTCCGGTCGAGCAGATCTCCGCCGGACAGGTGGCGCAGTGTCCGCCGGACCGGACCGCAGCGGGCGGCGTCGAGCGGCGCGTCAGCCGGACCCGACGCCGCCGCCGGTGCCGGGCGGCGCACAGGGCCGCCGCTGCCGGCGCAGTGTTGGTGAGGCGGCACCGCAGCCTGACACGGCGCCAGTGTCCGCGGGTGGCCGGTGAGCGCGGCTGCAGGGCCACGAGGCGGCCGACTCGGGGTCTGCGCGAGCGCGGCGCTTGCTGACGCTCCGCCGCCACGATGAGTGTCCAGCCGCCGGCCACGAGTGTCTGCTCGCCGGCCGCGAGTGTCCAATCGGCGTCCAACGGTGTCCAGCCGGCCTCGCACGCCCGAGAGCTCGTCATACCCGTGAGTGAGAGCGTCAGCCTGCCCCCCCCCCCCCACCCGTCAGGGAGCGGGGGGGGGGGGCGAGTCCGGGATGAGCCGGCGAGGGCTGTCAGCTCGGGTTCTCCGGTGTCGGCGCCGCTGCGTGTGGCGTGACGACCGGGGCCGCCGAGGCACGTGACCTCCGTGACTTGAGAGCTGCGTGACGCAGGTGTGACGGGCCGACCGCGGGGCGCCACAGGCGCCGTAACGCACTGCACGTGAGGCGCGAGCCGGCGGCTGGCGTCGACACAGTCGGAGGCCGGCTGGCAAACTGGCGATCAGGATCCGACACTTATTGATTCCTGCCAGATACCAGGGATTAGGAGGCGGGTCGTGCAGCAGCACCGCCGGCACCGGAGCTGCGGTGAGCGCTGTGCATCACGCCTGCGAACTGCTCAATCACGGCCCGATGCCGTTATAATATTGTCACGTTATAGTGTCACGGGCTGGCGCCGTTGTCAGTCATAGCCATGCATGTCACATTTCTGGTGGCACGGCTATGGTCCGCGAGTGACTTGTAAATGGAGCTTCGAAATGCCGGGCGCGCGAGTTGAATGCCCCGCGGTGCGCGTGCGGCACGTGGTAATGGTAAGCTGGACGGGGGCTCGCTGACACCATGCCATAGGCCGAGCATGGACGTCGGTGAGATCAGCTAGGTGCAGTTATCAGCCTAAACTCAATAAGATGAAGACTAGATCTTCAGCGTGAGGTTACAGCGACCGGACCGAGTGACGTCCGGCCAGCAGCACCCGACATCCGGCAACATTAACGCATGCATTAACTGCCGCGATCGGTGCTTTTGCGTGCCAGGCTGCAATGTGATCCAGTGCATCATGCCCGTGGCGATCCTTGCGGGTTCAGGGACGACCAGGCCGCAGTAACGTTAGCAGTGAAATGACAGTTTCCTTAGGCATTTACCTACATATCTCCTGACGAACTGGTTAGGACTGCCGTCGTAGACGGAAAAAGTGGCCAAGGTACAGTGCCGCACAAATGTTTGATGGCGTTTTCACTTTTGATGATGGTCTCTTATCTTGGAATGTGACTTAAGGAAACTGTTTCGACGCAAGCACTAAGGTTTTCATGCAAGCTCAGCATTTGGCTGAGTCTTGAGAAAATACGAATCCTCTTACCTGATTAATATCTGTCTTAAGTCCTGTTTAGCCCCCGCCTACAGATTGTCTTGAAGCCTCTTCGGCTTTTACACTCGGCGCAGCCGAAACGTTGCCATTTAGTGCTTAATGCTACGATCAGGTCTAGATTAACTTGTATCATTGTGCAGGCCCGAGTAAACGCAGCGGAAGCCGATGACGTCGAGCTCAAGCTTCAGGACATGACACAGCCCTGAAAATTGGACAAAGACACCGACACGCTCGGTTGAAATGGTTGCAACCAGAGCCCGCTGGAGGTCTAGCTCCGCCGTGCTGCGCGACGCCGCAGAGGCCCGTGCCGCTGCGCGACGGTCGCAGAGGCCCGCGCCGTTGTGCGACGGTCGCAGAGGCCCGCGCCGCTGCGCGACGGTCGCAGAGGCCCGCGTCCCTGCGCGACGGTCGCAGAGACCCGCGTTGCTACGCAATGCCGCAGAGGCCTGCGCCGCCGTAGAGGCCCACGCCGAGGCGTGCCAAATCTGCAGGGTGCATGTTGAAGAATAGCTGTGGCGGCTTGAACCCGACCGCGGTCTCCTTAACCCAAGTCACGTAGCAAACTGTTGCACGAAGCATGAGCTGCTCACCGCGCGCCACGGCTGCTCTAATGGCGCTTCCCATGCCGTCGCTGTGCCTGCTGAGACCGAGCTGTCACCGTGACGGCCGTGGATGTTGGAAGCTCTGGTGCTCGGATCCGGGCTATTGTGGCCTCCAAGGGACTCTAGTTCTGGAGGGCCCCGAGGAAAACCCCCTCCCCCCGACCCGAGTAGTGGTCCTCGGCAATGCGAAGCGGTTTGGTCCGGTTTGGTCCGGTTTGGTCCGGTCGCGTGCTTAAAGCGTCCACATCGGTCTGCAGAGGCTGTGCCTCGAGGCAAAAGCTGGAGGCTGAATAGCAAGGGCTTTAAGCTGTTTATTCACTTGCAGCGCTTACCCGCATACTCAATGATACGCTTTTAAAGTTTGTGAAGCTCTGCCACTCCGTCCCCCCTCGCTGCGTATCACCTGCTGAGCATGAATGGAGGAAGGACGAGATTCGCACTTATGCATTATCAAAAACGAACTTTCTGCGTATTTTGAGCATTTGGTTTGATTTGCATGATTTTCTACAAGACGTCAGCGTCAGCAGGACGCAGTGCATATCCGTGCTCATTATCTCAATATGAAAAGGACGGCAATGCTCCCTTCTTGGGGCCGGATCTTTTAAGTGATTGGTACCCTGCGTTGAGGAGTTGTCCGTCTCTTAATATACGGTCTTAATCCGCCACTCTTAATTGATGTCTTTATCTTGCTATATTTATCTAAAGCTATACTCTGTTTTCACCCATGTGACTTAACTCTCCTCACGTTACATGTAGGCGAACCGTCTAGGGCATTCGTTTATGGATTCCATCCCCGCTTATTGAAAAAAAACAGTTTGTGTATGCAGTGTTGCTTCTTTTGTATTTTGTCGTCACGTCTCTCAGGATGCTCGCATACGTCTTGTGCACATCACATCCTGTCTGACCAGCCATAACAGTGAGCGATGATCAACAGAGCCGCCAGCCTCACTCCAGCTCTTGTTTCGGGAGTCCTGTCAAGTGCTGCCCAGGCCCCTTCCTTCGCGTCCTCCAAAGGCAGGCGTCCTACTGCCTCCGATCGCTGCGCGCGGCACCTGACCGCGCCCCCGCTGGCCCACTTCCGCTGTCGTCTGCGCCGCGTCTGCCTCAGTCGTCTGCGCCATCTGCTGCGCTCCCACAGCCGACTGTGTCTTGTTTCGCCTATTTGCATGCGCTCTCCAGTTACATTGGCCCGTTTGCCCTCCTTTTACACGTGTTTGCGTGCCGCGTCGAAACACGTTGACACGCCGTCGATGGCCATTATAAAAGGCCGATAGGCGCGCGTGGCCGAAGCTGGGCGGCCGACGACAGACGCGATGGAAATCAAACAGCGCACGCTATAAATAGGCCCGTAATAAAGGCCATATTGAAGGCTGGCGGGCGCTGTCACCTCCCATCGGGCCCGACGGACAGATGGCGCGCCGCATCCGTCGACGGTGCCCTGCGGCTTGTCGACGGTCGCGGCGCGCTGGTCTGGCCGCCAGGCGGGCCGCCTGACCGGTGCTGCCACCTATCGAGCGGAGCTGGCGGAAGCTAGCTTCGAATGGGCCGAGGGAGCATGGCGAGCGGCAAGGAACAGATGAGGGTGTTGGGGAGCGTCTGTGACGCACGATGTATCTGTAGGTGTGCATTGTGCTCTCGTCTAGGTCTGTGCATTTACATACACCGTATCGTCTCCAATGTAAGTGCATATTAATAAGACAGTGACTGTATCGTCTCTTCACTCCAGCTCACAAGGCATCTAAACATGTTCAGGTTTGCAAACGGGATTACTGAGGCTATTGCTGTCAGGCCAATGACAATGAAATACCCCCTGACCGCATGGCTTGGCTGAAGGCGTACAATATTTATTTGACAACTTGATCAGTAATGCTCCAAATTGCTCCCTCCGAAACGAGAGTGGCAATGCACTTAACTTGATGACTTCGCGTGGTCTGCTGTCCAGTCCTTAAAAATCACGATGCACTTACCCCGCGAGTCTGCATTCTCGGCTTGCATGCATGTGACGCTAGCTTATGACCCGCTGCGGCAACGGAAACGCACCGCGTTTCAACGCTATCCGGGAAGTCTGTCCTCACAGAATCCACGCGCCGTCCGATGAAGTGTTTATCGGTGCAAACACATACGCATCGCCGTGAGTTAGGCATGGCTCACTGCCGACGTCCCACGCGCCCTTCAGACTCATTTTACTCACCGCGTCAGTGGTGTTGGGCTTGGGGCGAGTTCAAGCGGGTTTAATTAATTATCGTCGTTTCACGGGCGGCCCTCTGACGTCGCAGAATCCGTGGCAGGAGCGTATCACGCACGGCCTGGCGCTGTAAGCTCGGAGGCACCGGCCTGCCCGGGGCGCGGACGCGTGTGGAAAACGAATCGAGGAATGTAGTCGCTTGTTACTGGGAAACTGCGATTTGTATTTCGCCTCATCGGGTAACGATACTTTCCTTAGTCTTAGTCGGCCCTTTTCATGTCAGTGCTGTGTTGTTTTTGCGGACCGTTGTCCATGTGACTGTGTTACTGTGTCAACGCTGCACTCATGCTGATTGTCGTGATGCCGTCGCATTTTCATGCGGTGAAGCGCGCGTGGCCCACGTGACTCGGCGCCTCTCGAGCGCAGAGTCGCACCGCCGTGGGTCGCGCCGCTCGCGCCGCGCTGCCGCGCGTTCACCGTGCCACACCCTCTCCGGGACGACCTCCTCCCCGCCTCGAGCGCCCCCCCCCCTGCCCCGCCCCCCTCGGCTGTAGCGTCGCGACACGTCCCGGGATCCGTCCCAGGAGGGTGATGATGTCCTGCGGCGGAGCGTGTCACAGCCGGCCGAGCCCCAATCTGTCAGACCCGCCGAGCGGGCCGGCCGGCGCCCGGCCTCGGTCCCACCCCGTCGGAGACCGCCGGCCGGCAGCCGCACGGCAGCTGGACTCTGGCCGAGCTGGTGAGGGCTCCAGCCGTGGAGCCTTGTCCGACACGCGGCTGGTGCGGCGAGAGTCTGTCACCGTGCTGTATGTCTCTGACCCCCGCCCGGGCTGACAGCAGCGCCCGGCGCAGGTCAGCACCAGCCGCCGCCGCCGCGCTGCGGCGGTTCAGAGCCGCTGCGCCGAGCTGAGTCGAGCCGTGCGGATCAGTGACGGGCTCGTCTGATTTCAGAGCGTGGTCATCTCGGAGGCCGACAGCGGCCAGCCGTGCCTCAGCTGCCATGACAAGTGTCCGGGCTTTACGCACCACCCGTGGAGGTCAGTGGACGCCGCGCGGCGGGCGGCTCGTGCCGTGTAGCCACGGGTCAACTGCTGCGCGTTGTAATCACTGCACCCCACAGCATCAGCAGTCTGCACGGTGTAATTAATGCAGTCCACAGTATAAGCAGTATGCACGCTGCTTGCAGTGATTGCAAACTGTTGATTTATACATGTTCTCCAGATTTGTTCCGGCAATTTGGCGACGGGGGAAGCAGCTACAAAATGCACAAAATGAGCTAGCATGTAATGCCACAAGTTTTAGCATCACTTGTCAGCACATGTTTTAGCATTACAGCCAATCAGAGCAGGCGAGAATCAGCGTTAAACTTAGATGTTTAATACAAAAGGGTAATCTGCGGGGTGTGGCTTTAAAGATAGGCTAAACGGGTTACGCTGGCGGAAACACCTATACTTACTTAACAAGCAGATGCGCAGTCTTGTAAAATGTAGTGCAGCATGTCAATATCAAATGACTAGCAAAACATCTTCTAGTGGCTGATCCATCAGCGGTATTTGCTCCGACCGGTCACATAATGCGTCTCGCACAGTCATCTTCACCCGGCCGCGGAGGGTGGACGCTGTCACCGCTGGTCTGGTCTGCTGAGATGGCTGGTGGGCGAGCGAGCGCCGGCCAGCTCAGGAAGCGTCCTATCGGCGCGGAAGCGTCGCTGCGGCTGCAGCTGCGCGCCGGAACTTCAGACGCGCCGCTTCCGCCCGCATTTGGCGGGGTCGTGACGGGATCTGTCGTCTCGCGAGGCTACTTAGGTCACTCGCCGGACTGGTCGGGTCACGCTTCCGGTCTGGTCGGGTCACGCCTCCGGACTGGTCGGTCACGCTTCCGGTCTGGTCGGGTCACGCTTCCGGTCTGGTCGAGCCACGCTTCCGGACTGGTCGGGTCACGCTTCCGGTCTGGTCGAGCCACGCTTCCGGACTGGTCGGGTCACGCTTCCGGTCTGGTCGGGTCACGCTTCCGGACTGGTCGGGTCACGCTTCCGGTCTGGTCGAGCCACGCTTCCGGTCTGGTCGGGTCACGCTTCCGGACTGGTCGGGTCACGCTTCCGGTCTGGTCGAGCCACGCTTCCGGACTGGTCGGGTCACGCTTCCGGTCTGGTCGAGCCACGCTTCCGGACTGGTCGGGTCACGCTTCCGGTCTGGTCGGGTCACGCTTCCGGACCGGTCGGTCACGCTTCCGGTCTGGTCGAGCCACGCTTCCGGTCTGGTCGGGTCACGCTTCCGATGTGGTCGGGTCACGTTTCCGGTCTGGTCGAGCCACGCTTCCGATCTGGTCGAGCCACGCCTCCGGTCTGGTCGAGCCACGCTTCCGGCCTGCTCGAGCCACATTTCCGGTCTGGTCAGGTCACGCTTCCGGTCTGGTCGGGTCACGCTTTCAGTCTGTTCGAATGGTCCCGGTCGCGACTGGCAGTCTCATGAGCGTCACCACAGCATCTGGCAGACAGTCTCCTGAGTATGACGACGGCATATCGCAGACAGTCTCGACAGTTCCTTCAGCATCGCGACAGTATGACAGCTGATCTCATCAGTGCCGGGAGATTCTGTGACAGTCTCTCCAGCGTCCCGGCAGTCTCGACGGACGGCCTCCGCCAAATCGTGAAAATAATGATAGCAGGGCTCAGAAGCTTGTCAATCAGCGAATGTCATGTCCAACTTTGCTACTAGATGCGTGTGAATGAAATTAGTTGGTAAGTACGCTTACGTCATGGCCAAAATCAACTTGAGTGCGCCAAAGGCACTTCAATTTTTTCATGACGTAAATATCCCATGCTTGCATCCCACACATTTTTACGTGCCTGCCTCTATGTTTTTCGTAAGCATTTGCTCATCAGAATGCAGCCATGCAAGGAATTTGATAAAGGGCCCGCGCCAGGCGCCCTGAATACGTCCTTTGAATACGCCTCTTGAATACACCCTTTGAATACGCCCCTATGCAGCTGAAGTATCACTGACTAGGACCACCAGTCAACAGTTAACACCGAGCAGAACCATGTGCGTAAGGCCCGAGCCAACGCCGTGACTACCGCGTGCTGAATAGGTACTTCCTGCCCATCAAGGCCTTTTTCACTTTCCCAGAACATGATCAAATTAGTGCGATACAAACTGTTTGTACACGGTATGTTAATAATCCAGTGTATATACTTACGAGACTATGCCTATGCGTGGAAGATACATGCACAGAATTGCGCTCACGACGAAATTCGACGGACAAGTGCGCGGGAGAAGACACGCGCTTTAAAACAAATGCGCATGCACTCCGCAGAAATGCGATGCGCAATCCACAGAAAACCGCAATCCGCAGAAAACCGCAACCCACAGAATTCGCAATCCACGCAAACCGCAATCCACAGAAATGCGGTGGGATGGCTTTGCATCTGAACAAATCACGAAAAGATCATGCACACGAACAAGCGCGATTCGAATGTTTGCGCCTACGAGACAATGCGATTTCATTTGTGTATACGGAGCAACGCGGTGCGATATTGTCTGGACGGGGAAGGGGTGGGTGGGGGGGGGGGGGGGGGGGGGTATTACTAACACGCGATTATGAGCTTAGCGCTCTTATGTGGAGCTATCAACCTTCAATATACGAGAAGGTACTGATTAAATTACGTCCACTGGTCAAACAATGGCTACATAACCAGAACTCGATGGTTCAGGCTGGGCTTTTACGAGTACCTTGTAGTATAATGAAAGTGGATAGCTCACTATGAAGGCTCAGAACTCAAAATGTCGGAAAACAAGGACCTGAAGGCTTTTTGTCCTTATATCAGGTTAATACGACATCTAGGACAGTTTAAAAAACTTGGTAGCAAGCATCTACGGTTGCAAAGTTCTGCGTGTATGGGCTGCGCACGGATTTTCACAAGTTAAGGATATGCCGAGGAGACAGTGCTGCACAAAATATTGCGCAAAACATTATTGCGATGCGGACATCCACGCATAGAGCCCTGCGTAGAAGAAACTGCGCTGGGGTGGTTGGTTCGGTCATTTTTTTCTTTTTAGATGCGAGTCGAGTGGGCGTGTTTCTTCCAGTCAATACACATTGAAAAGCTTGGAATAGCAGCGCTTGTTGACTCAGTTTCAGACGATCTTGTGCTTATGATAGCTGTCGTCGCGCAACAATCGCGGAGCACATGACCGCACAGCTAGCTTGAGAGGTGCGCAGCTAAACCGCTCCTGGTGCCAACACCTCCGAAATGTTGTTGCGTGTTAGGAGCCGGAAACACGGCTCGCGTGTGAAGATCAGACCGTTTTGTGTGGCATGTTTGACATTCGTCGAATTCCAAAACGACGGATGTTGCTCGGCTGCTGGGAGTTGTATGAAGGGCAGCCCAGCGTTTCGACTGCTACCCCGACGCCGTTCCGAAATAACCCGGCTCGGCTGTGCGAGTCAAGGTTGTATGCACTTCGCATGTTTATGGAGATGAAATTCAATTAATTTTGCCACTGTCTTTCTGGCGTTGGGTAGAATTTGGTTACTTTGAATCTGTTTATGCGCTACTTGGTGTGGCACAATGTGTCCATATCTTGGCGACCCAGTCGAGCAATAGTTGTGCTATTTTTTCTGAAACCTGAGGGTGTAATTTTGTTTCAGAGTTGGGCAAGGCCGTTCCAGGACATGCTCAATACATTAACGTGCTGCTGCACAAATGTTGCGCAGAGCTATCAAAACTCCAAGATCCCCGACGCGTATGCTGGAAGTTTAGCCATGCTCCGCGTCATACGGACGCTGTATGCTAATCCACACGTAGTCACCAGTTTATGTCGTCGGTCGTCAGGCTTTACGCGGCCCGTTTCCGGGCAGGGTGCCCCCTGGGGTCGTCCTGAGTGCTGAAGGCGACACAATACGACCTGTAACTCAAGCAAAGGCTACACCGGCCTATTTCGACTGCGTCTCCGTAATCACAGCTATTTCTAGCGGCGTGAGTTGGCAGCGGGAGGGCCACGGGCGGCGCAGCGCCGGGCACTCCGAGCGGAGGGCCGGCGGCGTCCGCCGGCGTCGGCCGGTACACGGCCGCTGGCGCCGCCGGGCGGCGACCGAGAAGGAAGCGACTCTGAAGACGATGCTAAGGTAGCCGGGGTAGCGGAGAGGATTCGACCCGGCGTCCCCGTGAGCGTTTTGACCGTTTTGTTTGTGTTTTTGAATCGATGGTTCCGGGTGAGTACGTCTACCATTAAGGCACCAAAGCCCAGTATTTCACCCAATAGTGGGTCCGCAATTCTGTGTCTAGCGTCACAAGTGTCTCGGATGAAATGAAGCTTAGGAGGAAGGATGGATGACTCAATCCTGTGGCTTCCCTGGTCAACCGGTCATCAGACTGCAGGAAAGCGCAACATCCGCTGGAGCTGTCTACGTTGAAGTCGTCCCACTGTTACGGCTTCTTCACAGACATGCTGTGCTGCTACTGTGCTCTATGCTGTGCACCAGACACACTGTACTGAGCTAAGTTCCACACTGCTGTGCGCAGAATGCGTCAGAGCTGGTCGTTGCCGCTCCTTTGGATGGCGCAAACCTGTGCCTGTGAGGTCGGACAATGCCTGTCTTCTCTCGACGGTACCTCTTCCTTCGTTCCGCACAGCTGGCACTCATTCGCGAATTCTGAGATGGCAGAGGCTGGACGGCATCTTGCGGTGAAGGGCCAGGAGCCAAGAGAGCACGTATTTTAGCGAGTGTTTTTGCAAATGTCTCGGCCCATTGTGACCCATTGTTCAGGTTTGCCGACAATTATGGATGCGTGAAATAAGTCTCCGCGCGTATCGGCGATCCATTCAGCCGTCCAGGTCCTTTCTGGGTCCCAACTTGCTATTGCACACCAGTTTTTAATTTTAGCTGCTACTTAATATAAAGCTTTATCAGAGCCGGTGGTCCCGACCCTCGCGAACCCTGCGGATCTCCAGTCATGACATTAGACATGGCAGATGTTGAAGCGTGTTACGTGAGATTTTGGTGAAATGTGCACTAGTACGCAGTCGTTTTCTGTGTCTCACGACGCCTGGATCTGTCCTACCTAGTGTGATCACGACAATGGCAGTAGACCCTCGCAGCTTTTGGCTTCGAACATCAGCTCGAGACAGCCAGCCCGTCGTAAACCCGGCGAGCTCTTTGGGCGGATGTTCCATTCAAACCAATCTGGCTGCAAGGAGAATCTTGGATCGAAAACTGCATTCCGCATTACGAATGGTTCTTACTTGTGCAATGGGGTGTGATTCAAGGCGCTGGGGTGGAGCTGTGAAATTCCTCTCTCGTGGCAAGTCGGAGTTGCATATCGGCTCATTCATGGGACTTAGGCAATGTTAAGAGAATGGAATGGGTTGTCCTTATATTTAAGATGAAGTGATATAAAAACCCCAAAGCGTTCCCGCCGTGTGGCTGATAAGAAGTAAAATTTTCAGTGCAATAATTTTGCTGGTACCCGCAGTGTGTCTGGACCGCCTGTCACATTGACGTGTCTTCTGGACGGCCCGCCACAGTGACGTGTTTGGACGACCTGTCACAGTGGCGTGTTTGGAAGACCTGTCAGTGGCGTGTCTGGACCGCCAGTCACATTAGCGTGTCTGGACCGCCTGCCACATTGACGTGTCTGGACGGCCCGTCACGGTGACGTGTCTGAACGACCTGTCACAGTGGCGTGTCTGGACCGCTTGTCCGTCGGGCAGCCTGTCACAGTGACGTGTCTGGACCGCTTGTCACAGTGGCGTGTCTGGACCGCCTGCCACAGCGTCGTATCTGGACCGCCTGCCACAGTGCCGTGTCTGGACCGCCTGTCCGTCCAACCGCGGCGAGGCCTGACCGATGACGTGCTGTTGCCGGGAGGCCGCCGGCCGCCGACTGATGAGGCGTCGCGGCCGGCTGGCGGGGCCGCCGCCCTCGCCAGCCGGCGGTGATTGCCGCCGGGCCGGCCGCCCGCCTGTCGGTGACGGGGCTCACGCACCGGCCGAACCTCCTCAGCCGGCGGGGGCGCCGCCCGGCCCGGCTGGAGGAGCCGGGCTTGGTCGCGGCAGGCTCTCAGTAGAGCAGTGTGCCGCCCGGCCCGGCTGGAGGAGCCGGGCGTGGTCGCGGCAGGCTCTCAGTAGAGCAGTGTGCCGCCCGGCCCGGCTGGAGGAGCCGGGCTTGGTCGCGGCAGGCTCTCAGTAAAGCAGTGTGCCGCCCGGCCCGGCTGGAGGAGCCGGGCTTGGTCGCGGCAGGCTCTCAGTAGAGCAGTGTGCCGCCCGGCCCGGCTGGAGGAGCCGGGCCTGGTCGCGGCAGGCTCTCAGTAGAGCAGTGTGCTTTTACAGCGGCCGCCGTCACGCTGGCAGCTGGGCTCGTGTTTGGCAACTGAACTCAGCGTTCACTCCATTCCATCATCAACGACTCGCAAGAATTGTGAAGGGAAATGCGCATCTGGTCGGTACAGAAAATAACGGTTCATGTTCTCAATACCCCTTAAGCAGGCTCTTATACATGAGGTGGAAACAATACAAAATGAAGTGCCTAAGACCGAACTTGACCCTTTGTTAGCTAAACGACCAGTAATATGAAAGGTCACTTGCAAAGCAAGTTCAATTCAAAATAATCATGTTACCAAGCGTATGTACGCTGATAATATAACTTGCTGAAAGCATAGCGCCGAACCACTGTTTTTATCAGGCTTAGGACAACACCAGTTCCCTTACACACACACGCACGCACGTAAGCACACTCACACACACATATATATATATATATATATATATATATATATATATATATATATATATATATATGTATCTCTCTCTCTCTCTCTCATCTCCTCTCTCTCTCTCTCTCTCTCTCTCTACGCTCTCTCTCTATATTATCTACTATCTCATCTCTTATCTCTCTCTCTATCTCATCTCTCTCTATCTCCGCTCTCTCTCTCTCTGTGTGTGGTGTGTGCTGTGCTGTGGTGTGTGATGTTTCTCTCTGTCGTGTTGTGTGTGTGTGTGGTGTGTGTGTTGTGTGTGATGTGTGGTTGGTGTTGTTTGTGTTTGTGTTGTGTGTGTGTGTGTGTGTGTGTTTGTGTGGTGTTGTTGTGTGTTGGTGGGTGTGTTTGTGTGTGTCGTGTGTGTGGTGGTGTGTGTGTGTGTGTGTGTTGAAATTGTGTGTGGTGTGTGTGTGATTGTGTGCTGTGTGTGTGTGTGTGTGTGTGTGGTTGTGTGTGTGTGTGGTGTGGTGTGGTGTGTGTTGTGTGTGTGTGTGTGTGTGTGTGTGTGTGGTCGTGTGATAGTGTGTGGGTGATGTGTGTGATGTGTGATGTGTGTGTGTGTGTGTGGTTTGTGGTGTGTGTGTGTGTGTGTGGTGTGTGTGGTGTGTGTGGTGTGTGTGGTGTGTGGCTGTGTGTGTGTGTGTGTGGTGTGTGTGTGTGTGTTTGTGTGTGGGTGTGTGTGTGTGTGTGTGATGTGTGTGTGTGTGTGTGTGTTGTGTGTGTGTGTGGGTGTGTGTGTGTGTGTGTGTGTGGTGTGTGGTGTGGTGTGTGTGTGGGTGTGTGTGTGTGTGTGTGTGTGTTGTGTGTGGTGTGTGTGTGTGTGTGTGTGTGTGTGTGGTGTGTCCTGCGGCTCTACCTTGTTCCTACGCCCGTTCGTTGGCTGGCCAAACGGGCACCAGCCGCCAACAGCACTAAAACCGTTGATGTCACGGATTTTCCTTCTAATAAACCACACGGAAACTTCATTGAATAACTCAGGCGTGTATATATATATATATATATATATATATATATATATATATATATATATATATATATGTATATATGCATACATACATGTAACTTAGGGCTGCACACCTGGGTGGCCATGTTGCGCATTTCTGACTGGCACATATGGGAAACCGTACCGTATGCTGTCCATTTCCTGGAAAAAAGAGTGAGTAGTCCAGACCCGCTCGAGTAAAACGCGCATGCCACCGTTCAATGGAAGTTTCCATGTTGTTTATTAGAAGGAAAATCCGTGACATCAACGGTTTTAGTACTGTTGGCGGCTGGTGCCCGTTTGGCCAGGCAACGAACAGGCGTAGGAACAAGGGAGAGCCGCAGGACCCATATCCCTCACACTTTTTCACACTCTTCACACACATCCCCACACTCACACAAACTGATTTGACAAGATGCTATTTGTGAAGAGCTTTGTTCCCGCTTTTTCGGTCATCTGTACGTCGTTGACGTTGTCTCCCTAATTTTGCGCATTGCCTGCTCCCTTGGCTCCACGCAAGCGTCTGACAAAAGTAATGCGTCAATCTTCAAATGAGCCATTTTCCGAGTTCGAAAATACATCTTCATGCATTCCGGTCGTACAGCGCGCTGCCAAATGCACAGATCGCCAGATTGGACGCCGGCGGGGCGGCCAAGGTGACGTCAGTCATCCGGCCACGCTGGATTAATTTGTCACGTGCGGCGTCCAGTGACGTCACGGCGGCGCTGCGTGCTGTCCGACTGCTGATCTCGGGCCAGTGTCGAGCCGGCCGCGGAGGCCAGGACTTCCTTGCCCTGTCCGACTGCTGATCTCGGGCCAGTGTGGAGCCGGCCGCGGGTGGGGGGCCGGGCCTCCTTGTCCTGTCCGACTGCTGATCTTGGGCCAGTGTCGAGCCGGCCGCGGGGGCCTGGCCTTCCCGTCCTGTCCGACTGCTGATCTCGGGCCAGTGTCGAGCCGGGCGCGGGGGGCCGGGCCTCCCCGCCCCGGAAGAGAACGACCCGCGGCACCACCGAGAGTGACGCTGCCGCTGGTACTGGTGACTGGTGACTTCGGTGCGCTGCGGTGGCCTTGCATTCGGGACCACACAGATTGGAATGGAGCGTGGGTGTTCTGGCCGTGGGAAATTTTGTATGCCGCCAGCAGTAGGCGAGACTGAGCTTTCAAGCAACAAAGCAACAAACGGCAGGAGGCAGGTCAATTGCATAAGGTTTTAGGTCATCATTATACTGAAAATAAGACATGCCAAATGTATTCTTAAGGTCGTTCTAAGCCAGCACTAGCGAATATTTATAAGCAACTGGCCGTTGGCACATACGGTACGTCCACTGACTTCGTTATTTTTGTCGTTGCTGAGATCGTCTCATAAAGCCTTCTCGCCCAACGCGTGACCTCCAATCCCGAACACCTTGCTACTGAACTCGGCTGTGTGGTCGTCTCCACTCCACCCTGCTCCAGTTTGACGATTCCGCGTGCTGAGCCGCCCGACCTTTCCACGAGGCGCCGTTCCAAACACATGTGCGGCCGACGGGGTCCATAAACCACTCAGCTGCCGCAATAGAAGGCACTTCGACGGCGTCTGTCCGTAGAGCACTCGGGGCCGGCCCAGCCCGTCTGCCTGCGGCGGCCGGCAGGCTGTGACCTGGCAGTCTCGCGGCGTTTGGAGAGCGCCCAGCGCCGGTAGCAGTCATATTTTGACAGGCGGAGAATACTGCGACCCCGTGAGATACGGCTGGCATCGACTGCTGCCGCGGCCGGGCCCAGGGTCGCTCGTGCCAGCAGGGCGGGCCGTGCAGCCCCGCTCCCGGCCAGCGGGAGGTCAGCTGGGCTCATTCGTCAGCTGCTGGTCAGTTTGTTGTGTGTGGGGACGTGCAGGCATCAATTTCTAATGGATTACCACTCGTCACCGTCGCCGCCGCCCCTGTGCTAAACTCCTTGGCATGCAGGCATCTTTCCTGCCTTTTTCGTTTGTGCCGATGCCTCCGCGCTACTTCGCACAGTTTCGCTAGAGCACGAAAACATTTTCGCTCTCTCTCCTTCATCTGGATGAATCCCTAAACCGCCCGCCACCCGGCAGGTACGTCCTCCACCCGGGGTGGGCGGTGAGAGGTGGCCGTCTTGTCTTAGTCGTTTGGCGCCCCGTCGACGTCTCAGCGCCGCGCGGCCGACCCGGGTCACGCGGGTCGGCGGCCTCCCGCGCCGTGCGTCAACATCGCCGAACGGGGCGCCGTCACAAGCGTGGCGCAGCCGCCGCGAACCTGGCACAGCGCGGCAATTATCGCCGCCGGCGCCGGCATCCCCGGCCGGCGCCCCACTCGTCGATAAGGTACGCGCTTGCCGGCGGCGGGCGGTGCCGGCGCGGCGAGGAAAACAGAGGCGCGCCAGGGTGCCGGCAGACCCGGACGGCCGGGGTCGGGACGCCGTGTGGGAGCAGCAACAACCGGCAGGCCGATCAGGCTGAGTCAACAGCAACAGTGGCAGAAGGCGCCAGGCCTGATCGGCAACACACGCAGCGTGGCACGAAACCACGCATCATGACAGGGACCGGGCTCAAGCGGGTAGGTCGAAACAAGAGCCATGTTTAAAAGGCCCACAGGTCACATTGTTGCAAAGCTGATGATGAATTAATGAACCATAATTTGACACTGTGGTGAAATTCTTATGGTTAATCTCTGTCCGCTGCAAGCACTGAAGGCCATCTGGACTAAATTCCGTATTCTGCACAAACGACGGTATTTCACTGCTCTGTTACCATCCCACAACCTGTGTAAAAAGTGTCGGCGCTTCGGGGATTAAACCAGCGGCTGGTGAAGTTTATCGTTAGCGTACGGAGCCGGCACGTGCTCACTGAAACCGCAGCGTAGCGCTCGGTGACAGCTGGCAGCGGCGGCTGAGACGGACGACGGGTGACGGCCGTCGTCAGCCGCCGCCCAGCCGAGGTCGGCGCCGTCCCGACGCCCGGTGGTGGCGGCGGCGGCGGCGGTGGCAAGCTCGCCGACGGCCGCCCGCCGGGCTCCCATGCAAACGACCGGGCAGTGTCGAGACGGGCTGCGCTTGCCCAACGGCCGGCGGGTGTGACACAGCTGACCGACCGCCGCGTTCGGTCGTCACCGGCGACGGACGCCAGCCCTGCTCCGCTGCAGGACCCGGATGAGTTCGTCGGGGCCTCGAGCGGCGACCTCGCCCGAGTCCGCAGGGGACCCCTGTAGGGCTCTGTGGTCTCGCCTGAGGCCCGTTGAAATGCACCAAGGGTTGCTGTTTTTTTTGGGTCCTCTTTGGTTCAGGGATCCGGCGGATTTGCGGAGGGGGGACATCCTCGCACTCAAACATCTGTCGTCGCACGAGATGACGGTGCCGCCGGGGCTGCTCTGCCGCTGCTCGCCCATCCGTCGACACTCCTGGCCGCCACCCGCCCCCAGTGCTGCCCGGCGCGCCGGCGCTGGCCGAGAGATGTCACAGCGGCGGCACCTTGGCCGACGGACGGACGGGCGTTGGCTTTTCCGGACACAGCTCCCCCACCCCTTCACACGGCTCTCCGGCACCCGCTGCGAGGCGCGCCGAGCACGTATGCGTTAAAGGATGGCTGAGGAGCTCAGATACACACATACGGGCCAGGACCGGTAACGCTCAGCTGGCGACTGAGACGGAGGTCCGCGTCCGGCTCTCCGGCCCTGCTAATCGGCCTTGAGGTCCACGTTGTGCCGTGTTCAGGGCTGGAGGATGATCCGTGGGACTGGCACGCTGGGAGTCTCAGGAGCTGCCGGCCTGACCGTGAAAGACTGAGACTGAGACGCGTGGTGGACTGAGAGCTGCTCCATGTCCACGGCCGCGTCTGGGGCACACGGTAACATCCCAGCGAGCAAGCCATCAGCCGGTCGCGGCGGCCTTTCGGGCGCCGGGAGCGCGGCGCTTCTGCTGCACTGTTCTGTCGAGGGACTTGTTCACGTCACTCTCTCCAGCGCCAAACCGTCGGGCGACGGAAACGGCTCGCTGAGCCCATGTGCATCCTCAGTGAACCTCCTCAGCCCTCACGCGAGAGCAAACTGACGCAGTGCCAACAACTGAAGTGTCATGCTAGTGACTGACAGAGCGAAAAAGCTCGTTCGATCTGTTTCCCACCGCCTGCCGCGGCCGCCGCTCGGCGTGAGCGCATTTCTCTGGACGCGAGGGCGATGTCGTCAGCGGCGCCGCGGTGCGCCTCGGTGCTCTCTGTCGTCTCCTGCCGTCGCGTCGGCCGCCGCCTGTCGTCAGCGGCGCCGCGGTGTGCCTCGGTGCTCTCTGTCGTCCCCTGCCGTCGCGTCGGCCGCCGCCCGTGCCGCCGGATGCGGTTGTCGCGTCGCACCGCGGGGGGCGCCACCAGGTGGCAGGGCGAGCGCCGTCAGCTGGCCGGCGCTGCGGCCCGCCGCGCCAGTTGAAAGCGCTCGGCGGCGGGCCGAAGTGGGGACGAGCTGAGGTGAGTGCCGCGGCAGGACGCGGCCGAACCGGTGTGTGCGCCAGGCGCCGTCCGCTGCCAGCCCACGTCCGCCTGCCGGCCAATTTGGCAGCGCGGCCGCCGCATTGAATGGGAGATCAGCTGCCGTTTGCGCAACAGCGCCGCGGGTGCGCCGGAGGCGTCGCAGCGCCTTATTCAACGCAGCGCGGCTCATTATGAATCGGCCGGAGCGCAGCGGCGAGTGATGTCCGGCCCAGGCGTGTGAAAGTCCTAGTGCGACGGGGCGCGCTACCGGAGCCTGGGCGCAGCTGGAGCGAGCACCGGGCGCGGAGTTGGAGCGCCGACGGATTTCGAGATCGGAAGAGCCGGAGCTCAGCACGCCGGTGTTGCTCAAGCGCGGCGGCTTCCCGGCGCCGCTGGGAGCTCATTCTGTCTAGAGGTGTGAGTCTCAGTGCTGCCGCGGCGGAGGAGGCGGTGAATTTCGAGTGCTGCCGGAGCTCACGTGCCGGAGCTCGAGCGGAGCGGCGAGGCCGGCCGAGGCCGTGGGCGCTGGAGGAGCCCTGCTGGAGCTGGCGGTGAGCGCTGGCGCGTCGGCCGGCGGCGGGCGCGAGACGACCGTGTCCCGGCGCCGGGCCCCCGCGCGCGGCTGCGCCCCGAATCCTGGCGCTTCTGATGGGCGAGAGCCGCCTGGTCGCGGCCGGCAACACGATGGTCAACTCCAGCGCACGGTGAGTGGTGACCGACGGGCGCCGCTGCCCGTGCACCACTGTCGCGGCTGCTGCCGGCGGTTTTGGCAAGCGGCGGATGAGCCGCCGCACAGGTGGCGTGTCTGCCGGCCAGCGTCCACGTCGCTGCCCGACGTCAGCCGTCGCTGGGTCAGGAGGGTCTTCAAGGTCGTGCCAGGGGTCCCCAGTGGGCGTTGCGGGCCAGCTTCACCTCACTGGATCAGGAGGGCCCCTCATTTCTTTCACTTCGTTCCCTCACTAGGTCATAAGGACGAATCTATTAGTGTGCGCCAAAAGGCCCACGGTCTTTCACTAGGTCATGAGCTGGTGGTACGTGTCAGGGACCAGCATCACCCTTACACGAACACCTGGGTTTATTTGCCTACACCGCGGAGCAGTCCCCCAATTCCTGTATCAGCCATAGGTCCATGCAGTCTTCACCAGGCCCAGCGTCTCCGCGCTATGCTTGTGAAGCTCCTCACACACCGCCGCGGCTCAGCGCCTAATCCAGGAGTTACCAGTGCCCCATCTCAGCCAGCCAGGTCACGCAGCCATGCCGGCGCCACCGGCGTCCGTCCCCAGCGGCCCAGTCAGCAGATCGGCCGGCCGGCCGGGCCAGGCCGCCGCCAGCGCCGCCTGCCGGCGCCAGTAGGTCAGTGGGCGCCGCCGTCTCCCCGTGCCGGCGGCGCCGGCTGCTCTCGTGCGGAACAGACGGAGCGACGCGCCCCGCCCGGCGGCCGCGCCGGCTCGGCCGTCCCTGCCCGCCAGTCCTCATGTGTCAGCTCGTGACGAGACTGGGGCGCGGCCTCGCTGCGCTGGCGTCAGTTCTGGGCGGCGCTGAAACATCCTATTTTCGTTTTATGGTTGATTTATTCTGCAGAAATGCAGCCTTTCGTGAACGAGATTGCATAGTTTCCAGATGCTGTAACACTGAGCATGGTTTTACCAGCGATGTGGCTTTACCGCTATTTGATCTGCTATGCTGATATCATGCACAACGTTATTAGGTTATTCGGCTTCGTACTAGCTATGGATATGCTTCAAATCAGATTGTTAGCAACGACTGGTAACAGACCACATCTCAGGAGCACTGCTTTCGGGGCTCCAGGTCCATAGCTAAGATTTGCAGCCATCACAGACTGAAACCCAAACACGAACTTCGGACAAGTGACATATTGCTGAAAAGACAAAATAAAACATTAACTACTCGTGGAAGGGAAACTTTTAATTCCCGGATCCAGCCACGCCCCCCCCCCCCCCCCACCCGCCCCCTAAGTGTAAGTCGACCTGCCGCTGGTTATTCCTGATCGCGGCCACTCCATGCGCCCGGCGAGCGGGTTTTATTAAAAGGCCGGCAGGTCTCTGTCAGACCGTTTCCGATTCGGTGCGCCCTGTTGTCGGAGTAAATACTATCAGCGGAGGACGGCCAGTGGTCGCCGGCGGCCTCGCTGTGGTCTCCCGCCGAGAGCTGCTGCTGGCCGCGGCGATCAGACGCTGTGTTATGGTCCGGTCAGAGATCAGCTGCTGTGGTGTGGTCCGGCCAGAGATCAGCTGCTGTGTTATAGCCCGGTCTGGGGCAGCTACTTTGTTATGATCAGACGGAGAGCGACTGCTGCGTTGACACTATTGTATGCTCTGAGATACGCTGCGACATCATTGCCCGCTCTGAGATACGCTGCGACACTACTGCCCGCTCTGAGATACGCTGCGACACTATTGTCCGCCCTGAGATACGCTGCGACACCATCGCCCGCTCTGAGATAGGCTGCGACACTATTGCATGCTCTGAGATACGCTGCGACACTATTGCATGCTGAGATACGCTGCGACACTATTGTATGCTCTGAGATACGCTGCGACATCATTGCCCGCTCTGAGATACGCTGCGACACTATTGCCCGCCCTGAGATACACTGCGACACTATTGCCCGCCCTGAGATACGCTGCGACACTATTGCCCACTCTGAGATATGCAGCAACACTATTGCCCGCTCTGAGATACGCTGCCACACTATCGTCTGCTCTGAGATACGCTACCACACTATTGTGTGCTCTGATGCGAGCTATCGCAATATGGTCCAGTGTGGTAGAGCTATTGCATCATTGTCCAGTCCGTGGGTGAGATGCCTCACTACTACACGCTCTGGGACGGGCTGCCACGCTGTTGTTCGGTCTGAGAGGCGCAATGACGCTATCGTCCGAGTTGAAAGTTGTCGCATCTCCGTGCAAGTGAGGAGCTGTCACACACGTGCAGGGAACCTGGGCAATACAGATGACTGCCGATCTGGGGAAAGCTGTCACATTGGCCCGGTCAGAGAGGAGCTATGATACTTTTGCCTGGTGACAAGATCAGCAGCCTTCTAGCCCGGGAATGGAGCGTCCGGCGTGCTATGGTCGCGTTCATTGGCGGCACTGAAGCCGGATGTTGCGAGGAGATTTTTGTGCTGTACGTTAAAAGATCATTTCTAAGTTTAGCAGGCGATCGCCTGATTTAACTAGTCGTTAGCCCCATGCTCCTGCCTATTCGGCCCAGCATATTCAGGCCGGTATTCGCCGTGTGATACCTTGCATACACTCTCTGTTTGCTGGTTTCAGATATTTTATGTTCACTGTCAAGCGGCCGCCTGGTGTTATGGCTTCATCACACGGCGCAAAACTGCGCCGAGCAAATGCCGGGTTATGTCTTAAACTGATCCTACACGTATGCCTTACCAGGATGCACATCTAGCTCGGTATTTTATTTTCGGTGGTGTAATTCATAAGCGTACCAATCGAAACTCGATTTTGCGTACTTCAAATTCATGTCGCATCTTCAGCAGACAACGGGAGATCGGGCCTCTCGCAAAGGTCATGTCCCGGTTTTTAACAGTTCTGTGTTTTTGGAACGGCGTCGTATTTTATCCAACTTTTCCACCATATCAAGATCTTTACACCTTAACAGCGAAATGCCGTTGTCCGCAAAATGAAATCGGAACCAACTGAAATATATGAGGATTGGCCTCCGCGGCGGTGCGTTCTTAAGTTTAGCTTTGGGAAGCATTTGAAAGACCTGCAACAGGCGACGACGACACGTTGCTGTGGTGGCCGCTTTTCAGAATTAGTCTGTCTTAATTTAAGCCTGATATAATTTCGCTTCTGGCCCTCACAAAGCTGGTAACTGTGCTTTTACTTCACATTAACTTGACCAACACCCACAGCGCGGCGGGGAGGGGGGAGTCCTCTCAAAGCAAGGCACTGTCCGGACACCGTGATCAATCGGTAATCAGTCAGCCACTCCGCGCCCCACAAACATCAGAGAGAGGTGTGATTCTGACGGCAGTGTTGCCGACAGTCTACCTCGCGGTGCACGTCATGCATCATAACCTCACGTGGGTCCTGCTGGTCAGCGCGGCTCGGGTCCGAACGGCGTGGGACGGCGGCGGGAAGCCTCACGTGGGTCCTGCTGGTCGGCGCGGCTCGGGTCCGAACGGCGTGGGACGGCGGCGGGAAGTCCTCGCGTGGGCCCTGCTGGTCAGCGCGGCTCGGGTCCGAACGGCGTGGGACGGCGGCCGGAATACAAAGCTGCCGCCAGCAGGACGGCCAGCCTTTGGCCGCACCGTGTGTCGCCACGTCCGTCACCGTGACGTGAAGATCTTCAGTGCGAACGCGACGATGTATCCGATGCATGAGCTCGATGGCATTCTGGAGAATGGGCGATAGCAAAAGACACGCACGCATGGACAACATACACGCACGCATTGACAACATGGAAAAACATATCTAAGTAGGCGCAACAGCCATGGGGAAAGCTATAAACCAACAGGTATGGCCGTTCACCTCTACATAAGCGGTTTTGACGATTGCCCAATCATCCGGGATCAGGTACTCTTTCGGTGTTTGTGATGCTTTCACCGCTGCGGATACTATGGGTATGATGATCTCACGAGCTTGGATGGGCGACATCGGGCCTGGAACTTACGCAAAATCAGCCTGCTGTGAGGAATTCCTCGGCGTCATGCGGCTCAAGCCACAGCATGCCACGGCCGCTGTCAGGTCGTGCCACGCCACGCCGCGCCTGCCCCGCTCGCCTCACCGCGACGACCTTTGGGTAACAGGACGCCGGTCGCCGCTTGGACCACTCGGGTGGACATTTCGCGGACCGCGCACGTTTTCCGAGGAGCCGCGACTGGGCCTGCCGACGGCTTCACTGGGCGTGACAGCGATGGAGTGCGGTGATGTCAGACCCAGGTCCCGGCCAGGATACCTGCCTCCCCTCCCCCCCCCCCCCCCCCTCCCCCGACTCACCTCCCCGGCTGACCGCATGCCTGAGCGATTGGGTAGGTAATGTCTTAAGAGTCCAACAGGGGGTACACATCTTGACCGGGGTGTATAATGTGCATGCATGTGGGGACGGTAAATTGGGGCATGGCACGGGGCATGACGTGCCTCTCGATGGTAGAAATGGCACATTCTACAGGGTTGGACACGGAACGTCAAAATTGTCCCGTTGTGAATCCGCCGGCGCAAAGCCTGAGAGCTGTCGCTGCTCCACTCTGCCAAACTCCTTGCAAGCATATAAAATGCTGTCCGGCTGATGCCGTCCGGCCCTGCCGCTCTCCGGAGCCACCTGCCGATCAGGACGGGCTGCCGACCCCGTCCGCCCCTGGCACAGGCCTGCCGACCTCATCTGCCCCCGGGACCGGGTGCCGATCCCGTCTGTACCGGGACCGGCCTGCCGACCTCATCTGCCCCCGGGACCGGGTGCCGATCCCGTCCGTACCGGGACCGGCCTGCCGACCTCGTTCGCCTCAGTGACCGGGTGCCGATCTCGTCTGTACCGGGATCGGCCTGCCAACCTCAGCCGCCCCCGAGACCGGCCAGCCGACCTCGTCCGCCTCAGTGACCGGGTGCCGACCTCGTCCGCCCCCGGGACTGGCCTGCCGACCTCGTCCGCCTCAGTGACCGGGTGCCGACCCCGCCCTCCCCCGGGACCGGGTGCGGATCCCTGGTGCCGCTGGGACGCGGCGCTGCCGCGGCTGGCGACAGTCGCCCTTCAGAGTGCGCGTTGGATCGGCTGACGTCGGGTCGGAGCGGTGCCAATGCACCTGCCGCCGATGACGGCTGGCGCCCCCGCCGCCCTCAGCCGGGCCGGCCCGGACCGGCGAGTGACGGCCGTTCGCCCCGCCGCCCGGACACGGTGGACGGCGTGTCCGGACGTCAGCTGCGGGCTCGTGGATTTACGCCACACCTCTCCCCATGAAGGCTCAATGCTCAGTTAGGCGCTGTTTCCCCGTGTTTTCTGTTCATGAGACGCACGAGGACAGTGACCGGTGCTGCAGGCCGGGACGTAAATCTGTCTGGAAGAGCTTGGTGCACTGTATTCAAATGACCTTCTTGACTTCTTCGGGGGCGTCTTGAGTGCCTTCTTCACTTCCCCCCCCCCCCTTCCCCTCCAGCCCTCTCCATGTCAGACGCCCCAAGTGTTACCGCCACTTCTGGCGTCTTTAGCCGCTCGCCGCGGCGACGCGCCGGGGCCGCACGCCCCCCCCCCCCCCCTCCCGCCCTCGCTGGCCCTCGGGCAGTGTTTTCGGCTCGCCAGTGTGATGGTTGGCGCGCCTGCGGCGGCGGCCGAGCCCGGCTGCGCCAGAGGTCGGCGTACCGCGTCATCGCCTCTCGTCCCGTGTATACCTGTTGACGGTCGCGAGCCGCGTTTTTCGGCCGGCAGTCGAGTGGAGTGCCGAGGGCGTTTGGCACCGCCACCCGCTGTTTCCGACGCGTGGAGGGGGGGGGGGGGATCCGGAGGGGGAGCTGATGAGGGAGCTGGCCTAGCGCCTGTGGTGTGGCGACCGACGCCCGCGGCGCCAGGTCGCAGGCGTGCCGGCGTAATCGGCGCCCCGCGGCCGCCCGGGGCGAGCGCGGCCGGGCTGACGGCGCCCGGAGACCGCCCTGCCTGTCCCGGTAGGTGTGCCGCTCAGACGTGACCCGGGCCGGCGCAGTGACCTTCCTAGCAGCGATGGACATTTGGACATGCAGTGTTTTGTGACGCTCATTCGGCGAAGTGTTGTGTGGATTGTTCTCGCGTCGGCGCAGTGGCGGTCGCCACTTGAAATGCACACTAGCTATTTTGGGATCTCAGACAATGACTGTATAATTTGGACGCATGGTGAGGCTGCCTATTTATACAAACCAAAGTCAAAAGAGATCTCTACAAGTGACCAGTTCTCTGCGACAAATGACGGTCACGACTCCCGTCCCGGACACACTCCAGGACCAGCACAACCAACGTGTTCGTTCCAGTCATCCGAATTCCGCATCACGTATTCATATCGCGTGCAAAATTGTCGTGATGGATGATGATATTGCTCAATCCGACGCTATCGTACGCCCAGGCAAACCAAACTGGGCATGACCCCGACGCCGCACTCCAAATGCGTTCGCACCCAATCACCATACCCTGCGCAGTGGCGTAGGCAGAATTCCGCAGCGGTGGGCCGGAACATAGCCACAAACCTCTCACTGAAAACCCCATATTAACGCGTCGTAGGCGAGAGATAGCTATTGCATGGCGTATGTCAACATGGCATGCGCTCAATCCACTTCTGCTAACGTCTCTGCCCAGATTTTTCAATCGTCGCCATTCATTAACACGCATAGGGATACATGCACATGTTGGGTAAAGGAGCCTGTTCCTCAGGTGCCCTCCCTGCACATGTCCCTGCCTGCTCACCAAGGGCAACGCCTGGCCGTCGCCCCCTCCTCCCCGTCTTCTCGTGACGAGCACATTCCCGGCGGTCTCCTGCCCATATCATGCAGCCGCATCTGGCTTTTGCTCGCTCGGCCCCGCGCTGTTCGTATTCTCCTTCTCGTGTTAACTTTCCGGGACATTTGGACGCTATTCATCAATTGTCAGCCCCTGCAGATAGGCATCTATCAGATAGGCATCTATCTGCAGGGGCTGCAGGTAGAGATCCCTGCGCTGCCTATCAGCCCCTGCAGATAGGCAGCGTTCCCTTCCGAGCCGCTCGGAACCGTCAGAGTGTTCTCCACCCGCACGCTGCCCCCGGGGCGGCTGCCGCTCCACCCCCGCGTCTTGGCTGAGACCGTGCGCCGGCGACTGGCGGCGCGGCCTCGCATCGTCGGCGAATATGGCGCGAGAGCGGCGCGCGCCACCCGCCCCGGCGCGTGGGATCGCGCCGGACTGCGGAGGGGCGGAGCGGCCCGACGAGCTCAGAGGATGCTGACCGGCGCGGGTTGCGAGGATTCCGCAAGAGCGGATACAACCCCGCTTGGGGCTATCTCAGCAGCCACGAAATGGCGTTTGTGTTATGCGATGCAGATGCTGGTCATCGATTACCATCGTAGTTATAGACCTGTATTCAGCTCCCCAGTATATTTCTGTAACCTATATGGGGGTTGGGTGGATTGAGTCGAGGGCCCACAGCAGCGACGACGATAGGCACAGCCAAACTCTCCCCAAAAACGTGTTCCTCAACGGATTATGCTGCTTTATGTTGGCGAAGCACAGCTTTTATCATTGTTTTATCGTTTATCAGAGTTCTCAATTTCGGAACCATATCGGCTATAGACATGAAATGATGCCTAGAGAAAGCCAGGTTTGTGAAAGATTCAAACTTTCTTTCATTTTTGTAATATTTCACCAAAACATTGGGTACAGCTAGCATTGGTAGGCCCAAATCACCATGAGGCGGGGGCAGGGATTCCGGTCTATGACTGTAGTGCCGACCCAAATGTCGTCCGCTGATTAATTGGACCGATCAGAACCACCTGGAATGGACTGAACTTTAGTCGCTTGCGGAGATAGCTCCGACTTGAAGCTGATTTTTTTTTTTGTCTTCACATCCTGCTAACAGAACATTTTGGTCACAAATCGCCATGGCACGTGACAGTAGGCAATGCCTACGGGGAATAGATATGTGTAGCAGCAATGGGAAATAATTGAAAGCGTATAGATTTGTTAAATTGTGGCACAACTGAGCTTCCCAGGTAAATACAGCAATTGCTTAAGTGTTTCCAACCGGGGTGAAAAGCCGCTTTCGCGTTTCAGCGCGCTCATTGAATTGCAAAGTTTTTGTGACGTAAGAATTGTACACGAGATAATAAGTGCGAGATAAAGCGTAACAGGGTGGGAGTTTGTGAGAGACAAAGAGGTAATAGAGAGGAAGAGATGACAGCGCGGAAGTAGAGCCACAGATAAACCAAGAGAGTAGCTGCAAAGAGACGGACGGACGGGAATGTGAGAAAGAGCGAGAATAATGAAGTTAAAGTGGAATAGAGCAAGAAAAGGAGGAAGAGAGGAAGTGTGCGTGTGTGTGTGAGAGAGAGAGAGAAAAACAATGAAAAGGAGAAGGAGATTGAGATGGATGTGGAGATGGAAATGGTGATGGAAATAAAAATAGAGTTGGACATGGAGGTGGAGATGGAGATGGAGATGGAGATGGAGATGGAGATGGAGATGGAGGTGGAGATGGAGATGGAGATGGAGATGGAGACGTGGAGATGGAGATGGAGATGGAGATGGAGATGGAGATGGAGATGGAGATGGAGATGGAGGTGGGGAAAGAGAATGAGAAGTAAAAGGAGAAGGAAAAGTCTCACAGACAAGGAAAGAAGGGGAGAGTGAGGGAAAGATAGACCGAGATAGAATCAACGGAGGTAGAGAGTGGAGTGGTAGAGAATGTGGAACTGACTGTAAGACTGCAAAGGGAGGTGAGGCGCGTGGCACGAGTAAGTCGGCCAGCTCGCCAGCTCACACCTGGTGACCCACCTGGTCGGGCCGGGCGGCGGCGCGGCTGACCGCCAGATGGCCGGCGGCGGTTTTACGGGCGCCGAACGCACCAATTTGTCGGCAGAATCAACAGGCCGTGTGTGCTCTGTTGGCGGGCGGCCGGCGCCGGCGGCACGCCTGGCCAGAGTGGTCGCCGCCGCCGACGGCGCGGACAGGGGGGGGGGGGGGGTTGGCCGGCCCAGGCGAGGGACCGTAGTGGACGCGTCGTGAATGGGGGGGGGGAGGGGGGGTTTCATGGCGCAGCCACTCGCGGTGACTGTGCACGCCTTCCTCCGAGCAGAGACGCTTCCTCCGAGCAGCGACGCTTCCTCCGAGCAGAGACGCTTCCTCCGAGCAGAGACGCTTCCTCCGAGCAGAGACGCTTCCTCCGAGCAGAGACGCTTCTCAAACGAACGTCTGCCGCCACGTCACGGGTTGTGCACGGCGATGCCCTATGCGTGACCGCGCGGGACCCTGTCTCGGGACCCCGTCAGGACCGTGTCGACGCCTCTCAGATCCTGGTCTGGCCTGTCTGACGCGGGCTGCATTCCATACGATGCATCAAGAGCCCGATGTTTTTGTGTCATCACAGCTGTTTTCTGGCTCGATCGACGCTACTTCACTTTAAACCGCGAGATAGTGGCGTGGAAGCTCTGGCCCTGGCCCATTGCATCACCCGATAAAAACACCAGTCCACCCTTACGGGCACTAGCGCACCTTGCTGCCTCGAACGCACGGTCCTTGTTCAGATGGCTCCTCTGCACTAGATGCGTCAACCCTCTGTGCTAGATGCGTCAAACCTCTGAGCTTCATGCATGAAGCCTCTGAGCTAGATACCTCAAGCCCATGCCACATGGTGTGGGCCATAATCCCAGCCCACGTGGTGTCCACTGTCGTCTAATGGGTCTGCGTGAGGAAAGGAAGATAACATTGCGACAGACTTCTTTGACAGGAAAGGTTTTTGGTGGCCTTTGTCACTGAAACTTTACAATACACGAAAAAGCGGTGTTTGCAGTGCCGAATAATTGCCTGTATCCACAATATAGTGTTCCTGTATAACAATATTGTACGGACAAATGCATTGCTGCCCTTATCGATGTTACTGTGTCATTGAACGTCAAAACGTTACGTAAATAGTCATGTTGCTCTCGCTATAATCTCACTTGTTGATGCAAAACCCTTAGCGTATTTTGGATGGGAACATTGTTTAATAAACCCGTGGAACTGGGAAGAACATGTTTTCAAGAGCATGTTTTTAGAGGTACGTGACTATGACACGGACTAGTCATTTCACGCAATGAAATGCAACAGAACAATGCATGAGATGGAAGCGCTCTAAGTCTGACAAACCCCCAGCTGATAAATCGATGTGCAAAGGCAACCAACACCTCACGGGATAGTGCCGCCCGGTCTCTCTCACGAGCTGCCATAGAATTGTTACACCCGGTGTCCGGAACTGGAACCTACAATTAGTACTTCCGTGATAGGTGTCGCATGCGCTTAGGCCTTCATGCCACATCTTGGGCAAGACTAAGGTGATATCTCACTACCAGTGAATTGCACTTGTTCGCTTGGAAAATGCTAAGCTGCATTCCTTATCTCCATAAGAAACACACCAGGACCGTGTACGGATTACGACGCACGTCGCTTCCTTGAAAAGGCAAAATGCAGGTGGTCGAATTAACACCACTCCCTACAGATCGCCGGACCGACGGCGTCTGTTGGAAGAGGGCCGGCCGAGACCGGCTGCCGGCGACGGGGCGGGGGCGGGGGCGGGGGCGGACCCGGTCGACCCTCGGTCGGCCTCTCTTGTTGGCCGCAGATAAACAGCGGGAGACGGCTCGGCCGACGCAGCCCCTCCTGCCCTGTTGATCTTAAGCCGCGTCGAGTGATGTGCGTGCCAGAAATATGTTTACGGTAAATGTTTAGCCTTCATTAGGGCAGGCCAGGGCGGCGACGCACGGAAAGGTGGCTGGCTCACGGTGAATGGGTGTGAAAGGGTCAGAACGAGAAAGACACGAGCGGCGTGCGGGCTCGTTGTGACGAGGCAGACACAGTGTGCCAGGCTGGGTCACTGGATTTAGTTGTTGGGTTTCATCAGGCACGCTTGCTCCGGCGTGAAAGGCGCTGCGTGGCTAGCGTTCAAAACTATTGGCGTGGGGCTGTCAGAGATAGGGGCCGTCCTTGCGGCGAAGTCGTAAGTGGAGCGCAAGTTCAGCCGTCACCTCTGGATCATTTGAAGTCGGATTATGCGAAACTTTGTTACGCAGAGTTTGAGACAGCGCCATGTCGTCACTCGTAAAATCTGGTACCCATTGCCTGCGAGGCTAACTTCCCCCGAAAGGTTACTTGGCGCATAGTAGCCTTTACCCCTTTGCGTTCTTTGAAATACGCGCAGACAGTGGTGACATGCGAATAATTTACCTGGCCTTTTGCCGCCCCGTGCTTAAGCCCTCCTGTCATCGCACGCTTAACTTAGCTCGGTCGCGTGGAAGAGCGGCAGTCATGGGGAGGTGGATCGGCCAGGGTCGCGGAGGCCGGCCAGTGCCGCCCGCGGCTCCTCTCCGCCCGCGCCGTGTCGGGGTCGGCAAGGTCACCGCCGCCGCTGACCGATGGAGACGGACGACCCGGCCTCGTCTGTCGGGCTCGCCTCTGAGGCGCGTCTCGGCGGCTCCGCGACCTCGGCCGAGCCGCCGCTGGCGCCGCGGCTGCGTGCCCGGCGGCGCTCCTGCTGCTGCCGCCGGGCTTCGCCGGCCAGCGACAGGGCAGCGCGTCGCCCCAGAGGCTGGTCAGCGGGCGCCGCCGGTCCACGTGACCCCGCCGCCGGTGACCGCTGACCTGGCGGCGGGCCGCCGATGCCGCGTCTGCGTCGCGACGGCACCAGCCGGGCTGCCGAGTCGGCCGCAGCGCAGGCAGATCTCATCATTTGCGGCCGGCGCGTGACGTCATTAGTGATGTGACGTCATTAGTGAAGACACGCGATTAGCCTGTCACGCCCGCTCACCGCTAAGCCATCCGAGATGACGGCTGCGCTTACGTTGCGCGGCCGTTTCGGGCCGATAACGGGGAAAACAGCCCGCCGACGGCCGCCGCGGTGGTAGGCTCGGCAGCCGGATCAGCTCACCAGATGGTATCGAACACGGTGCCGAATATTTTTGGCCGAGTTGCATCGGCTGCATTTCGTCACGAGCTGGTGACGTGTCGAACACTAAGCACTATCGTGTACAGGTGTGCACTACAGCATGTCTGTGGTGAGGGTGTGGTTCTGGCTTCGTGGAAGATGACGTGTGTTATATAACGAGTGTGGTGCATGGTACGGCGCGTCCTGCTTGCCAAGTTCTCGGTCATTACGCATGCGCCAACAGGCGTTCGGGACAGGAATAGCGACTCTGTGGTGTCAGACCGCTATTCTTAATATCAACAAGAGAAACAAACAAGCACGGAACGGATGCAACCCAAGCGAGTCCCACTGAGCTGACGGGCTTTGATGCATCATGGTGAGTGGTGCCCAATTAAGGTCCGTGACCTTTTTGACCTTTTTAAGGTCAAGGTGACCAAATACTTACCAGATTGGCTCTATTTTTCCCTGCCGATTATCATCAGGGATTGCGCCAGGCAAGATGTTTGCCCGGGTCATTTTAGGTCAGTACCCTACTTTGACCCTTAAAAAGTCCATAGAACATGTTTGTGCGGTTCCCGTCATTAATGAATTCGAAATGGGCACCAGAAACCATCCCTTAACCAAGGTCTCGAGTAAAAAAGCAGGGCAGCTTTGATCTATGTCTAATCTTCATATCTGACCTTGAATGTGTGAATCTGACCTTGAATGTGTGACCTGTGGTGAATGGAGTTGGTTGCAATTATAGATTTAATTGGCTTATGGCCTAAGGAACTATCTCACATGTATGACTTCATTTAACACTGTTGTTGCGCTCCATTGAATGATTCCCTAAAAATGCCTGTTGCCGATAGTGAAGTTCTGACCTTGACTTGCGATAGGTCCGGACCTTACGCGGTACATCGAATTTGTTTCAAATCAAAAGATCCGCTATTAAATTTTCTACAGCTGTGCAAAGTTTGGTGCGGCTATGCCGTGTCGTTTGAAAATTGTTCGGGGAAAACTTTCGGGGGGTCAGCTTGCCCCCCTACCCCCAACCCGAGCGCATGTCAAGCTACCATATTATGCGGCATTGACAACGAATGTCACCGCTCCCTATTGCAAGGATTAGCTCATGCAAATGTCATGCGCTCTACCTGCGCTGTCTGCAGCTGGTCGAACTCGACCTTCTTCCCCATTGGTCCGAGACTACAGGGTTCTGTCTGCTTCAGCAGGTCCAGGCACTGCTGTGGACTCAGTTTAACCAGAGGTCATACTAGTGGTGACTGGTCCATGGAATTGATGTCCTCCTTTAGCACCCCTATTTTGACCTATCTCGCTTTGTTGACCGTAGGAGGACTGGAGACTACCTGAAAATGATACTGGGGTTTGCTATGTGGAAGTTTACGGGATATTCTCTTCATTCTCATAGCACCTTGTAGTTGTGACTTTTTCCCAAGAATATTGCCTTTACGAAATAGCAATTCTGCCAAGTGTTGGCCGGCTCTGGAATGCGAGTGCCGCCCGGTGACTTCCCCATTATGGCGTCGCTTGGGTCCGTTGCGCCACCGGAGAAAAAAGAACGAGGCGGAGGAAGGGAAATATCTCAAATCTTCTGGATTTATCGGGATGCGGATGTCGCATGTAGGAGCCAAAATTTGATACTCAGAAAGATCTCCGGGCAACTTATTGAGAAGGTCCGGTCCCTGTGACCTGTCTGGCCCCGGGCTGAAGGTCACACGGGCCCGCCCGACGGCAGCTGACCCCGAGGCCATCGGCGGCCCTCGTCCGGCTGGCTTCAAAGCTGGCCGCTCCGCCAACATCACGGGGATTAGCAGACGCGCGGGCCGGCCCGCCCGACGAGATGGACCTGTCGCCGACCGTAATCTCGCCCGAAGAGCGGCCGGCCGGACTACGCGGCCACGCAACAACGATCTGACGCGGCCGGGGCCAGATCGGGGCCGGGCCTAACTGGGCCCTCGGACTCCTGACCGGAGACTCCTGGACTCGCACTCCTGGCCGTAGACAGTGGTGGCAGATCAGGTCCGGCTGGAGACTGTCGGATTTCTGCCCCGGGAGATGACCGCGGTATGCACAGATACGGATGCTCGGAATGGCTACTTTTGAACGTAATTATGTAGGATCGAGAGAGTCTTGGCATCTTTTTAGCACTGCTCACATGCCCATTTGCTTACACGTCCTGCAATACATTTAGGCAAACGGGTGCAGTTTAAACATCAACAATAGCCAGCCATGCGTGGGCGCCTCAATGGAGCCGTAAATTCCAAAAGACCATTTAAATTTCCTTCACAGCGCCTGACATCATCATCATCATCATCATCATCATCATCATCATCAACAACAACCGGGCATTTTGAGCAAATGTAACGGCTGGATGACGGCAGCCCGCCGTGAACCGAGCTCATAGAATGTGTGGCTGTGACCGGCCCGGACCGGCCGCCGGACAGCGTCGCCCGACGGAGCTCACGGAGTGTGTGGCTGTGACCGGCCCGGACCGGCCGCCGAACAGCGTCGCCTGACGTCGTCAAGCTCTCAGTTTTGGGTTGGACATCCCGGTGTTCACCAACCTCAGACAGATTTAACTCGGCCGTGTTGCTGTTGGACGCATGTTTGGAGGAACTTTTACCGGCAGGGACGATGAGGACAATTTTAGATCTGTGCGAGTCCGCTTGGACGGTTTATCCCAAGAAGAACGTTACCAAGTCAGGACTTGGCTAATCTGCTTCGTGGCACCCTTCGTCATATCCGGTGGCTGGATTCCTTCTCTATGATAGCACGCAACGCCAGCTGTTGATAGCCGGGCATATTTGTCTCTAATCTCCTCGTTGCACACACCCACTTCATTTATTAAAGGAGTGACTTCATCAGTGGTTTCCGGAGATTTTATGGTCACGCTCATCTTGTCCTTCTGAGTGACGTTACTTTAGGACCACGATAAGGCTACCGCAAGTCTGTCTCTTTCAGTCCATAGGCGCGGAATGCTGAATTCTAGCATCATCTCAGAACTGTTTGTGTTATCACAGATGGACCCCCGGCTTCCTGAAAACCTATCTGACTCCACCTGAGTGAACTCAGCGCGCAGCAGTCAACCCCACAATACAGGGGCTGTGCGTGACGGCTCCCGTCAACGGTTGATGACCCTCGGGTGTCTGGCCATGGACGACTCATCGCCAGTCTGGTGCAGCGGTGCCAGCGGTCAGTCGTCGAGTGCGTCACCAGGGAGCGTCCGTCAGCAGCCCTGTCCCGGGCGGAGGGCGCGCTCCAACCTCGCTACTGAGCCGCCCTGTTCGGCCCCAGCGTCCGGCGTGTCTAGCCGTGCCGACACCTCCCGCAGACGGGGGGGGGGGGGGGGGGTTACGCGCCGGCGGGCGGTCCGCCGCCTCCAAAGGTCACGCGGCGCGGGCCTCGCTGACGCCGCTAATGAATGCCATAAATCGCTGCATTGACCAATTAGCCGGCCGACGGCGGGTGGATGAACGATGCCGGGCTGGGTGGCGGCGGCGGCGGCGGCGGCGCGGCCGGCCCCGCCCCCGCCGGCCGCGAGGTCTGTTTATCGATCGGCCGTTTCTCGGCGCCGGTGGCTGACGGCGCCCACCTCTCTCGGCGCCGCGTGTTGCGCCTGCCAGCGGCGCCGCGCCGGTAAACAGAGCGGCGCCGCAGCCGGCGCCGACGCCCGCGGGCACGCGGCGCGACCTCCGCGGTCGCCGGCCGGCCGGCCAGGTCAGGGGCCGCGGCGGCACCCCGGCGCCGCTGGGGGCCGATGAGGCGTCCGCCAGCACCCATCGCCCGTCACGAAGAGGATGGGCAAACAACTTGGGAAGGAAAATATACGGCCGGCGTCGGGGCGTGAGTGCGCTCGTTGGGCGGCCTTCAGTGGCGCGCCCATACCCCCACCACCGTCACGCCGGCCGCGATCTCATTGACGGGCCTGCGGTGGCAAGCGCTGACCATGTATCACTACCCAACCTCCATTTGCCTGCGAGAAGAAGCAGTTCAGTTTGTAACGAGGCGGAACGCAGCGATGGAGGGCCCGGTTTGGTTCCCTGACGAAGCTGTGTACAGGCGGTGCTTATGTCACCGTCGTCACCGGTGATGCTTCTCATTAGGGGGCCGCCTAGAAGACCAAAACGATGTGGATGGATTGGCCACCTCACGCCCCCGGCGCCTGCAGCTGCAGCTTGCGTCAGCTCCTCGTCTCCTAGTGAAACACGTAGTACATACAGACATGCTGACCAGGAATCGTGCTTCAGGCCTCTCACTGTGAAGCAGTGCGCCGATGGCGCCCCTTCGGCCTGCCGTCCCCACTTCTAACCGCAGCCCGCCGTAAAGCCGTCGTGCAGCCGTTGCTGAGGCCGGGCCAGTGTTAGCGCCACGCTTGCGGTGGCCGGTTCGGCTAAATGCGGGTGCCCCTTTGTTCATTCACCGCACGTGTACCTGGCCTCGAAGCAGCCGGCTGGCGGCGCCTCCAGCCCCCTGTACTTCCTGGCATTGTTCTCAGCGGCAGAGGCCCGCTCGGCCCGTGACCTGTCCGCTGCCCCGGGGCAGGGAGCTGAGCGGATGACTCGGCGCCGTCGACAGATGGTATGTGACAAACTAGCAGGCGTCTCGGAGAAACGGACATTGCCCTCGGAGCAATCTGAGCACGTTGCGAACTTTGTTTAGTACTTCACTCAGCCTTCAAATTTGGTTTGCGCTGCCGTTTCGGCTCCCAGGTACGCAAATATGCTTTTAATTACGTATTTCCTCCCGACGTATGTCAATGGCAACTGACCGCCCTCTGACGCGCAGATAACATAAGTAACCCACATGATGTGACGGTTACGTATATAACCTATCCAAAACACCGCTACAAGCCGTGCGAAACGTCAACTGAGTCGGACAGAACAAACTTGGGAACTTGAAAGCTGTTTTTTTTTCTTCATCAGACTGTCAGACACAAGCAACGAAACCATAGATAACTCGAGACCGTTAACGATAACTAACTGACGTTATCGAGATCGATGGCCCACGCCGCTGTTTCCATAGAACACGCCGTTGTTTCCATGGTTTCCATAGTGCAAGGCAACAGCCTCGAAATTACGCGCGGTCGACATTGCGCATAATTCAATGTGAAGCATTAGCAGCATTCATACCCTGTGTAACGATGTGCGCCTCCCAGATTCAGGGACCGATACGCGTTGGTTGCAGATGATTTGCTGGTGTCCAGTCCTTTCTGTTCTGCCTGTGTTCCGTTGGCACTCATTGGCATTTTAGCATGGCTCAGTAATTTTGCAGCACTTTCCGCTTTGCAGTGGTGACCACTGTCCTGAATAGTGATGCATCTGATGCAGTGATGCATCACCGAATAGTGATGCATCTGGTCAGCTTCCACCCATTCCCTTCCAAACTTTGTTTCAGGCCTGCCCAGCCTTCACTCTAAGTCGTCGCATCCCTACCATTGTGTATCCCTGCCCATGCCCAGCCCACTCGGCCACACCAGGCCTGGCTCCCGCTGACGTCCAGGGTCGAGGTGGGAAGCCATGTCATAAGCCTCTGGCATTTTAATCGGCTCTGGGGGCCGCTCATTTCCGCCGGAGAAATGGCTTCTCGACTATGAAGGCAGCGTGCCGTTTGGCCTGGAGGCAGCGCTGGTAGCAGCGCTGTGCCGTGATTATGGTGCACATCGGTGCCCCTGTGTGCCTCTGCTCGGCGTGTCCGCGACGCTCTCAGCGGTCCCGCGCCCCACACCTAGGCGTCCAGAGAGCCCGACACCCCTGCCCCCCCCCCCCTCCGCCCCAACACCCAGCCGTCCAGGGGACCCGACTCCCCCGCCCCACACCCAGCCGTCCAGAGAGCCCGACTCCCCGCCCGCCATCCGGGGCACCAGAGCCGTGTCCGTGGCCGAGTGGCCGCCCCGTCGCACTCGCGCAGGCCGCATAACCGCTGTCGTGTCGTCATGCAGATGCCCGTTCAGGAGAAGCCTCGTAACGCCGGCAGACCCTGCCGTCTACTGCGGCCGCCGGCGGTCGGCGGAGCATGGCCTCTCGGCGCCGGGCGCGCTGACCGGGTGGGGCTCTGTTGCAGAAAGATTTGCGCCAACTGCAAATGTGACCGGGAGAGCCACGACCTCTGCCAGGACGACTGGGTCAACGTGCGGGACCGGCTCGGCTTCACCGGCGTGTTGGAGCCCGACAAGTGAGTCTCGGCGTGAGCATGCGCCCCTCCCCCCTCCCCCCCTCCCCCCCCCATGTCACGACGGCAGCGTCATGCGTGACCATGCGATGCAGTTACATCCCCATGATGTAACTGCATCACCTGGATATGATGTGTGTGTCGAAAGTCTATGTTTGGCTTAAAGCCTATGTTTGGCTTTTTTGCTTTTTGTATACATCCGCACGATCTTGAGACAAGGCATGTACGATTTTCATTTCCTGAAGAACTGAAGCATACCGGCTTAAATATAGCTTGGGCCCCATCAAAACTTGACGCCTTTTGGGGTTGCTCTGCTGTCGTAGCTGAGCCGGTACGCTCCTGTCCGCTGCTCAGGGCTCCTGTCCCGTGTACGCTGCCTGCACTTGTCAATACACACAGGCCTGGGGCGTTCTCATCGCCTAGGTAGCACCTCAGGCCTGAGCACTGTGGGCTTGAAATGAGAACGCACGTTATTTGACCCGCGCCGGGCCGTCCCCGGATAACATCCGCCACTCCGAGAATGCCGGACCCCGAGTATGACCCCGTCGCCGAGTCCCCGAGTTCCCAGTGGGTCGTGAGGTACCGCTCTTATCCCGCAAGCCTGTCGTAACCCGTGGGGTACCTATTGGCGCATTCGGCCGCTATAACCACGATCATCGCGAGCTCTCAAATCTCAGCGAGCTCTCAAATCAACTGTGCCCGGCGACAGCGGGACACATTCTGCAGTGGGCCTCAAACTTCACCCTCACAGCTGTGCGGCGAGGGCTCTGCCACTGGACTGAGACGACCCCATCCACATGTCGGTGAGAGTACCCGGGCTTGCCCCAGCGTGATCAGCGCGCAGCGTGTGACGGAGAGTTACCACCGTCCTTCTGTTTTTATGGTGTATTTTTGCGATTTAGGGGAGCATCGTACATGCTGACGCTTCCGGTACGTAATTCCGCCCTCGACTAAACCTAGCTTTCGTACGATTAGCTCATCACAACACGTTGGTTAGAAAAGGCATCAAGGCAGCATAGTTTTTCGACCACCGTCTTTTCAAGTGCACGCGTTCGTAAAAGATAACTTTGATGTACTGGCCACGGACATGGTGCGTTGCACTTAAAAATATCATCGTAGCAGTCACATTTAGCCTAATTTGTTTCATTCAGTCCTGGAACTCTGACACAAGGTTAAGTGATCACCTGTTGACTCATTCTAAGCCAAGTGACCTTTCACTGCTAAGGTCACTTGCATGTTCTCCCTGTTTCTTAACAGTCCACATTGGGACACCTGTGCCCAGACGGTAGCTCAGGTGGCCATGGATGGTGGCCCGGTGGCTCAGGCGGGATCCGAAGTTTCTCCCGCGCAGGCTCATGCTGCCATGGCGCTTGTCTCGATTTTTTAAGCAGGGGAAAAATCTGATTAAATTAGTCGTTGGGTAATGAGGCGGACTTTTCAAGATGTTTGTTTGTGTTTCTGGTTTTCAAAACACTGCTCCCAAGGAAACGAGAATATGTTCTCCCACCATAGTTAAACTATAGTTACAGCTTATGTGTCAGTTTCACGACACTATCATTTGCAGTGCCCCAAAACTCCTCCTTCGCCGAACTCCAGTAAGCGTTCTTTCCGCTTTTCAGGCATCGATATGATATTTTATAGCATGTAAACAGCAGACCCTTCAAATGCGCAATAAGGCTGTGTCGTTTGACATGCCTACTTAGAAAATTTCATGAAAGTCAACTTCTTTCCCTCTTTCTCATTAGATACGTTTGGTGGATATCTCAACGGATGGGGGGGGGGGGGGCATCGCTCAAGTTTTGCACTAACAACGCAGTCAAGTGCACACCGCGCGCTCGCTAAATGTGTTTCGTGGAGTAAAAGGACCACTATTTCAGTGCGCGCCTGCTATGTCATACTGATGGTGGTGCTTGAAGAACGCCATAAAATCCAGTGTCGGCTTTCCACGACAGCCAGTTGCAATGGAGAATGCCTCACCCGGTGTTTTAGTCCCGCAAGGTTCACGACAGCTGACCCCAGCGGCGCGTGCCACGTATCGCCATATCGTCATACCATCGCACAGAGATTGCGGAGTCAGACTGGGCGCATTACCACGGCAACCGTATGGCTCCGACCGGTTGGATTTCGGGAATGTCTCGATCACCTCCACATCTGCTGCGTTCTCCGAAGAAAACGCCTACAGCGACGCCCTCAACATGTCTCATGGTCTGCGTTTCAAGTACGTTCTGGCACGCATGCTGGACGTTCGACCCGGACACAAACCGGGCTGATGGCCGTGCCCGGTCTGGCGGCAGCTTCTGTCCTGGAACGACTCGGAGGCGCAGCGTGGCCGGTTTGCGCCGACCGATCTAATTCTATCTAATCTGGCCCGATAAGCCGGCCTGTCGGCGACACCGTCACGCGCCGGGATATTGGCCGCCGGCGCACCGCCGCCGGCAGCCATATGGCGCCGGCCGTGCAACGGCGGAACCCCGCTCCTGTCACGTGACCCGGCAGCGGCGATGGGCACGCTGGGTTTGAGGGTACGTCACACGGCAGCGGCGGTGGGCACGCTGGGTTTGAGGGTACGTCACACGGCAGCAGAGGTGGGCACGCTGGGCTTGAGGGTACGTCACACGGCAGCAGAGGTGGGCACGCTGGGTTTGAGGGTACGTCACACGGCAGCAGAGGTGGGCACGCTGGGTTTGAGGGTACGTCACACGGCAGCGGCGGTGGGCACGCTGGGTTTGAGGGTACGTCACACGGCAGCAGAGGTGGGCACGCTGGGTTTGAGGGTACGTCACACGGCAGCAGAGGTGGGCGCACTGTGTTTGAGGGCACGTGACCAGCAGTACTTAGACTAGACTGGAACGGGTCGGTTCACGTGACCCGGCAGTGGAGCCGGGGATGACGTGTGTTGGTAGTGGAGGAGGAGGTGGGGGTGGGGGGGCACATGGCCCACCAGTTTTGACTAGAGACGTTATTATTTTCCAAAATGTCACTTCGCAGCCCGCCCCGATCCGGCCAGCTTCAGGCCTAGCCCGTAAAAACCTGCAGTGATATCTTGGTTGCTGACAAGGCAGTAACCCGCATATGCCGAGTTTACTGCAATATGTCCGTTGTAATTTATTCCTTATACTTAATACTTAATACCCATGCATGCAATGTGTATGAAATATGCTATCACTGTCATCTAGTGAACAGCCTTGTTTGTCTAATTACAGTGTTGAGGCCGACAAAACAAAAACAAAACCACCTGGACTATGCCAGTTCTTTGATACCGGATTGCATCATAAATGGTGTTCAGTCTGTTTCCAACTTGAAATGAGAAGGGAGATGGTAGAATCTGAATGTGATTACTCACCAATATGTACCAGAAATTTTAACCCCGTACTTTATCTGAGAAAACTATAGCCTCGGTCTTCCAAACCTACCTCCATCACCTACTGACGGCTTTGCACTGACAAAAAGTAAAGTTACGTCGGATTTATAAAATCTTGGAAAGTATTTGCTGTCCGTTACACTGTACACGAGCACATATAATATACAGCCATGGGCAGACATGTGCCTGCATGACATTGATGGATACATAATTACTTTGGGCTCCGTGTTGCTGAGATCCAGGAATGGGATCCTGGTGCTCGCGAATGCGTCACAGTAGCCGCAAAGTCATAACCTGTGTTCAAGAAAACGCAGGATAAATTACGTTTGCTGCTGAATACGTTCAAAATTTACAACAACAAAAAATCGTACGACACCTTGTAAGTGATCCGCATTTCCCTCTAAGTGCCACTCGTGTTTTCGTTCATAACGGCCGTCAACGCGTCTTTTGTTATACTTTGTACGAGGATATTAATGTCATTTTGTCCAAGAATGCTGTTTGTGCCACTCAAGCGATACCATTTGCTTCTACAAATGTCACGATAGCGTGAAAAGTTAAATGGTAAAACCACATTTCGACCACCATAAAGAAGACTGAGCCGGGCCCAGCACATCAATGACATCTGCTCACATAGCCTGCTGACTGCGAATTTGGGAAATATACCGAATGTTTGGTTAACGTCATATGCTGCATTGAAATTTGGGATAAAAATGCATCTGATCTGATAAAAATGCACTGATCATGCATCGAAATCGATGGCAAAAGGAAACAGAACAAAAATATTAATGAGACATATGTTTTGCAAATGCATGACAATCACAGTGTGAGTGAGAAGTGCTGCACGTAGCAGTCTCTGCCATCGCGCCCATGAATTGCATATTCTTGTAATTACGCACGGGAAAACACATGCGTAAATAGGCAAACTCTTCGGTACCATGACTTATATTTCGACAACTGTTGCGCATGCGATACCTACGCTACTTTCTGGGGGCTGTGCAGACCAGTCAGCGAGACTAGGACAAGGGAAGTCATACAGAGTCGGAGTCACATCATCGATCATGGATATGCGCTCTGAGGTATGGTTTGTATATGCCACAAGGCAATTTTAGTATATCCCACTTCATAGTAACAGCCAAGTGCAATGCGCCGCCGTGTTTGTAAGTTATTTTTAACTCTCAGTGAGATGTATGTTTACATTGTTCAATTTGTACAACCTGGTTAACTGGTGTATCATGTCTGCCAACGGTTTTCTGACCTTGGGGTCTAACTAGAAAAGTCAAATAACGATTTCGTTCTTAGTTGTATTGCGTGCGGCAGCACGCTATAATTTTGGAAGGTTTTGGTACTGAAATGTGAACAAAAATGCGTAACTTTGCTTCTTAATTGCTCAACTCGCAACAGCCCGCCAAGACTGTCCCACGACCGGGCCTAAGGGCACTAAGCCCTTGCCACGTCAGGCGCGGCGGGTTGGCGGATTAAAAAGCTGCGTTTCGAAGTGAGACCAATGTCTGCGGTGGTCACGTGACCTGGCATTGGAAGCGGATGTTCTATGCCGCAGCCACATGTCGTGGTAGTGAAGGAAAACATTCTGTATTTCGTCATGTGACCTGACGATGGGGGCGTGGATGCTGTGTGCTGCGTTCACGTGGCCCGGCAGTGGGGGCGGGTGCTGTTTGCCTTGGTGACGTGATCCGGCGGTGCAGGCAGGAACACGCTTAAAATTGTTTCACACATTTAATGAACGATGCGATCACGTTTAAATGAATACCAAGAGGCCAGAGGGCTGTCTGTGTCTTGTTAGTCGGGCAGATCTCACCCCAGAGATTAGCACGTGCGTGGATCCGCGTAGAGCTCCGTGTGGACGCCGGCGAAGAGAAGACATATACAGCAACCTTAACCCAGCATAAGAAATATGCTTTTGGGACTTACCCGCAGCGAAAATCCGGCGATAACATCTCTTTCTGTGCGGCTGCTCGCTGTACGTGGCGTGCATGCGGCCCTGAAGCCGGCTGGCGGCCGGCCTTGCCTGAAGCGGCCCCCTGCGAACATCCGCAGAGCCCGAGCGAAGCCTCGCCATATGAGGGAGCTCAGCAGCGCATCGCAGTCGCACGCGGCAGCCACAGACTGACGCCGGCGCCGTTCGCTCAGGAGACCCAACGCACGGAGACAGGCCGAGGAGCGCTAGGGTCCGGTTATGGCTTCGAGACCTTTCGTGCATTGTGGACATAAGCAACGTTGTGAAGAGAGCCTGCCAGCAATGTAGTTGTTTCCCTTTACAGTTTTAACAAACTACGATCCTAAATTATGGTATTTCGAGATCGAGGGGCAACACACGCCTCACAACGCGCTTCAAGTAATGCAAATGTGATGCAGGATCCAAGCTCTCATGCATGAAGTATATGCAGCATGGAAAATTGAATGCATTAACACTTTGCGCCCGGAGCGTGCGACATGGCTGGCACAGTTCGTGTCATATACGGGTGTATGCCGCATCGCGCATTGCTACTTTCATCCTAGCGCATTAACTTTAAAATAACTGGCTCGGCCGTTTAATGCTCGGTGGCACACTATGACCCGAGCTCTTATGTGTCTAAGACAGGGAGACGACTCGGCGCGTCGTGCGTGCTGAGTCGTAATTCAGGCACGCACCGAGCTCACGACAAATACAATACAATACATACGGTGGGCGCGAAACGACCGCTGTGGTCGGCGCGCCCCAAAAGCCAAACATCATCATCGTCCGTATGTCATTATGTCATCATAGTATATCAGATCTTGAAGGTTGAGACCATGTGATGGAGAGCATTAACTTTCACACAGCCAGCTGCAGTGCTGAATGAACAGATTCAATCGGTTGAGCAATGCATGGTTATTGGATTAGTGAGCATCAACCAAGTCAGGCATCGTTAGACACGCGCAATAATGTGTGAACGAGCGGGGGGCCTGTTTCCAAAACCTTTGCTGATTTCACACACTTAAAGCCTTTCTTTTTAAGAAACACACCCACGCCTGTAAAAATACCAGATCTGGTTTTTGGGACCCATGACAGCGAACGGCCTGTTCGTCATGTGGCCCGCTAGTCCAGGGTCAGCCCCACCTGCCCACAACACGTGTCTTGCCTGACAGGACCTGCCACGAGCGCCGCCGTAACTTTGTATCAGACCGCGTCATGTGCCGCACGAGCAGTTTTTCTGCGGCTAATCACGTCCTCTGCGCCGCTGCTGATCTGTCGCGAAGGTTAGTCTGCTCTGAGTGACGTCATCACATTCCGGCAGCCCCACCCGCAAGCGATGTGATCGGCTCGCGACGTGCGCTGTCTGCTACCGAGAGCCGCCGAGATCCGCTCCGACTTCTTACCTTTTAGTAGCCGACAGCCGCATTATGAGCGGCTAATGACAGCAAACAAACGGCAGAAAACAGGCATTTTAAGAATTGGTGAACTGTATTCAGTTCAATTACTATCACCCACTTTTGATAACTATATACGTTTTATTAGTTTAGTAAGATGTATTTTGAGTGCGTTTTCGGTCACTGATTTTGCTCACAGCCTCAAAATTCAGACATTGTACATTTTGCCGGTGTGAGCGAGGTCCGTGGCCGAAAATTCACTTCAGTGATACATCTCAACTGGTATGGCTTTTCCTATTGAAGCCTACCAACGTAAATTCAGGTCGTCCATTCTTGGGTGCTCTGCTTCAAGCGAGCGCTTGCTTACGACGGCTTTTCGTGGATTAAATTATCTGAATTAACTCCAGAATACGGTTGATATCCGTTCTCCCACCAATCCAGGTTTAAAGCTTGCTTCATCTAATTCAGTGTGATCCGCTGCAGTAGAAATATGGTATGATAGGCATATTATATTTGCACGCTTTCATGTCTTAGTCTTAATCTTGAAAGTGGCAAAGATGTAACCGGTGCGCGAAGCTCATTTTGTTCCGTCGGATAACTCCACTGACAAAATTACAGTTGACCTCAAGCAGGTTCTGAGCTGAAGTATCTCTTAAGTTACGGACTGACCCAGTTCAGTCTAATCCGTTATTAAATCCACGATGCGCTGGACGGTCATTCCTTGAAGAGCAATAAGATGTTTTTGTTTTTGTTTTTTGTTTCATTTGTGATGTGTTCCTTTATCACTCTTACCGTCCGCCCAAGACTACTAGAGTAAAAGGCTACGCAGACGCGACGTCGCCATGGGACTAAATCCTGGTCGCCGGTGGTATGGTTTTAGTTGATAATACGAAAAGGTTGGTAGATGCTAGTAACATGATTGAAAACGGAGATTTCACCAATGAACTGATTGGCTTTCTTTTCTAATTATTTAAATTATTTCTTACCTTGTTATAAATCTAAATAAATCTTATTTCAACGTTGTGTGCAGACGTTGTACATTTTGGATTTCAGACCCCCTAAAGACAAATAAATGCCAGGATCTCCTTCCAAAAATAAATCCTACGAAGCTACATTTTTTTAGCTGCAGCACCCGCACCATATTCGTCGTACTCAACGCGCCAGAATATGTATTTGTGACGCATTTTTGTAAAATGAATATTTACGTGTGCATAATTAAATGTTATACGCACTAGTTATATAAACTTTTTAACCCCGCAATAGCGTTCCTTTTATCTTCGTACTGTATTACGCATATGGAGTATATTGTGAAAATAGGGTGATGTGAGGAGGGCAGGTGCTAAGGATTTCGCTGTTGCTGTGCTATGGTCTTCCTAAGCGTTAGTTAACGCGCAGCTCCATAATGTTGGATAGGTTAGGTGAAAAGGTGCGCAGGGAATAGTACCCCGACTACCCAATGATGTCTCCAAGGCTATTTCCTAGCAGAGATATGGGCCACGACTCTTTGACTGGCATAAATTGCAAAACTTGCCAGAAATCGTCACATTTCACAGGAAAATCTGCTGTCTCGAACTGAAATGGCGCCCGCTGCATTTACGACTCCCAGGGTTCACCACTCACTACCCCCATTAGGGCAAGCCAACCCTGCATCCACCCTGGCAACACCCCTCCTGAGGCTACAGGATGTGCATTCCAGCTTCTCAATGCGGGTCCCAGGGTGCTACGAGCTCGTCTGGCACTGCGGTTTCTCATCCCCACCTTATGTTGTTGTTGTATGGTGTACTCTCTTACACGGACTGTTTCTAAGCACTTCCGGCTGGAGTTCTTCAGAATAAATCACTGGTGAATGGATTGCCTCATTTTTCTGTCAGGGATTGGCTGGGAGCGCATTTCAGCAGTGATTTGGTAGCTGTGGTGCAAACCAACGCCATTTCCCAGCAGAAAATGCCCCATTGAATGTGCTAGGTCGAAGATAATTCGGTTATGGAATATTCATGTTGACACCAGCCCGCGAAGAGCAGTGTTTTCACGCTACCGTAGCGTTGGTGCCACATGATTTAGTCCCATGGTGACGTCACAGCGTCGTCTACCCAGAATGAAGGAATGCGGTGGCTCGCGTCCGCCTATGTCGTTCTTAGCCTCTCTGCGCGTGCAGGGGGCGCGGATGGGGACACGACCGCATAGCCTTTTAGGTAGGCTTGAGCTACCCAGGGGCCCATCTGTAGAACATGGACAGGGAGGGGACTCCTAATGTGCTAGCGTCTTGCGCTTGCCAGGCCCCGTTCTTGTTGACCAGGCCAGACAATGAAAGGGGCTATGAGAAATGTCCATGAAAGCCCCCCCCCCCCTCCAATAAGACAATGGAAGGGCCCTGTGTCAGCCAGAGGGCCCTAGCATCGAGGGGGTTCTCCTCTTCTCGACCAGGGCGATAAGCCGAACTGGTGTCATTGTGTGTATTATTGGACGCTGTGCCGACGACGGACCCTTGAGCGTCAGCGAGGACCCCACCCGAGCTTCCTGCGTTAGGGAGAGGAGCGATGTGTGACCTACCCTCTGAGGATCTCCGTATTGAGTACGGACCCCCAGCCTCCAAATTGCAAAAATTGTGGCCGGCGGGCACCTGGACCTGGGACAGATGGCCCTTCAGCCCGGGACCGGGAAAGGGAATGTGCTCTCTAGCGTTCTTTCCCTTGACCCTTCACCGGGAAAGGTGAGAAGTCTTTCAGATTTCCATTCACTGGACCTCCTTAATTTACGCGCTAAAATTTTGGGTTCTGTGTCAGAATTGGATAAGAAAAAACGATGAAAACTCCCCGCCCCTCCTCCATTCCATCAATCCAGTTGACCAGATCCGGTAATTTCGGGAGAGGAACCTTGTCACTAGGGCCCCTTTATCAAGATATGTGTCCCGCCCCCTCCCCCGCTCCCGTTACCAAGACTGACTGCACCCCTGGTCCAGACGATGTCCAACTATAACTATCCAGGGGCGGCTCCGGCCAGTCAGCTCTGAGAAATGCCTTCTCTTTACCCGGCAATGGCCCTCAGTGTGCTGTTGGCGCGATTGCAAGGCGCCTAGACTCGCAGCCCAGCGCCTCGATTGCAATCGATCTTGGTCCTCTTTGTCGCTCTGATTCGGCAGTCGAAGCGTTTCCGTGCACCCAGGCAGGAGCTCGCTCCAGCTTGAAAGGCACCCCGTCGTTCCAGAATCGCCGCACCATGCGCCGCCTGCTATCGCCTGGCTCCGGGCAGGACCAACTCAGCTTTCAAACGACCCGTGACGCCATGATCGCTGGTCCGACGGACACGCGATATAAGATGTTCGCACTTGGCTTGAAGCAGCGTGCGTGCGTGCCGTCGTGTGGCCGCCGCGTTGCTGGCCGGTCGGTGCGGCCGATATCCAGTGACTCCGGGGCCGCCCTACAGTGAGCCAGAATCCCTTTTGAACTAGGGTGGGAGTAAAAACTTCCGTCGCAAAAAGATGCACAGGAGTGAAACATTCAGTTCACGAAGGTTCAAACTTGTGGGTCAGTGAGAGACGCTCCAGGAAACAAAGGCATTATTTCAAGTTGGCATGACTGTAATATCATAAACATAAAACTGTGTTTGACAGTTAAGGTCATTGAAGTGAAACGGAGTGCATTAAAGAATTGCAATTTTATAACGGTCTGATGAGCATCAAAAACCATGCAGTACAAATGTTTTGATGCTGTACTTTGCACTTCTCCACAGGATTTTCTAGCACAAAACAAAGCAAAGGAATTCGATAACAAAACAACAATAGAAAACTCAACAAGCATAAAACATGCAGGCAAAAAAGCGTTGGACTCCTGCACATCGACACATCACCAATTCCAACAGAACATACATGCCTCTGTTTTCTGTTTAGATGGGGTCAGGAAATGCAACTATTGTCACTGGTTCTTATAAAATACCACGGCTTATTTCCATGAAAGTAACCTAACTAAGGCTTTCCTAAAAAATGCCTTACTTCACCACATCCTGTCTAACCTGTTTGTATCATAGCAGCATTTGTGAGTCACTGATTTTTGCCAAATTACTACTGCCACTTGCTATGCAATCAACCACCTTAACCTAACATAGAGTAGCCCATATGTTGAACATCATCGCAACTTACCTCGCCTACTTGTTGACAGCAGCATTTGTGATAAAAACACGATAAAGCTTATTTTTGGTTGGTTTCAACCTGTATTTTCAATTAAGCAACTTGACCTATCTTAGTGAAGCCCACATGTTGAACATCATCTCAACTCACCTCACCTGTCTGTTGGCAGCAGTACTTGTGATAAAACAATGATAAAGGTTATGTTTGGCTGGTTTCAACTCGTGCTTTCATTCAACTCATTTGTGTCAACTTGTTGATACCGGGCAACACACAAATCGCAACACCTCAAATCACTTTGAACAACTTATTCGGAATGTCATGGATAGCCTCTGTCAAGGGCAATAATAGGTATGCTCCACGATACAACCTCTCTTCACTAAGCTCAACATAACATATAGCTGACCACATCAGGTTTGCTGTTTGCATTTGCAGCTGCATCAGAGGCATCCATTTAGGTTTGTTTATTCAGAGTTAATGCCATGACAAAGTTAGAGACGTTTGCTTCACATTTTGAATGGCATGGTCTGACTATTTCATATACACTGATAACTACCCCATATGGTAATTGCTATGTAGCTTAGAGTATTCTTGTGTCAAAGATATAGTGCAGACCTACAGTGCAGTCATTTGCCAGTTAGCAAAGCATGGCTACTATGGACAACAACTGGTTAAAGCACACATGAGAAGGTACCTCAACAAATTTGAGGCAAATAATTAGGAGTATGGAACAAAATAGTTCAATTACATGTCCTGGGGCATAACAATATGTCTTACAAAAAATCGACGGATTAAGACACAAAATATATATTTTTCTGGTCACTAATCATGTGTTGAAAGCAGATAGGGTAAGCAATTGCCTTGCTCCACGAAAGAAACTTACTGGCTTTTTAAGGGCAGACTTCTTTCTGCTCCCCCACATAATAAATCAGTAAATTTATCATGGTTTGCTGACAGACAGAGTCACCCAACCCACCCCCAAAATATAAATATCAGTCATGCCCACCAACCTACAGCACTTCTGTATTAGCTGCGCCAGGTCTATCCCAAAGCCATGCACGGCAGGATAAGTTAACGTGGTGAGGTGGTGAAGCTCGAATGGCTTAGATTTGTCATTATCTAGGACTGCCATGAACCAAAGAAACGGCTAACTGAGGGTTTGACAGCGCAAAAATGGAGATAAAAATAAGTTCCGCGCTTCAGATTATCTCCTTCTTTCCCTATGAACTGTCACTCTTGGGTGCGTATCAAACATGTTTGGGCGGCTGGGGAATTAGTCCAATCCATGCATAAAATATGTGCAAATTTTGCTGTTGGAAGTTGTTGCAGAGAAATTGGTTAACATTTTAAGCCACAAATGGAAACTTTAAAGTCAATCAGAAAGGAAGGGAAAGTGAAGTTGTATCACGTTCGTAGATACTAAGAACAATAAAAGTCATTAAATAAGCATAAGACTGATATTTTTTGGTAACATTTTGTAATCAGCTCATTTGAGTACAAATCTGTAAAAATGAGTGCTCAAACGGTGGTATTAGCTTTGAGTTTCATCCAGAAAATATTTCCTGAATTTTTCACTCCTGCTTTCCGGAGTGGTGGCATTTGTTGGTCAAGTTTCTTCGGACTAAAGAAATACGTGGAGTGAAATTCTCTACTAGGTCTTGCTGATGTCTGTACCTGGCTCTGCTTTGGCGGTGTGCTGCCTACGTGGTGCGGACCAAACAAATTGGGGATGCGTGAAACCCTTGCATTTGGCACACAGCTCTAAATTGTGTTGCATTTTGCAAAGAAGCCAAACTTGATGCATGCAAGTGGCTGGAGTCGCTGGGCTTTCGGGCTTGAAGGTACCTGGTGCCCTTGCTCTGTGCACACATGATTCAGATGTCGGTGAGCGAGGATATAGCTATAGTTATCCAGGTTCTGTGGAGCCTTGTTGGGCAGGAGTGGAACATTCATGTGCAATATGGGGAAAGGGAGTGAAAAATTCCTCGTCATAGGGTGTTGCTTGACACCCAAGGTCGGCAATTCTAGGACAGTGCCTCTCGGGCCTGGCTGTGGCGGCATCTGTGCGGGCGCCTCCCCCCGAGCGTCGTCTGTCAGATGCCATTACGGACGCTGTATTACTGCGCGCGCCGCGGTGGCGTTTAATTCGTTTTGTCCGCCCCTCACGGACCTATGTTGTTGTCCGCCCCTCACGGACCTATGTTGTCGTCCGCCTCGGGTGGCCGATGGGCTAGAAATGGCTCGCATGCGACGATCAGTCCATTACTGTAGGAGCTGGGTCGTGTTTTGTATTGTTTGGATTGCAGTTTAGGTTCGCTGTCATGGATGGCTTGGTTCCTTTTCACCTTATAATTCGCCTTTTGCAGTTTGTGAGATGCCTGTTGGAAACTTTTATCATGTTTTACGCTCTGTGTGCCATAAGGAACAGACGGTGCTCGCATCACGCTGTTTTTACTTTTAGTTTGTTTGTTGGTCAATGCCTGCACTAGATTCAAAAGAATTATTGTCATGCACTGTAGTCGCACAGAAAACCCATATTGCGCATGCTTTGTTATTTTTCGCGACCTGTTACCATGCTACCCTCCGACTTGTTACACATTTATCACGTTGCCTCCATATTACCGACATGTTACTTTCGTGCACATTCGCCGTTCCGTGAGGAGAAAGACAGTTCATTGCGTTCACTACATAAGGAACAATTATTGCCACGGCCTTGTCTTATAAGAACCCTCTATGTCCAAGTACGTGCGAAACTATGGCAAGATTAGATGTGCCGTGGCCAGCAGAGCTTGTAAAATGTTTTAGCAACACTAGATGAATGGAGCAATTTAATCACTGAGGTGTCAGCTACATTGCACGCCCAAATTGCATTACTGTGCTTCTTTTACCCGGCGTTTGACATTTATGAGGGTGCCATAAATTTAATGAGAATTTAGATGTTCGGCGCTTTATGATTGTCTCATTTGAGATGACTTCTACGTTGATGCTTGACAAACCTGTGCTTCGCATCTTTGGCGGGAGTGTAGTGATGATCTTTAAGATGTTTGTACATGTTTACCTCGATCAAGACGTTACTCTGATTCCGTGTCATGTCCACATTAGACGCATGCCGGGCCCTTTTTAGCGCATGACGACGACCACCGTTTTCCTTAACAGTGTCCATGCAACCGTTTGTGGCAGCCAACTATACCGTGCACATGTTAGCTTAAGCAGTAGTGAGTGGATGATATCAGAACAAATCCTGGCGTCGAGGTTCTTTTCCAGGGACGTCTGAGACCGCAGTATATATGTGGAGCGCGCTGGAGCCACGTACTGGCCCAACTGGGGCCTCCGCTTGCACTGAGAGGTGGTAACAACTGAGGCCTCCGCTTGCACTGAGAGGTGGTAGCAACTGAGGCCTCCGCTTGCACTGAGAGGTGGTGGCAACTGAGGCCTCCGCTTGCACTGAGAGGTGGTAGCAACTGAGGCCTCCGCTGGCACTGAGAGGTGGTAACAACTGAGGCCTCCGCAGGCACTGAGAGGTGGTAGCAACTGAGGCCTCCGCTGGCACTTAGAGGTGGTAACAACTGAGGCCTCCGCAGGCACTGAGAGGTGGTAGCAACTGAGGCCTCCGCTGGCACTTAGAGGTGGTAACAACTGAGGCCTCCGCAGGCACTGAGAGGTGGTAGCAACTGAGGCCTCCGCTGGCACTTAGAGGTGGTAACAACTGGGGCCTCCGCAGGCACTGAGAGGTGGTAGCAACTGAGGCCTCCGCTGGCACTTAGAGGTGGTAACAACTGAGGCCTCCGCAGGCACTGAGAGGTGGTAGCAACTGGGGCCTCCGCTTGCAACGGGAGGTGGCAGCAACTGAGGCCTCCGCTTGCACTGAGAGGTGGTAGCTGTTAGTGTCTCTGTGGTGCTGTGGTGCTATGGTGCTGGTCCGGGCTTTATAGGTTACTGTTTTCGTTCTCAACCCGTATGACAGAAAAGCTTTCATTGTAACCTGGACTTTTTTAAATGAGTTCGTTGAATTAAAACGTCATAGCGATTCGATGGGTTCCACACAACATGACCGGTTTTTTTGCAGATCGCGTAGTCAAATTAAAACATCAGGATGATCCAATGGGCTGCGCATAATGTGACTGCCATTAAAAGAACTGGGGTCTCCATATAAGGCTGTTATTTTATGTTTCTTAGAACAAGAGGGAAATTGCTGTTTATAGGGAGGCTTTTTAACCCCAACAAACATTGAGCATACGAGATATTTCCACTTCCCCGCCTTGTCTTTGGATGCAACGCTATGGACTTAAACGCCGCGACATTGAGAGCTCCGACACACTTTCCATTTGGTGTTTGTTTATGTCCAAAAGTGGCGACCTATTACATTGCGAGGCATTATGTCCAAAAGTCGCGACCTATTACATTGCGAGGCACCGCCTTGCCAGTACCGGTGACGTCAGACGCTGTCGCACGAACCGGCCCGGAATCGGGGCCGGGTCAAAGGGTCGAAGGGAGCTGTGCATTGTTGAACTCGTTACATGCACTGTTGGGTACCGTTGAGGTTAAACGGCGCCACATTGTCTGTGATGATATACGAGCTCATGAAGCTGCCTCGATGAGTTCGGAGCTTAGAATGTATTCATTTCACGTGATGGGTGTTTGTTATCCGATCCTATTCGCTGTCGTTTGCAGCCACGAATCACGTGCAATTTCTCGTATGACGGCTTCTCGTGTGACGGCTCGCAGACCGCCTTTCTCTGCATCGCCACGCACGCCCCGTGGTATCACCAGAAGCCAAATGTTAGGCCGGCCGGGTCAGTCCAGGGCCAAATGTTTTGGCGATGGTATAAGCTCTCCAGCTGTTCTTGAGTTTCACCGTGGGCATTCATGGTTTTGTTTCTAAGTACCCGGGCTGTGCGCAAGGAGATCTCGACCCGTTTGTGTCGCTCCTGTAGCAGCGGGCATACGTATGAGCTGTGAGCGTTTCAGCGCCAGCTCAGCTCCGGTGTACGAGCTCGCAGCCTTCTCGGTGACCTGTCGTCAGCACTAACCGGAATAGGATGCGCCTGTTCAAATATGTTTGTTGAGCCCCAGCCGCGCGCGAAAGAGCAGCCTGCAGTCGGATTTTCTCCCCCGCATCAGGCTTGGTCAACAGATCATATACTGGTTCGCATCGCCGAAGCACTCAGATGCACGGTGGACTAGATAGAGTCGCGCAATTACACGCTCTTTAGGCATATTAGACTTGGGTCAAATGAGCTCAGTATGTGCGCCTCACAGATTGAGCACGGTACCTAGCTTGCATGGGTTATGCAAAAGAGTCATTTGACACTCACTCCAGAGTGCTTAATATACATAACACGCGATGGCAGATCTTCACCACCTCTCAGTTCAACAGCCGAGTGTAACTACGACGTGACCGCGAGTGGTGCCTGCAATTTTCCCATCACGCCTATTGAGTGTCGGCCAAGGTGATCTCCCCCCCCCCCCCCCACCCCCTAGTCTGTTGCACAACGGGGCGCTAATTAAGCCCGATCCAGAGCAGCTGACGACTCTTGTAGCCGCCGCCATGATGACTTGCCATTCTACCGCTGTCATGAAGCCGCACTTCATCTCGTAGACCGCTGTAATGTCTGTTTTGTCTGTCGTGCTGATGTTGCAAGTCTTGCGTCGAACGCGGCGGTGACGTGTTTTCCCACGTGTTGCAGGGAGGCAGCAATATTTGTTCCTGAATGTTACTGAGAGGCAAAAAAGCAATTAAGCCACTGCGTAAGCTGCTTTTCGCTTTTCGCCGCGCTTATGCCAACTGTCGTGCTTGTTTCAGGCGGGTGTCCAAAGACCGGGCGTTTCAGCACGGCTATTCCTGGGTACCTCCTGGACTCGGCAGAGAAAAGGTAACCCCCTCACGGCCACCCTCACTCCTCTGCGCGCCTGACCAATGTGGCAACCACTAAGTTCTTCAGCTTGTCTAACAAAGCCGTGTTTTCGGATGCGGGAATTGGTATATTGTGGGCATTTTATTATTTGTACTTGTTTATTTGCAAACGTAACCGCGTGTTCCAAACAGCAGGGTGTGGAGAACTGTGTCAGCCGTTGGCGTCACGTATTCGTAATTGGTGTAGACGCCATTCTGAACTACGTCGAATGCATTCTCAGTGGTGTCATGCATGCTCTCAAGTGAGGTGTTTCACCTGACGAATAAACGCTGTAATTGCCCTCTTCAGTCGCGCTTGGAGACTATTCGACATGGTGTTTCATCACGGCTTTACCATGTCCTTCAATAGCTACTGTGTTGTAATGGTTGGGTCAATGACCTAACCAATGATCTCGGTGCACTGAGGGTGTGTCAAACGCAGTGGCTTCGCGGCACACCAGCGGGTGGGTTCGACCCGGGGCTTCCTGTTAACTTGACGAGTAGAAGCAATCTAACGGCGGAGGACATTATCCCATAGTTCGGGCCACTAGGGGCGGGGCAGTGCCCTCGCAATAACCTGCGCTCGGCGAGGTCTCTTATCCGAACGTGCATGGGGCAAATACCGTGTGACCAAATGTCTTAGGGCAGATGAGTGTAACGAAAGCACATGAGTCAGCTGCCTGCCGGCACGGGCCTTTCCGAGCCTGAGGCGAAACACTAGGACACCAGTCGACGAATACAGAAGTGACGGGCACCGTAGCAACCCCGCGTGGTTGTGAGAACTCCGCCAGCCGAGGCCAGCGGGAATGTAGGTCAGGACGGGGCAGTGGGCCGACGAAATGCGATCTGCCGTCGGAGCCGACGCGGTGACACCGGGCAAATAGTCGGGGTCACGGCACCGGATCAGCCGCGACGGCCGGCTGTTAGTGGATATGTGGTGGGGCGCACGGAACGGGGTCCCGTGCATTTCAAAATTGCATTTGATGGCAAGCATTGTAGAACATACAGCTGCCGTTGTCCAAGCACCTCGTTCTTGCTATCATGAAACGACTAGATTGTGTCATGATCACTATAAAGAAAAGCCGATGTCTTTGAGAAACCGACAGACGAAATAATTTACCGTAGCTTAGCGTTGCAAGGCGTCACGGTAGCATGGTGCGTCGAGTGATCTGTTCTGAAAAATGCCGACTGCCGATCAACTGATATTTCAGAACTTTGGCCACGTTGAAACGGCAGCGTGTTCAGAAAAGCTTTCATTATCAAACCTTTGGCGCCATCCGCCTCCGAGGCCTCGGCGTCTGGTCTCCGTGGGCGGTCTCGGCGCCGAGGCGGAGCAGCGGCCCACCCCTCCCCCGGTCCCACAGACCAGAACGGTCGCCGCCGCCGTCCGGCGCAGCCGTCTTCCCAGAGCGTCTGTCGTACGTGAGTCACCACGGCCACGTTCGTGGAAGAAGGGGCTGGGTGTGTGAGTGAGGGTGGGGCGGTGGTCGCCGAGGGGCGGGAGGGACGACGCAGCAGCGGCGCCGCACGGCAGGCGCCACCGCAGAACGTCACGCTTGCGGTCAGCGGCTGCGACGGGTGCGTCAGCCTTTACAGCTACAGGACGGCTGGCTGACCAGTCGGAGGCATTCTTACTCACGCACTTGACATCTGTCTTCGGCCGCGACAGTTAAGATCGAGCTTGTTTCGAGGAAACAGTCTGCACTTTAAGACCGTGCCACACAACGAACCACCGTCACGGCTTCTTTTGATTCACCTGAACGGCATACTGGAACAAACACATGTTGTCCATGCTCGTTGGAACCCCACAGTTGAAGTTATGCTCTATCGAGCACCTGGTTGGCGAGCCGGATTAGATAAGTCGACCAATCTTTGAAAATTGTGTCATTTTCGGCATCTGTGGTTAGGGTACACGCCGTTCCACCAGACGGGCATCCGCTGAGATAATCTGCTGAGGCTGACGTCCGCTGACATCCGCTGAGGCGATCCGCTGAGGCTGACTTCCGTTGATGTCCGCTGAGGTAATCCGCTCAGACTGATGTTCGCTGACATCCGCTGGGGTAATCCGCTGAGGCTGACTTCCGTTGACGTCCGCTGAGGTAATCCTCTGAGGCTGGCGTTCGCAGACATCCGCTGAGGTAGTCCGCTGAGGCTGACTTCCGTTGACGTCCGCCGAGGGAATCCGCTGAGACTGACTTCCGTTGACGTCCGCTGAGGTAATTCGTTGAGGCTGGCGTCCGCTGACATCCGCTGAGGTAATCCGCTGAGGCTGACTTCCGCTGACATCCGCTGAGGTAATCCGCTGAGGCTGACGTCCGCTGACATCCGCTGAGGTAATCCGCTGAGGCTGACGTCCGCTGACATCTGTGGCTGAGATATCAGACGTTGACCGGTTACCCACGCTCACAACAAACTCGTCCGATATGCGTCATTTATTGCATTACGCATTATCTAGTTTTGAAAATACGAAAATGAAATATTTGCCTCTTTGGTAGTCGGCAGACACAGTTACCTGGTGGCCTCCCGAACGTTGACGTCCGGCCCAAAACACAGTTTGAATTTTGTGCAATCCGACGTTGTACAAAATACTGAGGTTTCTGACTTAATTCGCTATGCTTTTAAGCATGTTACTATTATTTGCTATTATTTAAACTATTATTTGCCATACATGACATGCCCATTGTGAAATCTTTGTAGCCTCGGTTTTAGGACTGTGTGATAATTTAAGATTGTACCAGTAGAATTATGCTTGAGTGTGTGCCACCAGATGCCGTAAATTTATTAAGTCTGTCGGTCCATCTTACGACTTATGTAAGCATGGAAAAGCGTGTGTTGCACACACGATGATTCAACGCGCGATGAAGTAAACGTCTTTTTTTAAAAACCGGCGGATTATGAAAAAGGCAGCGCAATTGTGAAGAGGAAGAGAACAAAACAAAGGTAAATTTGAAAATCAATTCTAACGCCAGACGAACACAATCTAGTCTAATGTTTTGCGATTTTACCAAGGGCCACAGAAGTTGGGTCCTTTTGAGACCCTTTGACTGTCCCAGAGTTCTACTGGGGAGACGTTTTACGAATGCCTATTGGGTGAAATGCTTACAAAAAGTGCATAGTTAAGCGTTCCCATGACTTGCGTCTTATCGCTGATGCTCTGGGAATGTCCTTGCATATTTTCTGACATTTCCAGCGCTGAGGTGAATGACTTTAAATGGGATATACATGTTAACTAAAGATTCACATGAAATCCTATCCGTTTTAGTTACACCCATTAGAGTTCTTATGTGCAACTTTACACAAGAGCTATATCGTGCCATGCGTACTGCGGAGAGTAACTGATGTTTCAGAAATTGCCAGACCAAAGTAATTTCCCGTGGCTTATCACGGCTAAAGGCACCACCCCGTTATAGGTTTGTTGAGTATTTTGGTCTAGAACACGTTGGCTGAGAATTTACGGATTTGTTTTACCTCCGGTTACGTAAGATGCCCGGTGTGTTTGTCATTTTACATGTAAAATGAGGATTCGTGCGAAATTTTACGAAACATTTAAAGATAGTGGAAAGCATTTCGCGCAGTGGGAGTCCCTAAAAATGGCCAGCATTACTAACGAAGTGCGATGAAATGTGGGGATGCTGGTCGATTACGGCGTGTTTACAGGCATTCGGCTAATTTTATAAGAATATCAATTGTGGGTGGTTAATGTGACTAACAGCCTTAAATCGTGGTGCATGCTGCATTTCGTCCCTGCTGGCTGTTTCCGACCTGAAAAATGAACGATGTTGACTAGAACCTATAAAAACGAAATGCTCGCCCGTGCCAAATATCACCCCGTGATAAATGAGCGGCGACGTGCCGGAAAACAGCTCACTTGGTGAGATTATCTGTAGCAATCAAGTAATGGTCAGATTTACATATTCAGGCACGTCGGCTTATGTATTTCAGTTTAGGAAAACTCATTTTCTTACTTTTGTTAGCTTAAGCTGGTTTTATATTGCCGCATGTTTCATGTTCATGCAAACCACCGTATCTGGTCATCGAACGGCATGCGGTCATTAGCACGCCTTCAAACCCAATCACATTGGTGTGGGCGGAAGCTGCCACTGATTCCAAGATCCAAGGAATCCAGTTTGTTTTTCCGCGTATATAAGTGGCCGTGCTCGAACTGGGCGCGGCGATGGCAACTCACGCCGACAGTCTGCCCGTTTTAACGGCGAATGCCCGGGCCCGCTGAGCCGAATGACACACTCGATCAGGCTGCCAGCGCGCCGAGTCCGGCCCGTCGGTCTGTGATGTCATCGGGGCGGCTCGCCGCGGACTCTCCGCGGTCAAGCTGGCGCGCCGGCCGGCCCGACCGGCGGCCCGGCCGCTGGCAGCGTCTCGGTCCGGTTTGCTTTGGCGATTGGACCGTGGGAACGAGGCGGGATGTTGTTGCGGCAGATCAGACGTTGATGCGGAGCTCAGCTGCTGGATAGGGGCAGCATATTTACAGCGGCGTTTATGATATCGGCTGTCATAAGGATATCATATCGGCATGCGAGCTACTTTCTATGCATGGAACCCGAATTGCCCATGGCCAACTTCCTTGAACATCGATTTCTTAAACGAACGGTTCTAATACATTATATACATATAGGTGTCTAATAAGTCGTAATAACTAGCAAGCTTGGACTACGAATTAAATAAACTGATTGCTTTAACGACACAGCAGCATGACAATGGCATTCGACGCATTCTCGAACACAACCTGAACCCATGAACTTCTTTGTGGTTTTTCACCACCTACATGTCTTGCACGTTATCCCCAACGTGGCACTGTCCCCCCCCCCCCCCTCCCCATCTCCTCCCGAGAAAACCGCTCGCCCGTCGGACGTCTGGAGCTGCGTCTCGCGTCCCCCGGGACAGTAATGATCCACGGCGCTGCTCTGCGGGGTCCGCCCTCCTGTCGGCCGGCGGGCCCCGCGGACTGAACACGGCGCGACCGCAGACTGGCGGCGGCTCGCCGACCCCCGGCTGTCTCCCATTCAGCGCTCGCGTCGGCAACAGGTGAATCATGGGCCTGTGTTTGTGGCGGCGCGTGACGTAGTGGCGCTCCGTGGGCCGGCAGCGTCCCGGACCGGGCCGGTATTTTGGTCGGCTGCGGGACCGACTCGTGAAGCCGGACATAAGAGCGACCTCTGGGGCGGGGGAAGCATATGGATCGCGCTGACACGCGAGGCGCGGGTGATCAGGGCCGGCGGATCCATTGTGTCAATATCATGTGTGATGACTACCGCAATATAAGGTGCGTAATGGTTGGGGGTTAGTGCCTTGGGCTCTCATGTGCGGAGTTCGAGTTTGGAACCCGTAGACGCTATGGCCCCAGAGACTCAATATGGCCACTGCACATGATGGCTCTGCTGAAAAGACACGTCATAACGTACGTCCCGATCCCCCCAGATGACTCCCATAATACGACAAATGTACGACTTGTCACTCTCTTGAATTTGATCTTGCTGTGCATCACTGAAACGTGGATTTATCGGACTGCTGCTTACTACGTGTATGGCGCGAGCCAGTGAAAAGGTTAAGTAGACCTAACTTTGCGGTTATTGGTCTTGAGCACGGCATTGGCTGCAGTCGTGAAATCCTTCGTTTTTTTAAGAATCGTCCGCAGCTGAATGCACTGTAGTAGCACCTGGTCAAGCTTTGGCGCCCTGTGAGGTCTTTTCAGTGTCTTCTAATGTGGAAGGGGAATACCGCACCTGTTGTTCACAAAAGGCCATCAGCCCTAAACAATCAAATCTTGTTTACCGACTTATTGTGTCTGTTGCCGCGATCTCAGCCGATGGTTAAATAACGGAGGTTTGAGATGATCGCAGATCACAAACAGTGAAGCGCGGGAAAATAATGTCGAAGATCAGATGACTGCCGCCGAGGTATGAGGTTCAAAATGATGCGGTGACTGTCATGCCACATGATCGTGTTCAACTTTTTGAGTATGATGATGCTAATATTTTGTATGGCTAATTACTGTGTTCATTTGCAACATGAGTGTTATGCGCGGAGCGGTCACACTTCATAACCATGTTCTCGTGATGAGATATAATGGGATAAATCAAGCTAGAGTGGGAAGGAGCAGGACAGCCCATTTTATTCACTTGCTCCCGCGGTCCCCAGAAACAATATTATATCGTCGACGCTCAAGGCAATACCGAAAAGCAAATGGTACCATTCGGCCGTACTGAGCATGCTCTCACTCACCAGTGACCACAGCTGTGATGATGAGAACTTATTTATAGGCGCTATAGATAGTATAGATGTTATGAGCTATAAGACGCCGCTTCAACTGCTCGATGAAGCGGCGTCTTAAATTTCCCACGGCCAGAAACGTCCAACATAAAATTCTGCATCTGGGACAGAATATATTCTACAGATACAGACACGCCAGCCAAGATATGACGCACTTCAACAGCGGGGGTGACGTGCCGGCCATTGGTCCCACAGCATCCACGGCGCCCTTCCGATGAACAGTGAGACAGTGGACAGTGTACAGTGGTGCACGGTGTGGTCAACGACCTTCAGCTTGATGGTGTATGTTTGTCACGCAACACGAACTGTAAGGCACTGCCCAGACATGCACTCTGAGGCTTTGCTTCTGCGCTGGCCCAATTTGCCAACGGACGACTGAGTAGAAATGTGCACCAGGCAAGGGCGGGCCCGAGTATGCCCAAATTTGCATCGCAGTTGAAACAATCCGCTTAACTGGACTGGAAACATAAGATGTAACTCTAATGGCCTGGCCTTCCCTCTGCCTGACTGCCCACCGAGTCGGTGGAGGGCTGTGCACTAAAGGCAAAAGCTGAATAGCCTCTCCGAGCAAAACCCTGGCGTCCTCCTAGAATCATGTATCTTGCCTTAACATTCGACGTATCGTTTTACTCTTGGACGCGAGCTGTTGAGACTGTTTTTTTTTCGGAATGCCGGTAAACGCAGGTCGTTACCAGGGCTTGGCACATGCTTACCTACATGGAACGCACTCAGCAAATGCTGAGGCAGGTTCTTTGAATGATACGCGTGAGGTGTCAAATTGTTTCATCTTGCGTATTTGCCATGCCAATTTTGTTAAATGTTGTCGGGAGCTGGCGCGGAGCCGCGGTCCAACATTCATGGCACAGCCTCACAGCATGCTGACCCGAAACTCCTTTCCACAATCAACAAATGTACCATCATTCTGTTCTAAAACTTCCGGTGCTAACATTGTTTAAAAAAATTCACATCATTATGTTGTTCGTGACGTCAAAGCCGAGGGGAACAGGTTGGGTTGCATGGCGTGTCTGTGAGTCGATAATTTCGTTTCAGTATGAGTTATGTATTCTGTTTATTTCGCATACAGACGATACCATCACCTCGTTAAACCACCAGTCCTAGCTCTCCAGGTAACCTGATCATGGATAGGTATCCATACACTGCAGCATCACCCTGGCGACGCCAGCAAACGTTTTCAACCAACCGATTGCATCGGTTTTCGCAACAGACCAATAATCTATTGCTCCCCTACCTTACTCCAGCTTTTCGCGAGGCCCAGATTGCTCGGGGACAGACGTGTGTGGCGCTTGTGGCTGAAAACAGCCGGCGTCATAAGCCAGTCAATCGTTGATCCTGCTCGGTTAATGTGTTCCATAGAACACACCACCTTTTGGAAGCTGGCAGGGTTCTTTTGAACTATACTTCTATAGATAAAGCACCTGGCAACCAGTGTGAGTTGTTGCACGTCGTCTACAGCCACCGCCTCGTCTGAAGGCCTGTTGGGGTTCTACCTCAAGTTGATGTCGCCGCTGCTTTTTTTGCATTTATAGATAATTTTCTACCATTGTCGGTAGCGCTCTCTCACTAGAGATCTTACGGAAGTTCAACGTTGGCTCATATCAGCATCCTGGATCAGCGGATACGTTTTGTTGTCCCTTCCCGTTGACGGAAACCTCTCTTGTCGGACCATATCCATGCATTTTGAAATAAAAATAGTTTGTTGAATATGGTGAAAGCCGCCCGTCTGCCCGAGAAATCCTCCGCTGCCCTGCAACCAACATAACACTCGTCTGTGCCATCAGCCTTTCGACACCATGGTCCTGGCCGAGAGAAACAAATGGAGCTGCAAAAAATGCTCTTTGGACAACGCATGTGTACGTTTGTATATGTTTTGATACCACCAAACATCCCTCAAGAAGAGGTTCGAATTCCGACGTTAATGTTTCGGTGAATCTGTTCCAATGCACAGTAGGACTCGATAATCGATGAGGCATTTCTACGGGCCCTCGGATGTAAAGAGTCGTTTCATCCACGTGAACTTGATGGCTTTGTCACGCGTCGTATTGTAGGTTATTTTATGTGTCATTCAATAATCTTGTCTTGCTGCAGGACTGCGTAAAAACATTGACTTTCTGGTCACCTATGAAGCGCCAGTGACTTGGCAACAGTTTGCTTGTCGTTAAGTCAACCGTCCCTATAGCCAGCCTCGAGGGGATTCCCTATGGCGTTAACGTTGCCGTTGAATTACCTAAATGGCATGTCTGTTATCAGTTCGCAAAAAATACTGCCAGAATTCCAAAACTTATTCATAATCTACCTAAACGCAGACTCAAATAATATCAGGCGGTGCCGCAGAGCGAGAAAAAAAAACAGCTGAAACTCATGTGCGTTGAAGAACAGTCTTTAACTCACCTTGCATTCAGGAATCGTTCCCTGCCTGCCATAGAACCTTCCTCTACATCATCCGATAAAAAGTGCTATAATTCACGAATTTTTCCAATATACTTGGAGGATTCCCAACGTATAGCCGGATTTGTGGTAAGTTTGCCGTAGTCTCGTTTAAGACACATTAGCATCACGATCAGCATAGGTATCAAGTGTCCGACTCGACAACACATTGCGTACAAACAAAAAACGATATCAGATATCGGAAGACAAGAAGTCATCGCCCCACACTCAGCGGGCGCACTAGGCGCACAGCCACAGAGGCTGAGGTCAACAAAAGCCAGCCGGACGGGTCGGAGACCACGCGTCGCGGCCGCAGAATTGCAGTTATGAGCGAAGCTCGCCGCAAGCGATAGGAGGAGTGGAAAGGGTCACAAAACGATGGAGAACAGCAGCCCGAAGCCAGGCCTGAATGTGCGGAACACTCAGCGCCCTGAGAAGTGCGATGTCCATGAGAAGTTTACGTCCACCATGACAAACTGATCCCGCATCCCAGGCTACCTTGTGGCTTTGTGCGTTTCTGGAAGCAGCAGTTACCGGCCATTGGTAACGGGAACATTTAATTAATTTTTGCTTAAAGCGGGGCGGTGTCGCGGAAACTTAAAATATCAGGCGGTGTTGTGCTTCCTCCCCCCCCCCCCCCCCTCTCCACACACACACAAAATGTATCACTGCGCAACGAATGTGTTCAAACGAATTTCCACCGTAATGTAGCATGCTAAAAATTGGACTGCAGTGGATAATTTTCGACATCCCTCTCCAATTTTTTGTAAAGGGACGCATGGCTCTGTTTCCCTGTACCCAGTGCGAAGCTCGGGACTACTGTAAATGCTGTACCGATTCCACTGGGAAGCGCGGACCAACGTGTTCAGTTGCGAGTCTTGTGTAATGCGATGCACCACAAGACTGGATTCTAGCCATCACTTGAGACGATCGCGCTTCTGGAGCGGAAAATTAGTCAGCGACGGGCCCACTGAAGCTTGCCAGCTGTTGCCGCCTACTCTGACTCGCCCCGTTTCGTCAGATTACGCCCGAGTTTATTTTTACGATCACCTGTCGGCTGCGCGCGCTCGTTAGTCTGAATAATGAATATTGACGCGTGTCGTCTCATCTGGAAGAGACGCCCGACCTGCCCTGTTATGACCCAATCAGGCGCCATTGCCCGCTCATCGCCTGACCTTCGGCCCTTTCGACGATGGCCGAACACCCCCAGGCCAACGGTACCCTCGTTGGTGACTGGAGTGGGGGCGCGGCAATGGGACATTACGTGGCGATGAGGCTTTGTTTTGGGAGAATGCGCATATGAAAGCATGTTTTTGGTTTCCTCTCGCCCACTCGTTTTCCGGCTAACACCGTGACATATGGGAAGTCCTGAGACAACATTTCTTACTTGTAGATGTGGAAAATTGTTGGAATTTACGTTCACGCACACACCTCGTGCTGCCGCTGTATTACTGTCTCTGTTTATCTTTAACACCCTAGTCGAATGTGCCGGCAATTAAGCTGGAAGAATGCGTTAACAAATGATCATACGTCATTCCGACAAAGCGTGCTACTTCTGCACAACGTCGACTTTGTTGCCGGTATTGAAGTGCTACACACACTTCCCAAACGGCCATGTACAATATATATACGACCACATCAGATTCGCCAGCCCATCACTTAGGTGGCAAATCTGATGGGGCAGTGGCACTCGTCCACCCTTCCGCTTCCACGTCGAAGAAAGAAGCTACCACTACACCACGTGTCGACGCAAATAACACTGCCTTTCATTCCCAGGAGCCGGCTCCCCCATGTGGTGGACAGCACACGGCCTGCCCAGCCCCGGCGCTGGCCCTGCTCACCGGGCTGACCGGGTCACGCCCCTGCCGACAGATCGAGGAGTACATGAGCCAGCTGCCGAATCACAAGGTGCCGCGGCTCGGCACGGCCGGTGAGAAGTACCGCGAGCGTAACCTGGTGCACCAGCTGCCGGCGCAGGACCTGGCGCTGACGCACTGCCGGCACGTGGCTGGCGAGCACCAGCGCGCCTTCCGCGACTTCATCGAGGCCCGCAACGACATCGCGCTCGACGTGGGCTTCGTGCGAGAACTGAACCATTCCTCCGTGAGTGTGGGTCCGAGAACTGAACCACTGCTCCGTGAGTGCAGTTCCGAGGCGTAGTACGAGCAGTGGTAGTAATTGGGGTTTTGGGTTCTTCGACTGCATGGTCATATGGCGCCCAGCGGGGACCGAGAGCTGAATCAATCCTCCGTGAGTGCGGGGCCCAAGAACTGAAGTATTCCTCCGTGAGTGTGGGCCCGAGAACTGAGCCACTGCTCCGTGAGTGCAGGCCCGAGGCGTAGTACGAGTAGCGCCCAGCGGGGACCGAGAGCTGAATCAGTCCTCTGCGAGTGCAGGGACCGGGAAGTAAACCATTTCCTGGTAAGCTTGAGCCCGGAAAGTTGAAGCGACGGCGGTAGGCGGGATCGACTGGGCTTATGTTTGCGGTGATGCAATTTTATAACTTGCATCTACGTGGAATCGGCTTCAAATCATTATTGCTGGGATTGGCAGCCACGAATCCAGCGTACAATACCGACGTGTCACGCAGTTGTCGTCATTTGGGTGCATTAAATCGTACTGCGTGTGAACTAGCACACCTGAAAAGGTACAATCACAGCTTTTCTCGTTCTTCGCGGTAAATTTCATCCTTTCTGATCTAAATTCGTCTAATAGGAGGGATGCACAGAGACATCGTTCTGGTTTGGTGTTCCGTTTAGTTCTACCGATCCCCGCTGTTTACTTGTTAGCATCCAAGGCGAGACCGTGCTCAGTGCGGTCTGCTCTGCCCCACCAGGGACCGGCTATCTATGGGGCGACCTTTATGCTGATCGATGGTAGATTGTCTGTGCCATTCCCTATCGATTTGCCGACCGCGAACTTTTAGCGATGACCTTTGTGGTTGAGGATTGGCCGTTCTAGCCCAAACAATGGCTTCCCAAATTAATTTGCTTTGCAAATTTGTTTCCGGTTTGCTGGCCTGCCTTCCCAGCTCGACCCTGATGTCGAGGGGTGCGGCTAATATGATGAATTGCGTCGGCCCGTTTGCGAGCTACATGGTCTGCACAGGCTGTGCGCTGTCGTTCAGCTTTGGCTTCAAAGGGCAAATATTCTTTATTCAGCAATTGAACGGGCTTTCTTCAGTGACATCACTTGGCTTAGAGTATGACATTTGTCCTGATTTTCCGACTGATAAAAAGATTGGGATCTTGATATAACTTGTGTTACAAACATCATATAAATTCAGCGTTCGCCATAGAACTAGCTTGACATGAACAAGGCGTTTCTTGAGCTAGCTGGCATCATATCCAGGCTCGAGCCACAGCTCAAAACGACGTTGGTCTGACCGGCTGTCAAGATGTCCTCGTCATACCAACTCCACTCCGCCCGGGGTCTGGGGAGAGGACGGGGGTGTAACCGGCTGTCAAGATGCCCTCATCATACCCACTCCACTCCGTCCGGGATCTGAGGAAGGGACGGGAGTGTAACCGGCTGTCAAAATGTCCTCGTCATGCCCACTCCACCCCGCCCGGAGTCTGGGGAAAGGACGGGGGTCTAACCGGCTGTCAAGATGTCCTCATCACATCCACTCCACTCCGCCCGGGGTCTGGGGAAAGGACGGGGTCGGCATGCCGGCATGGGTTATTTCGTTGATGCGACGTGCTTTTCTAAACACTCGCGGAGCGTGCTAGCCATTTTGATAGCAACCAATTCAAGAAGGAAGAAACGATTCCAGAGCGAAACTTAACAGCTTCCTGTTTTAATGACTGCCAACATCCCAGGTCCGGCGGAATAAAAAGCTTTGTTGTCCGGGATCTGAGGTCTTATAAATATTTTAATGTTGTCGCGATCGCAATAAACGGCATCACTTCAACCCAGTCCGGTTTCCTAGCTCTGCCTTGCAACGAGTTGGTGAAAGCGGCACTGGAAGGCCGTAAAAATGTCAGCGCGGCACACGCGCGGATGGTGGACACTCGCTGTTCTGTTGGCGCGGACTCCGCAGACGGCGTGATGTCATGGCAGGACCGAGCCGCAGACGGCGTGATGTCATGGCAGGACCGAGCCGCAGACGGCGTGATGTCATGGCAGGACCGAGCCGCAGACGGCGTGATGTCATGGCAGGACCGAGCCGCAGACGGCGTGATGTCATGGCAGGACCGAGCCGCAGACGGCGTGATGTCATGGCAGGACCGAGCCGCAGACGGCGTGATGTCATGGCAGGACCGAGCCGCAGACGGCGTGATGTCATGGCAGGACCGAGCCGCAGACGGTGTGATGTCATGGCAGGACCAAGCCGAGTGTGGCGATGTTGGATGCAGAGCGGACCGCGGTGCTGGCCGCGCGGGGAGAGACCCCTATGTTGTACAGAGCCTCGTAGCGGCATGCCCAATGCGTTTTAGAAAGGCCCATTTAAGCTATGCCTCAATCTTATGAAACTGCAGAAGTGGTTAGTCGTTTCTGTGTTGCAAAAGAGGTCCCAGCACGTGGCCTTAACGCCGGACAAGGCGTCCAACGTTATGAAAATGTCTTGGAGAGACCACGGTGCATTGTTCTGAAAACCACTATCCTTAATCAGTAATGCAGCGAAGGTCGTATTATTTAGTCAAAGATGAGCTCCTGTTTCCTAGTTTAGACACAGGCTTGCAGGATGTCCACGATCGCGTGCGGAAAGCCATGGGTTCGGCCCCGGCTGCCGGCGTAAAGTTTCGTCGGTTCGCGACAATCGGTATGGGATCTTGCGGTGACGAACAGCTCAGGACATGGAAGGCGCCATTAAACCCCCAAGGTGTCAGCCTTGCGAAACTTTCGCGTGGGGAGGCTGCGGCTGCCGTTAGAACAAACACTCGCACAACCTATGTAGCGGTGTCATGCCCAGATGCAGTGTAATTGCGGAAAAACTGCTTGAATATCCTGCGGCTCACAGCCTTCCACAAATTCTTGCACCACCTAAATAATTCTGAATGAAGACCTTGCCTTACCGCTCGTTACAGCTGGCCCTTTAACTGAGCCCCACAGCATACCAGCAGTCATACAAAGTCACAGTCATGCGTTCATACATCGTGCATCAATAGATACGGAGCTTAACAGTGGACGGAGTCAGCGCCCTCTGAAGTGACCAATCACGCCCGGGCGCCACAGAATGCGGGCACTGAAAGCACCCCGGGTGATGAGGACAGCGGCATTAGTTAACATTCTTCCAGATTTCGTCGCTAGGTGGAAACCTGTGCCAGGCACGCCCCAGACGATATGCCAGGCCACTGCCCGTGCTCCGTCCACCGTCACTGGAAGACCGAAGTCATCAGACAGTCTCCACTGGGTTCCGTAGTCCTCGTCCACAAAGTCCACCAGCTGCGGTGGTCCATGGCCAAACAAAAAAGAGCGTCACTTTTTGAATTTATTGAGAGTTTGGACGTGTGTTATTGGGTTGAATACCGGCGAAAGTCGTTCGTTGTGCGCCACTGGGAATTACTTAGACCTACCGTAGCGTCAAGCAAGACGTCTTTTGGTCCAACTAAGACGTGGTTTGGTCAGACCAAGACGTCGCTCGGTCAAACCAAGGCGTGGTTTGGTTCAGCCAGGACGTGGTTTGGTCAGACCAAGACTTGGTTCGGTCAGACCAGGGTGTGGTTTGGTCAGACCAAGACGTGAAGACGTGGTTCGGTGAAAGCAAGGCGTGGTTTGGTCAGACCAGAGACGTGGTTCGGTCAAACCAGGACGTGGCTTAGTCAGACCAAGACATGGTTTGATCATAGTGGGACTGTTGAGAGATGCAGATTAAATTTGCTGCAAACCAAGGGCAGTTAGCAAATCTTCGTGGCGGAAAGAAACGACCGTGCGTTCAACAGGTCACCACAATTTCCATACGTATTCATTGCAACATGAAATTTGGTCAAAGAAATGAGTGACAACCACTCCATGTGGCGTCTATGGGACGTTATACCCAACACAACCCTTGAGTCTGGCTTTTAGCTTCAATAGGAATCGAGACAGGGCTGCGAGGTATGATCTCATTTAAGGTGCCTCGTATGGATTGTGCGCACAACATTGATGGTACTCTTATGTCAGGCAGTGAATACTGAGTAGCACCGAGTGGGCACAGTTTTCATAAAACTGACTATTCCCGTAAGGGGACCGTCATGTTTGGTAGGTCAGTGACCCTGGTTAAGTGAAACAAGGGATGGTTTTCCCGAGATCGGTCCATATACAAAGGGGTCTCTGGCCTCGCGTTAAACGCACGCTATTTTATCACCTTTATCATCACCACTTGACGTAACTTGTGACAAAGTCTATGAAAGCAAGTGCGCATGCGAGCAAAGCAGTTGAGCCAAAATCAGGGGACAAATATGGTCTAAGAGTAAGTTACGCTGTCAATGTTTCCAACTCCCATCCCCCAGACTCGTTAGCTGAATCCATCAGGCATGAATATTACGGGCCCATGTTGGTCGTGTCCCTTTTCCTTTTATGAGGAGGCATTCATGGTAGACGTCAGCACTGTGCAAATGCCCTTGCATCCCGCAGACACGCTGTACATTCCGCTCGTAAGACTGCGAGCTGCGACGGCTGCGGGCTTCATGCCTTCTGCAGCCCTTTGTCGCCTTTTCTTATGTTGTTGCACTCTGTTACGGTTGGGACCTTTTGTCCACGTCCTGATCGCCTTTGGAAGCCTTTGAATTTGCCCAAGACCACAAAAACGTTCCACGGCTCGGGCTCAGCAGGCGGCGTGGGCCACTGTCTCTGCGCCGAATGCAACCCTACGTTTCGGTCCATTTGAGGAGGTTGACTGTCCGAAATATACTGTTCAGTGGTGCACATCCGCGCTCACGAGCACCCCAAACCGACGATCAGCCATCTGCCCGCTAACACGCACTAACAATCTCAGCTGTTGATTGTTCACGACTCACGGTCATGTAGGTGAAAGTTCATGACGTTGCGTGTGAACTGAACAAAACAACTCACGTCAGTTTCATCCGACCCACTAGTTGCGGAACATGAACAAACGGTCGTCTCCTTCCGACCGGTCGTCTCCGGGTTTTTCAGTTGAAATCACTGCACGACCATCAAAGAAACGGTTACGCGCAGTTCCCCATAAAACGGGGTGTACGCCAACACGGACGGTTTACCGTAAGCTATGCAGTCGCTGTGGGGCTCAACAGCACCAAACACGCCTGCCACTGATGACGTCATTGGGACGGCCTGCGTGTTGCGGCCAGGTGGCGCTGCTGAGTGGTATCTGCGCTGCCCGCTGCCGGCGCGCTGGGTCGGGGCAGATGCCGGCCCGTTTAGCCACCCAGGCACTTCAGAGGTAGCCCAACGATGTCGAAAGCGCGGGTCACGCAGAATTTTGGTCATTGCGTGGAAATGCATGCGGATGGATGTCACTACTCACGCACATCGCTCATCGTCCTGTCTTAGTGGGATTGCCACCCCTTGCATGTTTTTTATACTGACGGGTGTCCGCGTTCATGTTGTTTTAAGGTAGCCAGGTGTGGCCCCGCGCGTTCAGGATGAGGTGTTGTTGCCAAAGGGCCTGCCACCAGTGAGTTGTTTTCCGGTAGTTCAGCAGTGTATTCCGGCGGCCCCTGCGCTGTCGCCCTCATTCATTGTGAACAACCGGCTCGCAAGTTTGCCAACGCGTCACTCAGTCGTTCTTGCTTGGGCTCGCTAACAAAATATTTTGAGGAGCTACCCTTCGAATGGCACCAAAGGCATACGCCCGCTGATAAATGTCCGTCGAATTTGCAAGTTGGTAGATATTTGCGATTCCTTCCGTCAGTGATGCCGTACTGTATGGGCGGTGGTGTTTGCAGAGGTGTCTACGTTTTGAAAGGCTTGTTCATTTGAGCGATGAACGTGTACGCTGCTGTTCATCTCCGTCGACTGTGTGTAGCGCTGTGCTATTTATGCCGTGCACTGGCACATGCGGCTCATGCATGAGGCCACGCAATGGACATTCATGCATCCGCTAGTGATAACGAGATCGGCTCCTATTGCCGTGGCTTTGGACGCCTGTGACGTGAGCGCTCCCTGTTGCAGGAGTGCCGCAAGTGTCAGCGCGTGATACGGCACGGCGAGCTGGCTGTGATAGCTCCGAGATTTGGCGACGTGAGTAAACTCTCACCGCCGGAGTTCATTCTGCCCGATCAGCGGAGTGCACTCTCTCCGCCGGAGTTCAGTCTGCCCGATCAGTGTAGTGTACTCTCTCCGCCGGAGTTCACTCTGCCCGATCAGCGGGGTGTAGTCTCTCCGCCGGAGTTCACTCTGCCCAATCAACTGAGTGTACTCTCGCTGCTGGAGTTCACTCTGCCCGATCAGCGGAGTATGCTCTCGCGGCCGGAGTTCACTCTGCCCAATCAACTGAGTGTACTCTCGCTGCTGGAGTTCACTCTGCCCGATCAGCGGAGTATGCTCTCGCCGCCGGAGTTCACTCTGCCCGATCAGCGGAGTATACTCTCGCCGCAGGAGTTCACTCTGCCCGATCAGCTGATCATATTCTCGCCGCAGGAATTCGCCCTGGCCCGTCAACTTTTCTGAACCTAATAAGTGAAAGGGCAGGGCTTGCGTGCTAGACGGCGTATGACGTTACAGTTCGGCCATGCAGCTTAAACAAATGTGGTAATCCGATATGAGACCGAAAGTTCAATGAATTCCGCATGGAAATCGGACCATTCCGCCCATTTATCACCAGGTTCAGCAAATATCGCTCTATCAAAGAAAATAATCGAAATAATTTGTTTGGGTAAGATCACAGTAATACGGAAAATCGAAGCCTAAATATCAGACACAAATTTGAGGCGAGCTGCTGACCTCAGTCCTGTATTGGAGCAAGCGCCGCGGTGAAAGGCACACCACGGTTCAGCGACTCTTTCAAGAACAGCACCCGGACGGAGCTGGCCGCCGCTTGGACGAGTTTGGCGTATCCGTCTCGGGATGGAGCCTAACTTGCCGGTCCATCACGTGGTGTCTGTGCCGAGCTGGCCGGCCTGGGTTCCCGGTACTGTCCGCCGGACCGCTGGATCCCGCCCGGCCGTTGACACCGAAGCGCCGAGCAGTCCGCGCCGGCTGAACGGGCCTTAAATCCGGGGGCGCTCGGCCCGCCCCGAGCGCGCGGGAGACGCTGGTGCCATCTGTGTAGCTCCGCGCCCACATCGTAGAAAATTGCGGCGCCGCTCGTGGATAGCACGCTGTAAAAGTCGAATATCGGGGCCAGACGTGTCCGGCTCCGTGAACTCATTTGCCCCGGCGCTGAGTTGATATCGACGTTCATCAGAGTTACCCATATCAGCACGGAAGCTCCTGCCTCCCAACATGATGGTGCTCAAAGGAGCTGCCGTTTGGTGGACTTCGCAAGGCCATGTTCCCTATGGTGGCGCCACATTCAATAGCCCCGGGTTCTCGCGGGGAATGATGCTGCCACCTGGTTTCGGCGTGGGTACTGGCACTTCGAATGTTGTCCGTCCGTTTAGAAAGGCGCGCCTCGAAATCCGCCAAGCGCTCATCAATACACCGATGGGAGAAGTGTCAGCATCGATGAGAGCAGTGTCTTGCGACATCAGTACACCGATGGGAGCAGTGTATTGCAGTATTAGTACACCGATGGGAGCAGTGTCTTGCAGCATCAGTACACCGATGGGGGCGGTGTCTCGCAGCATCATTTTGTTGTGATGTATCTTAAACCAGGAGGTTATTGTGAAACGTCAGTAGATTATTCTGTAAAGTACGATGGGAATAGCTTAGGTAAAACCTATTCCAATCACCCAGTACGACAACGTCTGGACTTGGTATTTCGTTACACCGTAATAGTCCAGGTCAAGGCCCACCAGATGAGTGTACTGATTTCTTAAAAACACCAATGCAACTGATCGGTCAGAAACGTTCGCACAAATTTCTTACTGTGCTTTCCCAACGAAGCGTTGTCGTAGCGCATCGCATGACATGTCTGTGTTGTTTTACATCTGGTGTAGTTAAGTTATGCTGTAGAAGTAGGAAGGCCGTGCGAAGAGAAGCTGTTTAAAGCGCTTGACGTGATATCCCGCGGACCTGCAACGTGTGGGCATTGTCGGGTGATGTTCCAGGTGACGTGGCACCCGGCCTGTTTTGTGTGTCACACGTGTGACCAGCTGCTAGTGGATCTCACATACTGCGTCTACGACGAGGAGATCTACTGCGAACGGCACTACGCGCAGCAGCTGAAGCCCCGGTGTGCCGCCTGCGATGAGGTGAGTCAGCCGTTGTAGGCGCCCTTCGCCATGCCAAGCTGGCTGACACCCCCTCACCAACCCCCAACACGGGAACAGCTCCAAATGTGGCCCGCCACTCGCTGCCTCCCTTACCGGCAGACCAACGGCAGCGGCGCATCGCGGGCTAGGCTCTGAACTTCGAGAGCTTATCCCTCGGCAGAGGGGCGCGGACGACCGCGGTGAGCCTCCCCTCCCCCCCCCCCCCCCCCACCGAACTGAGGCTGTGGATAAAGGGTCGATCCGGCGGGGTCGCGGCTCTCACCAGGCGCTCCTAAACCCTAAGGGCCGACCTGGCGGGGTCGCGGCTCTCACCAGGCGCTCCTAAACCCTAAGGGCCGACCTGGCGGGGTCGCGGCTCTCACCAGGCGCTCCTATGAGGGCTGACCTGGCGGGGTCGCGGCTCTCGCCAGGCGCTCCTAAACCCTAAGGGCCGACCTGGCGGGGTCGCGGCTCTCGCCAGGCGCTCCTATGCCCTGAGGGCCGACCCGGCGGGGTTGCGGCTCTCGCCAGGCGCTCCTATGCCCTGAGGGCTGACCCGGCGGGGTTGCGGCTCTCGCCAGGCGCTCCTATGCCCTGAGGGCTGACCCGGCGGGGTTGCGGCTCTCACCAGGCGCTCCTAAACCCTAAGGGCCGACCTGGCGGGGTTGCGGCTCTCGCCAGGCGCTCCTATGAGGGCTGACCCGGCGGGGTTGCGGCTCTCACCAGGCGCTCCTGCACCCCGTTCCGTATCTGCAGCGCTGCAAGACGCGAGGCGTGGCGTGATGCAGGGGCCCTCCCACTGGCGTTCCATCACGACCCCCGCCAGAAAGACCACAATGAAGCGCAGTGAAACGCAGTGCACTATTACGTCCTCACGCGATAGCAACGGAGCCGGGAGGGATCGAAGTGATGGAGACGTGCCGTCATTTCCGCTGACCGTCGATACGCTGCGACGCGTCGCTGCGGAGATATGCGATCACAGAACAGAACACAGACCACGACAGAGCATCCTCAGGTGTCGCAAGTTTTTTCGAACGAATGAAGCTGTTATTGATAAAAATGATAATAAGCTGAAGCGTTATTGTATCCATTGAACTGTTCTGGACCTCTATATTGATCAGAGTTCTCTGAAGAGTAAGTTCTTCAGCAGTCAGGTCTCCGAGCAGACTCAGCGTGCTCAGCGGAATGCCCAGCCTGCCGCCGGTTGGCGAACGATAAACGGCACTTTTCTCCCCGGGTTTTACGACGGCGGGCTGCGTGAAATTGACGTGACGAAATGATGCTTTCATTTGGACGGGCCTCGTGCATTTCTTTCCGTCTAATGTTACGCCATTACTGAGCATCGCGCGGCTGGACTGTTGAGTACTCGGACGGCTGGAATGTAAGACTGGGGGCGATGCTCCGCGTGAACGGAGGCACCCGGAGGTCGACTGCCGCCCCAGACTCCTTCACTGGCACCTCTCAGTGGCCGGGCTCTAGACAACGCCTTACACCTGAGCCTCTTACCCGGTAAGAGTGTGCCCTGTAATCCTGGCATTTCAGTTGGCGCCGGGAAAGCCTCCCATGGCCCGCCCGCCCGACCCGCTATTCCGTCTGGACGCCTTTCAGCAGTACCGACAGCTGGTTAAACGTTTGGGGGTCGACTGGGAGGCCGATCGCCGATAAAACAGACGGGCAGTGTTATCGCGGTCGTTAAGTTGTCGAAGTTACGTCGCGTTACTTTAAAAGACTTGATGTGGAGTCCTGGATTTGGCTACTAGGTGCCCTATTTTAATTTTCGGGAGAGCCCCACTATGCAATGCCTGCCCAACGGGTAGAAATGGTTTCACAGCGAGGCCACAAAGCTACTTGCCTGGGAGCTACATGCGCTTAAATGCAGTCTCACCGTAGGCACAACCGCGGGGTAAACGTACCCTGACCTTTGTGGACTTTTCTCTCTCAACCTTCCCCCGCCCCCCCCCCCCCCCCTCCCCCTGCGTACAACTCTTTCACCACTAATGTGTCAACAAAGGTGTCCCATCTATATTCCCCACCACTTGTCTGCCAAAGGATACAGGTGTATGCGTGATAGTTCCCCGATCCAACCGTCCCGGGTTCATCTCATTTTGTCTGTCATTCCTGTCTGCGTTGGCGCGTCCCCTTGGATGGCCGTTACGTCATTCACCAGTGGCTGCTCGCATCTGATGCCGCGTCGGCGTCTTGATGGCCAGGCGTTCACCTCGTGACGCTGACTGTCGGTATGGAGTACCGCGACTTGTGGTGAGCGGCGTGACGCTGGCTGTCGGTATGGCGTACCGCGACGTGTCGTGAGCGGCGTGACACTGGCTGTCGGTATGGCGTACCGGTACAGGTACCGGTATAGGCACAGGTATGTAGGATCAACACTGTTTAAAATGGGAATGCTCCACAGGCTCAAGGCCTACTGGATAATCTCGTTACGGGCCGTTGTGATGCTGTGAGGTACGCCGGTCATTTAAAACCCATTCAAAGCTTGAAAGTTTTAACCAGAATAGGGCTTTCAGTAGGAACGATGCAAATCAGCAATGGCATCGGTTGCAGCAGACTTCAGGAGAAGTCATTTAAGAAAACCTAAAGCGGCTTTAGTCATCGACATTGCTTGCCCCACGTCTGCAGCATGACGTATGTCAGAATCATCTCACTTCTCTCACGGGGAGCAGCCTGTTTTCTGCAAAAATATATTTTGGCGGGCGAGTGTACTGATCCAAAATAAATGGCCGTCTTTGCCAACTCTCCATTAACGTAAGCGGAGCCCATGGCACATGTCAAGAAGGCTTTGGCTCTTCCGAGCTAGGGACTCCTCCATCGTCACCGGCCTTTTCCTAAGGCGGATGCGAGGCGCTCGTCGGCAGGGAGGGTGGGTGGGGGGCGGTGGGGCAGACATGACAATGGGTCAGTACGTCGTCTGGTCCCAGCTCGAAGTGGACCACTGTCGGCGGTCACTGGCGTCACCAAAGCTGTCGGCGGCGTCAACTGTTGTCAGCAAACAGACATCGGGGGCACGTTCTGGCGCTGCGTTAAAGCCCCGGTAATGGGCGGCACAACGAGGCCTTGGGGACGGCGTTTGAACACCAGTTGTCTCGTTAGTGACTATTCACTTGACGCAGGCGGGTATGCGCTTTGCCAGAAATGCCTTCATCCGTGTGGACTTCTCCTGTTTTCCTCCGTGTGGATTCCTCCTGCTTTCTTCCGTGTGGATTTCTCCTGTCTTTCTCTGTGTGGATTCCTTCTGTCTTCCTCCTTGTGGATTCCTCCCGTTTTCCTCCGTATAGATTCCTCCTGTTTCCTTCGTGTGGATTCCTCCTGTTTTCGGTCGTGTGAATTCCTCCTGTTTTCGGTCGTGTGGATTCCTCCTGTTTTCTTCCATGTGGATTCCTCCCGCTTTCCTCCGTGGGGATTCCTCCTGTTTTCCGTCGTGTGGATTCCTCCTGTTTTCCGTCGTGTGGATTCCTCCTGTTTTCCGTCGTGTGGATTCCTCTTGTTTTTCATGCAGCCGCGCGTGCGTCTGCCGCCAGTTTGAAGCCTTGGCTGCAGACTTAAGCCAACATCTGGAAAACATGCGAAGGGAATTATGTCATCAAGCATGTCTTGTTCGGCTGTTGTATTCGGCCGGGCAGCTCACCTAGTGGTCATACGGAGAGTGGACATGGGACCCTCCCACTGGGAGAGTGGGAGGGTCAGGAAGACGGAATCCTACCCACGGCTCTCAACTTTCGGTCGAGAGGACCAGTCTTGTCCGAAGCTGGAAGCTTTTTGTGCACTGCCAAGGTGTGATTCACTGCCGTATGTTGCGAGAACGGCCTCGCCTGTTTTCGCCTAAGTATAGCCTCACCCCCGCGCAGTCGGCTCACCGCCACGGCATTCCGTGCAGCATCGGCGATTTACGGCGGATGCAGCGTGTCTCTGGGCCAGTTGGAGCCGGCTGACAAGTGTGACACGGCGACGCGGACGAGCCGAGGGCGACCGACGGCAGCCTATTCTCGTCGCCCGGGGCGCCGCTTCCGCCGAGCCCTACGGGCAGCGTCGCCCGGCTCGCCTCTGGCAGCCCACGGCCGCCGCTGGCCGCCGCGTGACAGCTACAGAGCGGACGTCAGGCTGCATCGCTCGGAGTGGCAGCTCCGCCACCAGATGGATGCTCGCCTCGAGCCATGCTCGCCGACCGTGGCGCGTCGCTGATGACGGTCGACAGTGTTTTTTGCATGCCCGTCATGCCTGTTCATGTGCTGCATCCATTCGGTGAAGTTTTTTGGCTTCGGGATGTACCGGCGAGAAAGCCGTCTGATACGGTAATTTTGGGGTTCTGTTTCGGGATGATCTACATCCCTTGAACGTCGGGGTTACCGATCGTTTTGCGTCACTGCGTACTAAATCGAGTTGGGTACTTTGGTGGACGCAAAGACTCCGCCGATCGCGGCACTCCCTGCTAATCCTTTTCTCAAGGCTTCCCTGTCACCGATTCTTTCCATTTCCTCGTCCGCTCTGCGCTCGCCTCTGGTATCACTCCCAGCCTTGCCCGTCCCGCACACAGCCTGACCTTTCCACTCGTGTGAGGCCCCATTGTCTCTCGGCTCATCACCAGAGAACCGAATTGGCTCAACTCATTGGACGTTAATCATTCCCCGATGTAAGCACAAAAAGGTCTTCAGCTCCTGGTTTTTTGACATTTTGACATTTATGACATTTGACATTTATTTTATTTTAACATTTATGCTGAGTTACCGACCTTCATTATACAAGGAGGCACTGGGTAAGCGATATCACGAGAAAGCATTCGTTATATTGACGGTACCTGTTCCAGACTGTGCTTATCATCGCGAGCCCCCGTGATCATAAGCACAGCTTGTGATTACGAAAAGAGAGGGGGCAGGGATCAAGCGGGAAGTGTCTTTTCCATAATGTTGTTTATCCAGTGCATCCTGGTATAATAAAAGTCGATAACTCAGCAAAAGAACCCCGAGCTCATAAAGCATTTTTCGCCATGATCTCTTCCGTTCTTACAGACCGTCATTTTACAGCGCCTCCCTTGCACATCCCCTCATTTAGTGACGTGTCCTGGAGCTGTGTAGGAGAGTCGGAGAAACAGTTAATTGTTCAGTTTTCGATAAAGCCATGCTTGAAGTTGTCTTTTGTCGTCGTTCAACTTTGAGTCACTGGCATGGATTTGTTCATGATGGCTCAATCGACTCCTGTGGCCCTCTTCCCCTAAGCTGCGTTCATTTTCTCTCATTCTCCGTACTCTGTCGGTCTGTTTTGGGGTTTCTTCTTCTTCCGACTTCTGCACCTCGCATTTCCGCTGCGCCGGCTCCTCCACGTAATGTTCATTTTGCTCCTCGTCGCCTGTTGGTCCTACAGTTTAGGCTGGCACCATCTCGCTTATCTGTTGCCCGGCGTCTCGTCACCGTCCGCGGACTCCAGGCCTCCTCGCGACTGCTGCTCTCTCCTCCCGACCCGTCGCCGCCAGCGCCGGCCGCTCCTCCGCTGCCGGCGCCCCCCCCCCCCCTCCCCTCGGGTCGCGTCAGAGGCAGCGCCCCGATCAGCCGCGGGCTAAATATACCGCCCGGCGTAGCCTGCTGGAGCGGCCGGCCGCCTGGAGGCGGCGGCGCCCGGCCGCCGGGCTAGGGTTACCCCCCGGCGGCGATGCGCAAATACAGCGGCAGGCTGTCGCTGCGTCATCGCACGGCGCCAGCGATCGGGCGGCACCGCCACCGGCCGCGCCCTGGCCACGCCCCCGGCTAGGGCCCGATGTGGTCCGGGTCTGCTGTGGGCTCGGTACGGATGTGGTCCGGGTCCGGACCGGGTCCACCTCGGGGCTGGCGGGTCGGGGTCGAGACGCGCGCGTCGGGCCAGTCAGTTCGAATTGGGGGCAGGTCGGGTTGGGAGCCGGTGCGGAGTGGTCCCCAGCACAGGGTTGGAACGGATCCGGATCTGTTTTGGACGGCACTCAGCCTTGGACGCTGGAGCCTCGCCCTCACACGGGCGGTCGGTCTCCCGCGAAACAGAGCAGACCGCAGCTGGAAAACGGCGGAACGACGGGGTGGTACGGCGACCGGCCGCAGTGAATCGGTGCTGAAGGTAGTTATCTTCCGATAGTTACGAAGGCGCGCCGCTCCCAGTGATGAAGTCTGAGCGCGTATGGGCCGTGATTGACCGGTGCTTGTTTCAAATGTGATCGATTAGAGTTCAAACAAGCTGCGTTTGTTTGAGAAGGCCTGTTTGCAGCATTCAGTCTATCTAATCGCCGATACTCGGGGCCCTGCCGTTTCTCCACGCTGACTGTAGGAGCTCCTCTGTTTGAGCATTGACGTAGCTTGCCGCGGTCGTGGCGAGCGCCACCAGAGGTGTTGTCACGCCAGGGGGGGGGGGCAGACCGCGCCGTGAGAAGGGGGGGGGGGGCGTGGGAAGGCCGTCTGTTCATGGCTCGCACGGCGCATCCGTCGCCCATTGCAGAGACGTTGGTCCGGTGGGGCTGCTGTTGAAACTGCCAGAGCTGACGCGAGCCAGGACGCGCAGGGCTGCTTTAGCCGCCATCTGTTGGCAGCTTACGCCAGAGAAGACATACGATCTGTTTGGTTTGGATCTACAGTTGAGCCTGGAATGCATTGTACTCACTCGGCGCGAATATACGACCCCTGACCGCGTGTATCATTGTGAACTGTTCGCGTGCCGACAAACAAGCCGGCTGTGTATTGTACTGGAGTAAGAATGCTGATGTTTGCGCGCATGCCACATCCATCCACAGCTATCGGCTGAGGAAAGTAGTGGAATATCGTCGAAGCCGGTGACTGTATTTTACAATCCACCATGAAATCGCACCCCCGGATGGAGCTGCGTTTGTCCCATGGTTGAGCAGCAGTTCTGCTCTGGATGGACCTACCCCGGAGGGCAGTATTGTCCGCGCTCGAAGCCAGAGGCGCGTCAACCCCGCCTAGCCGTCTCGCATACCTGGCCTCCAGATCGAGCCCACTCCCCGTTAACAGCGTACCTTCAGGCACCGTCGCTGCCTACTGCCGGGCGGTGGCCGGCCATTCATTTATCCTGGCTCGCCGCCCCCGCCACGGACGGCGCGGGCCTTGGGGGCGCGGCGGCGAGTATTTGTTGGGGGCAGCTGAGCCGATTAGAGCCGCCCGGACTCGACACGACCCGACCCGACCCATCCGACCAGATCCGATCCGATCCGATCCGATCCGATCCGATCCGATCCGATCCGATCCGATCCGATCCGATCCGATCCGACCCGACCCGACCCGACCCGACCCGACCCGACCCGACCCTGACCCGACCCGACCCGACCCGACCCGACCCGATCCGATCCGATCCGATCCGATCCGATCCGATCCGATCCGACTCGACCCGACCCGACCCGACCCGACCCGACCCGGTCCGACCCGATCCGATTCGATCCGATCCGATCTGATCCGACCAAATCCGATCCAATCCGAACCGAACCGATCCGATCCGATCCGATCCGATCCGATCCGATCCGATCCGATCCGATCCGATCCGATCCGATCCGATCCGATCCGATCCGATCCGATCCGACCCGATCCGACCCGACCCGACCCGACCCTAGCCGAGCCGCCCCAAGCCGTCCAGGTCGGGCCAGGCGGTTCGCGGCCCCAGGCTGTGGGAGCCAGCCAATTCCATACACTTGGCTGGCCGCCGCCCGCCCAATGCCAGGCTTCGACGGCTAATTTTACCCCCAGGGGTAAGTGGATCACCGTGGTGAGGAGCCCCGCCCTCCCCCTCCCCAGGGCCGGCCAAACGAGTGGAGACACCTGGTGGTTAGAAAGGCGGCGACGTCGGGCCTCTCAGCGTCCTACCCCCGACTACACCGTGCCATTTGGCTGAGGCGGATGCTGCGACGGTTTTGTCTCTTCGCCGCTGTACGTCTGTGGTCTGATCATGTTTGCCCTTTGGTCCGAGGTGTATTGCCTTCAAAAGAGGCCCTTCGATGAACTGCTGTGGGGGGCATGTGGCTCTCGTCTCACGACTCTGCCAAGGCAAACGAAAAACATGGCCTCCAGACAGCCGAACTCCACCTGTGCATTCCACTGATGTTGCCAACGATTCGCTTTCCCTTTCGCCACCCACGTATCATTTGGAGTTGCTATCTGCAGGCTGGATCAGTTTGAAACGGCATGATCCTGAAATGTTCTTGGAACCGTCATCACATCGCGCGAGTCGCACTTCGGTACCACGCGGCCCACGTTGCTGACGTGTATACGCGTGGTGCATCCAGCAGTCCGTCCAAGCTCTTGCTGACGTGCATACGCGTGGTGCGCCCAGCAGTCCGTCCAGGCTCTTGCTGACGTGCATACGCGTGGTGTAACCAGCGGTCTGTTCAGGCTCTGACAAGGATATCTGGCCATTGTTTGGCTCTGACTAGGATATCTGGCCACTGTCTGGCTCTGACTAAGATATCTTTCCGCTGTCTGGATGTTTGGCCGCTGTCTGGCTCGTCCAGGCAGTTTTGCCACAATCTCCCGCCAATCAGCGCTGATGTTCGCCTCTAAACTCGTTGCCGTCAGACGTTTTTGTTCGTTTTTCTCAAACAACATGGACAACATGACGACATGGACAACAAGACAACATGTCTGATGACTTTTTTTGCATACACCCATCTTGTCTTGTCTTGTCTTGAATGGCAATTTACGAGCGATGCGTCTAAAAATGAAAAAAAGTCTTGAAAAGGCGGCGCGAATCATAGGCGTGGGAACGTTTCAAAAAGAGAGGCAAGCTCTGGGCGTGTTCAAGAACTTTTTCTGGAAAGCAAGCTCGATGACCGGGGGGAGGGAGTAGAAATGGAGGTTGTTATCGCACTTTATTCAAATGTCATGGCTGATATGCTAAATATGCATCTAGAGCTGTTCTCACTGTGCACATTTGCTGACCACCTACAACAGAGTATTTTCCGAATTATCTTCCCTTATATCACACCACCGCGGAAAAAAGCCTCCGGGAAGCTGTCTGGGTTAGGTATGAATTGGCCCAACAGACTTTTAATTACTCATCATTCAGCGTCGACAACTTGATCCGCTTTTGTGTGAGGGCAGGGGCGTAGCCAGAGCCTTGCCCAGAGGAAACACAGTGTTGACAAAAGCTCCTCTAATGTGAACCCCCAAAATCCCCGGATATAGCTTACTTGGCAACAAGGGACACGGTTTTCTTTGTCTTATTGTTATTTTTAACCTTTAACCAGAACAGAACCCGGAAGCTACCGTGAGTATTTATATTGTTTGTATTTTGAAGTCAATAAACAACAGAAATAGGGTGTTGAACGACCGCATCGAATAAATCATGGGCGCCGTAATTTACCATGGTTAGTGGACTATTTCTAAGTCAGTAGAATTCAGAAGCTTTGTCGAAATTTTTATCTTGGTCCCACAGACATAAACGACATCGCGAAGATAGGTTGTAGATCGATATATTTGATCCCAGTTTGAAGATGAAAATTTGATTGCAGATCGGGTATTCAACAATCTGTTTTAACGTGGCCAAGCCATGGTTGTCCGGAAATGCTCAGCACTCAGTCAGAATCGATTAGTGCTATAATTTATGTATTTTTTTTTACATGCGCGCTCGCAAATCGTAGCAACAAAAAACTCGATGCCCGGCGTTGCAGTCTCCGTAGGCCGCGCGGCGTCGGCCCTGTGGTTGTGACACTAAGCGATGGTCAATACGCCATTGAGCGGACGAAAAAGATGACGCATCGTGAGGATGACGCATTTATGTTTTATGTAGCGCAAAACTAAGCTAAACACAACCTTAATCTGAAAAGTGGGCGGGGGGGCATGGCCCCCTGCCCCCCGTTCCTACACCTATGATGCGATTCATAACTACACATTGTATTATCGCTACCTTAAATAGCTTCAGCTAATGGTCATTGTGCATCGTTTCATTGGCATATGCATTCTGTGTAGCTACCAAACCCTGTCACGCCTGTGTTGCTTTATAGTAAGTCTTAACGGGCTCAAGATAAGAAGTAAGCTAGTTAAGTCTTGCGCACACCTCGAAACGTTCGATCCTAGGTATAATTATATGCATACCTCCGTGAAAATGTGCTCATTGAGCAGTACTTACTACTTTAGTACGCCCCTGGTCTAGACGTGTTAGGATGAGTCGGCGGCGCATTTCACTAAGGCCTTGAATGGCGAGGCCTCTGGCGCCGACTATGCTAGTTGCTCCTTAACACGGTGCGGAAAGGAATCGCGACCGTCCTGGCGTCTGAAACTCTGGCATTCCAGCATTGAGCTATAGGTGTTCTCGGATTGGGGCCTGTTTGAGGTGGCTCGCTATCGTCGGCGTCAAAGGCGTTCGCACGTCACGCTTTTCTTTTTGATTATTTGTTTACGGTTTTGGCCTCATCCCATCGAAAGTTCATCAACAGGCCAGGCCACGATGTTTTGAGAACTCCGTCTAAAATTGGGCTGCGGCACCTGCTCGCAGGCCGTAACGCAAGACGCCGGAGTGGACCTGGCCGGAGGCTGCCGCTGGGTGAGGCTGTAGATCGCTCCTCGGCTCCGTCCGCTGTCGGGCCGATGCGGCCCTGAGTCCGGTCAGAGAGCCGCGAAGCAAGGCGTTCACTATCGGGCCGATGCGGCCCTGAGTCCGGTCGGAGAGCCGCGAAGCAAGGCGTTCACTGTCGGGCAGATGCGGCCCTGGGTCCGGTCGGAGAGCCGCGAAGCAGGGCGTGCGACGGGACGTGGTCATGATCCCCGGGGATATGGACTGACGTCATAACGATGACATCTGTGACGTTCATTTCCTTACAAGCTACCCTCTTCTCCGTCTAACGCCTGGGGATGTCTGCAAACTCGCTGGTCCAGGCGCTGCATAAGTCACGCACACGACGAGGACATTGTTTCCGAAAAAATGATGTCGCATGAAGCCCAGGCGGAGAATTTTATGCACGTGTAAACGTGTGATGGTTCACGCGGGCACGTGCGCGTGAGCCTGCGTTCCGGCCCGTTTACATGCGGCTTAAAGTGGGCAGAGGGTGGGCGCAAGAAGCCAGCAGCCATGTGTGACGCACCAAAGCGCTGACTGGATGGCTGTTAAACCGACGCACTGTGGAATGCGCCGCGTCATAGGTCCAACAGCCCCTTTGGAGTCGGCTTACAGTGGGCGTGCCTGCCCGCCCCTGTCGTGCTGTGGTATCGGGCGTCGCGCTGATGAGCGCACTCGAATCTTTTCGGGGGGGAGGGGGTGTATTCATCGGTATGGTGTCCCATCCGCCGGCGGTATCAAGGGTGCGCAATACTGACGCGATGGTTGGATGGATAATGGCCCATGTTGAAGCGCATGCATCGGACACTGGATTGTTGGATGCAGGATGTTTTGATGCCCACTCCCAGGGCGCAAAAAAGCTTGGTGCTCAATTCAAACTGCACCACGCAGACGTCAAAGAGCGTGGTAGGCCCAGTAGCGGCGGAAGCGGCCACAGTCTGTGACTGCTGGTAACCAACGTCTGAAGGGAGGCGGTCATCGAAGACGCCTGGTTGGGTGAGAGGAGGACTCAGCGCGGGTGACAGATGACGCATCTGCGGTGTGCATTGTTTGCCACGGTCATAACAGACACGTCGGAGATATGTCTAAAGTAAACACACACATACATACACACGTCACGTGGCCATAAAGCAGCTGAGAGGTAGCGAGATAGACACAAACAGGCTCACCAGGCTTGCACTGAGATCGAGCAGGACACAACATATAAATACAACCGCGGCAGGTGCTGGACATCCCGCGCCTCCACGCAGACGGACCGGCGCTGGAGCACAAGCTGCCGGGTAGAATGCCACCATCGCACGGGACCAGTGCTGCGGAATGGAACGAACACCGACATCTGCACCACTGCACAAGCACCACCCGTGGTCTTCCTGGGTTCGGTGAAAAGTCGTCCTATGGCACCAGCTGCATCTCACAGAGTGCGTCGAAAAAGACGATGGCGGCATGCTGTGGAGCCCCAATCACGTGGGTGCCGTGGAGACCCAGTCACGTGGGTGTCGCGGAGGCCCAGTCACGTGGGTGTCGTGGAGACCCAGTCACGTGGGTGCCGTGGAGACCCAGTCGCGTTGGTGCTGTGGAGGCCCAATCACGTGGGTGCCGTGGAGGGTCAGTCACGCAGTGTTCTGTTGCCCATTGTTCGGAACATGTTCGTGCGAGCTTCAAGTCGCCCGTGGCCGGTCGTCCATGGTTGAACATTTCCTGGGGCTTGTCACTATTATCTCCTTTCAGTCAGACAAGCCGTGTTGACGAGATCCGTCGGACGACTGAGCCATCCCAGCGCGGTGTCAGGCATCGGCCTGCGTGCCTTGCCGTCAGTGAGATCGCCTGCGCATGACCAGGCGACCAGACCAGACCAGACCAGACCCTCACCGACTCGCTGCGAGGGGGTGACCTGTGTGGGGCTCGGATCGTACCTCGTCTTGAACATTACACAACCGCTGTCGGTTCGGCTGGCGCCAGGTAGCTTATCTCACACCTCACCGACGCGTGCGCTTGATGTGCTTGGCCAACACTGAGTACTAACGCTCACCGGCGCCTCGAAATAGCCCGCGCCGGCTAAAAGCAACTGGCGTAAGACAAGCAGACGTCATCGGCGTGACCAAGTGCTCCGACCAAGCTGGATCCGCAGATCCTGATAGGCGCAGGGAGCCAACCTGTCCTTAAGCAGTAGCCTGACCTGGCTCCGTTCCATGGCCATCCCTCGGTGGCCGAGCTTCTGAGATCCATCACGTCAGCCCTTGGGCTCAGTGGATTTGCGGACGTGGTCTGGTTAGTCCAGGCGGCCGTCGACGAACCGGAGGGCGTTCCGGCGGCGCGGCTCGACGGACCGCAGCTGTGAAGAGGCCAGTGACGGGCGGCGTACCGCGCCGTTTGCGGTCGATTATAGCAGCGCCGCCGGCGGCATGTTCACTGCTGTGTTCCCTTCGGCACCCGTCTTCGGTCATTGAATGCCATGTCTTGATGACGTCAGCACCTCGCGGTCCCTATTTCCTCTTGAACCCAAACGTATACCAGAGAGCTCGGCTGCAGCGGCTGTAGCCGAGTGCCTCCGGTGCCGGGGTTCGCCAGGGTGCAGCGATAGTCGAACGGTGATTGGCTGATGCGCGATGGGTTCGCTGGCCGCCGACCCGAGGGCGCCTGATGAAGAGCGCTGGACAGCTCCCTGGCTCGATGACGGGAGCTGGGTGGATCTCTGGCTCGATGACGGGGGGGGGGGGCACTGGACAGCCCCCTGGCTCAGTGACGGGGAGAGGCACTGGACGGATCCTTGGCTCGGTGAAGGCCGCTGGACGGATCCATGGCTTCCTGTGGTGCCCTGGCAGTTCCCTGGCACTCATTGCGACACCTGTCGTCGGCCGGTGTCCTGATGACACCCCAGCACCCTCGCGGACAGATGGGATGCTTCACGTGCGTCAACTGGTCGCCGCGATCCAGCACGAGCCTCCGTTGCCAACTTGGCCTCCCCCCAGACCTGTCCCGCCATCGCTGAGAAGCGCTGTCTGGAGAGTATCCCCAGCTCCCCTCTCTGCCGGCGCTTTTTGTCGGACGTTGATGGACGCGCATTTGTTCTCGCGGTTCTCGCGAGCGCAGAGTCGGACGGGCGGCAGCTGTCGATAGGTCACTCACTGAAGCATCATTCGTCAACGGTGCACTTCTCATCAGGAGAACGCCTCTCAACGGAGTGGTGTTTGTGAAGCGACGTCCACTAATGTGGTGGTGTTCAGTGAAATGGCTTTCGTCAATCCCCCGTGCTTTACTGGACGGTCTTTTCTGAACTGCGGTTTGTGAACTGTAGACGCTCTGTCACAGAAGAGTGACACGTGAGATAGCATGTTCGTCTCAGGAACACCGGACGCGTTTCCTACAATGCAGCAGCTCTGGCCTGACAACCGCCTGTCAGAAGCGCGGCGCCGACTGAAGCAGGCCCACCAACGGAGGACCGCTGTCCGGAGCTGTCCGCTGTAACGGAGGACCGCTGTTCGGAGCTGTCCTCAACACCGTTTGTCACCGGGAGTGCCGGCGCCGCTCGGGACGCCGCCAGGCGAACTGCTCCGGCGACAGGCCCCTCGGCGCTCAGGCGGCCTGCCAGAGCCGCCGGGCCCCGGGCCGCCAGCCGGCGAGGCGCCGTCGCTCGCGCCCGGCGTGAAGCGCGTCTCGCCGCGAGTCGGCGTCACGTCGCCTCGCCACGCGGCGGTGACGCCGCCTCGCACCCGTCGCCAGATGGATTAGCGTGCTTGCGAGGTGGCGGGCGGTGATACACGATACGGCAAGTGTTGGAGCCGCGCCGCACCCCGGCGCCGCCCAGCGCGTGCGCTGTATTAATGGCGGCCTGTTCGCGTACGACGTCCGGACAGCCGTCTGCTTGCCATTTGCGAAACAGCACCGGGCACGTAATATGCCAGGTCCGGAGGCGTGGACCTGGTGTTTCGCTTAAGACCACTCAGCCACAGTTACCGTGGGCCCGGTCCGGGCCGGCTAAGTTTGAGCAGCGGTGAAATGTCATCCGGTTTGCTGTGCGGCAGGCGCAAACTCATCAACATGAGCCAAGCTCCCACCAGGTTGTAATGCAGGAGGGCTGGAATGCTTGCTGTCTCATTGCTCAATTCTGGGTGCCCTCCGGTGGTTAAGATGTTTCGCGTGCTGTCGGTCCTGGGCTCGAGCGTCTGGCTGCTATGTCTCAGACGATTTCTTCCGTGATAAATGATCGCAGCGGTTGAGTGGCTGAATGTGTGCAAAAAAAAAAATGGAGCGACCATTATGAGCATCACTTGAGTTAGAGAAGCGCAAAAATCTGATCAAAATCACCTTACCTTTTGTTTGTTTTCTGTTGCGTTTTCATTGCTTCTTTTTTTAATTTTTGCGGATATTAGCGCTCTGACGCGAATAATTGGTCGAAACTCGGTCGTTCCGGCACCTTCGGCATCTGGGCTACGGCGACACGTCGCGCGTCCCCGCGCGACTGCTTCCAACGCCGACCGCTTGGGGCCGAGTGGCGCCGTAAATACTGCGTCGGCCGGCCCGGGGTCCCGGTCGGCGGCGTGCGGGTCATGCGACGTTGGCGCCGGCGAGGGCCGAACGCTCAGCCGTCATTTGTCTCGCAGCCGGCGGCGGCAGCTGTCGCCGCGCGGCCCGACAGTCACTCTTTCAGCGCGCGGCGGGCTTCGGCAGGTCGGCGCAGCTCTGACCCACTTCCCGCTGGCGACCTCGGCTCGTTACGGGCCACGAGAATAGCCCGGGGCTGGCGGCCGGACCGAGGGCATGCGCGCCGCCTGTTGCCTTCTTCGGACTGTCGGCCGGCCGGTGGGAAGAGCGAGCGACGCGGCTGGTGGTGTTTTCGGGGCGGGACGTGGGCCTGTGGTTCGTAGGCGCTGCACTGTGCTGTGATCGCGCTGTTTTTAGTCCTGAGGGTGTGGTAGAAAATCTCATAGCTTGTCTTTGACTTCGCTGCATTAAATCGGTGCCCTCTCGGGTACACACGAATGAGTTCTGAGTGACAAGCAAACTATGTAAGGTGACCCAAAGCTTTCCAAATAGTTCGTAAATTTGCACCCCTATTTTGTATAAAAGACACAAAGACGTGACGACTTGCTCATCATTTCATGCCATTGACGGAGCAGCATGGTGCGATGCAGCCCGGCTGTCACTCGCTTCTGGGAAGCTGCTGCCAAGTTTGTCACGCGCCTCTGGGTGGATTCGGCCGGCATATCAGCCGCGAAATTCGCCGAACTCTCCCTCAGCCCCAGCCAGTCTTCCAACTGTCTTGAACACGGGCTTGGCGGCACGTCAGGCCTCCGATAGCCTGAGACGGGTGGAGGACATGTCCGGCTGCTGCACCCCAACGTCTTCGCGAGCGCTGTCGCACCGAGTTTGTCGGCGGATGTTTGCTGCCGGCGGCAGCGTTAGCGCAGTGTCGACGCTGACGCTGCTTTGAGGGGAGGAATAACTCACGACCCCTGCAGGTCGCGCTGGTTCAGCCCGTTTTGTCGATACTGGAACTGCGCAGTGTCTCCGAACACAGCCTCGGAAGCTTCCTTTGAAACACGTGCCGACCCAGAAACCCGACCGCAGATTTGTAGAAAACTGGCCGGCGAGGAACTTCGGCCTTCGAGCTGTCGCTGGATGACAATTACGCCTCAGTTTGAATATAAAACTGTACATCAGCCCCTGTCTGTTCGACCAAGGTGGCCTGAGCGGCACATCGCCATGCCCCATCTACAGACAAGATGGACGTCGAGAGTTGCATGACAGCCGTACAGCTGGCGTGGATCACGGCCGTATCGTGATGCCCTGGACTGCCGGTCCGCTGTTCCACCCTTTTTCCCTCCATGTGGGGCGGATGAATAGTTCCTGCTAGATTGGGGCTGATGCCGCTGTTGGTTTTTTTTAGTCAACGTCCATTGGGCCAACACTAAATTTTCAGAACGCTTGGGGCTTGTCCCCCGCCCGCCCCCTAGGCTCTGTCCTTCCCGCGCCACGGCCTTACTGCTACATGTAGGAATTCCGGGCGCTCATGGTGGGCTGGCCATGCCAAGCGAAAGTCGAGAATGTACGAGCCGCTAGATCACGGGGCGTCAGACGCGCCGACGGCTGCGTGCCGGTCATATGGCCTGCGAGGGCTGGCGACGAGGGCGGCTCGGCCGCAGCCGCACGACCGGCCGGCCGGGGCCGTCTCCTGATCCGCTGCCCCTGGTCCGCTGCTCCATACCGGTCACTCCTGACCCGCTGCCCCTGATTCGCCGCTCCTGACACGTCGCTCCTGACCCGCCCCTCCTGATCCGCCGTTCCTGACCCGCCGCTCCTGACCCACCGTCCTTGACCTGCCGCCCCTGACCCGTCGCCCTTGACCCGCTGCTCCAGACCAGTCACTCCTGACCCCTGCCCCTGACCCGCCGCCCCGTTGATGCTTTGAACGAGGAGCAGGCTAGAGCAGCAGGGGCTATCCTTACATGACGTCACCTGGACAGGGCGGGTCCAAATACGCATAGGTTGGCGGAAGCTAGTGGCGTGTGGCTCTCATATTACGAGAAACACGTGCACGTCATGCGGTGTTGCTGTCTGTAACTCACCGCAGTTTGATAGGCGCACGCCGCTTCTGGGTAGCCAACGCACTAGCTGACTCATGCGAGTTGGGATCTCTCAAGCCATAGAGGCGCAGGAGCCAAGCTGCTGAGACGGCATCGCAGCGGCTGGCGGCGGCATGGTGCGAGATTCCATGATTCCGGAAGCAGATCGCAGCGGTTGGCGGCGGCATGTTATCAGATTCCATGATTCCGGGAGCAGATGACAAAACAAACTAAAATAACATGTGACCATAGAAATCGATTGCTGTCAATGTACACACCTGGCGTTGGAGGCGACAGGATCACTGAAAATCGCGGGTAGACTTTGGCTGCTCAATAATTCTTCCGTCTTCGATGTGTGGCGAACTGCACCAAGACGAGTGCGTAAGACCGCAAATAGACTGCATTTCAGCAGATCATGAAACAGTCGCCTGAAGGGAAATGGCCATGTTGCACAAATATGCAATGGTTTGAAGCCATTCAGTACCAGGGTGTGGACTGCACCAAACCAGCAACAGGCTCGCTGCTGCCAGATCGCCGTTGTTCTTGTTGCGGCGCAAATGAGTATAAACATGTGCGCCGAGCGTGCTTAGTGCCGTGCCCGGGCGCGTCGGTTCAGATGAGCCGGCCAACACAGGGACAATAAGTACAAGTACGCAGTGCCTATACCCATGTAGCCATGAAGTTTCGAGTAGTTGAATTTTGACGTGATTGATTGTTATAGGCGACTGATTTATTGCTTTATGATGAACAAATATTAATGTATGATATTCTGCTCTATTATCATCCTTGTTTTATGATGACGAAATGTGAACATGACATACTCTGTATTTGATTTAAGACCCTGATCAAGCTGAGCTGAATAGTGCACGTTTAGCTCCTCTAATGAGTAGTGTGAGCTGACTCAGAGAGTTTGTAGTCGCTATAAAGCCTTACTTGGCTCAGAGCTCCTCCCGTGACTCTCTTCTCTGCACCACCGAATCACGCTTTATCCCCGTCACAACATATATGCCATATATCAAATCGTGCTCCATCCCCGCATGATGTTTGACGTGAAACGAAGCTGATGGCGCTTTTGAACTTGGTGTCATCGAGTAACTGCACGTCAAGAGTCTTGTCCTCAATGAGATTAGCCTTCTCAACCAAAACAATGGCACGTTAAGCTTTCGCCGCCGAATTTTGCCGTTGACCTTGAATCTCACGATCGGGCGGTGACGTCAGGGCTCACGCAACAAGCGCTGCTCAGCGTGGGCGTTCATCCCAGAAATGTATTCAATCAAAAGCTTCGAACTGAATCTTGAAACCGACAAATCTGGAAGTTGCGCGAACCCGCAAAGCTGATGTTTGGCCCCAAAATGGCGCAAGGCGGAAAATAACTCCCAAGTGATCTTCTGGCTGCGGCTTCTTCCTTTCAAGTCATTCCAAACTAGGCATGAGTTCTTGCTGCATCCCCGCCTTAACCCTGAGCTGGATCTATTTTGTCTTAAATTCTACACGTTACAAGGTGTGTCTTGGTTCTGGCTGGATTGCGCAGCATGATCCCAGGCTGGATCATGGTCGCGGTTAGATCCCTATGTGCACTTCAGGCTCAGGGTGAGTGTTTAGAGCTCAGAGTGTAGATCTTGCTGGTTCTCTCGGTTTAGCCTCAGGCCGAATTCTGGATGTCCAGATGCTTGCTGGATATGCCGGCTTAAAATTCAGGCTGGTTTTTGGGGATCCAGGTGCGTGCTGGATCTTTTGAGTCGAAATTCAGGCTGTATCCCAGTTACTGCTGGTTTCCTTGGCTTGATTCCAGACTGTTCCTAGGCTCTGTCTGGTTTCGGAACCACAAAGCAGGACCCTGTTCCCAGGAAGAAATATTGGGGACCAAACCAGTCACACGTCCGCCCTTGCGCCGGCCCAACGCCGGCTTAAGTTGGGGACCGTAATTCAGACGCGTCACAGGCGTCACAGCGAACTTATCTCTTCATTTCTCTGATTATGAGCGACATTTTGACAGATGACCGTGGTGGCCCGGCCGTGGTGTCGACCACAGTCATTACTGTACATAATGAGGCCAGTAGTCAAATGATCAGACAAAAGCGAGGTCATTAGAATGTTGTCGCTTCACTTCCATTATGTAGCTTCCCTCCTGTCGCTTCTCTTTATTTTTGTTGGCTGGCGTTCTACAGGATTTTTCCAGACTGCTCCAAGAGGAATTCGAGACCTGACAAGCGCCCAAATCTATGAATATTCTCGCACAGGTCGTTAGTCGACTCAGCTGAAGCCCGGCTGCCCTGAAGGACCTGTGCGTGCACCAAACCAGCACTGCGGCGAATGTTCTTGTCTGCACATGGTGTGGGTGGAGGCTTTCTGAAAGGTCATCCGAAAGTCATCCGAAGGAGTGCGAAGCTAAACGCATCCCACAAAGTCATTGTCTAGGACCAAAGATAGGTCTGAACAGTGAACACTGAGCGCAGGCTCAGCTTTTATTCCAGCCAAGCGGTCCAAATTTTGCGCAGTTGACTCTCCCCCATTTAAAATCGAAATAGATGATTTGCACGTGCCGATATTTAACATTTTCCCATTCGTTCGGCCGCCACACTGCTCGCTCCACGTGGCCGTGAACCGGGCGGCTCTGCGCCCCAATCAGCGCCAGCCCCACCCCCGTCGTTAGTCACTACGGACACGACGCTAAAATTGGCTGGTCCGGTCACGGGCGGCGCCGCGCGAGCGACTGCTCATCGGCTTAGCTTGGCCCGCTCCCGGCCGCGCAAAATAGCCGCGCGCGCCGGACGACACCGCTCCGCCTTCGCCGGCACACAGTGCTCGGCGCCCGGCGGTCTGACCTGAGCGCTCGTGACCCGACCCGCCCCGACCCGCCCCGCCCCGCCCCGCCCCGCGCGCTGCCCGGACGGAAGGTGAGTATCGGCAGGGCCCCGCGCCGCCGGCGCAGCCCGCCAGCTGGACCCGGTTCAGAGCAGAAATACACATTGTTTCTGCTGCCAGCGACAGCCGGCTGCCGTTCGCCCCATCCTGAATGTCACGGGGTCGCGCCCGCGCCCTGGCGGCGCCGCCGCGACCAGGCCGGCCTCTTCCGCCGCTGGTCCTCCGCGTCCCACAGTCCGGCCGCAGCGTTGTCACGTGGACCCTGGCCAGCCCGGCCGGCCGGCCGACTGCGTCACGGGAGGTCACAGCCTGGCCAGTGCCGCGAACGCGCTGAAGGACGGTGGTTTTTGCCTGTTTGGCGGCCGACAGCCCTGCGCACCTGCTCTCTTTCTTTCCTGGCAGGACGACCCACCTCGGGCGTAAACACCTCCTCAGGATCTGGCTTTTTGCACGTGCGGTGGATTCCGGGGCTGTTGCGCGTGCCTCGCGCTGCCCCGTAATTAAGATGGAAGAGTGACTGCGCTGGTTAAAAGCCGTCGTTGTTAATGCCGGGAGCAAGGTAGCATCCACCTCTCCGAGATCGGGGCGGTTTTGTCAGCAGAGAATGAGAGTATCTCACGCCGTCGGGCTTCCAGCGGGTATTACCAAAATGCTGTCGTTTCAGACACCCATTGCTTCCTGAATCTGCGCGCCTTTTCAATGCAGCAAGGATGAAAGAATGACAGTGTGTTCCATCGAAGTATCAGGTCCAGATTCAGCGGCGTGGCGCGTGACTCGTCGCGCCGTGCGTCACGATGTAAACAACTGCATGCTCGGTCACGTGGGAGCAAATCACAGTGCAGCATATTGGCAGGTCAAAATTATAAATGGGCGCCAAGGGGGAGGGGGGATACTGCGGATGGAACGCACTCGGGATCAAAGCTAAGATGATACAGGACGACCGATAAAGAAACCCCCGGTACCAGACTGATTATGTGTCATTCAAAACAAATTCCTTAGGGAAAAGGAAATGCCCCTCTTTCACCCTTACCCAGCCTTCAAGGGAGCGTTCCACGTTTGGGGTTTTGAACTGAAATATCTATCTTGAAGACCTTTCGGTGCAGTTCACAGCCCTGTCCTTTTCAAGGCCTGAGCCCCTTTTGGCTTCTGCGCTGCGCGCCCGCGAGAATGGAAGACTTTTTTGCGAGAGTATTCCACGGTAACTTTGGCATTCATGACGTCACAATAACGTCGTTCAAATTCTGCCATTCCATAGGCCATCCGACGATCAGGGCCGAGAAGCATGCAATGACCGAGTCGTTTACATGGCTTATGTGAACACGATCTCCAGATATAACGGCCGTCAACTGGATCTCAATCAATGTCGTGCAAAGTACGATAACGTAATCAAACAATGAGGCATCGAGGAGCATATTTTCTAAACAGAGAAGCTGTGTTGTCTGGAGCAGTCTTCTGCTTAAAAGTGTGCCGATAGGTATAAGTGAGTTTGTTTTACTATATCTGGTACATGCTTCAATATCTTTACCAGTAAAGCATCCCATTCGGAGCCTCTTGTGACAACATGGTTATGACTGCTTACGGCTTTTTTCGGTATGACTTGGAGAAAGGAGACCGTCTTTCGTGATAACGTTTTGGTTTAAACAACGTTGCATGTGAAGAAATATGAAGCCAGCGTCGACTTTTCATTGCTGGCTTCTCATAATGTTGTTATGATTGCAAAGCGTAGCAAATTTGAGATTAGACAAAATGCAACAAAGTCACCAAATTATTACGGCTTCTTCTGAACAAGACGAGCGCATGGCCTGGTCGCCGCATCTTGTCCATCCATTTCCGGTTGGGCATGGAACCAAGCATAAGAACAAAATGCGTGGTCTGTTTGTGCAGTAATGCGACTTAAAAAAAACTCCGGGACTGTGCGCTATTAATCAATATCTGTTATTTACATTACCAAGTGATGATGTGTACAGGCATCACCACTTTAAGGAGCTAGTGATGTTCCTTCCGCGTTTAAGGCTGTGCCTTCTGAATCCCCGAGACGGGAGGGATGGGACTGATTGCGTTTGGCATATACTAACGTGCATGATCTAAAACTTGCCCCGCGCCTCCACATGACATCGCTGGATCACGGTCTCGTTCTCGCGTAATCGCATCCGTTGAGCAGGCCCCGTTGTGTCGTGGTTTTGAAGCCTGACACAGCACAGACGATTTTCCTTTCTAAATCAGTGCTGTGTAAAGTGTTGTTTCCTGGCGCGGTATATCTGAGATATCCTTACAAGATACCTATGCTGGTGCCTTGATAATGAAAAGGAACCGAATGAGGGACATCTTTAAATTTGTGTTCTTTCTCCCAGCGTTTCAATCATATCGTTGGCCCGAAATTTAGTTGCCCTCACACTTATCCACAAACATGGGTAGCTGCTGGATGAGGCATGTAAGCTAAGCGACCTAGCTTCGGAAAATTTGATGTGCTCCTGGGCTTAGCTAAATTTAAGATGACATTGCATATGGAAATAACCAATGCCTTGAATTATCGGAGCTCATTTTCCAGCACTGGAGATCGTTTTCAACCATGCCTGCAAGCTATGCGCACGAGGGCCGTATTGAGCGAATTGGGCCCATCAACAAATCACTACTATTTTGTGTTATGTACACACAATGTTGTGGTATCGTCTCCGGATTCATGCACGCCATCTTCCCTTTTCAGGCCGTTTGTGGTCTGCGCTGTGAAATAGTCTGCGAAGTTTAGGCTCTAATAAGGGCTAATACACTACACTCCTAGAGGCCAGTGCACTCTGGTGATGCCTCCGCCACAGTAGTACTTTAGTTGTTGCGGTACGGTGCCGTCAGTCGAAGGAGATGTGTAAAATTGGGAGCAGTTCTGTCGCTGAGCGTTTTGCTGGGATTGACCACCATCATTGTTATTTACCTTATTAATTACTTCTAAGATAATTTGGAATTAACAATTTTCTCGCCCGTTTTAGAACAAAAGAAGATGGGAAAACCGCTTGGTATACCTGCTTGCTTTTTAAGTGGACGTTTTTCATAGGCCCTGAAAAACTGATATGCGTCATGCGATGCTTTCATACACCGGAATGGAGACTGAATTTACGCAACCCATAGCCCCCTCTTTCTCCGCACCAAAATTGTTCCCGCTTGACGCCACCGTTCAGTCGACCACCTAGATGTGCACCAGGCTACACATTGTTGCACGCATTTTTCTTCATCTCTTTATATGAAGAGAATCCTACGCTTTCCACACGAATTTGTGACAACCTTCCAGTATGCAAGACATGTCAAGTGATATATACAGACATATATATATATATATATATATATATATATATATTATATATTTTTGCCTCACACAGCTTCATCGACTTAGAAGCGAGACTTATGCAGATTCCATCAGCATAAGTCGGCGCAGCATCGACCCATGCTCTGTTATCGGCAACGGAGTGCAGACGAAAGAAGTAGACGCAGATGGGGGGGGGGGGGGGGCGGGGGTATAGAGTACATCCAGCGCGATATTTAGCCCTAGGTAGCAGAAGCGCGGCCAGACGTTTTTGTACAGCGTGGAACTAAGTGGGAATTCATCCCGCTGTTTTTTTTAGATTTTTGTCTGAAGATATAGTGAAAATAAATGCGGTTTTCCTGGCTGCGCTTGTGCTGGGTATTACCAGGCTTTAATCGCCCCTCTTGTGACCACTGCTTTTCACTAGCACAACGTGAGCGTCCTCGTACTTGCAATCATCCTGCACGATCAGACTGGTATCATTTTGTGTTGTCCTTCGTTCCCTCGTTGTCTCTCGTGTCAGTCTATATCTTACTTCTCGCTTCCTGACGTAGAGATTGGCAACTTTATTAGTTCTTTGTGGAGGCCGTTAAAACTCGGTGCTTCGCGCTGGCGGCGGATTTAGGACCAGATGCTGAAACGACGACGTAAACAACCATTGATGGGCGGCTGGTATTTAGGCTGCTCAAAATTTCACATATGAAGTTCTGTTTCGCTTTGCACCGATCAAATGACTTTTCTATAAGGTTCATTCACCTTTCCCCCATTTGCACCTTTCTCACCGGACGAGCAATAATAACCCTTCATGCACGCCTCCAGTGACCTCCAGGCTAACACCGGTCCTCTGCATGCTCTGTCGAGAACCAGCATTCATCTGACTGCATTCCTAACGCCCGCCAAGCCAAGTAATGCGTTCCGTCTCGACACATCGGCTCAAAGGTTTTGCCGTTTGCAGTGTTTACAGGCTCTGACATCGCAACCAGCGCCAAAAATTTCACGAGCAATGGCAGCACCAGCGGCTAGACATGGTTAACGGAGGACGGCTTCTTTTTAAATAGAATTATCCAATTTATTTGTTTCCTTTTCAATGACATTGTCAGGCATGAGTTCGGGGCCAGCTTTGGATCATAGTGAAGAGATGGGATTCGTGAGAAGCGTTCTTCAACAAACTTAAGAAATAGCTTTAAGAAACCTGACTGACAACGATATGCAGGCTCATTACACAGCACTGCACTGCATCAGCATCGCGTCATACTAATACTGAAGTAAAACATAAAATACAACGTAAAGAGCAAACGGATATAAAAAGAGGCATACCGTACAAACCCGGGCGGGTGCATCAACGTTCTGCGCCTGCCACCAAACGCATTTTCGAAAAACTTTTCTATCTAAGGCTATATTCGGGTATTTATGCTTTCTCGCGGGTGGCACCTAAGACATTGGATTAAGCAACATACATGTTAGCGTTATATGAGACTTGTGCAGTGACAGGGGCTCAGGGGAAGGGTCCGAAACATAGCCTATATATCACGGTTATAGCATATCTGGTGTCGCAATTCCTTGATGTGTAGTGTATGTTATGAACTATTTACAAACCGAACTAAGCACGTCTCAAGCGCTTTGTTTGACTCATCTGCATCACGTAACATAACCTTAGCATTTATCAGCGCCGGCAAACTGTGCATTCTTCAAGGCGCGAGCGTCACGTTCCGGCCAGCTGTCGGATTGCGGAGCTTGTGGGTCGCGAGTTCGCGGCGCGTCACGTAGCGGCCGCGGGTGCCTCCGCGCCTCCCATCGGGACGGCGCGTCGCGGCAAAAGGTCGCCGCCCATGAGATCATGGCTGGCTCCGGCGCCGGCGCTTTCTGGGGCGGGCCTGTGTACTTTGGCGGCGCCCTGTCGCCCTGCCATCGAAGTTTCGGCGCCCGCCCCGCGCGCCGTAACGAACTGCCAGCGCAGTGCGGCCGCCGGCCGCGCCGCGGCAGCACCGTCGCCCGCCCACGCCGCTCGGCCGGCGGGGCGGCCGTCGCCTCTCCCCTTCCGGTTGGGGGCCGCGGTGCCGTCAGCCGGACATCTGCGGCCGCCGGCGGTCCGGACGCTCACCGGCGGTCATGTGGTAGTGTGCACAGAAGTCTGCTGAACGTGGCTGTTGTGTTACGAGGATCTCTCAGCTGAAAAAATCTTACGTTGCATGCGGTCGGCTCGAGGTTATTTTTCTGATGACAGTTTATTTCAGCATTGTTTTGTTGACGTTTGCCGTCTGGTTGACGAGCTCCTGAACAGGCGATGTAGATGCATCAACAGAACCAGCGTATACCGTCATGTTTGTTCAATCCAGTGCTGGTTACTTAGCCGTATGTCGGTTGAGGGCGCGGACCCTCGGCAATGTCTCAGGAACAGGAACGGCACCGTCAGGTTGCTCGAGTAGGGATCAGGCTCCGGCAGGTAGGCAGGACACATGTAAGATAACTACAGGAGCAGTCATGACCATCGTGCTGGGAGGCCTCCTTTACCCATTTACGGTGGAGGTCCACCATGAGTACCCGCCCGCCCTCCGAGAAGGTCATGGCGCCGCCTCTGCTGTCCACAGAAGCGGTGCAGCGACGGCGTGCGTCGCGGCAGTACAATTACAGCAGCATCGCTACCGTTTTAGGTTTGCGGTATTTAAGTTGTGTGATGGAACGTTATTCATAAGGAGGCCTCTGTGATCCGCGGGAACCCTAACGCGGCAGAGGCCCCATGGAGAAGTGTCTGCCCACCTAGTGGTAAGCTGGTGGCACCGGCCCTGAGCATGGCTGTCGGCTCAATCGCTTGTTTATTTTCCGAAGCGATTGCTGCTTGACATGAGAGCTTTGCATGCTCCAAAACTGCGCTGGAATTCCGAGTGTTTGGAAAAGCTAATCCTAGCATTTGTTGCCAGTTGACATCGTAGAGGCAATGTGGTGCTTTGATGCTGACAGGCAGCGCTGTGATTCACGCTCTGTCGTTCGAGGAAGCTGTTATGGTGTTCTTGAACTTCATGGCCATGATTAAAACGCTCCGGTCGAGTCCGCCCGGCCGTGACGTTTGGACACTGACTGCCTGCTCTCTGGTGCACCGTAGAGCGGATGCGAGGCCAGGGAAAAGCACACAGAGCATACATGATGCACACAAAATATTAAAGTTTTGTTCAGAAGCGCGTTGCCCGTCGAGTGGGTTGCGAATGGTGGTCCGTGGTCCCTACCCCCCCCCCCCCCCCCCCCCTCCAACCCCTCACCAGTCATACGCTGTCGTAATTGAGCCGTTACGGCGGTAATGGCCGGTAATGTTGGAAGGCGCCACACTGTGGCTGACCCCAGCCAGTGCTGTGGCTGACCCCAGGCAGTGCTGCGGTTGCGCCGCGGCTGAAGTGCGGACGGCTCCCAGCGGTGGCTGTGCCCATGGCGCCACCACGACAGCTCTGGCCGCTAGCGCACGCGCGCCGGGCAGCGGGCCGCTTTGGAACTCGTGCCTCGGGCGGCGCGGGCTGGACGCGAGTCTCGGACGGTCGGATCGAGCTCTGCGTGCCAGAGCACTTTTTGTGAAGCAAGTGATGTAAGGGTACCATCGACATTATTTGTGCCCTTCCTAAAGATCACTGCGGTAGAATAATGCAGACTCTATTTGGCTAGTTCAGTGCGCTGAAACATAGTATCTGAGCTTACTGCCCCCGTCGCTTGCTCTCATTATAACAGTCCTCGGGCGTTAAACACACGAATCCCGTGCATTGCGCACATTTGCGCTATGACCTCACATAAGTTATGCCGGCTCACGACCTCCGGCAAGATGTCGCACAGCTTGAATGCCGCATTACACTGCTGGCATGGAAACGCGGCTTACAGAGGCGACAGCAGGGCTTTGTTTCTTAAACGGACCTTAATGGCTCAGCATATGCAATTCCACGAAATACGCGACGTCTCTTATTTGTACTTTACTTGTATGATATGTAACTTGCACATCTCGTGCCCGAAAATACCATAACTGAAATCCCGACATCGATATTTCAAAAATGTCAGCGCGTGTTATGGTTTCTATATTTGGCCGTCTCGCGTCCGATGGTTCTTGACATGTTTCCGTGATATTGTTCACCGGTCCCCTCAGGCGTTATTTCCTCCCACGTCGTGACGCTCCCTCCCGGCATACAACGCTCAGCGTCCGTGACAAGTATGACGTCACGAGCGCGCTTCAAAGACGGCTGACGTCAGCGGCCGGCCGACCGGCTGTCTTGGGCTGAGCCCCCGCACTCTCGCCTCAAGAAACCGGTAACGGCTGCCCGCGCGAAGTGATCAGGCACATCCAAGGCCGTCGGCGCCTGTGACCGAACCCACACCCGCCACCGGCGCCTGTGACAGGACCCACACCCGCCGCCGGCGCCTGTGGCCGAACCCACAACCGCCGTGGGCGCCTGTGGCCGAACCCACACTCTCTGCCGCGCCGGCGAGATGCGACCGAACGCATAGAAAGCGTCCGTCTCCTGTCGCCGAGTTGGCGGTTGGGCGTCTTTGCCCGGCCAGTCGGCTGGGCGCGCTTGAGCCGCCCTATGAGGGCGACATCGATGCGCGTCTTCACTGACAAGGACGTTCACTTCACTGACGTCTTCACTTCACTTGCACGCAGTTATGGCGAGCCCAAAGAAGGATTTTCGTGTGTGAAGAGCAGATCTGCTGAGCTGGTGCGACCTGTTAGTCGCCGGGTGACGTCAGGCTAGTTCACCAGTCGTCAGATGACGTCAGGCCAGTACGCCGGTCGCCAGGTGACGTCAGGCCAGTACGCCGGTCGCCAGGTGACGTCAGGCCAGTACGCTGGTTGCCAGATGACGTCAGGCCAGTGCGCCGGTTGCCAGGTGACGTCAGGCCAGTACGCGGGTTGCCAGGTGATGTCAGGCCAGTACGCCGGTCGCCAGGTGACGTCGGGCCAGTACGCGGGTTGCCAGGTGACGTCAGGCCAGTACGCCAGTCGTCAGATGACGTCAGGCCAGTACGCCGGTCGCCAGGTGGCGTCAGGCCAGTACGCCGGTTGCCAGGTGACGTCAGGCCAGTACGCCGGTCGCCAGATGACGTCAGGCCAGTACGCCGGTCGCCAGGTGACGTCAGGCCAGTACGCCGGCCGCCAGGTGGCGTCAGGCCAGTACGCGGGTTGCCAGGTGACGTCAGGCCAGTACGCCGGTTGCCAGGTGACGTCAGGCCAGTACGCGGGTTGCCAGATGACGTCAGGCCAGTACGCCAGTCGCCAGGTGGCGTCAGGCCAGTACGCCGGTCGCCGGGCGACGTCAGGCCAGTTTGCTAGGCGTCAGGTTGAAGACGTCGTTATGTAAGCCAAGCGAATGATAGTCTGCCGTCCTTCCCGGTTGGCGAAGTTGGTAAAGCACTGGACTCGCGGTCAGAAGATACTGGTTCGAATTCCTGCACATCCAAGCTAAGAATTATGGTTGTGACGAGTGTATGACTGAAAGGCAAACATCATCCAGCCATTCTCAGAACTCCGCAACGTCTGGCGACGGTTTGAGCGTTGACCAGTCGAAACGTGGCACACATACCTACACGCGAGGCGAAGACGATAAGTGAAACAATTATTCCATCCACTAAAAGAAAAAGTTTTCGTTCAGTGATGTACAGGTTTGTCCGAGTGACAGGCTTCGTCCGATAATTCTCTGCAACGCTTCTCCGATAAAATCAGTATTCGTTTGACATTTAATTTGTGGGTTTCTGTTGGAAAAGATAACTCTGTCTATTGACCGATGCTGGCAGCCCAGTTGTCCACAAATAGCCCGCGTCTGAGAAGCGATAAGCCCCGAAAGACTAAGTTGAGCGAAGACTAGTCTGGAGACCATGAACGACTCGGAAATCACGATTGCGTGCTTTATACAGAGGACGAACTGGTGTGAAGAGGAGTAAGCTGAAGATCATAGAGCCGAAGCAAAGACGGACAGGGAAACGGGTCCACAATATCTCGGAAAAAGTGCATCACGGCATGTGGTGCAGCTGAAATGTCTAAGGCCTGCTGTGATTTCCTACAAACGTATGCAGCCATGTCGTCCCGCAGTGTTAGCTTCTTTCCCTGCTATCTCCCTCTCCCACCACTCAATTACTTCAGTTCTGAAGACGGACGTCGTCCTTTGCAACGTCGCTTACCGCTGTCCGTCTCTCAGTGTCGGTCAGTGCCTTCCAGTCGAGCCATTAGCGAGTGCCTCCCAGTGGGGCCGCTGAGACCGCCGGCCGAGGCCCTCCCGGCCCGCAGTCCGCAGCTCTGCATGTGGCCCCGCCGGCCCCGGCCGCTCCTCGTCGGTCCCGGCCGTCCCCCGCCGACTGGTGTCGCCCCGGGGCCGGGTGGCGCGCGCCGCCCAGCCCGTCTGCCGGCCTGCGGCACGGGCCGCGTCCGTGGCGAGGGCGCTGGCTCGTGCTGGGTCCCGGTCTTTCGAAAGAGAGCGGGACAGGGGACAGAGAGGTGTGGTACTGGTCTGACCTTGTCTGGAAGCCAGAACGACACAGCTCAGACCTGTCGGCCCGAGGACGTGTGAGATCAGAGTGCAGACGGGAAGCACGCGTGTGCCAAGCTTACTCTGGATTCGATGCTCTTGTGTAGTACGCGGCCATTTTGGGTGTTGTATCAAGTTTTATGGCAACATAAACATAAAAGTTAATGAGCATTTTATCCACTACGACCTACCTACGACCCATCACCTACGACTACAGCATCCTTTGTATTTTATTTACCTCGATCAGCCTCCTATCCGCACTATCGTTCGGGCAAAACTGATGTCAGTTCACGTGCAGTAACCTTGGTGGACCGCGCTCGAGCACTTGTTATTACACAACTGGTGCCACGACCTGTTGTCATAGCAACCAGTAAGAACCCGTTTGTGAATCATTTACATGGCCGCCGCCATTCGGCAGTCCACAGCTGGGCCTGGTGTCGTCCTCAACCGGCTTCAACGGACCGTGAAGGCGCACTTGCGCAAGCTATGCAACGTGCCTCGTACATTACCTCATAAATTGCCTCAATCAGGGAGCTCCACGGCGCCACATCGCCTCCTCCGGCGAGGCCGCGACCTTCACCCACGCTCCATTGACCCGCGCGACCGGCGCGACCCCGGGTCACCCGACGGCTGAGTCAGAGGCGGCCGGCGGCTCTCTCCGCCACCGCCGTCTCCCGCGCTTTTGACGAAGAGCGCGCCGGTGCGCTTAGCCTTATAAGGCGTGTGGCGGGCGCAGCCGGCGGGCGCTGCACGACGACGCGTCACCGCATGCCGGGAGGCGCGGCGGCGGCGGTGGCGGCCGGACCGGCTGACCGGGCTCTGGCCGGACGCCTCGCCGCCACACCGGGCGGCGGCGCGGCTGTTTACCAGCCTGCACGAGCGGCGGACGCGCCGGCTGCCGCTCCGGCTCCCGCTCCGGCCGGCTCCCGGTCCCGGAGCCGAGGCCGGCCTTGGCCGAGCGCCGCCTGTCGAGTTTCCGGCCAGGACGGGCCGCGGCCCGCCAGCTGACCTGGTTCAGGCTGTCGACGCTGTCCAGCGGCGGCCCGGCTCCTGGCCAGAACGGGCGCCTCCGGGAATGGGAGAGGGGGGGGGGGGACGCGTTCCACCGTTCAGTGCCCGAGCGAGGTGGTCGCTCTGACCGATGTGCGCGGCCCCGCCAACGCGCCGTTGATTGGAAGGCTGTTGTCGGTCGAGAACGGTCGTGATGGGACGCAGGCTGCGAGGCGATCATCTGCATCGCCGTTCGCGATATTGACGCTGTTTCCTACGCCCGCCGGCCCGTTCCGGATCAGCGAACGTCCCAGGTGTGAGGCGGCCCGAGAGACGATCGTAATAATGAAGCCATCTTCGCCGTGCGCTGCTGTCAGCCGAGCCGCGCTGCAGTCCCCGCCGGAACAGCGGCACGCGCGTCTGCAATTAACAACGGTTGTTTGGCACGGAGACCTGTTTCCAAATCGAGTGTAACGTTATTTTTAACATGGGTGGAGAGAAGAGGCCTGTTCCAGCACCAATCCGTGACGTCTTGCAAAGCGAGCGGAGCAGACGGCAATAACGCGCGGCCGGTGGCGGCCGGGGCAGGCGAGGCGGCGGCCGATGCGTTTCGTTATTGCGGCGTGCGCTGGCGCGCGGGGCGCGGGCCGGCGGCGGGCGCCACCAGCCCCGACGCTCACTGCCGAGTGCTCGTCGAGCCGCGTCGCAGCCGCCGCAGCAGCCGTCGTCGATGGCCACCATGGAAGACTGGGAGGGCGAGATCCAGACCCAGGTGGTCACCGAGAAGAAGACCAAGAAGACCAAGAAGTCGCGCAAGCGTGCTGGCGATGGCGGCTGCGAAGAGACCACCACGACTGAGACGACGACGACCGAGCAGGATGGCTCGGGCGGCGACGGCGTCAAGACCGTCACGTCGAAGTAAGAGCGCTCCGGCCGACCGGCACCGGCCACGCCGCCCTCCGCCGGCCGACCAAATCTGCGGGGCGTCCGCGGGGCGCGATCGATTCGGCTAAGGCACTAAGGCCATGTGGATGACGGTGTCAGTCGGCCGTGGAGCCGGCCGGGTGACGCCGCCGAGGCGACGGCGTGGCCGCGGCCGGGGCGCTCTTACTGACGTCTGCTCTGGTGAGTGGTGCGCCGTCGGCGTCCTCCTGCTGTTCGTGGTGTCCGGGGCTGTGTGATGTGCTGGTGCGCGGCGCCGGAGGTTGCGGGTCAGGACGATAGTTCAGGTCGTTACACCGGTGTCAGGTCAGGTTGTCAGGTTACGTCGTCATGTCAGGACTTCATGGCTGGTAGGATGTCAGATCAGGACGACAGGTCAGGTTGTCAGGTCGGGACGTCAGGCCAGGTCGTCAGGTCGGGACGCCAAGTCAGGACGTCAGGCCAGGTCGTCAGGCCAGGTCGTCAGGTCAGGACGTCAGGTCAGGACGTCAGGCCTTGTTGTCAAGTTAGGCCGCCTGGGTGTCGCAAGGGCGGTCTGTGTACGGGCGAGACCCACCGGCGCGCGGCTCGGCCGCTGCTGGTAAACAAACGACTGGCTGGTCCCGACCGCCAGCACGCCCAGCAAATGGGGCCCACGGCAGCCCGCCGCCGGGCGCTTATGCGCTTGATAAAAATGGTTGACAGGTAGGCCACAATATCTTTACCGGTGACTTTTCGTCCCGGCTGAGAAAAAAGGCAGAAGAAAGGGCCCGCCAAAGATGCCTGTTTTTTTAAAAGTGTGTTCACGAATCCTGCTACACCGGGAGATCAATATTTGGATGGTCGTGGCTTTAACAAACCTGTTCTCGTTTCTGGAATCTCGTGCCCCAGACCGACGCGCGGCCGTCGCTCTCCTCGCTCCCCGAATCGCGCCGACCGAGGGAATCTCCCCGACTGAAGGAATTTGTCGGCACCCAGGAATTCTCGTTTGTCTCGAGCCGGCGTCGTTCCACGTGGCTGCCGGTGGCGAGCGCCGTTGGTACCATGACAGCTACAGCTGAGACGGGCGTTCAGCGCCGGCCGAGACGCTGATGAAACAATGTGACGTCACCCACCGTCGAGGGGAGACTGTGATTCACACATGCCTGGAGCGCGCCGGGCGGCACGTCTGGACTAGGCGGCCAGCTTCGCGCGCCGCCTGTGCGGCTGTGGAGCTCATGAAAACCCTACAGCGCAGGGTACGCCTGGCCGTAATGGCAGGCGATTGGGCTGCGGCGCGGAAAATGACCGCTGCAGTCGACGTGCCCGAAGAGTCCAAAAATCATCATCAGGTGGTTCGGGTTCAATGTTCGGGTTCAGGTTCGGGCTCGGTGTGACGCAAGGCGTGCGCGCGTCAAAATGTGGGCAAATGCCTCCAGCGCTGCTTTCAATATGCTGGTTTAGGCCCCTCTGGCGGCTTCCAGTGACGACACCGCACCCCTGCTTAACTGGAATCGGCAAAATTGGTCCAGATTACGATGTCTACCCGTATTCGGTGACCCGTTGTTCAGCATCGGCTGTGCCTCGAGAGTCTGCGCTTCTCCTCGCTGTCACACCGACAATCGCTGGAGCATCCTCTCGTGTGCTTCCTGCGTCCGCTTTGCGCTAGCGCAGCGACGCATGGACCCTGAAGGTCCGCAGCGTGATGTACATAAACGGTCTGAGGTGGCAGCGCGCTGTGGAGGAAACTGTAGATGCTAATGCTCCGCAGTGGCAGAGACCACGCGGGTCCTTTGAGCGCAGTGCGTCCTTCCAATACACCGTGTGAGGGTGGTTTCGTGGGTCACGCCGGTCCCGTGCGCCCCGAGCCCCGGTCGCTCTGGACGTAGATTTGGCGCATCTAGCCGTGATGTAGGCATATCTGGCGCGTCCAGCCGGGACGCTTCACGTCAAAACAGCGAGCACGAGTGTTGGAACAGGTGGCGTGACCCTTTCGACAGCATCAATACAAGCGCGCTGGGCAAACAGAAAAACGTGCTTGACGAAAGAAACGATGCTTCACCCCACCTCACTGGCAAAAGTCGTCACCGGCACCGTTTATCGCGGCGGTGCGACCCTGTGCCTACGGCATGTTGTCACAGTGGGCTTCTGGAGCTCTTCTAGATATCCCGAGTGTCATTGTCTGGATATGGTTGCACCATCACCAGACGCTAGGCTCTTGGATGACGGTAAACTGGGATATCAGTGCAGCCCCGTCTCAGACAAGCCGGACCTGGATATGGCGGATGGCATAGGGACGGACGGTCGTTGCCAACGCTCGTATTCGGTATGTCGCGCGAGATGCATGTCACAAGCATGCAACGGCTCCATGCCTTTTTACGATGATGAAGATTGAGGCTTTAGTGCACACGGATACCGCTAGGGTCAATTTGAGCTCGAACCGACCAGATTTTTTCGTGATAACTAGGGGCCGAAGCGATTCCCAAATCCTTAAACGTTTGTTGTTGCTGGGGCCGATTTTCTTTCCCGTTTGTGCTGCCGTCTGAAGCGGGACAGCGTATTGCTTTTTTAGGTCGGTTCTCACTGATCCTACTAGACCCATGCAGTTTACCTTCTGGTCTAGTTTCAAAAAGTGCAATGCGGGATTGGTTCTGCCGTGTCGACACCGTTCGTGCCGTTCAGCGGGGCGGAGGGATCAAATGGAGAGAGGCGACGCAGTCTGGAAGGGCGCCACCGTTCGCCACCGTTTGTAGCCAGTCACTGCGCCACGCCGGGTGTCACTGACAGGCTCGTCACTGTGTCACGCCGGGCGTCACTGACAGGCTCGTCACTGCGTCGCGCCGGGTGTCACTGACGGCTTTGTAACTGCGTCACGCCAGGCGTCACTGACGGCTTCGTCACTGCGTCACGCCGGTCGTTACTGACAGACTCGTCACTGCGTCACGCCGGGCGTCACTGACAGGCTCGTAACTGCGTCACGCCGGTCGTCACTGACAGACTCGTCACTGCGTCACGCCGGGCGTCAGTGACAGGCTCGTCACTGCGCCGCACTTGTCACCGCCGACCTGATGCCGAGCCGGCGCGGGCTGCCAGCCCAGATTGGCCACCCAGGTTGAATACTGTTTGGTTCTGGACGATTTCGACTTGTGTTGGCGTGCTAGCTCCGTCTGGAGAACGTCATTTCGTCCCGATGTCGGGGCGGCGTCACGGGAGCAGACTTTTCGCGGTTATACATCAGGGAATTAATGTAAATGAATGGAAATGTAATAATGATACCATTCAGTAATGTCATATTATCACTGGCGTAATCATATAGAGCTGAGAATTGAATTAGGAATCCTATTGCGAATGTGTCATCACGGATCTGACACCAGATCATTAGCGTGCACAAATGATCAACTTAGGTAGTATGGTGCGCTGCTTATGACCTGATGACCTTATGACCTGATGGTTAATGCGTTTATTATGTCGCAAATTGTATACACATGTCTCACCTGCGTCTGACTCATGCTTGTCTTTGCTGCTGAGTAGCTTTTGCTGGTCTTGTACGAAGGGTTTTTTTGTGGAAGCACGTGCGTCTCAAATTCCACACTGCTCTCACTGCCCGTGGGATCCAGCTGGTCCCTTCGACCGCATGCGTCCGTCGTGGGCTTCAACAGCTGTAGAGCCTTACGCACGCTGGTCTGTTTTGCCACATTTGAAATGTCACATCGTTGCAGCATCCCTCTCTGAGAAAGGACTCCTTTTTGAGGCTGTTGTCAATCAAGCTGGAACAATTAGGCATACGTATAAAATGGCCATCCGGGAGATGGCGAGACATCTCACCAGTGTTGTGAGGCTGGACCACCCGGTGCAACCGCCGAGCACACTCATCTCGCGTGGCGAGCGACGCCGGATCGCGGTCGCGACCGCTTCAGCGCATCTCGCGCACCTCCGTGTCAGCACGCCGTGTGCGGGCATCGACCGCTCCCTGCGTGCGCTTCTGTTTCTTCTAACTCGCCGTCGCGACCGCTTCAGTGCATCTCGCGCACCTCCGTGTCAGCACGCAGTGTGCGGGCATCGACCGCTCCCTGCGTGCGCTTCTGTTTCTGGGGTAACGTAGGCCCTCGCTGGACCGTCAGCTGCCCCATCTTACTGCCTCGGCGCGACCGTCGCGAAGGAGCGCCGTTGCGTCACGCGTTACTGGCTGTGGCGCGTCCAGCTGGCGTGCAATCGCCGTGTGTGCCGGGCGGTCGCGTCCTCGGATGCTCGCTCGTCGCGCTGCCCAGCCGCTTAGCAGCCGCACGACAGCCTCCAGGTCGGCACGTGCGGTGCCAAGGGCGTAAGAAGAGCGCGTCTTCGTCGTAGGTGGCGTTATGTAAGCCATCAGATGCTGGGTGCAGACACGCGCCGGTATTGAGCCGTCCCGTCATCGAGCACGGCCTCCGGTGCCGCGGCAGATCTCCGCGACGGTCGCCGGTGTACCTCGCACCTCCTCTGCGTGGTGGCTGGTTCACTGATGGTGCGTGAGAGCCGCATGGGTTGAAGTCAATGAGCGACTATCGAATTGTATTGAGTTTAATATAATATGGCCAAGACATATAAGACTCGGGTACGTGGTGAATCGGTGTCAAAAATGTTAGGTCTTCCATCTCATCCGGGCTTTTTCTTATCCAAACGCCATTGCGCCAGCTGCCACTTCGCATTGATGACTGCTGAAGCTCTTGTTATGTTGTACCAGATTGGCTTAAGCTCATATGGCCCGGTCAAGATGTTCGTTTTCTAGTTAGGTTGGTCATTGGCTCATCCATTCACGGCAGACTACGTCACTGCTGGCCAAATTACTTGCGTGTTCAGCCATTTTCCGTCTGGTATATATTAGTGGTCCACGCAAGAGCATTATAGTTCCATGCAGTAAGATATAATGTTTTCGTTTATAAATCGATATAAGTAAGTCAATGATAAATGGTTGTATGAAATAATGGATAAAATTAAATAAAAGGAATGGAACTAAAATCATTTGAAATATAATAAATTGAAATAAAATAAATGGAATATTAAATTAATTCATATTACTTATTTAAAACATATTTTCGTCGTCTAAAAATTGTTATGGATCAAACTAATCCGAAAGCATAGTTGCGTGTCTAAATGAAGTTGTAGCTACATATCTCGCACATCCATAGGCTGGGTTCGCAGTCCCCTGATGTAATAAACCACGGCCACAAGGCATTGCAGCCCATGTTGTATGTGTGTGTGCGTTATGCGCGGTGGCTGGGGCGAGTGAGCCCCACTGATCCCGGTGGTGTGGGTGCCACTGTCCGGGCCGGTCAGACCCCATCTAGCTCTCTCCGATTCCACCGCTGAATGCTGGCGCATACTTGCTTAGCTTTTGATCACGTGATCATTGGTTGAACAGCACGTCTACGTTTCTGATAGTTGTACGTGTGCGTGCGCGGAGCATTTGACTGCATGTTTCGTGTAACGATGGATGTTCTGCATTCATGCAATGGGCATTCTTTAGCAGCGAATCAAGCGTGTTGTAAAGCGCCTATACCACTGGAAGTCAAGCATGAAAACATGTACTGTAAGGTTTATCCCAGTTCCTCGTTCGTATACTTGGCTCAGCGATGCACAATAGGGTCCCAGCTCACAACAGTGCAGTTGCTGCGTAATCTGGCATATTAAGAAAAAGGCTTCATCATTATTCAGACCTGCGTATTTCCTTGAGTTGATTGTCGCTACAGGCCAGCGTCCCGTCGGGACACCCTCAGCACTACACGTGATCACGCGCTTTTAATACAAACACATACACCCGAAACAAAGTAGCAGTGTTGTCTAGATAACAGACCGTATAACGTGCCGGTTTGGGCTTTCACTGCTGACGGGTTTGACTCCGCCAAGTGAATCAAGTATGCCAAAACAATGGCTAAGTCTTTTATAAAGTTGCAAGGGTGCCAGGTTCATGAACATTCTTCTTTTTGGCTCACGTTTTTCATCGCTCCACGTAGGTTACTGGAGTGCCAAGCGATGTGCTGACCCCAGTGGCCTTCGCTTATGCCTCGAGATCCCCTAGCATTAATCATGACCGGTGATCGATGTATGGCGTAACAGCCGGCAATCACGTCCCACCAAGTTTTGAAACCTCTGGCGACGCCCGCGTGCACATGATGCCCTGAGGGGACGTCAGGGGTGCCTCCGAGCGGTGGTTCACGACTCAGGTGTGTGGCATCTCTCCATTCGTTGATTCGGCCATCGCATGGGTGCTGGAGGGCATCACTGCTGAGTGCTGATCGGGGTGACACGTGTAACACAACGCCATGTGGCACGGTCTTAGAAACTTCTCTGCCGGAACTGACAGAGCAGAGTGTGTTCTGCTCGTGCTCCTCAACATCCCTGGGGTCCGGCGATGACTTCGCCCCTACCGGCTCCCCTTCAGCCTCCGTTGCTGAGTTGCACATGCTGCTGCCTGATCTTGTATGTAGCTCCCCGGAGTGGATGTACCCATCGCTCCTCCCCCACTCTCCGCCCTCTCGCTTCCACCGCGCTCTGACAGCGCGGCGCCTTCTGTTGCAGTTGATTTTCAGCGGCGAGTACACCAAGGCGATGAACAAGGACTGGCACAGCGGCCACTTCAGCTGCTGGCAGTGCGACGAGTCGCTGACCGGCCAGCGGTACGTGCTGCGCGACGACCACCCGTACTGCATCAAGTGCTACGAAAACGTGTTCGCCAACACCTGCGACGAGTGCAATCGGCTCATCGGCATCGACTCCAAGGTGAGGGTGCGATGGAGTCGGCTCATCGGCATCGACTCCAAGGTGAGGGTGCGATGTACGCCGCGCCGACAGGCCGCAGCGGCGACGACGCCGGGTCGGGGAGAGGCATCTACTAAGCAATCAGTTCGCCATTGAGTCCCAAACGATAGTTGTTACAGATCGTCGGTTTGACTGATTGCCCTTTTAGTGCACACAGAGCACTCCTCCTTCAGCATTCTTCGATCCGATATAGATTTTGTCGGTCCACTAGACAGGTGTGTACATACCTGTTATACTCAGATGCACACAACTGGGGGACCGAGCTTCTCATTCAAATTTGGATGCCTACATCGTTACTCCGTCCGAGTGTTATCTCCTTTTGGATGGGAAAAAACATTCACGTGAGGTTGCCATATTCTCAGCTGTCATTGGCACCAGGTTTTTCTGAAATCAATCAAGAGTCTCAACATTGTACGCAAAGATTTCTAGTGGAGAATACGGACCCTTCTTTTGCGTTCCATCCAGCTGATGTGGCCGCCAGCTGACACCGTCGCCCCTGGAACAGCGCGTCCAGGCACGTGACACAGCACGCGTGGTCGGTGCGCGGCGCGGGCGGGGCTCTCACAGCCCGGTGGCGTCCCGCTGACGGCGCCGGGGCAGCGTCACTGGCCCCCATAAGCTCAGGGACGTCGGCCGCCGGCTGGTGCGCCCGCAGCCGGGTCCCCGTCGGCCTATCGGCAGAGCCGACGGCAGCCGTTTTTACCCGAGGCATTCCAGCGTTGGTTCCCTGAACACCGTCCAAAATCAAAGCCTATTTTCGACCGGCGCCGCGGGTGAAAGGGGAGCCGCCCGTTTGGACTACGGGCTGGCGCCGCTCCGTGGGGCACTGCCGGCGCGGTACTGCTGAGCCTGGCATTGTCGGCGCGGCACTGCTGAGCCTGACACTGCCGATATGGCACTGCTGAGCCTGACACTGCCGATATGGTACTGCTGAGCCTGACACTGCCGATATGGTTCTGCTGAGTTTGGCACTGCCGATATGGTACTGCTGAGCCTGACACTGCCGATATGGTACTGCTGAGCCTGACACTGCCGATATGGTACTGCTGAGCCTGACACTGCCGATATGGTACTGCTGAGCCTGGCACTGCCGATATGGTACTGCTGAGCCTGGCACTGCCCTGCCTGACACGGTGCCTTCCAGTACTGCCCCGCACGATGTCGTGCCTTCCAGTAGTTCTCTGCCCGATACCACACCTCTGAGTACTGCTGACCTGCCTGACGCAGTCCTTCCCAGTGCTATCCAGCCCAATACAATGTCTCTGAGTACCGGGCTGGCCGATACCGAGATTTCCAGTAATGCCCTGCCCGATACCGTGCCTTCCATTAATGCTCTGCCCGACACCGTGCCTTCCAGTACTGCCCTATCTGACACCGTGCCTTCCGGTACTGCCCCGCACGATGTCGTGCCTTCCAGTACTTCCTTGCCCGATACCGTGCCTCCGAGTACTGCTGACCTGCCTGACACAGTCCTTCCCACTACTGTCCTGCTCGATACGGTGCCTCTGACTACCGGCCTGGCCGGTACCGTCCTCCTGAGCACTGGCCTGGCCGATAACATCCTTCTGAGTACTGGCCTGCCTGATACCGTTCCCTGAGTACAGGTCTGCCGTTACCGTCCGCTGGGTGCCGGCCTACCACCACTGCCGTGCTTAGCACTGGCCTGCCCAGCACGCCAAGGGGAGGGGGGAGGCGACGTCTCGGGGGGGGGGGGGCGCTTTACCCGCGGAAGGGCCGGACACGAGGCTTTGTCATGGCGCCCCGGGTACCCGGGTACTGTGTGCTCTCGTATCACCGTGCCTTAGCTTTGGTATCGCCGTACCTCAGCTTTGGTACCGGGGTGCCTCAGCTCTGATATCACTGTGCCTCAGCTTTGGTATCGGAGTGCCTCAGCTTTGGTATCGGAATGCCGCAGCTTTGGTATCGGAGTGCCTCAGCTTTGGTATCGTCGTGTCTCAGCTTTGGTACCGGAATGCCCCAGCCTTGGTATCGGAGTGCCTCAGCTTTGGTATCGTAGTGCCTCAGCGTGTTAAATTTGCCGGCACCTTACCTGTTAAGAATCTTTACATGGATTGCATGTCTCGAAAGGAGCCTAGGATCCTAGCCATGGCTCTTTTACGTCATGGCACGAAGACCTGGTGCGCGCACGAGTTTGCACCAATCACTGACTGTGAGGGGCGTGACGGCGAAGCTGCCGCGCTTGGACGCGATCTCCCGCCGCGGACCCCCCATGAGGACGGCCGGCGCGGGCCGCCGTCAGGACCCCCGCCGGCGATCCGCAGGGGAACGGGCGGGCCGCCTCCTGCCGCCGACGCGGCTCTTTGGAGCGCCGCCGACCGAGGAGCCGGCGAGATAAGGTCAGCGGAACCGGGCCTCCCGGGGGCCCTCGGGGGATTGTGCCAACCGCGTCGGCTTTGTACGGGCCAAATTGCTTTCGTCTGTACGCCATTAGCGGCGCGTGTGCGGCAACGCCGCCGACCCGGGCCGCCGCCGTCCGACACCGGACGGCGCTGATTGGTTCGCCTGCTCAGACGGCTCGGAGAGGCGGCGATGTTCGCTTGCGCTGATAGCAGCGACGCCTTTGCGCCCGTACAGACCCAGACAGGGTCGAGGAGCCCGCGCTGATGCAGTCAGTACAGGTCTCAGTCAAAGCGGAAGTGTCAGCACTTCGAGCCGGAAGGACGGCGCTCGGCAGCCTGAGCTGTGTTTTGATAAGGCCCCGTAAGAGCCTGCGTGACATGGCAGTAGACTGCTAGAGTGCTATTCAAGGACATTTGAAATGTCGTGGTTTAATTGGCTACGTTTAAAGCACGCTGCGCATCAGCAGCTGGCAGCGGTCAGTACATTTGTGTGCGTTGTGTTGAACACGATGCACATCAGTAGCTAGTTAGCAACTGTCTTGGCATATGTCAAACTGATAGCATATTAAACTGGTAGCATATTCGTTCTTGAAGGGTGCACCCAGTCACCACGCAACATCTTGCGTGTAATAAACTTTTCACGTTTACAAGTCTGAGGAAACGTAGGTCATAACTGCAGGGTACTGTGCTGAAGGCTCCCGATATGGTTTGGCTTTACTGTGAGGCTGACCGCGACCCCAACAGCAGGGCGATGAAATTCGCGTTGCAACGTACCAGCAATCGGCGTTTTTTCTGGGCTTATGTCACTTCTGGGGCGCTAGGATAGATGGCTGGCTGGAAGCAATGCCCTAATTGATTGAACAAGATCACTGACAACGGCGTAAGGGATTGTTCTCCCTGATGATAAATGTGAGTGGCTCATTTTATGTCAGATACAAGTGTGCTGCGCTTAACGTTTGTCGCAATCAGCGCCATCTTGAAGATTCGTCGACCAACGGGCTCAAGGGTGTTCTGGTGACGGATTAGATATCTGATATAACATGCAATCGTTGCTGACCAAAGGCTCTCTCAAGCATGGTTGCTCGTTCGTTTGCTCGAGTATGTAGCGTGGCATTCGTTCACAAGAATACCCCAAGGACGGTAAGCAGTGGGCGAGACGATAAGTGACAGGTGTGGACAACGGCGCTGAAGCGCGATGAGATGGCGTCGCTGATTGGCCGTTACTCGATTAGCCGTTGCTCGCTGTGCTCGATGACGTCACTGTTTGACCGTTGCTCGACTAGCCGTTGCTCTTTGGGCTCGATGGCGTCGCTGACTGGCCGTTACTCGATTTGCCATTGCTTGTTGAGATCAATGACGTCACTCATTGGCCGTTTCTCGCATCGCGGCGATGTTTGGGATTGCCCCGTCCAGCGTTGGTCAATGTTTGGCACGTCGGACTACGACGCGGCTCCGACCAGGGGCGGAAGCCAGTGTTGTGTTCTGTAGCCTTTTTCAGCTGGATGTCGAGAAATGTTTCTGAAAAGTCGTAAGGCGTAGCAGCAGTCACCACGTGGATAAAATATAGAAAAAATAATAGCTTGCATACTTGCACCAAAACTGGAGATGAAACGACGGGAAAAAGATTCATTTCATTGAGGGATTGATACGCTAGCTTACGTTCAATGAAGGGATGTCGACGAATTTGCATTAACACTCAACTAGTGCAGTTCTTATATCCTTGACATTAGATATTTCACTGACCCTAACTTCTGTTGTTTTTGTTTTTTTTTTGTTGCAAACAGTGGACAACATTGACTTATTGCAACACTGATTTCTAAATGTGCCCCGTTCCCAAGGATGTAAGCAACCTGCTAATGCAAGAGAACAGATAGAAGCAGAAGCCCTGCAGAGCCCTAAAAGCCTAAAGGCACAACATCTTACACATATAATTGCGATGTCACTGGCATCTTTTGCTTGGCCCGTCACGACCGTTGTCACAGCGCACTTGTACCCTGGGAGGGATAGGGTATATCAGCATGTTTTACGACCCATCAGCCAACTTTTTGGAAGCCCTTTTTACCTACTTCAAAGCATTTTAGTCACACGCATGCTGCAAAATTCAGATCGACGAGGTCTTCATAACTGAGGTGGAGCCGTCATCTGGAAGCATGTAGGAGATCACCTCCTTGCCAAGAAGCTCTTCTGAATCAAGAGTTCCTGTTTTGAATCAGGTAGTCCCAGACCTGGATCAGAGATTTTGTTTTGTGTCTGGCTAGGGAGGCCAATTTATGCATCAGGAGCGCCTTGGTCTGAATTATGAGCCACCCTCCATACGCATCGAGAGGCTCTGTTCTGGAACAGGAGTCGGCTTCACGTAGCGTTTTGGTGGACGTTTGCGGGGCTGGCACGAACCGTGCTGCGAGACTATTTTTTGGTAATCCTGAGGTCTCAGAGTGACAGAAAAGGTCGTGTTGGCACTATTTGTAATGCAATAATTTGTATCGTTTATAATTTATTTAGTTTCGAGTGACTTACGCCAAGCAGAAGATGACCCGGCACAACAATGGACTCGTCCCTCTTAAACAAACGCCACCGGTGTGGATAAGACCGATCGAATATCTAGGTCGCTACTTGAAAACAAACTAAGGCCGCCAAAGTATATCCTTATTGGGCGCATGAAGGCGCACGCAGCTGATTTCAGAGCAGGCTCTGCCCATAGTTATCGAACGCCTGACCTCTCGGCAACCAATCACGTTTCGAATCACCTTTAAAAGCTCTGCTAGGTTCATGTTTTTATGTCTGTTCAACAAAAATGGCCGCTTCATAAGGTAACTAAAAATGTTAGCATCATTTATATGTGATCAATCATTGTGATATGCTCGAACTGTCTTCCAAAAAGCTGGAAAACTCAGCCGCTGCCTCCCTAATCAAAGTCCGTGGTGCCGTTCCTGCCTGATCACCTGCGTTCGTCCTAAAATTTTGCCTAAATATCACGCTTCAGCTTATGACTGAAAATGGATATTTTATACACATACTCAGAATCGCCTACGAAATAAAATGTAGCCTTTCATTGCGTTTGCTATTGGTTAAGACGCTAGTGATGTGCTTTGTCTTGGACTGTTTCCCACAGTGTTGGAATGTTACGTTGATGCCTCACGGTGCTCGGGGCTGCTAAGCTATGCAGAGAGACTTTGCATCTTTGCCTTTACATTTTAAGCAGTGATAACTGCTCTGCTGAAGTTTTTTGTTGTGAGGAGCATGGAACTGAATGTTTCTGCTGCCTTTGCCATGACATGTGCCGTACATGGGTGTATCAGTGCCCTGGTGCGGTGGTTTTCCCTTTGTAACCGGTGGAAAATACTACATGTTTGCGAGGTAAAACTCACGAATTCACGACCCGGAATTTTTGCGACGCAAAAAAGAACCAGGCATGAAGTGTCATTTTACATCCCAAAGCGGTGTTTTCAGAGCAGAGACAGATCCAGTTGGGGAGATAAGGTATAAGGACGCGCCCTGACCTGCAAGAGACTTATTTATGTCATGTAGAATTGCGCTATTGGCTTTGCACAATTCCCACAATTTTCTGATATTTAAGGGTCAATCCGTTCTTTCCGTGACGGAAGTCTAGGACAATCGCAGCCCGGTTGATTTATGTCTGCGGCGTCTCATAGCTCAGTTTTGCATTATCGTGTTGGTGTTCATAAAGCAAATCCCTCACATTGCCCATCAACTTGGTGTCGCCTGCCGCGCCATTGACCCTGGCCCTCGCCCGGGTGTCCGCCTCGCTCACCTCAGTCCCGGTCGGCAGGACCTGAGCTACAAGGAGAAACACTGGCACGAGGCATGCTTCCTGTGCAACAAGTGTCGCATGTCGCTGGTGGACAAGCAGTTCGGCTCGAAGGCCGAGAACATCTACTGCGGCCCGTGCTACGACGCCCAGTTCGCCACCCGCTGCGATGGCTGCGGGGAGATCTTCAGGGCCGGTGAGTGGCGCCCGGCGAGCCCGGCTGCGCGCAGCTGTCTGAATCTGCGTGCACCAGATGCGGGGCTGTCTGAGTCTTTGTGCGCCAGATGCGGGGCTGTCTGAGTCTGTGTGCACCAGATGCGGGGCTGTCTGAGTCTTGTGTGCACCAGATGCGGGGCTGTCTGAGTCTGTGTGCGCCAGATGCGGGGCTGTCTGAGTCTGTGTACACCAGATGCAGGGCTGTCTGAATCTGCGTGCACCAGACGCGGGGCTGTCTGAGTCTGCGTGCGCCAGATGCGGGGCTGTCTGAGTTTGCGTGCACCAGATGTGGGGCTGTCTGAATCTGCGTGCGCCAGATGCGGGGCTATCTGAATCTGCGTGCACCAGACGCGGGGCCGTCTGAGTCTGCGTGCGCCAGATGCGGGGCTGTCTGAGTCTGTTTGCACCAGATGCGGGGTTGTCTGAGTCTGCGTGCGCCAGACTGGCAGGCTGGCTGGCTGGCTGGCTGGCTGACTGGCTGGCTGGCTGGCTGGCTGTCTGGCTATGTGAACCGGACGCGGGTTGGCTTTCTGCAGTGTCCGCTCAGCTGAGCTCTCCGCCAGAGACGCGCGCTGTCTGCGGGCAGTTAAGTGTCCTGGCAGAGGCAATGGTTGTCTGTGGGGGGCGGATCGGTCGAGTCGTCCGCCAGAGACCGGCTGTCTGCGGGCGGATGAGTTTTCCGACTCAGACACTGGCTGTCTGTTGCGGCAGCCCCAGCGTGTCTGTTCATCGGAAAGATTGCCTGCGGGCAGCGGCATTCCCTAACACAGACACTGGCTGTCTACAGGGGCAAGACGAGTTGAGCTGCCTGCTGGAGATGGGTCTCCTGACACTGACTCTGCCCGTTTGTGGTGGCATACTCGCCCGGAAAGTTTGCTGGCTGATTGCCGGTGCGGCCAGAATGGATGTATCTTCCCGCGTGCAACAATGACTGCGTTCATCTGCCCAAATTGGTTGCCAGGAACAATTTGCTTCTTAATCGGCTCTCTCATGATGGGGGAAAACATGCCGTTGCGCGTTGTCTGCTCGTGCTTCCAGCCATGTAAGCTGCCTGTCGCTCTCCAGTCATAAGTCGTCCCATGATATAGCTTAAATGGAGTCACGCGTCGCATTCGGTTTACCCGCTACATACTGCGCGGGTTTGTGGTACGAAGTCGCCTCTCGTTGCTCATGCGTCCTCATACGGCGGCTTGCGACGCGTAAGCAAGTTATCTGATCGCTACCATATATGCACATGTGGTGCACATGATGTCCCTTTCTGCGGTCGCGCGCGTATCTCTGTGTGAGCGCCAACTAGTGTTTGTTGGCCCAGATACGACGCACATATTCCGTTGTTGCGTGACACCCGTGGACGCCAGTCAGACGTCTCATCGCTACAGCCGGCCCGCTGAAGCTAAATCTAGACGCGTCCTGATCCGCTGAGCACGTCTTTCACGTGCTTCTGAGCTGGTTTTGCGTCAGGCATATGTCGCCAGCTCGCTGATCGCAGGGATGTGTCGCCAGCTCGCTGATCGCGGGGATGTGTCGCCAGCTCGCTGATCGCAGGCATGTGCCGCCAGCCCGCTGATCGCAGGGATGTGCCGCCAGCTCGCTGAACGCAGGGATGTGTCGCCGGTGATGCGGCACATCCCTGGCGGCATGTGTCGCCAGCTCGCTGATCGCGGGGATGTGTCGCCAGCTCGCTGATCGCAGGGATGTGCCGCCAGCTCGCTGATCGCAGGGATGTGCCGCCAGTGATGCGGCACATCCCTGGCGGCATGTGTCGCCAGCTCGCTGATCGCGGGGATGTGTCGCCAGCTCGCTGATCGCAGGGATGTGCCGCCAGCTCGCTGATCGCAGGGATGTGCCGCCAGTGATGTGGCACATCCCTGGCGGCATGCGCCGCACTCTGTCGGCTCCGGTTATCCCGGCCGAGTATGTGAAGCCTCAGCACGGTCCGGACACGTTACGCCAGTGTCTCGGCGACCCATCCGGAGCGGTGACGCGCGGCGACCGAGCCTGCCGAGCCAGCATCGCCGCAGGAATGAGGCCGCCAGAGCGCGGCGTCAGCCGTCGGCGCAGTGCGCCCGGCCCGCGGGACATGATGGCCTCCCGCCGTGAGTTTGACCCGCCGCAGGAATGAGGCCGCCAGAGCGCGGCGTCAGCCGTCAGCGCAGTGCGCCCGGCCTGCGGGACATGATGGCCTCCCGCCGTGAGTTTGACCATCGCCGCGGGAATGAGGCCGCCAGAGCGCGGCGTCAGCCGTCAGCGCAGTGCGCCCGGCCCGCGGGACATGATGGCCTCCCGCCGTGAGTTTGACCTTAGTGGTGAACGCGGACCTTTTCAGTTTAAGCAAGCGTTTCAAGTGGGACTGAGGATCTGAAAGCGAAGGGATGCGCGTCTGCCCTGAAATGTGTGATGCGGGATCGTACGAACCTTGAGAGGTTTGGGTCATCGCAGTATAGGTGGCGCCGTCGCTATAGGCAGCACTGTCGGCTGGCGACGCTTGGTTGCGCAGGTGGCGCTGACAGTCTCGTGATTGAAAGGCAAGCACACATTTGGATAATGTGCTTGGTTAGCTCCACCACCAACAGGGACAAGCCACGGCATCTATGGATAGCAACGATAAAATACTTGGGGATTTTATCTGATTCCCTGTTGACACCAGTCTTCAGGGCTTACAGCGCGGGCATTGTCTTGCAAAGACGTTTGTCCTGCATCGAGCTGGCACGCACCTAGGTTGCGTGCCAGCTTTCTGCTCTCGCACGGGGGGAGGAGCGGACGTTTCGTCTCGCGAGGCCCGCCTGTGTCAGTCCTCCCGCCGTAGTTTGTGTAGCTTGAGCCGTGGATGATAGAGCTATGACGTGTTTCCGCGCGGTGAACGCTGACTTTGGCCTCCGCCGCGGCTGCAGCCTCCTCTGTTATGGCTTCTCGTCGGCTGCCAGCGCTTCATCCACGTCTTCGCTGACCCAGTTCCCTCGTCCGCCGTCGTTGGCCGGTGGTAGCTCCGCCGCTCAGTCTCCATGACGCACGAGTTCATTAGGCGGTGAACGCTTGCCCTGTGGCCTCATCTCGAGGGCGGGCCGCCAGCTGGCCGCAGGACGGCGTTCCCAACATTGCGCGATGTGGGACCCAGCGGCATCGGCGGCGGCGGCGGCGGCGGCGGCGGCGGCGGCGGCGGCGGCGGCGGTGGCGGCGGCGGCCTGCGTCGTCGCCGTCTGGCCCTCTGTTGATCGTCGCCGTAAACATTGACGCCGTTTTCGCGGCAGAGCTCGCCTCTGGGTGGGCCCGGGGCGCCGGTGTGTCGCAGTTAGCCCGGGGGCCGACGCCCAGGTGCACGGCGCTGCGATCTCTGGCCAGAGCCCGCACAGCCGCAGGCAATCGAGCCGCCCCGACGCCCCGCTCGGCGGCCGCGGGACCTGCTGTTGGCTAAGCTGAGGTGGTCGCTTTGTGGCGGCGGAAGTGATCACGTCAGGGGCTGGCCGCTGTGTCACCTTGGTCGTCATCAGCAACGGCATATGGAGGAGCTCGGACCCGACGAGGGTGAGCAGGACCTGTGTGTCGCGGCTGGGACGCTTGGTTTGCTGATATGCGAACCTACCAACGTGAACGCGGCGTTTTAGCTTTGGGGTTGTTCAGCGGTCTTGGGGATATTTTAGCTCAGTTTATTTTGTTAAGACTCACCGTAGTTAATTCATCTTCGTGTCCTGAATGCACTGCACAGACTGCTAGCCACTGAACCAAACGCGCTCTGCCATCTTTGGGCTATGGCAACTACGTGGATTGTATAGATGGCGCTAGCGAAGCATGGTAGATATCGGTATAGGTTGTTAGAGACGCTACTAGGAAACGACGATGTCGTAATGCCAGGACCAAGTATGGCGCGGCTCCATAAACCACTGGAGGAACGCCCATGTTCGCCATTCGCTGCGCCTCCGTGGCTGAGCAGGTACATTCCATCTGGTGCGATCACCGGCTCGGCTCGCATGCCTCACGTCGGAGATCAGCACTCTTCAAAAACGTTCGCTAGCAGTATTGTATTTCCATGCACGTGGCATTCGAAGGTGGCCCGGGAATGCGCGTTTAAAATGTGTTGGATATACACTGGGGTAGGCCATCGCCCACGTTAATGACAGCCGGAGGTCAAGGACTCACCTCCTGAGCGCGTTCGTAAATCGGACGCTAATGACAGCCGGAGGTCAAGGACTCACCTCCTGAGCGCGTTCGTAAATCGGACGTTAATGACAGCCGGAGGTCAAGGACTCACCTCCTGAGCGCGTTCGTAAATCGGACGTTAATGACAACCGGAGGTCAAGGACTCACCTCCTGAGCGCGTTCGTAAATCGGACGTTAATGACAGCCGGAGGTCAAGGACTCACCTCCTGAGCGCGTTCGTAAATCGGACGTTAATGACAGCCGGAGGTCAAGGACTCACCTCCTGAGCGCGTTCGTAAATCGGACGTTAATGACAGCCGGAGGTCAAGGACTCACCTCCTGAGCGCGTTCGTAAATCGGACGTTAATGACAGCCGGAGGTCAAGGACTCACCTCCTGAGCGCGTTCGTAAGTCGGACGTTAATGACAGCCGGAGGTCAAGGACTCACCTCCTGAGCGCGTTCGTAAATCGGACGTTAATGACAGCCGGAGGTCAAGGACTCACCTCCTGAGCGCGTTCGTAAATCGGACGTTAATGACAGCCGGAGGTCAAGGACTCACCTCCTGAGCGCGTTCGTAAATCGGACGTTAATGACAACCGGAGGTCAAGGACTCACCTCCTGAGCGCGTTCGTAAATCGGACGTTAATGACAGCCGGAGGTCAAGGACTCACCTCCTGAGCGCGTTCGTAAATCGGACGTTAATGACAGCCGGAGGTCAAGGACTCACCTCCTGAGCGCGTTCGTAAATCGGACGTTAATGACAGCCGGAGGTCAAGGACTCACCTCCTGAGCGCGTTCGTAAATCGGACGTTAATGACAGCCGGAGGTCAAGGACTCACCTCCTGAGCGCGTTCGTAAGTCGGACGTTAATGACAGCCGGAGGTCAAGGACTCACCTCCTGAGCGCGTTCGTAAATCAGACGTTAATGACAGCCGGAGGTCAAGGACTCACCTCCAGAGCGCGTTCGTAAATCGGACGTTAATGACAGCCGGAGGTCAAGGACTCACCTCCTGAGCGCGTTCGTAAATCGGACGTTAATGACAGCCGGAGGTCAAGGACTCACCTCCTGAGCGCGTTCGTAAATCGGACGCGGCCGTGGCGAGATGAAGACAATGGCGTCGTAACATACAATACGCTTGAGGTTACTGCTAATGAAGGTTGGTTTTCAGTGCCCATGGCTGGTGCAGCGGTCGTCTGTAGCTCAGCACTGCATCGGTGCTGGTTTCATGCGTCATGTATAGCACACAAGGCATTTGGTGACGGTGGACAACATGGTTTCCTGGAACCATCCGCCAACTTCCACCATTTGAGATGCCCGATGTTTGCACGGCTAGGTTTGGAAGATGCTCTTTTCAAAGTCAGCATATGCAACGAAGTCATGCCTGTGCCGCTTGCAGCAGCTCAGGTGGCGTTTCCGGGCATGACCACACGACCAAACGGTCGCGGGATTAGAAAAGCCTCGGACTTGAGCTCTTGTTTGTGTTGTGCTGGCTGACTGAGCTCGCAGCCAGCCAACCAACATGTCTGAAAGACTGTCCACTTGGCTGTCCGTTCCGGTACAGGGTGTCACTGCCCGCGTGGCGCGTGACCAGTTTGTCCGTTTGTCCGTGTCCTTGGTGCTCTGAGCGTCGTTTCGAGACAAATAACGGAATGAATAACGAGAAACGCAGACGGGAATGCAATGAGGCGGCGTGCCCACCGTGGTCGCACTGGTCACCCATTTGCGGCTTGCGCGGTCGAGGGCTCGTGTCCATTTTTGCTTCCCGGCCTGGACGGTGGACGCTGCGGCCGCGGCGGTGCAGCCGGGCTGCTACAGGAACGACCCGTTCCGCCGTGGTCGGTTGTGGTCTGCCGTGGTCGGTTGTGGTCTGCCGTGGTCCGCCGTGGTCTGCCGTGGTCCGCGGTGGTCCGCTGTGGTCCGCTGTGGTCCGCCGTGGTCCGCCGTGGTCTGCCGTGGTCTGCCGTGGTCCGCGGTGGTCCGCTGTGGTCCGCGGTGGTCCGTTGCGGTCCGCCGTGGTCCGCTGGTGGTCGGATTCGGCGGCTCCTGGCGTCCGACTGGTCTCTGCGGCCGCGGTAAAGCAGTCACCGGCAGCGCGACTATTACGTGGCACTGGATCAGTTTCGGAGTACGAAGATTATGCCAATCGTGAACGAGCTCACGTAAACTGATATTTGGTACGCGTGTATTGATGTATGTAAAATGATGCTTATTGCAATGTTTTGGAACGGGAATATTCTAAAGAAAACAGATTTTGCAGCGATATAGCATATTTAGAGAAACCTTCCCTAGGCTGAAATATCTGACGTCTGTTTGTTCATTTGCCATGCAGGCTGCATTTAGGTTGTGTAGAAAGTTGTATGATATGTTATATGTTATATGTTTTTCTCAGTGTTTTCTGCTCGTGAAGGAAGTAAAGATGTCTGAATTATGGATCGCTTTAATGTCGCAGGAGGACAGCGCGAACTAGTACCAGGGTTTAATGTTGGATACAGGGGTATGGACTCGCTTCAGGTATTGTTCTTGAGCTGTTCAGAATTAGATTCCACATCCCAGGTTCCACAAAATCTATTTTTGATTTAGGTTACTTGAACGAAAACTTGTTATGTTTCTTGATACCTTATTGAGAGGATAATGCATGCTTTTTAGCAGCTAAGACCGTCACGAATAATCGTATCCTAATGCAGCTCTGCGAAATGAAATTGTAAGCTCAAGCTGTAAAAGCCGATTCATTTTATCTCTGTATTTACGTCAGCTATGTGTTCAAAAATCAGCTTGACTGCATCAACACCTAGTTATGTATGCTTGCATTTTTTTCCTATTTTACGACACGTTTCTTTCTGTGCGTTTTTGCGTCGCAGTAACTGCTGTTTGAAAGTGTTTTGGTAGCAAAAGTATCTGAGAACTTGACAGCGGCAGTTCGGATTCACCGGCAATGGCACATGTTTATTGCCTCCAGATGACTTTCGATCAAAACGAACTGCGTGCCCTGGGGAAGAAACGTGCATTATTGGGGATGACGGCGACATTCTATGCTGAAAAGAGGCGTCCTCCCCTGCTGCGTCGTACCATGACGATAGATCAGGGTTCACCAAATATGACATATTTTTAACCCAAGTCTTTTTTAAAGTCGGTCTGAATTAGCCCCGCTGCGAGCGTTGCAGCCGATGACAAGTAGTGCAGTCTCCAGTAGTACCGGCGCCGCGGCCTGTCTGCCTGGAGCCGCGTCTTCGCCGTGGCGCCGCTGATCACGTGCGCACGAAACGTTACGGCACTCGGTGGGTTCGGGCTAGTCACGTGACCTCTGGAGTTTTGAGTATATGGAGCGTCCGAGCAGGTCACGTGGCGGGGGCGGGTGCCAGTCGGACGTGCCTGTGATGGGAGCGCCGCTCTAGTGCGCCGGGGGCCGGACATGCCTTCCGTCCCCCGCGCCAGGTCTGGCCAGGGCGCGATCGCCCGTCACTGGAAGACAGAGAACCTCCTCCGATGATTCACTCCTCGCGAGCAATGCCACTCCGGGACGTCTGGTCGTATAAGATGAAAGATGCTGTTTTGTCACCTGTGACGGCTGCACATTGGCCTATGACGTCACGTTATGACGTCATGCTGTGGTTAGTGGGCACGGAAGACCATCGAGGTGGCCGTAACCGTAGCTGGGTAACCGTCGCGATGCCCCCGTCCCCATGCACTCACGGAACATGGGCGCCATATGACCATCGTAGTCGGTGTGCCCCGGAGCCCAAATCATCATCACCGACGGAACATACAGTAGTTATGGAGCATATAGCCATTACTGCATCTCGCCTCGCTACTTTTTCACTGACATTGTATATCCACGAGTGGGCTATCGGGACCAAGCCACTGAAAGACATTGAAAACCCCAAGGTCTGTGTTGTTTCCACTTCGTTGTAATGAAAGTGACGCTTCATTCAAATTTTGCCTCCCTGATCCGGTTTTGGATCGGGGGTCCGGCTTTGGATCGTTATCGAGTCCATTTCCACGAACCTGCTCATTCTGTAATGGACGCTCAAGATAGTACAATCGAAAGAACGAACTGACGGAACGAAATGAAGTATGTCGGTTTCCTCAATGCATGTATCTCTTTGAACGTCTTATTTCTACTCTTGAACTCTTGGAACGGATGGCTGAATTACTGATAAGCTTGCTTGTGTTCCGGCCTCTGTTTTGTGAGACAGGGGCTCCTGATGAAACTGGCTGACTCGAGCGAGAGGAAGTCTCAGTCCGCTTCTCCTTCCATTCATGAGCGAACGTACAGCCTCTGGGTGGCATGCGATTGGGCGCCTCTGTGATGAACTGATGTGGTCTGACCTTCTGCCGGTGGGTAGTTCTGCTGTCAGAACGTGCTCTTGAAACACCTCTCGGGTGTTTTTCCCCCGGCGACATCTTCTTTTTGACGTCACAGATTCGCCGAGAGCCACCGTGTTATCCTCTCAATGAGCGAGACCGGTGCGCCGGGCTCGTGGCCCTCACATGGCCGACTGCCGACTAGTCACGTGACCACTCCCCGCCGCAGAGGAGGGTGGAACCTGTCGGGGGCAGCGAAGCTGACCTCGGGCAGATGACTCAGGGCCGACAGACGCTATATTCCTGAGCCGGGTGCGGGGCGCACCACGTGCGCTTATTTGGGGAAGTGGCGTCACGGGCCGCGCCTGACGGCCACCTCCTCTTCCGGGCGGCAGCAGGACAGGACTCGGAGGGCCGGCCGGCCGCAGCGGCGGCGGCGATGGCGGCGGCCGGCGCCCGGGACTGGCTCGTGAGCGTGTGAGGCCCACAGTCTGAGAGCTCGCTCTGCTTAGTGTCGAGTGCCGAGAGATTAGTGGCCTGACCGTGTCTGGAGAAGCAAAAATAGCTGTAGCTGATGCCGGGGCGATTACGACTTGCGGAAGGAGCGAGTTTAACGGCGAAACATGAGGTCAGCAGAGCATTTATGTGCAAGAGAACATAGCACAGCCGGAGTAGCAGCGCCTTATAAGGAGCTGCTGGTCTTCAAATACTGACGGCTTCACTCAGGACCGGTTTGTCTCCGTCGGTGTGTCCGCCGCTGGGGGAGGGAGCTCATCGATACCCCAGTGCCGGCGATGGCTTCCGCCCGTCCGGCGTGGACACAGACAGCTCTCCCCCTCCCGCCGTCCCCGGCTGCCGTGCCGACGCGCCGCGAGCGCCTCCTCGTCTCCCGCGGTGGCAGCGGCGCGGCCGGTCCGGCCTGCAGCCGACGCAGCCGGCCGGACCGCCGCGATCCGACCGACGCGCCCAAATAAGGCTGCACTCCAATTGGTGGGGCGGATTAGCGGCGGGCGGCGGACGCCATATGAGGCGCGGACCGGCACCCGCCGTGCTCTGACGTAGCGCTCGTAAGGGCGGTGACGTGACGCCGTGTCCATAGTCGGAGCAGGGCGGCAGAATGAGCTCCAACAGCTCATGCCGCGCTTATGCGATAATTGGACGGCGGGAAGTGGTGACGGAGCATTGCGTAAGGCAGCGTGGGCACGGGCGCGGGGCGCACCCATGATAATGTTCACGTGCTCGCCGGTGCCGTTGCCGTGAATGGTCGACGGGCGCGCGCATCGAGAATAAATAATAAGCGACTGCCCTCGTGATGATGGTAGCCATGTAGAAACGTCTGTCGTTTATGTACATCATTGACTTTCAAGCGTATACAAGATCGGTCAAGCATACATCTTGGCCCGATCGGAGGGAGAGACCAGCGAATGACGAGCAACCAGGTCGGCCGCGCGACGGGCTCGCCACGTTGTCATTGTTGGCCGCGCGAGGTAAGTTGTCTGGGCGCCCGGATGCCCAACAGGTCGCTGGTGGGAGTGAGGGTCAAAAGAGTGGACTGGCTGAAGACGGCTTGTGCGGCGCGCGGGAGATCTTCCGTATCGCGCCTCTCAAGTTACAATGTTTCTGGTTGGAATGGGAATGACGCGTGTTCAGTTTATGAGACGGACGTGCACGGAATTGTTTAAGCTGTGCTGCCTAAAGATCAGGAACAGGTAACTTCATAGCAGGTATCTTGATGGAGCCTCGAAGTCCGAACTGGTCGAGGTCGGTGTCCCAAGGGAGGCGTGGCGCGCCGATCGATACCGACGCCGACCGATGGGGCACGGCTTCACTGAAGACCGTCAGGTCACTGGCGAACGAGCATGCCAAGAGTTTGAACTCAGTATGCCAGGCATCTCTAGCTATGCAACGCCATAGGATGAAGCTAACTTTCCAGAGTTGGCGAGCGGGGCAGCTTCTTCCTGTGCATCCCTCCTCTTCAATCCGTCAGCCCAGTAGCTCAGCCCAGACAGATCATGCTCCTTTGGTGTCGAAACACTGCATTCCTTAGATAGTGAGAGGATGGAGGAAATTCTTTGAATTTCAGCATAGCACGCCTTCTGCTGACTTCACTACGTCATTTCTCATCCCTGTGCTGTCACTCGCATGTGAAGGACATGTTGAAGTGATCTGTGAAATACGCAATGCAGCACACACTTTCTCATTCAATTCATTAATATCACAAAGCTCAGCCATGACGAGTTTCAAAAGCATTCCTTTCGCCTCTAAACCCTACAATCCGAATGCCGATCAAACAATCTGAATATCCGAGGTCTCAACTAACTGCGCAGGTGCCTGTCCCTGGCGGCACCTTTATCGGGACGCACGAACGCTTCCTTCCAAGGACGCGTGCCGGCGACACATTAGCACACGTCCAGGTCCCGCGCTCCCAGCGCACCCACGCCTTGCCCGAAATGCGATGGCCTACGGTACATGGGGATGGGGGCCGGCGCCGCCCCAGTCGGCTGACTGCCGTTCGGGCCCCGCCCTCAGCCTGTGGCCCATGGTGCGCCGGTCCTCCCGCCAGCGACTGCAGAGCGCCGATGTGACACCCGCGCACCGCTGCACCGGGCATTCGGGCGGGCCCCGCCCTCAGCCTGTGGCCCATGGTGCGCCGGTCCTCCCGCCAGCGACTGCAGAGCGCCGATGTGACACCCGCGCACCGCTGCGCCGGGCATTCGGGCGGGCCCCGCCCTCAGCCTGTGGCCCATGGTGCGCCGGTCCTCCCGCCAGCGACTGCAGAGCGCCGATGTGACACCCGCGCGCCGCTGCGCCGGGCATTCGGGCGGGCCCCGCCCTCAGCCTGTGGCCCATGGTGCGCCGGTCCTCCCGCCAGCGACTGCAGAGCGCCGATGTGACACCCGCGCGCCGCTGCGCCGGGCATTCGGGCGGGCCGGCCTTCAGGGGACGGGGGCGCACCGCGTGCACCGCCGCCAGCGCCGCCGGCCGCCTGGCGGCGCGCAGCGGAAGCTCTGCCGTGTCTTCTGCTGCAAGCGAGCGGCGAAGCAGAGGTTTGTCGGCGTGCGATAGGCGAGGTAGTCACAGCCATGGCGTCCGGTATCGTTGAGAAGGTGGAGAAGTGGACAGTCCGCGAGGAGACCAAGACGGAGAACGGCCACACCAAGTACAAGAAGGAGGAAGAGCGTACCACGGAGGAGACCAAGGACGGCGGGACCAAGCGCAACACGGAGACCACCAAGGAGTTCTCCACCACGCCGGCCTCCAGTCGCTGCATCGAGGACAAGAGTTCCTCCTCCACCACCACCTCAAAGACAGATGGCGAGGACAAGAAGGACGCCTACATCCTCAGCGACATCGACCCGAAAGAAAACTTCTATTGCGTTCTCAATGGAAAATGCCTACTCAAAGACCCCAAGAAAAAAGGTATTTACCTCAAACTTTTGGCTAATATCAACGCAGTGTGTTTAAAGGGGGCACCGAAGCACGTGCATCTCTGGTTATTTTGTTTCATGGGTAAATAAGCACGTGATCGAGCGTGGGCACGAGAACGCAAGAGCATCAAATACTACATAAAATGCGCATAGCACGTTGAACATTAGGGGAATGGGCTTCCCGGGCCTCACGCCATGCGTTTTGGAAAATTTAGCACAATGCGTACGGTGGTGCATGGAAAGAAGCGACTCAAAGTACCTGTGGGCCGTGCCCCCGCCCTCCGCCCCTCCTCCAAAAAAACGGGCAGACTGCTTGTCTCCCGGTAATGAATGTCGACAATGAAAAAACTAAGATAGACATACAAATGTATGCAGGTTGAAAACACATGCCGTTATACGCCGTGCAAGAAGTTCGGCGCGCCTATGGCGCGCAAGAATGTCCGGAAAAATTTAAGCTTCACTCCTCCCCTCCCTTTGTTCCGAAATGATCATGAAGGACAATTTTTGATGGAACAACTAATGTAGACGGGAGGGACGTTTATTGAAAAAGGGTCCGTGCTGTGAATTTCATTACATGCTGGCTTCGGGACGACGGCCTTGTCAGCGTGCTAGAAGCTTCAGATATACTTTATCGATCTACTGATAGCGTCTGGTTATGTATGCACTGTCAGCTTAATGTCTCGGACCTGTGGACTGACGCTGTGGTATGCCATTCATCATGGCGTTACATCAGCTCAGCACCGCATCATTAGTTGTGGGCACGAGTGGACCTGACGGGCGGCGGCGGTGGCAGCAGCGGTCACTTCCGCTTCCGCCCAGCCGGCCGGCATCGGCCCAGCCGTGACCTGACCTGACCTCTCACTGCCAATGGCCGCTCGCCCAGCTGGCCATTGACAGCGAAAGTTCCATCGACAGTGAAGCTCTGTAGTGTCAAAAATCCTCATGCACTGAGGGATGTAAAAGTTCCGATGGACAGGTGTCATCACTTGCACCGTGCCTCCACACGCGGGTTCCGTCAAGAGCCGTTTCCGTGCCGCCGTCTGGACGACATTTCTTCTCCGTAATCCCTGGGGCGGCCGGCGCCGGCGCTGCGACGTCTCAGCCACTTCGCGGACGCCCCGGGACTAATGAACGGGCCGGCACCGCGGCGGCGGCGGCCGTGGCGCCTGCAGGGCGCTGGCTCATCAGCAGTCGGGTCGCACCGCCGCCGAGGCCGCCCCGTGACCCGGGCCGGGTGCACGTGGCCGCCCGCCGCGACATATACGGGCATGGCGCGGCGCGGCCACCTTTCTCCGCCTGGCGCCGCCGCCGCCGCGCGCCCCGTCGTGGACGGCAGCGACGCGCCGTCCACGACGGCCGTCGACAGCCACATCGTGCCGTCCCTCCGCGGGCCCGAGTTGCGCGCGGAGGACCTGATAATTGGGGATGCCGTGCCCCTCGCCGCCGCCGACGGGGGAGCGAGCGGCAGCGGTGTCATTGTCTCCGCTCGCGCCGGACGAGTGGTTGGGCGGCCGGCGACTGGACTGGACCGCTTCTGTGCTGCCCTGCCACCCCTCCCCACCCGGCGGCGCGGGCAGGCTCCTGGAATCAGCAGCGGTCGATGTGGTCTGGATCCCGGGTCGATATGCCATCCAAGCGGTCCTGGTGAGAGCCCTGTTTTCGCCTCGGTCACGGGTCGCCCAGCCCGGCCAGCGCAGGCGTCCTGCGCCTCACTGCTGACGAGTCAGGTCAGGGCAGGAGGTTCCGCCGCCGGCGGGTTAGGCCGGGTCAGGTCGGGTCAGGTCAGGTTAGGGGGCTCCGCCGCCGGTGCCGTGACTCCCGCTGATCGGTCGCGTCCGCTGTCCGCGCGTCGCGTGCCGTTGGCCGGCCGGCGTGACGGACGCGCGCGTGACGCACGCCGCGCGCAGCAGCGGTGGATCGCCCCCGTCGCTCGGCAGTGGCGTGCCCGGTGCCGGATTGGCGCGCGGGACGGCACGAGACGCCCGGCCCCCGATGATGGTCCGGGCTGTGTAGACATGTGTAATGTGTCGGGTCAGGTCGGGTAGGGTCCGGTCGGGTTATCAGACATCGCCGGGCCGATGTCAGCTCTCAGCGGTGCCACCTCACATCAGACGTGTTCTGAACTATGCTTGCCCAAGCCGCTTGTACACACGGCCCAAATGCTACTGTAACGTTCATCACGCACTTTTGGGCAACACTCGACATAGCTAGCTGCACACCTGTGCATGCTTCGCGTTGCATTGCTTCGTGTACGTAGACACACATACAGGCGCAACAACGGCTTTGCTGCTATCTAGGCAGTTCAATATAAGTTCAACAGTTCTTCAGTCTTTTTTATTGGAGGGTGTCACTGATGTCATCGACCAAACCTGTCCTCGCGTCGCGATAGGTGTATGATAGGGCCGTACACGCGAACTGAGTGGATCATGTTTTGGATTTAACCCGTCAACCTTCATCCGTTAGGTGATATGTTAACGCCTGTAGCATTCGAATGTGCCAGACCACCTTGACAGCATGCACGGGATTATCTTACCTTGGCCTAGTGCCAGCTGTGCTCGCTACTCACGGAGGCTGGTTAGCTGGGTAACTTTATGACGGCAATGCCGTGCTATTTCTGCCGCCCGAACTACAATAAACAATTCAGGGCAGGGTAGATCAGCTTCCTTTCGTCATAGTTTGCTGTCATTGGTGTTGACGTTAGTTGACATGCTGGGATCCGGATGACTTCACTGGCTGCAGTCTACGCTCCAGCGAGTCCTTTGGCGCCCCTGCGCCTTGTAGGGGTAGAACCTCAGTCGCGACGTCATGAAGGGAGGTCGTCCTCCTTCTGTGGGATGCTTCACGTTCGTGGCTGCGCCTGCCCGAACGCCATAAACCAGCGCGGGTCCTCACAACTGGGGTGTTTCGTGGACTGGCTTCCGCCGGCTCTCAGTGGGTCAGAAATATTGCAGCAGCTACGCAAATGGATGTAGGGACGTTTTCGGGAAAGCCGTGGATTGGTAATGTGGCCCGTCACATAGCCGGCCACGGTGACCTCTGTCGCGGCGACCCCGGCAACGAGCCGAGTCTCTGGTGGCCGTTGACCGTCCCCTACCGAAGCCCGCGGCCTAGCGGCGGCCCGGGGCGACTCCGGGGCCGGAGCTTGTGCGCCGACCGTGCTGCTTCCCTGACCTCTGCCGGGTGCCTGGGTGCGGCGCCGGGGTCCTGACGCCCGCGACCCGTAGCGGCCCGGGGCGGCGCTGCGCCGATGACCCCGTGACCCCCAAATCGGAAGCGCGGCCACGCCCCGTCGTCGGTGACCCTGCCGGCCCCGAACCAGCCATCGGGCCGCTCCCAGTCGGCCGGGGACTCACCATTGATTTTGCCGACGAACTGTCGGCGCGAGAGGCCGCCGCTTTTAGCCTCGGGGCGTGGCCGGGTCAGGGCTGGGTGTCGCCGGGCCCGGTGCGGACGGCGGCGGCGGCGGAGATGCGATCCAGCGCCACATGTGTGCCGGTGACGCCCGTCCCACGGAAATGCGAGGCCCACCAATGCCCACGAAACTGCCTCCGTCTTCATTCAAAGGAACATATATATCCGATTTGCTGCCAGTGTGCGGCAGTGCTCCTTGTGTGGCGACAGTCGTCACCATGTGTATGAATGCCTCAGTTGGCATGTTTATGTTACGCTCAGAGCCGTGCCCTCCGATGATATCCCGACTGTTGAGCTTGTAGTGCTCAAGCGAATTTAATACGACCCATCACATCTCAGCGGGCTTCTATCCGGGGTGCGGCGAGGGCGTGGCCGATACCGGAGCTCACGATGCCTTTGGGCCTCGGACGTGGTTGGCTGCCATCTGGCACGGGTCAAGGTCACGCGCCGCCGCAGGGAGCTGATATTCAGCGAGAGTAGCCTGGGCCTGCAGTCACCAGGCACCTGAGCTTACAATTGTGATGGACGGCTGCAATCAAGTGCTGTGTCATGGATGTGCCTGGTGCCGGGTGGAAAGTGGTGGCCATCACGCGGCTCCGAGCCGCTGGCGTCCGGCACCGCGGCTGGTCCGTGGCTGGCCAGCCTGGTGTTGTGGTGCCTGCGGGGCATTCTCGTGGCAATTGGGCTGATTCCCGCCGACTGGCGGCAGTCTCGGTGGCGCTCCGTGGGTAATCTGGGGCATTCGCCGCGTCTAAGAGGCGTCCTTTCGCCGAAAATGACCTTCGACGGCATTTTGGGCGCGGGAGCGGTGAAAGGCTGTGCTGAATTATGACAGTGAGGCCCGCAAATGGGCAGTCGCGTCACTTAGCGCTCCCACGAGTGCGCGGCGGCGCCCCTCGGGTTTCCGTCGGTCACGGGCCGGCTGTCGCTGCGTCACTCCAGCCGCGTCAGCGCCGGCGATCATAAACACCCCATTGTCCAGCCGGGCGCTTGATGCCCGGCGATCTGCGGCCGGCGGTCGTCCGCGCCGCCTGCTGTCTGGCCTGACCGCCAGGTGGTGCCGTCACTGCCGCCTCCACCGCCCCAGCTGGGCGGAGGGCCGCCCGCCTCGCCCGGCCCCCACCTCCCGCCGGCCGTCTGTCTGCGGCCTCGCCGCTTGCCGCGCTGTCGCCGCGTTCCACGCCATATTTGTCGTCGCGCGGCGGCGGCGCGCCCTGACACGGCCCCCCGGCGCGCGACAAACCGGCGACGTAACGTTGTGAGGCGCGCGAGGCGTCGCTGCCGGTGGCTCCGGAGGCGTCGCGGCGGACGGCGTGAGTCAGACCGAGCGGGCTGAGAACGCGAGCGGCCCTGAACCTCCGGCGGCAGGGCTACGCTGAGTGTGCCACCTGCGCACCGGTGCTGCACCCGGTCGGCTAGGCACGTTCTGACGGTCGGACCATTACCCGGCGCGTGCCGGCGCACTCGGTCCGTCGCCGGGTCCCCCCACACTGCGGCCGTCGTGCAGGGCCGTTCAGATCTCTCCCAGGGGCCGCGGCTGCCGCGCCCGAGCGCCGGTTGACGCTCCTGCGAACCGGGCGGCCGCCGGCAAGCCGTCAGCTCGCGGCTGTGAGGCGCCCGGCCGACGCGCGCCCGGCGCGGTCCGCCCGACACCACGTGAGTCGGCCGTTAATAATGGAGGGCGGCGGTCGATGGTCCGCCCAGCCGGCAGGCGCGCGGGCCGCCCTCAGGTACCGGCCGACCGGGCTTAACGCCGAGCCGTGCAACACCCTTGATCGGCGGGACGAACAGACGCCATCACGGCCCATCGCCCCGCTATCAGGGCCCGACCGCCCGGCCGCCCGGCGGCCCGCTGGCCGGCCGTCGCGGTGCGGCGCACTCGGCTCCCGTTGCGACGAAGCGCCCGCAGCTCACCGTGCGGCTGACCGGGTGCTTGTTGTGTGTATCCCGGATTGAATCCCAGCATTCCTGATCAAGACGCGATATTTTTAATGTTATGAAATAGCCGTCTCAGTACATGTTTGCTGTCGGATCTGGCACCGCATAACCCAAACAATCGGTGGGCTGCACCCGGTGCCGTGCTCCGTGCGAGACGCATCAGGCGCTCACAGCGCCCCGGGGTGGGTCACCCTCAGTCCCCGGCCCTGCCGAGCCGGCGGCGGTGACGCACCGATTTTGACGGCGCCGTCGCCGTCAAAACATCTGCGCTGGCTCTCAAGGTCGGCTGTGTTGCCGCGGGGCGTGCCGGGCGGTCGGGCGGCGGTGCGCGCGGCCGCGGCTGCCGAGGTGGACCGCGACGGCTCCCGGTCTCCCCCGAGGCCGATCTGGGAGCTCAATTTTTGGAGTGGAATGTCAACATTGAAACGCTTGGGCGAGGATGTGGCATGGGGCCTGACTCAACTTCCTCAGACTGACGGCCTCCGTTCGTCACAGGCGGTAGTGGTGCATGCGCTGTTTGTATAACAGTAGCTAGGAGCCAGCGAACGTTGCCAGGTTTCCCCGTGAACGTTTGCAGCTCTTCTGATGCCCGTCGGCAACAGGTGTGTGCGGTCTCGCCCCGACACCATTCCACGCCACGACAGGTGCGGGGCCGTCTGGGCGGCGGGACCTCAGGTGACCCGGTGGAGGGCGGCCAAAGGGGGGACGACCGGCCACGGGTTTTTGTGGGTCGCCCGGGCCAGGAGCCCATGCATTCCGAGGTGGTGAGCTCATCCATGATGTCACCCGGTCTTCGCCCTCGGCCGGAGAGTTACAGGCTGTCAGGCGGGCGGTACACACCGGGGTTAACAGAGCGCGCAGGCGGGCGGCGCGCCGGACTACGACGGTCCGGCCCGGCCGGTGTCCGTGCTCCCGTCAGGGTCGTCAAATGTCGCTCCGTCCGGGAGGGGGCTGCAGCTGACGGCACCAGGCGCCGCAGGCGGAGGGTGCGGCGCGCTAACGGACCGCTGTGGCTGCTGAGAATGGACTCACCCCCTGGTGCTTCGACAGCTTGTTCGCCTCGGTCAGCGCCCACGGCTGTTGCGTCACGCGCTCAGCACTCCGCGGCTCGTTCGCCGTCTGCCGACCGAGACCAGCCGGTCTGCCCGCGAGCGCCATCCCCTCCCAACACCGCAGACTAGCGGGGCTGCATGACTCGGGACTTGCTCGCAGAGCTCTATGTCGCCATCGGTAGCACTGCATCTCTCCTAGGCTTCCCCCGTCACGTGTCTGTGTCACGGCCTCGCTGCCGTGACTGCCTTGTCTTGGTGGTGATCGCCACACCTGAAGCGTGATCCGTCTGCTGGGTCTGATGCCCGCCGGGGTCTGGGTGGCTGCGACTCACGATCACCCGCGAGTGATGGCGGGCGTCGGGCGGTGCGGGATCCTGCCGTGATCCGGAGGCCAGACGGCGCGTGCAGGGGAGGGGAAGTGTCGGCCGCGAACTGGTGGCCGGTGTCGATTTGGCACAGGCTCGGTGGGGCCAGCGAGGGGTGGAGAGGACAAACGCCCCCCGGCGGCGCGGCCCGCCGCTCTGTGACGGCGAGGTCGGCCGGATGAAGTGCTGGTCGTCACGCTCGTGATGAGTCTGACGGAAGAGTCAACATTCCAGCGGCGCTTACCGCCGGCTTGTGATACTGGCCCGCCGCATCTGAGCGGAGGCCAGGGTGCGACCTGGCCGACCGCGACAGGTCAGGCTCGGAGCGCGTCAGGACCGCACCTCCGCTCTCCTTCCAGGCCGCGGTCCGCCACGCCGGCTCAGCAGGCGGTGCGCGTTCCCCTCGACGGCGGTCCGCTCCTGTGATTTGACCGGCCGACCTCCCTCGTGCTGTTCATATCGTCACCCACCGTGTTTGGCTGCGGCAGTTCGATCGATTCGGGCCGGTCGCCTGCGGGCTCCTGATTGGAACGCTCCGGCGCCGGTTTGCTCAGGGCGGGCACTGATTGAAGCGCCGCACACAGGCGGGCGCAGTCGTTTGTTCAGAGTCTGGCGCGGCGCGGTGCCGTGTCGTGGCGCAGCTGCAGTCGCGGGCCGCGGCGCAACACGAGCTTGGTGGAACAGCCACGCTGGTCGGAGCACGAGCGATCCGACCTTTACTCGGATCCGACGTTTATTCGGACGTCGGCGAGATACGCGCGTAAAACCACAGCACGCGTTCGTCGCGGGTGAAGGTTGCCGTTTCTCTCTCTCTCCCCGAAATGCGTGTTGTCGGCGGTTGGTTCCCCTGGGGATGAATGCATTGGAAGCTCCGTTGTCAGCCCACCGGTGAGCTGAATGCCTCTCGCCGTCGCGTCGAAAGCTGTTGAAAAATTACCAAGCCATTTCCAGAACAGGACGAGTCCTGCTCACAGAAAGGAAAGGTTACCCCTAAACCGCTCACACAGCGAAACCGCTGGCGGCATGTTTTGAGTGGGTTCTGTACGGCATAAACGTCTCTCCTAGAGGTGCTGGAGATTATTTCTGGTCGTCCACAGCTCGCAGAGGCATCGGCTGCAAAAACAGACCGTGCCGATCGGAACAACAATTGTGGACGCGTTTTACATATCGGCGTCTGCGGCCGGTGAATGCCAGAGCGGCCCGCCCCTGGGATGCCGTCTGGACGGGCGGGCCGGGCGGCGCTGCATACAGAGCGACCGGGGACGGCCGACACGACCCCGACGACAACACGGGCTGTGGGTTGGTCCGCCGCGGTGCAGACGAACGGGCCGTGGTTGGCCGCAGCGGTGGGAGGAGCGGTCGGCCGGGCTCCCTGTCGCCTACCAGCAGTCATTGGCAGTCATCGCATGGCCTGGCACGCGTCATGTTATTTGCCTCAAGCATCCACAGGGGCTCCCTCTGTCTATATCGAGGCGTGCCGAACGGCGCCTGCGAGGAGCTACCGCTACAATAGCTGGCGTTATTTGAACTGGCGGCGAGCTCGCGGTTGGTTGTTCGACCGCTCGCCCGGCGGGCCATTGTTGGTGGAATGAGCTCCCCTCCCCTGCGCCGCTCCTCCGTCCAGGCCCTTTGTTCACCGGGCGAGCCCTGACGCAGCACCCGCTGTCGGTCGCCAGCGCGCCGTGGCTGCAAGGTTTGGCCACCGCCGGGTGGCTCTCGTCCCGCCGCGTAAACCGGGCTTTTCTCGGACGCCGGCCGTCTCGCCGGCGCCGCTGCGGCCTCGTCAGCTCTGCCGGCACCTGCAGCCCGGTGGCCTCACCCGCACGTGATCCTGCCTCGGTGCCACCGCTCGCCGCCAGGGGCCCCGGGGGGTCGGTGACGCGACGGCGGCCAGCGGCGGCGGGAGTGACGCTCGCCGCCAGGGGTCCCAGGGGTCGGTGACGCGACGGCGGCCAGCGGCGTCGGGAGCGACGCTCGCCGCCAGGGGCCCCGGGGGTCGGTGACGCGACGGCGGCCAGCGGCGTCGGGAGCGACGCTCGCCGCCAGGGGCCCCGGGGGTCGGTTGACGCGACGGCGGCCAGCGGCGTCGGGAGCGACGCTCGCCGCCAGGGGCCCCGGGGGTCGGTGACGCGACTGGCGGCCAGCGGCGTCGGGAGTGACGCTCGCCGCCAGGGGCCCCGGGGGTCGGTGACGCGACGGCGGCCAGCGGCGGCGGGAGTGACGCTCGCCGCCAGGGGCCCCCGGGGGTCGGTGACGCGACGGCGGCCAGCGGCGTCGGGAGCGACGCTCGCCGCCAGGGGCCCCGGGGGTCGGTGACGCGACGGCGGCCAGCGGCGTCGGGAGTGACGCTCGCCGCCAGGGGCCCCGGGGGTCGGTGACGCGACGGCGGCCAGTGGCGGCGGGAGTGACGCTCGCCGCCAGGGGCCCCGGGGGTCGGTGACGCGACGGCGGCCAGCGGCGTCGGGAGCGACGCTCGCTGCCAGGGGTCGGTGACGCGACGGCGGCCAACGGCGGCGGGAGCGACGCTCGCCGCCAGGGGCCCCGGGGGTCTGTGACGCGACGGCGGCCAGTGGCGGCGGGAGTGACGCTCGCCGCCAGGGGTCCCGGGGGTCGGTGACGCGACGGCGGCCAGCGGCGTCGGGAGCGACGCTCGCATGCCGCTTGCCATCCGGAGCGCGGAAGCGGCCGCGCGGCGGCGGCCAGCGGCGGCGGGCCGCGCGCGACGGCCTGTCGACGTCACGGTGGCGTGTTTACGAGCGGGGCCGGCGCGGCGGCGAGCGGGCCATCGATCAGCCGACGCGGCCTCCGCCGGGCTCTGTTGACGGTGCGGCCCGAGATTTGGCGATGGCGCGCGCCGTGTATGCCATCGCCGTGTTTACCGAGGAGCACGCCGGCGAGCCTGCTGAGCGGACAGCATTGCCAGCTCGTTATGTCATCGCGCAAAAACGGATGTTGGGGTCGCTGGTGTTTGTCAGTGTTTTATGTGTTTTGTTGTTAGGTGTTTGACCGCGTCCGGGTCCGATTGGGATGCATGGAACCGGTCGGGTGCCGGACGTCTGTCCCTGGACACTCGTCGCTCCAACGCCCGATGGCGGCTGGCCTCGTGCAACTCACGATGCGACACCAGAGCCCCGTCACCATCTCATCAGCTCGAGCCAGTCCACGCGATCTGGCGTCCCCAGCCCCGTCTTGTCCCGAACGTAGTCCTTTGGCGTGATTCGTCACTCCGCGCCTCCGGCCGTTGACCGTGTACCGCCCTGCTCTTCAGGCACGAAGAAGATGGAGTATAAGACCCGGCAGTGGCACGAGAAGTGCTTCGCCTGCTGCGTGTGCCAGACCCCGATCGGCACCAAGTCGTTCATCCCGCGTGAGCAGGAGATCTACTGCACCGGCTGCTACGAGGAGAAGTTCGCCACGCGCTGCATCAAGTGCGACAAGGTGGGCGTCGGCGCCGGGCCGCCTGGCGCCCGCGGCCTCACCCGGCGCGTCCGCCCACTGGGGACCTGATGCGAGACCCCGGACGAGCTCTCGGCCCGTCCAGCGCCTCGGGCTTTCTGCCACTGTGTTCCCTGAGGGAAAGCTTTGTTTTTAACGGGACTTATTAGCTGCCCGATTGTCAGCCGGGAGCCCACACTATGCAGCGTGTACGGGCGGCCTCGACCGCTCTGCCGTGTTGTGTGTTGTCAGCATTTATTGTGTATGTCGCCCCACTCTAATTACCATATGCGCTGTGCCAGCTAGCTATCGACGCTCTAAGGTGACCATCATCAATGCGACTAGTCTGCGTCCAAATTCAGTATGTTGCTGACATGTGTGCCGGGCCGCCGTCCGGATGTCTGCCGGCGCGCCGGCTCATTCTCGCCTCGTCGCTGACACCGTCCCTCCCGCCGCCAGATCATCACCACGGGTGGCGTGACGTACAAGCAGCAGCCGTGGCACCGCGAGTGCTTCACCTGCACCAACTGCAACACCAGCCTGGCCGGCCAGCGGTTCACCAGCCGCGACGAGAAGCCCTACTGCGCCGACTGCTTCGGCGAGCTGTTCGCCAAGCGCTGCACTGCGTGCACCCGGCCCATCACCGGTGAGCGGCGTCCGGCCGCTGCCCCGCTGGACCTCGGGGACCACTGGCCCTCACAGGGGATGCCAGGCTGCCCAGGCGGCGGCGGCAGGCTGGGCTGGGCTGTCGTGGTGCTGCGATACGTTCGTTGCGTTCAGAGCAATGTGGGTTACCGCGAGACTTCTTAGCATTGCCATGGTAAATTGTGCTGCATCCAGATGCGTGTAGTTCACGTGCGGCCGGTGGCCAGTGGATCGGTATTCGTGACCGACGTAGCTGCCCCGTGTCTAACCGGAGCCGCCGCTGACTACGGTGCGCCGCTGTGCCATTGATGGGCGGGTGCGCGGCGGTGCCGCAGCATAGGCACGAGCCCTAACTCGCCGTTCTCGCCGCGCAGGCATCGGCGGCACGCGGTTCATCTCGTTCGAGGACCGCCACTGGCACAACGACTGCTTCATCTGCGCCACCTGCAGCAACTCGCTGGTGGGCAAGGGCTTCATCACAGACGCCTCGGACATCCTCTGCCCGGACTGCGCCAAGCAACGACTAATGTGAGCGCGCCGCCACCTGTCGACGGCAGGCGGAAGCTGAAGCAGCGGCAGCGGCCGCGTGAGGACGGATGAGCGTGCGCAACGGCCAGGCGGGGCAGAGCAGGGCGGCGACGGCGGCGGCGGCGGTCCGGCCGTCTGGCTTCGACTTCTCTCTATTTTGTGTTGGTAGACATTTGCGTGTGAATGCGTCGTGGTGCGAATGGTTAGGCGTGCAATATCATGAGCAATTTTATACATAGGGGTGCTAGACGTGAAGATTAACCCAGGCACGCGAACGCTGGCGCCGCAGATGGCGCCCGAAGCGCGCGTTCACACGTCACACGCATCACACGACAGGACGTTACACGCACACAGGCAGGGAGACAGACAGGCACACGCGGACGTGGGTACCTGGTACCGCGCCGTCGTAAAGCGGATTGAATGAGGGCACGCCGTGTCGACACGATTGACTAACCCGATCTTCATTAACCCGGTAGTGCAGAGGGCGCCCCGGCGAGAGCACACGATAACACGGGCGTGGCACTGCCCGGGGGAGAGCGTGATATACTGCAACTGCTAGTCGGCCCTGCTTCACTTCGATTGCGTTTTACCCGTAGGGATCATGCTGACTTGAGATGATGTATTTATTTTCCGTGCGTAGCAATTCTTCGAGCGAGTGCTGTTCGACTGTACATAGGAAAAATAATGCGGCACACGAAAATGCCTTACAGCTAGGACTTGGGGGCCTTACTGTCTCAAGGCTACATGTATGGGTAAGGGAGATGAACGTATATATTTCCTTCCACCTTAACCCAGGCCCTTCCCACCCATACATATAACTTTCAGTTGCCCCAAGCGTATAGAAGTAACGATATCCCGTTAGTGCCATGCAGAGTCTTGACTAGACGCGGGAGAAGCCGGCAAGGCCAGCCATCGGCGCGCGGCCGGCGCCGACCGTCCGCAGCAGCGACCAGCGACAGAGCAAATTCGAAATTCCACCGAGGATCCGTAGCTAGCTCTTTCTCTGTTCTTGCCCTGTTCTGGATTGTTGTTCTTTTGTTTCCTTTGTTTCGTTCAACAGCTCTCCCTCGAATGTCATGTGGGTAGTATTTTTTTTATTTTTGAACTTCTCCATCTTTTATGTATGTTGGCTGTTGTTAATATTTCGCTTTGTGGAAGGAAATAAACGCTTGATTAACCATTGCCGACGGTGTCCTTTATTCCGAGGAAAACGTGTCAGCGGAGAATTTCGACCAGGACGTCGGGAGAACCAAGAGAGGTGCACAGCTTCCCAGCACCACCGACAGGCACACAGTACACGCATCGTGCTCGACACCGCGCTACAAGCGCCGCCGCACGCTCCGCCGGCACGGCTGAGCCGCCAGTGCGCCGCGAGCTGGGGGGCTGTTTGAACACGGCGTCCGCCGGACTGCGCGCCCTCGGGCGGCTGGGCGGCCCGAGGGCGGCAAACGGCGGGCGGGCGCCGGAGGCCACGTCTCGGCCCGACAGCAAGCAGCGAGCGGTGCGTGACAGGACAGAGCTGCACCCGGCGGCCGGTGCCGCAGCCTCCACAGTACGACGCCACGCTCGCTCGCGGCAAAGGTCACCCCTGATCACACGTCATCACAGTCAAACACGCCGCCGCGAGGCAGGCTCCGACACCCGCGCCCTCGGGGAACCGGGCTGGGCGCGGCGCGCCGCGGCCGCTCCACAAGGTGCGGCACCCTCTGCCCTGCGCACGTCCGGTCCAACGGTCGGCGGGGAGCTGCCAGTGAGGCTCCACGCCACCACCGAGGCTGCCAAACAAGTCTCGTCACGCGGTGAAGGAGACCGACACGGCTGACAGACACAGTCAGTCAGGAGCGGCGTCACACGCCGCAGACACAGTCAGGAGCGGCGCCAGGCAGGCGAACAGCAGGCTCGGCACCGGGTGAAGGCAGCCGAGTTCGATCATCGGCGCTAAAGCGCGGCGGCGGCGGCGGCGCCCACCAGACGACACTGGCGTCACTCTGGTGCCGCTGACGGTCGCGGACAGACGGCCGACGCGGGGTACCACCAGCTCGGAGCGCAAAAATACAAAACAGAACAAGGATCAGTCGCCGGCCACGTAACGGGCACAGCAGCGAGACGGTGATCGCGACATGTCACCCGACGCAGGGCCGCAGCCCGCCGAGGCCGAAGCATGGCCCAAAGAATTGACACTGCAGCCCTTGCCCGCCGGCGCTCGGACGCAGCCGCTGCGTGACCACCGCAGCTGTGCAGCCACGCCTGGCAGCAGACGAGTGGACCGCGTCACCGCCACTGGCGCCCCAGGGCCCAGCCGCGTCCCCTAGCAGAGCACCGACCGCTGGTGGTGCCGCCTATACCTCGCGGTGCTGTTCCCGACCGGAGGGACTCGCTGTCTGCGGCCGGCGCCGGCGCTGGTGGCGGAGGAGTCGTCTAGGCGGTCTTGGTGTGCTCAGTGGGCGCAGCGGCGGCGGCGGCGGCGGCGTCCAGCGACTCGTCCAGCTTCTCCAGGAGGCTGGCGGCCACGTCGGCGAACTCCTCCCAGAGGGGCCGCAGCATGGTGGCGATCTGCTGCTCCTCGGCTGTGAGCCCCGTCTCCGGGAACAACACCTCGTCATCTGCGGACACGCTCCATACAGTCAGGCGGGCACACGCCGGCGGCGGCCGGTCGCTCCTTGTCTCAGCACAGTCCGCGCCCGGCGCCAGGCGGAGCTGACCCGCGGCCGGCGCCGGCGCGAGCCGTGGGGTCGGCACGGCGCCAGGCACCTGCGGGCAAAGCCCACCTCCATGGCTCCTACGAGCCTGTATTGATGCTCGCATGCTGTGGTCAGATAACGCGCTGAATCGCAACTGGGGTACGGTAGTAAGCGAACGACAAAGTGTGTGTTTAGCTAGATATGGATCAAGGACGTTTACGCCAGTCATGTGTGGAGCGGCGCTGTCCACTCCGCACGGCTAATTCTCCTTCCGTCATCAGTTTGGGACCTCCCAGCAGCGGAGCGGTATCGGTACCAAATTGGGACCTCCCAGCAGCACCGCGGTGTGAGTGTCAAATTGGAACCTCCTAGCAGCGCCGCGGTATGAGTGTCAAATTGGGACCTCCCAGCAGCGCCGCGGTATGAGTACCAAACTGGGACCTACCAGCAGCACCGCGGTATGAGTGTCAAATTGGGACCTCCCAGCAGCACCGCGGTATGAGTGTCAAATTGGGACCTCCCAGCAGCGCCGCGGTATGAGTGTCAAATTGGGACCTCCCAGCAGCACCGCGGTATGAGTGTCAAATTGGGACCTCCCAGCAGCACCGCGGTATGAGTGTCAAATTGGGACCTCCCAGCAGCACCGCGGCATGAGTGTCAAATTGGGACCTCCCAGCAGCACCGCGGTATGAGTGTCAAATTGGGACCTCCCAGCAGCGGCGCGGTATGAGTGCCTATGAAGTACCAGATCACCAGCAATATACAGTACTAGGCGCAGAAAGCGATGCCGTTCACAGGCGCAACGAAACGCTTTGAACGCCAGCCCAAACTGGGCCAGGCCAAAACGTAACACGTTGAAGTAGAGCCCAAGACAGGTTCCGTTCGGCATGTACAGATTGACAGGCATATGGCTTCGCCTGTGGGCTGGGTCTGCGGACTTGTACGGAAGCACCGGTCACATCGATTCTGACACGATCAAGCGCTGCTTGTCAGTCACCAGACAACCCGACAACTCGACGCCCAGAAATCGCGGGCGCATCCGCAACACCGCGTCCGGCAGCGCTCCACACAGACCCAGACGCAGCGAGACGCAGCACGTCGACGGGTGCGCCAGCCACCAAGACGGCCCGGCCCGGTCCCAGACAGCCGACACCGACACCGACGGCGGCGCCCCGGCCCACACATGGACATCACCAGACAGACCAGCGCCAGGCACGGCCGCGTCTGGCCCATAGCGACACCCACGGCGGCGGCCCGGCCCACACATGGACATCACCAGACAGACCAGCGCCAGGCACGGCCGCGTCGGGCCCATAGCGACACCCACGGCGGCGGCCCCGGCCCACACATGGACATCACCAGACAGACCAGCGCCAGGCACGGCCGCGTCGGGCCCATAGCGACACCCACGGCGGCGGCCCGGCCCACACATGGACATCACCAGACAGACCAGCGCCAGGCACGGCCGCGTCGGGCCCATAGCGACACCCACGGCGGCGGCCCGGCCCACACATGGACATCACCAGACAGACCAGCGCCAGGCACGGCCGCGTCGGGCCCATAGCGACACCCACGGCGGCGGCCCGGCCCACACATGGACATCACCAGACAGACCAGCGCCAGGCACGGCCGCGTCGGGCCCATAGCGACACCCACGGCGGCGCCCCGGCCCACACATGGACATCACCAGACAGACCAGCGCCAGGCACGGCCGCGTCGGGCCCATAGCGACACCCACCGAGGTACTCGTCCAGCACGACCGCCAGCTGGTCGGCCTGCTGCTCGGAGAAGACCTGGCCCACGTCGTCCGTGTCGGCGCCCAGGTTCCACAGCACCTTGCAGACGAGCGCCGCCAGCTGCCAGTCGCTGTAGCCGAAGTCCTCCAGCACCAGCACCAGCCTGCGGCGCAGCAGCGGGCGCACCCGTCAGCTGGGTGTGTACGGTGCGCCGGACGCCGCTCACGGCCGGCACCGGGCGGCGCCGGCCGACGGACCGGCCGCACATACGCCCGGCGGCCAGTATGGTCCAGTTCTGGGGCGGCCGGCGGGACCGGCGCCACACTCCCTGTAGTGAGGTGCCGACCCACCGCCGGTGTCGTGCGCGTCATGGGTGAAGAGAAACGCGGCACTTCCGCGAAAACCGCTACAAAATCCCCGAGACTACACCGTTACAGAGCACGAACACGGTAAGCTGAGGAAACGGGGTTAGGCAAGGAGAACGGGCTGTAACCTCCCAATATTCTAAAGAAAAGTCATCATTAGCCCACTGGGCGCTGACTGGAAAGAAATGGCCGAAAATGGCCGACGCGCTCCCACCCCATACACACATTTCGGGAGGGCTTCCATTTTGCCGCTCGCGGTGCCTATGATTTTGACAATCATCTCCACGTGGTTCGATGTCCGTGCTCCCAGTGTAGGAGAACGGACGCCTGGGCATCAGTGAGCAGGTCACCACAACGCCACATTTCTACCCCGAGGTAGATATTGATGTGTTCCTGGTCCAAACCCAAATGATGTTCGCCTAACAGAATCACACAACTCCTCACCCGGCGATAGCTGTCATTCGCCTGGATAATCCCCCCAAGCCTTAAGACGCGCCCAGGTGGCCGGTGGGATACCCTTTCCTCCGGTCGGGGGAGGGTCAATTTGACCCCTCCCCCGATATCTTAAAGTTCGGGGTTCCTACGTCATGACCTTAGGGTCGAATAAGGCCAAGCAAGGTCAAACACTAAGTCGGTCTCCAGTGTCCCCAGAACCTGGATAACCGAGATACCTGTTCTAAGCAAAAGGTTACGTGCTCATTTAAGGTCGGTGACCTTTTTGACCTTTTGAAGATCATTGCAACCAAAATCAGAAAAGACTGCTTTGAGTTTAGCATTTGAATGAGCTTCAAATATTACGCTAGGCAGTATGTTCCTAAAAACAAAATGTTAACCTGGGTCTTTTTAGATCCGTGACCTATTCTGACTTTTAAAAAGTCCATAGACCATGTCTTATGCGATTCCTGCCATCAATCAATTCGAAACAAGCACCAGAAACTGCCACGTAAAGCAAACCCTAGAATAATAAAACAGATTCGTTTTGACTTTAGTTTGACCTTCATACCTGACCTACGTCAACGGAATTTGATCATTCACTTGTTGTGCTGCCTAAGGAAGTATCTCAGAGATGTCTGGCTTCGTTTAACACTCCGTTGTTCCACCATATCAAACGATTCCCCAGAAATTCACCGCTGAATCCATGGGCCGACTTTGACCTGCCGTAGGTCAGCGAACTTACAAATTACATCTAATTTCTTTACGCCACACGATCTGCTATTCAATTGTCTACAGTTACGCAAAATTTGGCGCGGCGTGGCCGCTCTGTTCGGAAAGTATTCCGGAAAACCCCTCGGGAGGTCAATTTGACCCCCGTCCGAGCGCGTCAACAATTTGGACAGGCAGTCCTGAGTATGTCGGCCGCCCTGACAATGGTCTCGGGGCTGTTGTTCTGCATGTGTCGGTTGCCCTGACAATGGTCTCGGGGCTGTTGTTCTGCATGTGTCGGTTACCCTGACAATGGTCTCGGGGCTGTTGTTCTGCATGTGTCGGTTGCCCTGACAATGGTCTCGGGGGTGTCGTTCTGCATATGTCGGTCGTGCATATGTCGGTCGCGCTGACAATGGTCTCTGAGGATGGTCGTTGGTCATCGCTGCCAGCGCCGCCACGTGGCTCTGAAGGCCAGCCTGGCCCGGCCAAGCCTCACTTGTCGATGCCGCCGAAGCTGGTAAAATCTTGTCGCTTTCCGGGGTCTGTCATCAGGTTGATCAGCACGCCCACGGTGGTGTACACCAGCTCGCGGTTGTCCGAGTCGAGCAGGCCGGCCAGCCGCGATACCACTGGCGACACCCGACACGCACCAATCAGCGGACAGCGAGGGGCGCCAGTTCGCGTGCGTCACCAATCAGCGTACAGCACGACGGTCGGGGTCTAACCAACCCACAAAAGGTGTGGTCTCACACCAATCAGAGCACATCAGACAGGAACACGCACCAATCAGTGAGGGAGCACGCAACGAGGTCGGGAATCAATCAGTTTAAGTGCCAAACAAGAGACTCGCATCAGCCTGCGCGTTTCGCAGCGCATGACGGAACACGACACTCGGTTCAGCCCTTGAGTGGCGGCGCACGCGTGACGTCATGACCCTCCACCGCCTTTGCGTCCATCGAAGGCCTCCAGCTGTGTCCGGTCATGATTCCGTCCGGGCAAAATACGGCCTATGCTTGTCCCCACGCCTGACCTTGTCTGTCGGCGAGAGCCTCCCTGACGGCTGGCCACCTGGTGAGATTTCCAAACACTCGAAGTACCTCGATCTGACACTCGGTGTGCTCGTGCCTCAGCATTCCGCACAGGCCTGCAGAAGCGAACGGACACGCGGTGACCCCGCCGACCTTGGCAATGAACAGAGCCCCTCAGCGTGGTGGTAATATGCAGCGTCGATTATCGATTTCCAATATCTATAGCATAAGCTAGGCGGTTGACTGGCCCCGGCCCGGGAGCGTGCGATATGTGGAGATGTTCGGCCGATCGATCAGCGACGCCTGCTGATCGATCTGGGCCGGACCAGCCGCCCGACAACCCTAAATAACTGGCGGCGGCCAAACTGGCACCGAGTCGCACGCGATACGTGCTTCCACGGGACGCGCGTATCAGGAGCGTCAATGCCTCGAACACCAAACACGCACATACCCAGAAAGGTGGCGCGAGGGTGCATCCACCAGTCGCTACAAGTGCCGCGCGCTGCCTGCTTGTCGCGACACTGTCAGGGCCTCGTCACAAGCACGATGATTATATACACTGATTTAAAATGCATCAAAATATGTACAGCTCGAGCATCAAAGCTGTATAACGTTCTTCTAACTTGCACGGTTAGTAGAAGTGGCTTAGCTACATACAGGCTGGAGACAATGGCTGTTCCTCAGCCTGACGGAGACGTCTTCACCCTGCCGACACCTCCGCCGACCCCGGTCAGAGCGGTCCGGCGCCGGCACCGGCCCTGATCTGCCTTTCTGCGGACCCCCCGCAGCTGAGTCCCACTCACAGTGCGTGACCTCGGCCTGGCGTTCGAACACCACGCTCTCCTCGGTGGCGTAGAAGGTCAGGTTGTTGAGCATCGAGAGCGACGACAGCACCAGCTCCTCGTGCTCGTCCACACTGTCGGCGCCGGTGGAGATGGGCGGCAGTCAGGTCACCGCGCGACTCCACACTGGCACGAAGACTCTCGCGAGAGTGAGGTCTCACCTCAGCCTGGCTTGTCGCAGCGGAAATACAGATCCAAGCGCGAATTCCCCGCATATTTCCCTCAAGTTTCCCGCTAAACCTGAGACGACCATCTCGCTAACTGACGAGAGCTGTACACGTAACAATGACGCGCTATGTATCACCAGCCCAGCCCTTCGCCGGGTGGCCTGCAAATGGTCCCCGTCAAAGCCAAGCCTCGGTTATAATGTCGGAAAGACATTCCATGGTCCCAGCGGGCGCTGTCTGTCTGAGGTCACCGGTTGCTGTCTGTCTGAGGTCACCGGTTGCTGGCCGTCTGAGGTCACCGGCTGCTGTCTGTCTGAGGTCACTGGTTTCTGGCCGTCTGAGGTCACCGGCTGCTGTCTGTCTGATGTCACCGGCTGCTGGCCGTCTGAGGTCACCGGTTGCTGGCTGTCTGAGGTCACTGGTTGCCGGCTGATGTCACCGGCTGCTGACCGTCTGAGGTCACCGGCTGCTGGCTGTCTGAGGTCACCAGCTGCGTGCTATCCGAGGTCACCGCCTGCCGGCTGACCTATGTGTGCGGAGGACGCCGAGCAGCACGCTGAGGCACGCGGCCGAGCCGGACACCACCGACCCCACCTCCTCGTTGATCACCATGTTGGCCACCACACGCACCAGCTGAAACATCGGCCGCCATTACCGCGCGGAGCCGCGCCAGCGGCCCGAGTCAGGCTGCGGTCGCCGCACACTGGGCTTACTTTGAGAGCGGTATAGGCTTTGCTTTGCTGAGGTTTATCCGGTAACTATGTGCCTGAGTACTAAACATTCGCCATTCAAGTCGCATTGGGTTCGGCTGCACCGATTCACCATCTCCTCCCCCTCCCCCCAAAATGAGTGCAATACATATAATTCCGCCCGTTCTATTAGCAGTCTACAGGTTCCTTGGATGGCATGGCCAGTTTCTGAAGTTACGGCCAAGTGGTTGCCACGTGGTCTTCTACTGGCGATGTCTGATTGCATTTGAGTCACTCCAGTTCGATTCCCGAAAACATGGCGTTTTGTCTTATTCAAAGGTCAGAACCAACCTTGCCAACGTGCTTGAATCATCAGCTGATTCAAGCCGCGATTTGATAAGTAAATTTGACTCGAAGCAAGGTCTGGTTCCCAATTACGTTGGGCTGAATCGATTTCGCCTGGCCATCGCACTTGGCGTGAAAAACACCGCCCCACTTTGCTAGCGAACGACACGCAGACCACAAAAACACGGCAGTGCATTTCAAGGTCTTCAGGTTTCCACGCACAACAGTCCGCACGGTGAGGGAATCCGTTGGCCCCTCCACCGTGCCAGCCGCGCCTTGGCGATGACGTCTCCTGGGGCGCCGCCGGTGACGCCACCAGCAGCCCCGTACCGCGCCGGTCCCAGACATCAGACCCAGACATCCAGACCTTGACGATGACGTCCTCCGGCGTGCCGCTGAGCGCGCCGGGGTCGGGCGGCGCGCCGTCGGCCGCCGGCTCGGCCTGCTCCGGCGGCCGGGCTGCGGCCGTCTGCCGCGAGTACAGCTCCAGCAGGTGCAGCAGCGTGTCCAGGGCGTCGGCCTCCTTGAAGAACTGCCGGCGGCCAGCGCGGCGCCGTCAGGACGCGGACTCGGTCGCCGGTCTCACAGCCGGCGGAGAAAAGTTGGCGGGCAGACGTCGGGCAAACGGGATCGGGGATTGGAATGTGGCTGGTTTGCTCGGGCAGCGCTGGCGCCTGCTCCGAGTCATAAATATTTCCGCATACGTCCTGAAGGCAGGCGGTGTAACGGTGCGCTACCGAACGCTATCAGACGTCAGATATCGAAATGTGATTGCATGTTGAACATGGATGAATGTGGAATATTAAAGTGAAGGTCAAAAGCCCCATTTTATCTACAAATCGCTGATTGATATCATTGAGTCTCCCATACCAGCGGTCCAACTCCAAAGGCTATGACATATCAGGCTGAATCAATCTGGGCCTCATCGACCCGCAGAGCGTCTGGGTACCTGAGGGCGCTCGAAATGTGACAGCGCCGCAGCAGGCGAGCAGAGTACTCCACCGATGGCTGCATGGCTCACAGCGCTGATAGGGTCCCACACAGCCCACTCAGACCCAGTCCTGTCCGACCACCAACCCAAACACGACCTGGCACATCAGACCGGTCGTGGCGCCAAACCTCCGCGGCCTGCTCAGATCGCAGCACCCCTGACAGTGGTCCCACCCGACCTCCACCAGCTCAGGCGCCGCCGCCCTGACCTCGGCCGCTGCCAGCATCAGCAAACCCCCACGACCTTGACCTCACCTTGACCCGGGCCGGCTCGGAGCGGGCCATGAGGTTGCCGAGCGCGTAGCCGAGGCGCACCACGATGGCGTTGGCGCCGGGGTACTTCTTGAGCACCTTGATGCAGGCGCGGAAGCTGAGGTCGCTGCTGACCAGCTGCTCGCAGCACGCGTCGTGCGTCGAGATGATGCTGCAGCCAACAGGCGCCGGTCAGGCGGGCACCTCACGTCACGCTCGCGCCGACCGAGGCCGTGGGCACCATGACGTGCGGGCGTGCGGCGGAACCATGAGTTTACGGTATCGCTCGCTCCTGTTGAGTTATTTTCTCTTCTTCTTTGTAGCAAGCGCGGCGACTCACTCGACTCTGACTCTGGTGTGACCACCTGCCTTTGGTGATGCCAGGGACGGTGGGGGTGGCACCCCTGCCCCTGCCGGGGCACGCGCGACAGCAAGATAACAGGGCGTGGGGAAGCACCACGCGCCTGGCGTTATAACGAGTTGACGTCACGCCACATGACGACATGAGAGCCCCGATGCCAAAAGGCCAATCATCCTACGGCCAATCACCGACGCCAAAAAGCCGATCCTCCTACGGCCAATCACCGACGCCAAACGGCCGGTCCTCCTACGGCTAATCACCGATGCCAAACGCCAATCGCCGTAGCGACGCAGAGACGTTAGCCTGAGCGTGTCTATGCAAGACCACGCGCCATTACCACAGCTCAGCTGTGACGAGCATATGCCGTATGCTGTCGTTATCTCGACCGGGTCGCGGCGAGCTGCAGGGCCGTCGGCATGTCGGTGGGCCGAGCCGAGCGCTCTCGAGCGGCCCCACTTGTCGCGTGGGGCCGAGAGTGCAGGACACCGGCGCCGCCACGCGACGGCCCAGATACTGCGCAGCGGCGGCCGACAACGAGCGCTCCGTTACAGACGAGCTGGGCCGGCAGCTCTGTCAACGCTCCGTTACAGACGAGCTGGGCCGGCAGCTCTGTCAACGCTCTGATCAGCGGGCGGAGACGCCGCGCCACAATCTCGCCAACTTGCGGCTAGAACCCGCAAACATGAGAAGGAGCTCAGCTCTGTGCATCATCTACATGCAGTTGGGAGTGGAACAAGACTAAGTCATAAAACATCCGCTCATGTATTAGTCGAACTGGCGAGACTGTTTACCTGGTTCAGCGGTAAGTTGTGACGCAGCTTCGTGAGTCAGTTAGCCATAAGTCGTGTTCCGTCTCGCCAGTATTCAGACTGAATAGCCTGGTCTAAACAACATTACCGTCGTGAAAAGCGCCCACTGAGTTAGGCCCATGCGACGCTGAAGCACAATAACACCGTGGGCTTCGATCGCTGCTGCAACCCCAGGCTGTTCTCAATACAGGCTAGCACAGCCACCATGTCAAAGGTCTCTAAAACGCCCAGTTAATTACTGATGTTTGAATTTGATTGAATTACTAATGAACTGGATCATTCACCTGTAATATATTTCCCCCCGTCAACGAAGAGACCGTCAACCTTTTCTCCCGAATTTTCAACTGAGCTTGGAACGTCATCCTTTCCGCACGTGGTGCGTGGGGGCGTCTGCGCGTGTGATGGATTCCAGTTTTCGTGGATGAGCTATAGGGAAACGATGAAGGATGTTGAATGCTGAATGTTGACACGCAGAGGGTGGGGGGGGGGGGGGGGGGGTCTGCTTCCTGGCACCTCCCGGGCGCAATCCTGGGCGTGCCACTTCAGCCAATCTTATTTGAAGGATAGAAGTGTACCATAAGTACAGACGTGCGCAGGTAGGTGTTCTCAGTATCTAAAGCATGACAAAAAGTGTCGCTGTTTCTAAACCCCTGCTGTGAATTCGGACGTCAATCTAAGGCTATAACTAGTCAGAGGAATCGGTGTCGTCACAGCTTCAGCCCCGTGAAACCTCGGCTGCCGTGGTGGTTAACCCCGCGGCATCGGGAAAAAGCTCGTACTGAGCGCTGTTCTTGCCTCGGTCGGTAGTGCGCGAAATTCCGGTGTTGCAAGAGATATCCGACTGATTTCAAGCGTAGAATTTCGGATTACCTCAGAGTTGGCACTGGCAAGAATGAATGAAACCCAGCTGTCAAGTTCCATGCCGTTTATTTTTATTGGAGGTGCTCATTTGGCTTCAACGGCTTATTTGACACAGTGATGTGACGCTGTTCTATGACAGTCCCAATCAAAATTATCGAGGTAAGGCTTGGGATTTGAAACCATAGTGGGCGTCGGCATCGGGAATCTGCCATCATATGCTGATAAGTGTTGACTCAGATGAGTTTAACAATGAGGTGATGTTTCTTGGCCGTTATTTAAGGGATTGCTATGGGAAGTATGGCTGTGTCAGTGATCTGTGCACTGTCTGGTGTCAAGCATCATCTTGGTTGGGTGATAGGTGTCATGGGATGTGGTAGAGTATGAAAAACGACCGAACACCACTCAACCCATCTTGGAAGTATATCATTTTCAATATACTGAATATCATAAACTGACAGAGCTGTTCACCGGGCGTGAGCACCAGCCCGTGTGACACCAGCAGTGGCATGCTGCTGGCTCCGGACCTGCTTGGCCTTGCGCCCGCAGGTGGGCGTCGTCCCACTCGTTAACGGCGTTACAATCCCGGGGCCGTCACGCCTGTCCGCGGCTACGGGCCGAGCTACGGGTGTCCGTACGTCACAGAATGTCGTCCGCTCGGCTTCACGTTCCTGGCGCTGGTCATGGCGCCGGACGACGTGACCGTCCGGCTCATCCTACGCGGCGAGAAATCCTGGCCTTGAGATACGGCCCCGCTCCTGGCGCTGCCCACCACCAACGGCCTGCCTTATAATCGTATGTTGAGTTTAGCAACAATCAGCGAGAACCAGGAGCCAAAGCTTGGCGTTTGCAAAATAACCCGTGTAATCCCAAGAACCACGGTGTAATGAAATGGTAATGGTAATGAAATGTGGTAATGAAATGAAAGTGGTAATGAAAGTGGTAATCTGGTGGCAATGTAAGAACCAGCCGAAACGAGGGACCCAGGGCCTCGTTTTGTCGAGGGGAATGGGGTGCCAGAAATCAACAGTGGAAGCCAGACACATGCCTGCCGGTAATATATTTGTAAGGTCAAACACGAATACAAATTACGTGGCAATGTCAAACGCGATAATTTGTGTTCATTACGTACCACATGTTTATCAGAATGCTAGGCAGATTTATTTTTAGCCGACATCAGACTGATTGGGTTCTGGGTTATCTGCCCACGGGTTCTAATTCCAATGAAAAATATCTCAACCAAAACAATACAATCGCACTATTTCAAACACTACCACTTTTACAACTTGTCTCGCGCTGTAACACCACGCAAACATCGTAATAGTTGTGCAGAATTTGGTGGTTTTATTCTCCTAATAGTCTGGCATAGGCCAGACCACTTTATCCAGGATCTTTCCTCAGCGCATTGAGCACTGAGTTGCCGTGATATTTGGGGAGAAGGAGGGTCGACATTGGAGCGGGGGGGGGGGGCCGCCTCTTCGGAAAAATACAAAGCTCCACCCCAGCTTGCTAGTTTTCAAGTGGCGTCAAGTCAGTACGCAAAGTTGGAAAACCGAAGCACAACAGTAAAACGGCTCGTGTACCGCTGGGTTTAGGTAAGTGATATGGTAATGCCGGAGATCCAGGTCCACGTCAATTTCCAGGAACTGACGGATTAACCCATAACATTTTAATTGCTTAGCCCACTTTGACCGATTGCAATTAACGAAAGTTCCAAGCGGCGTTTGGCGTGGTTCTGACAGCCGGCGTGTACATACGCTGTACCGGGCCACACTGTCCAGAGATGGTTAGTCTAAGCCAGGACTGTGCGGGGCTGCTATCGGTATAAGGTTGGGCCGTGCTGAAGGCAGACAGACAGCTAAAACCTTCTCAGGAGAAATGCCAAATTTCTCCGACCTCCCACGAAATTTGGACTGAATGCCCGCGAAATCGACCAGCACCTAGTGTCGAATTGTTGACTAAGGAAGGATAAGACCCACTCCCTCCCCTTCCCCCCCCCCCCCCCCCACCTGGCTACGCTCGTGACTGGGCCAGCCATAGGGCCGTCAGCTCCCCTCATCGACTGCACACTGTACAAACACCACCAGCTCCACTACAGCCTGTGCGAGGCCGTCAGTTCCCGGGGGTCCGGAATGCCCAGGGTCAGACGGACCGCCGCGCCGTTTGTGTCCAGGGTCAGACGGGCCGCCGCGCCGTTTGTGCCGCACACGGGCCATACTGGTCGGCGCACCAGCCATGCCCATCGGGCGCCCGACACACGGCTATTGAGCGACGGCGGCGGAACACACGGCTGATCCCCATCGCAACGGCAGGAGCCGGGCCTGGCCGGCCGGCCCGGCCCGGCTGGCGGCAGGACCTGCGGAGGCGCCACCCTCCCGCCACCCCAGCTGTGTATGGACCACGCGTCAGAAAGGCGCGCGGTGCGCCCGGCCCCACCAGCCCCCATATACACTTAATATCGAAGCTCCGAATGTTCAAGACGAAACGGCTTATCAGCTCCTAATTTTTTATCTTCAGAGCCTGCATGAAACGATATGACGCTTCGTTCCGTTAAGATCAAAGAGCGTGTTACCCCAATCGTGCCGTCGAACGGCCGCAAAAGCCAGTACCGCCTCACACATTGAGCGTGTTGCCCCAGTCGTGCCTAGTCCGTCCAGCAGCTGCAAAAGCCAGTATCGCCTGACACACCGAGTAGGTTCGAAGCTATTGAGCTGTGGTTGCCACTCACATGACATTACTCGGACCAAAACACAGCGGTTGGCTTTAAAAAAAGTAATGGGTGGACAAACATTATGAATGATGGATTGGCATTTAAGACAGCGGTGGATGGGCATATAAAAACTATGCACGAACAAACAGCCCCATTGCCTGACGTGTGAGGCTTTGAACAGACGTCTCCGTGTCTTAGACTTTCTTCCTCGTGATGATTACGGAACGGCAAGGAACCAATCACGAAAACTTCGGGAGTGGTAGCGAAACCCAACTGCAGAAAAGAGAAGGAGAGAGAGGGAGAGAGAGGGAGAGAGAGAGAGAGAGAGGGGGGGAGCAGACGCCTAGAAGCTTGCCATGTCCTTCCCCCCGGCCAGCGCCCCCCGTCTGGCCCTCCGCCTACGGCCGTTCCGTCGTCCATGCGTCCCTGGCAGCGCACAGCTGGCGCGTTCCCCAGGACCTGCGCCGATGGGAGCGCACGCCGGCTCCAGCGGACCGCAGACAGGCGGCCGAACCGATCGGTCAATAGCCGCCTCCGCGGTCACAACGGAACAGGCGCCGCCGAGCAGCCGCCGCTGCCCACTGCGTGTCACTGTTTGCCGGCAGGTCTGGGCGTTAAAGGTCAGGCGGAGTTACCCGCTTAGGCGGGAAGCCCGTTTGGGCGCGCCCGCTGGCGCTTCAGCCATTATCCGTAGAGCGCAGTTAGCGGCCGGCGGTTCGCACACAGACGAGGGACGCGACCAAATAGTGGGCGTCAACCCCAGCCCCCAGCAGTCCGAGCACCGGAACGAAGCAATTTATCATAACGCTGTCCGTATTCCTCCACCACTGCACAGCCACAGAAACTGCCCAAGAGGCCATGGCGCTTCTGGCATGTTGCTGTCGCGCTAAGCAGCCAGTGTGCTCCAGTGCCGGCAGGGTTTGCAGACAATATAGCCAGTGTTCGCATGTATCGCGGACAGCTTTAAAGGCGCGTCCTTCGCCGCGTCCCACAAGACCTACACTGGTGCACCGCAACTTGCTCCTTCCGGCACAAGCATCCGCATTGGCTCATGTGTCACACAACATGCCATTTTACTCCACTCTTGGCTGGGGGTTTGCTAAGAACGTGCACGAAACGAGCTCAGCACGCAGGCCACGCTGGAGGCAACATATGACCTCCAGCATTGACCTGAGGACGCGGTCCAGGCTGGGAACGACTCAGCCCCGCGGTACTGACCTCAAACCACATGACCCTGCCCTGTGGTACCGACCTCAGACCATGTGACCCTGCCCTGCGGTACTGAACTCAGACCGCATGATCCTGCGGCGCGGTACTGACCTCAATATGCGGGCCACGTTAGAGATGACGTCCATGTCTGCCGAGAACAGCGCCAGCACGCTGCAGATCTCGCGGGTGGCGCCGGACGACACCAGCTGTGGCAGCGTCGCCTCCACGTTGGCCAGGTTGCGCAGCACGCCCGTCAGCTGGTACAGTGCGTGGCCCGTCTGCTCTGACACCCGCTTACTCTCCAGTTTCTGCCGGGGGTCAGGCACACGGGATAGCGCGCTGGCACTCGTGTCGTCGCGTTGGGTTCGTGGGTGGTGGCACGACACGTGACGTCTCTAGCGCAAAAGAGTGGGCGTTAAAACGGGCTGTCCAAGCTGTCTGCAAACATGCGGCACGTGTCTAGAGAATTAGGGGATCTTATCGTGGCTGGAATACAATGTGTTCTACTGTTTTAAGCAAGTCATCGATACCAAAGCGGTGTTAGACGCGCCCGGCTTCACACCGATATCATTAGCAATCTCACCCCGCACCCCGCACCCACACCCGCACCCGCATCCGTATCCGCACCCGCACTAGCCCCAGCCTCAGTCCGGTGTCAGCCCCATCCCCAGCCCCAGCGCAGCGCCAGCCCTAACACTAGCAGCAGCACCAGCACCAGTACCGGCCCCAGCGCCAGCGCCAGCGCCAGCGCCAGCCCAGCCCCAGCCCCAGCCCCAGCCCCAGCCCCAGCGCCAACCCCAGACCCAGCGCCAGCGCCAGCGCCAACCCTAGCACCAGCACCATCCCAGCACCAGCCCTACAATGCCAACGCCAGCGCCAGCGCCAGCCACGCAGCCGCCGTACCTTGGTGGTGATGAGCTTCATGTGCAGCACAACCAGGTCGAGGATGCCGAGGTTCATCAGCCGCGACACCAGCGTGGCGTTCATGGTGAGGAACTTGAGCGCGCCGTAGCTGTAGACGCAGGCCTCGCCGTCCTCCAGCGGGCTACTGCGGCCGACCGTCTCCAGCAGGTGCTCTGGCGGACCGACAGCCGACCGGTAAGCGCCTCGCCGCCGTCGCTCGCGCTGGGCGCCGGCGAACGGCGAGAGGCCCCCGGGCGGCGACACCCGACGCGCAGCACAGGGTCGCACGGTGAACGGCGAGAGGCCCCCGGGCGGCGACACCCGACGCGCAGCATAGGGTCGCACGGTGAACGGCGAGAGGCCCCCGGGCGGCGACACCCGACGCGCAGCACAGGGTCGCACGGTGAACGGCGAGAGGCCCCCGGGCGGCGACACCCGACGCGCAGCATAGGGTCGCACGGTGAACGGCGAGAGGCCCCCGGGCGGCGACACCCGACGCGCAGCATAGGGTCGCACGGTGAACGGCGAGAGGCCCCCGGGCGGCGACACCCGACGCGCAGCATAGGGTCGCACGGCTGGGGCACGTCCCACACTGAAGAGGCGAGCGAAATGGCGGCCGGCGACGACCCGCTGCCGGCGGAGCAGCATACACTCACTCCGCGTGGGGTGTGAGCCGTTTCAGGATCCACGACCATGCGAGGTCGGTAATACCGATCTGTCGCTGCAGGCTCGTGCTTTTCGTAGATGACGGCAAATGCGATCATTTTACCATTATTGGTGTGCGTAAATGCCCTTCGGCGATAAACAAAGGTCGAGGGTGTGCGTTAACAACCTTCAACAATCCAAAAATTTGAAGCATGGCATTGAACATTATCAACAAAATATTGTTCTTACCTAAAATATTGCCCTCCAGGAAGAGTGAATCATTCTGATCTTCCTGCGCAACTTTGAAAACCAGCTTGCAAACATTAATCAAGTTCTTGCCGCTGACGAGAAGCTGAAATAGAAAGCGTTGTAAAGCAATCTTACTTCGCAGGCCAGGATGCTTTCGGGTACAAGGCATACCTACCAGCATGTTTTTTCACCAATACTAGCCGGGAAATGTATACAAACAGCTTTAATTCCACGCACGTTTGGCCCAGCCAAGGGCTGAATTCAAGGCTCCAAACCAGATGCTGTCACCAACAGGCTCCAGGCCCCAAAGAAAGACCAAACATTTTGGACTTTCCGACTGATATTCCTGACCAAGCGACACTATACTGTATTAAGTACAGTGTCGCCTGGTGTGAAGCTAAACACACGCATCGCAAGCATTTAAGAGCGGCACGGTTTTAAGACCAGAGCCCGCGCCGGTTAGCCACGGACATTCCAGGGCTGCGGCAATGGAGCGAGAGCCCAGCGACAGGGCCAGGCTGCGGTCAGCTGGGGGGCCTCCGCTGCCGAGCCTGACCACACGCACGGGCCCCTCTTCGGGCGGCGGGCGGGTGGGCGGACGGGTCTCCCGCCAGCGGGCGGGGGGGGGGGGGGGGGACGGGGCCTTCAGCCCGCTCATGGCTGGTAGCCGCGGCTTGCCCCAGATAGACGGCCACGCCAGGTGGCGAGGATCCGAAAGCAAGCCGTAAATGAAGGAAAGGCGACGGACGTAAACGCTTCTAAGCAAGCGGTGAATGACGACAGAAGGTTGGGTGATGGTGGCAGGTCAGTGCCGCGAGACGGAAAGTCCGCCGGTGTACACCAGACCGAGCACCACTTCAACCTCAGCGGCGGCAGCTGCGGACTCACCGCCAGGATGGTCCGCGATATGTGGACTAGCAGCCTAGAGTGCTGCCGGTCCACAAACCGGAAGATGGTCTTCAGCGCGGCGATGCGATGCGGCGAGCTGCGCCCCAGGTGCTTGGTTTCCGCGAGCAGTTGGTAAAGGTCGACGACAGATGCCAGCACCTCTTCGTTGTCGGCGCCTGCCACAGAAGCCAAACAGCGACCGTGGGGAAGCGATCCAGCACGACACGGATGCGCCGGACTACTTCAGTGGAAGCGATGAGGCCGGCAACGCAAACAGTCACATGGTGCGATGCTCACGGCTGGCAGATTGTATCCCTATGACCGCGACCATTACCTAATCATAACCTTAAATGCACGGTCGGTGCAAAGTTCCGCTCAAGAATGCTATTCAGGCCCGCTAACTGTATTGTCGGCCCGAGGCAAGGCCGTAGAGCACCGCTTCGATGTGCAGAGGATTCCTGTACTTTACGGTGCGTGTTTGTACGGGTGAGCTCGGTGCACTGCGTTTTGGCACCAATGGAAACCACTCTGATAAATGCACACGTTTAGCAAACGTTCGATATCTGATAGCGCGCCTGGAAATGGGTGTATATCACCCTAACTACGAAAGCAAACATGTGCGCTTTTCACGCAGCGAGCTCCGCGACAAATTGCTGACGTAAATGCTACTTGGCAACCGATCGTAAGCCAGAATGCTACGCCGATAATTCAACAAGTGAAGCAGGTGGGCCACGTCCAAACAACTCTTGATCAAAACAGGATTGTTGCGCATCAAGCCCCAGCAGGTCATGTTGAACAGTGGGCGCTTTGCCTCGCTTTGTAAGACAGGTGCAAACTTTCACAGAAGTATACGACGAGACCCCGGCTGCGCGCCCGACGCCGCAAGTGAGGACACACGACCAGTCCCGCACCAGGCGCTGCTGACAGCGGTGACGGCACCACAGTTACCGCTCCTATGCCGGGCATCAGCCACTTGTCACAGGTTCAAAGACCACCGGATGCGCGTGCCTCCCTCTCGTGGCACAGGAGGGAGCCAGTGTCATCATAAAGCCGCTCTGCTGCTGCATGGATCCGTATCTGTGCCTGCAACTTTATCCAGGTATGTACCTGTGAAACCGCTGCTTTCAAAGATCAAGATAGACCCAGGTTGAAAACGGCGTCGAATAGCCCGCGTAAAACCATTTCGGTTTATCGTCATTGAACAACCGTAGAGGTGTCTTTTGGTCGGTCAAGGTGATTTCACCCGGGATAAATGACGAATTTAGGCCTCTCGCATATCTAATGACCCATGTGTGAGTCCTGACGATAAATGACAGTGACGAAAACGACATTGCACGGACCCTGACTACCGTGCCATGTGTCAGTACTAACCCATCTATAGATGAGACAAGTCAAATCCGGTCACAAGAGCCGTGCCTGGCTTCGAAGGGCCGACCATGTTGCCTGCAGAGCAGAGCGCGAATAACGATGCAAGCGACGTAGGACAGCATTTCTCAAATACGCCTTCTTTTAATACATTTTACGTGGCTTGACCTTGGGCGACCTAAACTGCAAAATGCTTTTAAAAACGCACCATCATTCGGTACGACATGGTGCGATTAGACTCGGAAGGATAGCGCAGATCCACGCAGTTGCTTTAAAATGCACACTGTATGACAAACGTCTATTCGCAAACGTCTGGACGTGAAATGCTACCGACGTACCTTCCACTGCCTACGAAAAGTCACTCACGATATCTCATCAGCGGGATCGCCTTCGTATTTTCAGGAATTGTGTTCAATATTGCCGCGTGCCGAATTTTAAGCCTCGTGCTTTCGGTGGTTCTAAATTCATTTCGAAAGCACCCCAGGAGGATCGCACAAGTTCCTCGTCCAGTGATGGCTTAGCTTCAAATGCGTACAGCCTGACGTTTGCCCCCTCCTCCCCCCTCCCCCCCCCCCCACCCACACCGGCCGCGCCCTTCATTAGTGGTGGCTTCTGGCCTTTGAATCGCCTTTTAAGCCGTGTCAGCCGCGGGCGGCATCACACGCTAGACACATCGCAGATGTCGGCCGTCCGCCGGCCCGCGACATGTCAGATTGCCCGCCGCGGCAGCCGTCCACCGTCGTCCGCGGGGCCAGAGGCGCAGAGGCTTAATTCGGCGGCCTAGCGGCGATCGTGGCTGGCAGATGTACCTAAACGTGGCTCACTGACTGCCGCCGAGCGTGGCATCGGCAGCGGCTCACTGTCACAGAGCGTGGCATCAGCAGCGGTTCACTGCCGCCGAGCGTGGCATCGGCAGCGGCTCACTGTCACAGAGCGTGGCATCAGCAGCGGTTCACTGCCGCCGAGCGTGGCATCGGCAGCGGATCACTGCCGCCGAGCGTGGCATCGGCAGCGGATCACTGCCGCCGAGCGTGGCATCGGCAGCGACTCACTGTCTGTCGCCGAGCGTGGCATCGGCAGCGGATCACTGCCGCCGAGCGTGGCATCGGCAGCGGCTCACTGTCTGCCGCCGAGCGTGGCATCGGCAGCGGCCCACTGCCGCCGAGCTTGGCATCGGCAGCGGCTCACTGCCGCCGAGCGTGGCATCGGCAGCGGTCGTAACGTTATACATGCTCCGGCCGGAGCTGCGTGAGTGCCGGCCGTAACTTAAACCGAACCCTGCTTCACAGTGGCCGTGCGACTGGACCTGCAGCGACGGACGGCAACAAATCGGTCAGCCCTCTTCAAATTAGCCAGACTGCAGCAAAGCAGCCGGACCGCAGCAAAGCAGCCAGACCGCAGCAAAGCAGCCAGACCGCAGCAAAGCAGCCAGACCGCAGCAAACTCACTAGGGCGCGCCAAATCAGCCAGGCTTCTCTCGGTGACACTACCGGCAAACGGCGCGCCACTACGTCCGGTGCCCCCCCTCCCCCCCCACCCCCACCCCCCCACCCCCTCCCCCGTCGGCGGGTCACAATGGACCGCTAGGCTGCAGCCGGACACCGCTTCTTTGACAATCAGTCACCCATCAGTGGTGGCTTGCGTTATTGATTGTGAGAAACATTTCCCGACGACAATGAACGAGTTGCTGTCTGTTCCCCGCGCTGCCACAATGAGCCAATCCAAATAAAGGCCTCGTCTGTCCTGTCTGTCATACCCATGCGGTGAAGGGGCTCAGCACTGGCTCGATACGCGAGAACGCGCCAAGAATAACTGCCGCACACTTACGCCGCCCGGAGCTGGGCAGGTACACGGCTGGTAGGCAGACGCACGACCTACGGCGAGTTGACAGCATCGCGCAGGGCGACCGCATCGATTCGCGTGTACGTTTGGTGGAGGCGCACCAGCCAGGCCGGGCCCACCAGCCAGGCCGGGCGCGCGGCGGCTAGGCGTGGTATCAGTGTGGACGCAGGACGGCTGCCCTGGGACAGCACTAGGCGCGTACTGCCGTACTCGCGCCACGCCAAGCAACAGGACAGACAGACAGATGGCAGACATACGAACAGGCATGAGAACCGACTGACCAGACATCACCAGGGCTAACGCCGACTAGCCGATTTTGTTATCAGTTGATAGCGTGTTGTGACTAATGCGATGCCCACAAGTGGCATAATTTTGGCTGTTAAGTGGAAATGCATTTTCTCCTTTTCTGACATTAGCTCATCAGTTTATATTTATCTCACGATCCAAAACACAGTCAATTTTGCAAGGGTTTGCCAGACACTGCGGTAGCCAGGGCGTTGTTTGGGTAGCATCTTACATCTCTGTAACGCTGGTAAGCCTTGGAAAATGACCATCAGAAGGCACGACATTATAATTTATCCCGAGACCAACAGTTAGTTCTGTCATATCTGTTTTTTATGTTAGTTTGTGTCCTCTTTTTCCAGATTAAAATTTTGCAGATCTTTTCCAAGGATCAAAAGACCACACCGTTACATCTAGTGATTTTTCGAGTAGTAACAGGGCTTCATGGATGTGTTTTGATCGCGCGTAACAGTAAAGGTGTGGTTTAAAAGCCTCCGGCTAAGATATTTGTAAACACACGCAGCAGATGAGGTGTGATAAAAACACCGACAACTGAAACCAAAGTAATCAATTTGGCGCTTTCAGAATCTGCAAACGTGGCCGCATGACTACAGGAGCAAAATTATGTATATATATATATATATATATATATATATATATATATATATTACATATACATATATATATATATATATATATATATATATATATATCCCCAGTACACCATCTGCATCCGTTTGCACGTATTTCTCAGCAGCATTCTAACCTGTCACAGTTGGAGAGCCGGCTCGGTTAGCGGCTCCCTGCGGCGACCCGATCGGTCGGCGGACAGCCGGCTAGCTGAATGGCCGAGAACCAGCCTTGATCAGACAGACCAGACCAAAGACCGGACTAGGTCAGCCTACACCTGACTGTCAGACCAAATCAGACCGGACCGCACCGGACCAGGCCAGATCAGACTTCACTGTCAGACCAAATCAGACTAGACCACACCACACCAGACTAGATCAGACCAGACCAGACCACACCAGATCAGACCGGACCGCACCGGGCCAAACCAGACCAGACCAGACCAGAAGTCGAATGCTAGACCGCAGCGCCCTGCCCGCACTCACCGTTGTCAGCCATCTGCGTGAGTCGCGCCAGCAACGCCAGGATCTGCTGCTCCTGGGAGCGCGGCTCGGCGTCGCCGGCATCGCTGACGGCGCTGCCCGGCCGGCTCTCGGCGTACGCTATGTCCGGCTCGGCCGGCGAGCGCGGCGACGAGCTGCGGCCGCGGCGCGCCACCACCGGCCGGCGCAGCGGCGCGCCGTCCGGGTGCAGGCGGGCGCCGGCCTCCGGGGCCGCCGCCGACGCCTCTGCTGCCGCCGGCTTGCTCTCAAACGCGTCGGAGGCCACTTGAAGACGTGGCCGAGCGTGCGGCCCAGCCGGCACCACCTTGGTGGCCGGCCGTGCTCCAGTCGCCTGAGGGATGCCGCGCTTCTTGCGGAACAGCGACCAGCCGAAGTCGTCGGTCGGCTCCGGCTCGGCGTCGCTGTCGGCGGGCGTGGCGGCGGTCGAGGCGACGGCCGAAGCCGGCGCCGACACCGCCGGTCGCCGCGAGAACTCGGTGGGCAGCCGCTGGCTGCTCTCCAGGTCGCTGAGGTGGAGGTCGCCGGCGTCCTCGGGCTGCGACAGCACCAGCTCCAGCCGGTGCTGGAGCGAGGGCGGCGGTGGCGGCGGCGGCGGGCGCGCAGACCGCTCCGGCGCCGGCCGCAGCGCCTCCACGATGCGGCGCTGGACCGTGATGGGCTCGCCGGGTCGCGCCAGCCCGGGCAGCGTGTGCGCAGGCCGCGGGCTCGGCTCCAGCGTCGCCCGCGTGCGCTCGCGCGGTCCGCTGTGGGCGTTGCGCGAGCTGAGCGCCGCTGCCATCAGCTCCTCGCCCTCCTCCGGCACTGCAGCAGGGAACGGACAGGAGTCAGCCGCGCGACGGCAGCGGTGCCGTAGACGGAGTCCGCAGCCCGTCGAGGAGGCCGCAGCCAAATCCTCGGAGGAGCTGACAATCGGTGGGAGGGCGCCAAGGCCCATGCAGAAGGACGCTGGTCACATAGCGACACATTTGCCAGCAACTTGGACCAAAACCAACACATCACACCTGGCTTCATTATGCCCGCGTGCTTGTTTGTCACTAGCACGGCACCCGATCACGTGGACTGTGGACATGACACGCGTTTCGTCACGTCCTACGAGCCAGGTGGATGGCTTGACCTGACCTGACTTGGCCCGACCTGAGGCCATTCCGGGGGGACGAAGAGCGATGACTCGTACAGCGCCAAGCTGGTGACGGTCCATTAGATCCACTACCATGCGTGGCTATGTCCAGACTGCGAGGATGCTGTGCCGCTCGCCGCGCGCGGCCGGATCACTCACGCTTGTCGAGGGAAGCGGCCCGGAACTGGCGTCGATTGAGCCGCTCGTGTCCGGTCAGCGACGGCAGGTGGTAGCTGCCGGGCCGGCCGACTGCATCTGAAACGGCACCGACCGTCACTGGGGCACGCAATCGACGCCGGTGCTGTCACCAGTCAAGGGGCTACTGAAACGGACGAACGCCGCAGGTTGAATGTGAACCTACAACCAATCGGAGAGCTTAAAATGACACCACTCCAAGACTAACATCACCGAAGGTTTTGTTGATCCTTGTTGACTTTATCTGTAATGTGTGCTTGGATACGACTTGATAGTTCAGCCAGCGAGTACTGCTGAACATTTCGTATGACAGCTAGTTAGCTCTCAGCAGTGCCCGCTAAGGACCGCTCCTGCGGTTGCCGTGCACGGCTGTGGCTGATCGGCCTGCCTTCCTGCTCATCCACACGCCGGCTTCATTTGCCACCTTTCCGAGCTCATGATGCAACACGCCAAATCTCACTGACCATAAAACGAGGTCACCCGAAATTACGCAGAGGCACAATGAAGCAATAAAACTTGTCGGGGAGAGGCAATCGGTTAAGAGAAGCTAAATTTCCGCTACATATTGTCGAGGAGAAGCAATTTGTTGAAAGTGATTTGATTCCCACGACACAAACAGTAAAATGTGCCCAATGAATGACAAAGTAAAAGCAAAACACCGCCTGAGACGTCTCACTGCATGATCCCACTAATGAACAAACATACCCATTCAGGCAGCGATGAGTGGGAAATGTGGCCCAGAACGCTCCATTTTGAATGTTCTGCAAGCACTCAACGGAGGAAATGGTGTGGACATACTACCTAAGTTCACCACGTCTATGCAACCCGTAACAACGCCCCATTCTTTTAAATAAAACAAGACATGAGAGTCCTGATCTATTTCTACGTGCTGAATTATTTGCACTATCAGCGCCGCACTAACCGAGGACGGTAGTCGCCAGTAAGGTGGAGGGCCGCCAGCGTACCGACATCACTACCGCACTGATGACTAGCCCAGAGAGCTGGCTGGCCGGGCGGCGGCTGGCGGCCCGGGCCGGCCAGCCCCGGGCCGGTCAGCCGCGGCCGGCCGCCCCGAGCCGGTGTCACACGACACGTCGCTGCCGCGCCGCGCCGCGGGGACCCACGTATCGAGCGGGGCCCTGACGCCACCGCCGTGCACGGCTGCCGCCACCAGTTAACGGCCGCCTCCGCCACCGCCGCCAAAACAACGCCGTGGGGCGTCACGCACCTCACTCATTTGCTCCTTTTTAAAGTCTGGCGCAACGTCAAGCCGCAGGTCTAGCCTTCCGGGAAAGCCTGACCGCGTAATAAACAGCGTGATTGCGTGGCCGCAGTCGCGGTGGTCCCAGTTGGGTGGGACTGCTGACTCGTGGGGAGGCCACACTCTCCGATAACAGAACGGAGATGCAACGTGATGAATTGCCGCGGATTAATATTCGTGTGTGCACAGAGCGCATTTTGACCCGACTCACAGAACTCGGATGGCTTCATCGGCCCATCTACTGCAAGCCCTGTATTCGATGACCTCTCTACCAAGCCGTGCACACCATGGTGCTGGCTGAACATTTCAAGGCCGTTGCAAGCGAAACGTTCGCGGCTCAAATCAAAACGCACGCGCACGTTAGCCAATTCATAGTGTAGTAGACCAGTCGTTGAAAAGCTATCCTAAAATTGCACGCAATTTATAGGCTCATCGAGCGTGGATACCTGTCTGTTTATTTGATGCCGAGCTTGAGGCGCCACATGATATTCACGACGAACTTTGCGACGAACCACATTACAACGGACCTTTCAAGTTAATGCTTCCCAACGAAAATACGAAAGCCTCATTTTTAACGAGTATGCAAAATATCACCCGTAATGCAACAATAAATACGTCAGTCCGTAACATGTGCCCGTAAGCGCGCTATTTAAGCGGTTAATCTTTTGAAACGCACTCGCAGCCAACAAACCCAGTCCACCAGCAGCTGGGCACATCTGAGTTGTGACTTATCCACCTGCAGATTAGAATGCAGTCCACCAGCAGCTGGGCACATCTGAGTTGTGACTTATCCACCTGCAGATTAGAACGTGCTCTCCGTTTTGCCAGCTTGATCGATACTATATAACAAGGCTTTGTGATCAACGGGGCGGCGTGAAAGGACTAAGGAGTCAACTAGCGCATATGTTGCCTTCCAACTACTTGACAAGTGTGGCCCAGCATGCAAACACACGTTTCAGTCTGCACTCTGGCAATGCTTCAAATGTGTCAATGTTCGCCGTCGCGTTATTCTGTCTTCAGTGGTTAATTTCGGCCGTATTATGGTAAGCGTGGCAGGTGCGTCCGCCACGTAGTCTGCTCCTCGGTCCGCCTCATCGCGGCCCAGGGCCTACGCTCGATGAGAGGGCTACTTTGCCTGCCATCGTGTCGACAATGTGTGGGTACACGACATCGAGTGTCGGGAAAGTGTACACCAGAACCGGCTCCTTTGCGATCGTTATTGTGAAAATAGTGTGAATAAAGCAAACTATGATTAAATAAAGCGCAAATGATGACACGGTGTAGAAATTTTTGAAACACCTTCCCTATATTTCGGAAACGTGCTTCCGCACCCGTAGTCGTGCCTTCAATTTTCCCAAAATCCGCAGCAGGTGAGAAAAATGGGGCGATGGTGGCGTTGTGGATAGTATTCGTCTCTAGACCTCTCGGTCCTGGGTTCAGGTCCCGGCCCCACCACTACCGCATCCCAAATGGAAACTAATAAGACATCTCGTCTTTAAATGGTCCTGGCAGTCGGTGGGACCTAAACCCCAAATAATTACCAAAATTACAACTTGTTAAAAATGGATAGAAGCAGCATCGACCACACTCGTCGAAATACTCCCTCCCATTTTGAATTCATGTGCCATGGGATCCACTTAGGTGGCAACCTAATGCATGTATTAATGTATGGAGTGAAGGACGCTGACCGAACTCTCTTGTGTGGGAGTTCAGCAAACGCCCGATGGTTAGCGTGCACTGTCCTCCCCGTTCCGCAGTTGCTCCACTTCAGGCGTGTCTGGCGTCCGTGTTGCGGACACCTGCAGAGGCACGCAGCACGCTTTTTATGGAACAGACGCAATATCAGGCTCACTTAAGCTGGCATGAGTGGGGGGAGTAAAGGTTCGCACTAAGAATTGCAGCACGAGTTGAAAGTATTTATATAAAGTACGTACACCATTATTCACCAGTATTCTATACAAAGTACGCACACCACTCCCGGCTCGGTCCATCACTCCCGCTGTAGTCCACCACTCCGGCCTCTGTCCACCCTCCCCCCCCCCTCACAGTCCACCACTCCCGCCTCAGTCCAATACTCCCGCCTTGGTCCACCCCCCCCCCCCCCCAAAGTCCATCACTCCCGCCTCGGTCCATCACTCCCGCCTCGGTCCACCACTCCCACCTCAGTCCACTACTCCCGTCTCAGCCCAGCTGAACCCTGCCATAGACCCAAAATTATTCCACGGACGGCTCCGCGCTCGCGGGGAAACAACCTGGCGCCAGTGACTCCACTCCAGACGCCCGCTGTCCACCCGTCTGAACCAACGGAGAAGCAGGCGCGTGGCCGACACCCACCGGGCAGCGAGAGAAGGTGACACCGGACCGACACCCACCGGGCAGCGAGGGGCAAGTCACACCGGACCGACACCCACCGGGCAGCGAGGGGCAAGTCACACCGGACCGACACCCACCGGGCAGCGAGGGGAAGGTGACGCCGGACCGACACCCACCGGGCAGCGAGGGGCAAGTCACATCGGACCGACACCCACCGGGCAGCGAGAAGGTCACACCGGACCGACATTCATCAGGCAGTGAGGGGAAGATCATACTGGACCGACACCCACCGGGCAGCGAGGGGAAGGTGACGCCGTCGGACGACTCCTGGCGCGGCGAGGCCGTCTTGCAGAAGCCGCGCGTGTTGAGTGGCACCAGCCGGACGCCTGACACCGGCCGCGAGTCGCTGGTGTCGAAGCTCAGGCTGTTCATACTGCGGCACGGACAGCACACGTGGTCAGCAGCGTCCGCATGGCCGCGGTCGGCGCGACAGCAGTCTACAGCGGAGTCTTGGTCCGTCCTGACGGCCGCTGGGCTCGGCCGTTCACACCAGCTGCTACGCGTGTACAACATCCCAGCACACCCACCACTCGCATGGCATGAGCAGATGGCGCTGAGGAATTTTATAACAGGCAATGAGCAGACCCTGGCGGGGACGGCCTGGCCTTAACTGCGCGGCAGTGGTCTAAAGCCGTTTATTAGCCAAATGAGCAAACGAAAATGTCCTCACTCCGCCGCCCGCCATTTATTCCCCACGTAATTGTAATTCCGTGCGCTGAACTCTGCAACACGGATTAATTCGCCTGACGTCTGCACTAACGAGCCCATAGTAACCGTTTAAACACAGGGGCATTACGGAAAGGTGATATATTGCGATGAGCCGTCACTACATCACGATACCCCTCCCCCAATATCCATTTCAAAGGTCTGTCCTTGGTGCTTGACGTGTCGTCGCATACATGATTCACAATCGTTGGATCAAAGAGGATTCAACATCGAATGCTTGGAATGGTGCCGAATACCGTGTCTCAAATAAGAGGATCGGCCAAAAGATAAGCCTGGCGGGAGGAAGTTCTTCTATCCGCTTCGTCTGGAAACATGGCTTCATCCCCCCCCCCCCGCCCTCCCCTTCGATCCGCCAGTGGTCGTCCCTTCAGTTTCCAAGAGCATTCTTCAGCTGCGCTCCATAGCACCAAGACGTACTTTAACTGCTTCATGGGGACTCATCACATTGCAGGCCCTATGATATTGCCCCCATTTGAAACGTTCACCGAGGTTCATTTTTAAGAGTCTGTTTGGTTTGGTTTGGTCACCGTTTGGCCATCACGCGGTCAGCGTCCGACACCAGCACGGTGCCATTCGCCCTGCCGAGCCCTCCTGCACGTGTGCATGCACGTCCGTTTGTACAGCCGGCTCAACCCGTGCTGGCGCCGCCCCACTCCGGCCCCGTTCCCCGAACGTGGCGCGGCGGCGCACTCAGCGGCGGGTGTCACGCGATACGGCGGCCGAGTGCCGAGGCTGTGACGCTGCTGCGCCGGCCGGCAGCCAGTCCCGCTCGCTGGGGTGCGAGGAGCGAGGGAGGGATTGGGGGGGGGGGGCTCCCGCCAACAGCCAGCAGAGCCGCGCTAACTGGGCCGGACCCGTCACGTCATTGGTTGGGTCTCATCAGCAGCGGGATCCCATTCGCGGAAGTCGTTAGGGCATGATCTTCGGATGTAATCGCTGCCAGCATTGGTCCAGGCACGCCAATCGGTGATCAGCTCTGTACCGCCTCCCCGCCCCCACGTCATCGGAGAGTGGCCGCTCGGGTAGCGGAGACGGCAGATCACGGAAACGGGGCGGAAGGCGGTGCCCTTCTACCCATGTGAAAATGAACATCAGCTCCGTGGTGGTGCACTCGAAAACGACACGTCAGGTGCGTATTCCTGCCGACTCCCCGAGGACCCATCGTCATCGCACGCACAGGAAACAGGCATCAGCCCCGAGTCATCAGCCATGGTTGTTCGATCACCGGCCCAATGACACCTCAGTGGTCGTGCCGGGAGGGCACCACGAGGCCGTGGCGTCCCGCTGGTGGGGGGGGGGGGGGGGGGCGGTACCAGCCGACCGGCGGCGGCACGGCGAGACTCCGATCATCTACGTGACAGGTGTGACGGTCGGCCGGCTGGCGCCGTCATCACATTGAGACCGGAACCAATCGGCGGCCTCCACCGCGCCAGGCGCTGGCAGCCCCGACCAATCAAAACAGACCACTTTCTGTCGACAGGGTATTAGCGGGACCTGACCGAAAACAAACAAAGTGGTTTTCGTCGACTTCAGAAAAAAAATGAGCGGACTAGCCCGGTCCCAACTAATAAAACCAATCTCACGGGTTTGCCCAAGGGAGCGGTCGCGCGTGGATGATCAAGCTGGATAATCAAGCTGGATAATCAAGTGCTGGACAACCAAGCAATATATGGTCCACAGAAGCCGCGGACATCCGTGAATGCTAATAGCAACGGAGGCAAGAGCACAACAGGAGCGGACGGGGCGACGGTGTACAACTTTGGGAATGTTTGACAAGTGCTCCGCAACGTTCCCTGGTAAACAAAACTTCTTTTTTTTACTAAGCCCCCAACTTTTTTAGTGTTTGCGCTTTCTAAGATCCCTATAACATGATTGGGCCCAATCATTTGGATGGTGAGGTTAATATGGACTTGCTGAGGAGGGGCCAGTGTTTGCCGTGTCATTGTGATTATCAAGCTCCCTGGCGTGGTAGCAGCTCGGTTGTAGTCCGTTATGCTGCTGGATTCCTGCGGTGGTAAAGACGGGAACAGCTTGTCGCAGCAGTTGCGGCAAAACGGGCGGCTCATGTCAAGGGGCGCCACACTGGAAAAGCCAAACAACATTTCACTCTTTGTTGCCTGTTTTGCATTAATCGTGGTTCACACTTCATCAGCTTACACCAAACAATGCACGCTTTCATGACCTATAACTATGAGCTTGGTCGTTTGTGCATTGCAGTGACTCCCTGGCGAGCAGGGCCTGTCTGTTTGCTCACTTTAGACTCTGGTCCGGCCCCCGAACCGACAGCAGACGCCTCAGCCGCCCCCGACTGCATCCTCTGACGGGTCCAGGCTCGCTGGTACGGCCCGTCGGAGCCTGTCCGGCCGCCGAGCGCCCGCCGCCGCGTCCCACTGCCCCATGCGCCGGCACGTTCGCACGCGGCGTCCGCTCATGCTAAGTATACCTTGCGCTGTGGTGAACGCAGATCTTCAAAGCAAGCGATCACTTAACTTTGCCAAAACTGCTGGCATGGGATACCAACAGCAGGCAGGCAACAGTCGTCCGTTAGCACAATAGCTGTCGTGCCAAAACACACCGGCGGTGCACAGAAGCCCCGCTTCGTTAGCTTACAAAAGATATGTGACGCAAAGTTGAGCCAGTTGGAGCTTCTTGGCCCTAGGTGCGGATGATTCCAAACACAGCACACCAATTCGGCGACTATCTAACTAATGAAGCCATGGAGACATTTCACGACATCCAGTTGGGACACGGCATTAGGCAAATGGAAGTGAAAAATTAGCATTAGCTGATCCACACAGCGGCAAAAAAGGAAGCCTGTGGAGAAAAAGTATTGGATACAAAGCTCCTGCAAAATGCAAGAGCTCTGCCCTGTAGCCCTTACCCATGGGCTAGTCCCACGCTCCTTGCCTTGATGTCCATGCTGTGGAAAAGTCAATTGTCACGCGATCACCCTGAATGTTTGAAAGCTTCGTGACTTGACCGAAGTCATGGACTCCACACGCATGCGTCCTGAACATCGTTGTCTGAAATTAAGCATAACTGCCACTGGTATGCAAAATGCTCAGAATTGTCTCATTCTCCGCGGATAAACCCTCCAACACCTAAACAACAAACACCCGAACGCCCTCCACCACCTAAACAACAAACACCCGAACGCCCTCCACCACCTAAACAACAAACACCCGAACGCCCTCCACCACCTAAACAACAAACACCCGAAGGTCATCCACCACCTAAACAACAAACACCCGAACGCCCTCCACCACCTAAACAACAAACACCCGAAGGTCATCCAAAGACGAAACCTGACCACTGACGCTTCGCTTGAACTCTCAGCATGCGGGGCATATTGTGAGGAGCTCCAAGTGGAGTGGGAAGCCTCGCTTGAACTCTCAGCATGCGGGGCATATTGTGAGGAGCTCCAAGTGGAGTGGGAAGCCTCGCTTGAATTCTCAGCATGCGGGGCATATTGTGAGGAGCTCCAAGTGGAGTGGGAAGCCTCGCTTGAACTCTCAGCATGCGGGGCATATTGTGAGGAGCTCCAAGTGGAGTGGGAAGCCTCGCTCGAACTCTCAGCATGCGGGGCATATTGTGGGGAGCTCCAAGTGGAGTGGGAAGCCTGAATGCCGGGGTACCTAATCGTCCCTTAGGCCTGAAAGCCTTCTGGAGGAAAATCAATGCCTTGACCGCCATGTTAACTACAGAATTATTCGTCCTCTCATGGACGTCGCTGCCTTGCCAAGCCGCCGGCAAAGAGCTACGATCGCGATCGCAGGGTTGAGCAAACGTATGTTTCATGCCAGCCCTGGTCGTCAATCGCTGGCCATGGCAGCCGGCGGTTGTAGCCGGACCTCAGCACGCGCCAAGGCGACGGCCTGACAGGCCAGCCCCGCGGAATAAGTACGCCCATCGGATCACCGACATCCGGAAAAAGCTGTGAGTGTCACTGTGCAGTCACAGTACGACGGGTGAACCAGCATCTTTGACCGGTTATTACAGCACCGCACTCCAAAAATCGCCGTGTTTGCGAGCGGTGCCCTTTGTGACCTTTTCACGGGGCCTTTGACCCGCTCTGTGTATCCAATACTATGCCCTCATCAACGCCACACGCCGCTTGACGCTGGGAAGAGCAAAACTCGCTCTCCGTGGCGCAAGTCCCGTTTCAATGGCAGTGCCGCAGCGAAATCCTCAATGAAAACACGAGAGGCCAACACGTGGTGTAGGTGCCGTCACAGCCTGACGTGACGTCCCACCCAGACGTCCCACCCACGACCAGACGTGACGTCCCACCCCAGACGTCTCACCCACGGCCAGACGTGACGTCCCACCCCAGACGTCTCACCCCACGGCCAGACGTGACGAGGGTGTGCGCGCGATCGACGCCCAGCGCCGGTTCCCACGCCGGAGCGGCGCCGCGCCCGGCCGCGCGTCCACAGGTGCGGCGGCACTCAGACGGCACGCAGCACGCCTATCGACCTCCACGGGTCCTGCAAGGTCAGCCCCCGCCCCGTCCAGCGACCGCCGCACGGACGGCACACTGAGGCCGAATAGTTCTGGAGCAGGGCGCGCTGCATGCCACCAGCATCGTGCCTGCGGCGAGCAGGAATGCGACGAAAGACGCAGGCATCTGAGGCAAGGACGTGTCCAATGACGGGAATGTCTGGGGCAGGCTCATGTGGAGCAACGCAAATGAGAGTTGTGCTGTGTGGGCGCTGGTAAGAGATGCCACACCCGCAGCAGAGTAGTGCCACTTTACAACCGCAGCAGATCCTCGCGATATCCTTCAAAAGTTATGAAACATTTAACATTTTCAATGTCTTTCCATTGTCAATGCCATCGATGCTAAACGCTCTGGACATCCAAATTATGTTTTCTGTGCTGAATCAGACGAAAACGATGTCGAACTGGCAAGATATTCTGCGACTTCCCGGTTCTTAATCCTTTTGCGTAGAAAAATCATATGACCACAGTTCTTAATTATCGCGGTATGTCTTACTATGCTCGTGGCACGCTCATCAAAGGTAATGATTTTTAATGTATGCATTTTAGTTCCGTTTTAGTTAAACACTGAAAGGTCGTCCATCAACCTGCTTTTTGAAGTTGCTTCTTGACGAATCATGCACACGGTAAGTAATCTGCAGCGTTAATAGAAATAGCATTAACCCAAATTTTGAGAAAAACGGAATAGTTTATCACGACACGCAATGTTTCCTGCATATAAACCACACTTCAAGTGAACATGTCGAACTGTGCCCGAGACACAACCATTCAAACCGAACGCTTTTTCAGGGCGGGCGGTGGGCAGCGTATTTGAGCGCGCGTCAGCGGGTCATGCGTGCGAGCGGCGGCAGAGGGGAGACAACGGCGCGGCGGGAAGCGTATTTGAGCGCGCGTCAGCGGGTCATGCGTGCGAGCGGCGGCGGGCGGAGACAACGGCGCCGTGGGCAGCGTATTTGAGCGCGCGTCAACGGGTCATGCGTACGAGCGGCGGCGGGCGGAGACAACGGCGCGGCGGGCAGCGTATTTGAGCGCGCGTCAACGGGTCATGTGTACGAGCGGCGGCGGGCGGAGACAACGGCGCCGCGGGCAGCGTATTTGAGCGCGCGTCGACGGGTCATGCGTACGAGCGGTGGCGGAGGGGAGACCGCGGTGCGGCCACGTTATCACAGCGCACGGTGAACGGTGCAACACTTCTATCGAATTGTGGGTGTGGTGGTCACATATTGTTCTGCGCGGACTGGGTGTGGCGGCGACTGACGGCGGCCGGCGCGAGTGCCCCCGGGTGCAGGCGAGCTGATCGGGGCAGCGCGGCGGCGGCGGGGCAGCGAGAATACGGCCGACTGAGCTGATCAGAGCGAGCGCCGCAACGGCATACAGTAGAGGGGAACTGTTGGCGAGTGCAGCGCTGCATGTCGCAAGAAAACACCGCCCAGTGAACAGGCAGTGCCGGGGTCGATAGCTGTTAACTAGTTCACATCGGCCATTACCTGCTGAGGTCGACGAGCAAGACCATAAATCATCTTGGCCTGTGCTTTTCATGAGGATAATAAGTAAATGGCTCCTGCCTTTGGAAGATATGACTGATAGCGAACGGCGGTGAAACAGCTCCGTCAGTGACTGAGAACTTTGGCGTTGATGCTTCATTGATATCCCAATTAACTCGGCAGCCGCATTGCATTGATATCGAAACATAGCCTGGAAACTATTATTACCTAACCGCTTAATATGGATGACCTCCATCGGAGACTCAGGAAAACCTTATCTGAACTTAAGGGTCCCAAAATAGCCCCAGTTGCACAAAACATTGCACAATTCTGGACTTTGAATAAAACCCAAGCAGCAGCTTTTTAAGGATCTCAACAGACGGTGCTCTGGAGATGCCTTAGTCGAGTCTTTTGAAAACTGTCGAGGCGTTCATAGCTGGCGTTCGTGAGCGCAATTTCCAGATACAACGGTCGTCAATTCGCTCTCCATCGATGTTGCGCGAGGTACGATGACGTAATCAAACCATGACGCATTGAGGAGCATATTTGCTAAACAGAAAATTGTGCCGTCTAGAGCAGTCTTTTTTGCTTAAAAAGTATATCAATAATTGCAAATGAGCTAGTTTCATCATATCTCATACTTGCTTCAATATCTTCAAATGTGAAACATTCCCTTCAAGCCCTGGACTTCAGCACCGACCGCTTAATGTGATGCGATCTAGTTCACGTAGTTTCCACCAGATGGGCATGATGAGTCGTCCAGTGCCCTGAGCCTGGAGAACGTAGGGAATGACGCATGTGAGGGATGTCGCTGGTCATCAGATGTTCCAGGAGGTGAAAACATACTGGAGGTCACGTGTCACCCCGAGCGCTACACACTGTACATGTGAAGGGTTGGAGGACCGCGGGTGGTGTGTTGGCAGACAGCCAGCCCGTCGAAATGTGGACCGCTGACTGATGTTGGTGGCTGGGATGTGTTGCAACTGACGTGCGAGCTGGTATTTACGTCAGTATAACTGCCCAACACCCCGGGGGGAAAACAGCCGTGAAAAGCAATCGTTATGCATGCGTAGTTCACCGAAAATAGCCGGCCCTCAACATGACAAGATGTATCAGTTTAGCGGTCATACCAATCAGTCATCAGGATGATTGCTGAGCTCCCTGTGCAACCAGTACCTTCTGGAATACTGCAGGTAGGATCTTTTCAGTACGAAAACTCACCAGGCTCCAAAACTACCAAAAAAAAAACCAAGAGCTTCCTTGCCTGCCTGTCTGACTGCCTGACTGTCTGGCTGCTTGCCTGCCTTCAGAAAAATCAGCCTTCGCTGCATTTAGAGGGAGCATCAATCCCCTTACAGTGCACTGAAGCTCCGCCGTGCTCGCGTAAAGACACTGGGCGTGATTCCCAAATCAAAGCAAGCAGGCCACGGGTCCAACGATCTTTCATCGCACGGGCGGTGCAAGCACTGAAATCCAGGCCACGGCAGCAAAGGCATATCTTTCGCTGATGGTCCATAATCCAATTGAAAGAATGAAGAAAGAACGAGTTCCAGTAGCTTTAGCTACATTCCGGACTCATTGTTCCGGAATCCGGACACTGCGGACATTCTGGACTCATATCCTACATATAAAAAAGAGGACGCAGCTTCGAAGAGTGAGTAACCGTCATTTTGGCTGTTGTGCAACGCACCAACCCCACAATCATGTGATGACGCTTCAGTCTCTTGCATCTAAGTGTAATAGCAGTGTTGTATGCTGCACGTTAAGACACGCGTCACAGCGTGATTCCTCGCAGTATGTTTGGACTGCGACGTGTTACCCGTGCGGTGCGGCTTTAGGCGAAAGCATGCGCATGTACGTGGTCATGCCTGATGTGGTCCCAGTGTATGAGCTTAACATCGTGATCGATGGGGTGCCTTTTTCTGGACATACATGCTCACCTGGTACACGGATTAGTTATTCATGATGGCACCTTACTCCGTGCCTGATCAAAGAAGACGTGGTAATGATACAGTATGAAACAGCTGGTCTCAGAGACCGAACCATGAAGGGTGCCGCGGCTTCAAACTGATCGGGTCGCGCACTTTTATGGCGCCAGTTGAGGTGACGGTCTTGATTAATGTTGACTATGCCAAAAATGCTTCTGGACTTACATAAATTGTGATTAAAAGAAACGCGTCTCATTCCTGTGTGGCTATAGCGCGGTCCTGTTTATAACGCCACGATTTACAGCCGCAAGTTGTGTGTGCAATCCTTTGTGCGCAAATTTCATGAAGTCGTTTGCGCGCTCTTACACGCATTGAATGCACATACATACTCAATCGATACGATGAGCGCGCAGATGACAAATACTCCGCCATATTTGCTGCCAGCATTTACGAAAAGCTATGTCTGCGTGTCCGCGCGAACAGCGCCAATAAGAGTCACGAGCCCAGATCCAGCTGTCGCCGGTTTCGCCACCTGTCAATGGCTGGTCGCTGCTGCATTACCTCACACCGGTAGTGTTTGCCGGCGTGGGCGGCTGCAGCCGGCGCCATGAAGGGCAGCACCGCCTCCAACGGCAATTGTTCCCGGTGCCACAATGCGCACTGACGGCGAAGCGCGCGCCAGGGCCCAAATGTCAAGGCCGACCCCCTGTTGTGGCGCGGCTTGAGCGAGCATTTGGTGACCGGATTGCGCTCGCAGACCGCCGCACGGGACCGAAGACCGCCGGCCGCACCGGGCCCCGCACGTGAATGCCGGCGCATCCCCTCCCCTCCTGGAAGCGACGCGGGGCAGAGCCGAAAGAGCCGAATTTCGATCCAGAGCGCACCCCATGCCATGAATCAGCATGGCGCCCTGCAGTAGATGCCCACATGGCATGGGCTGAGTCAGCACGTTATTCGCCCTCGGCATCTGAGAACGGTCCATCTGCACCCCGCCCCTGTGATGGGGTGGCGACATGTCAGGCGAAACACAAAGCTCCGCATTCCAGCGTTGGCTCGGTGGAACACGGCCGCAGGTCGCCCCACTGGTGCCCGACAGATCAACTCGTGTCCGTAGATGTGGCGGTGTGCTCCGGAGGGGCACGGCGCGCACGCGAGCGCAGACGTGTGAACAACTGCCGGAGCCGCCCAGACTGTCTCGCAGGCTAACAACATCTCGCGATGACACTAAGACTAATCCGCTGCGTCCGCGCGGACACGGCGGCGAGTGACGCCCCTACCGCCACCGGGCCCTGCTCGCGACCGAGCCAGCACACAGCGCCGGCCGGCCCGGCTCGCCGGAGCCGATCCATAGGTGACCGGCTCGCGTGCCCCCGGCCCGGACAACTGGGACACGTGCGTGTCAGTCGCCATCAGCCGGCGGCCGGCCGGGCGTGCGGGAGGCCCGCCGGCCGGCCGAGTCTCCCTCGAGCTCGGCCGGCCCGGCACGAGAGGCGGTCTCCCGCCTGGCGACCGCCGCCGCATGGCTTCGAGGCCCGACAGCGCGCCCCGCGGCTCTGGCTCTGGCGGCCAAGAGACGGAGTGCGGCCGAGGTGAATCATCACGGAGGACTATGCCCTCTCGAGATATTGGTACAGCTGGCTCCGCCGTCGAGACCTTGGGTACAATAAGCAGTGATTATGGCTGATCGACGTGGTTGTCCGCAGCCGTTGAATGGAGCTGGTGCTATGATATCTACATATGTTGATATCTAACGTCAGCATAGTGTTACTACAACGCTGACATGCAAACCAAGGGTGTTATTGATGAGGCCTACACAAACATGAAACACGGTTGTTTTTCTAGGCCAGGGCGATGGTGAGGTTCATCAGAGGGAAGCCGACTCTGATCACACCACTCTCCACGCCCAAAGTCCCATGAAGGGGCTACTCGAAGTCCACAGCGCCATGGGCCGGCGGCAAGCTCGCCTTCTCACCTCATACTCGGCATCCTCCAGTTAATATTTACCGTGGTTTCAGAAAGTCAGTGAAGAACGGCTTCCAATGGCATGCCATTTTTATCCCATGCATGCCTGAGTCAACGGAATGAGGCTTGTTACCGCGGCTCGCCGCTCCCGTGAGCGACACGCCAGTATCCACCACCAATGCATGCGACCACCCGCAAGCTAAGAGACGTCCTGCTCCGAGGCGCCATCGCCAGAAGTCGAGCGCCAGGTTGATGCTTCAGGCCACACTCCGGTTCACCTGCTGTTTACTGGTGCCACACTCTAGCCAGTAGCTCTCGCTCACTAACCCCATACAAACCCACGCCTGCCCGGTGTAAGCTGTACCCGTGTGGCCGGGTGACAAGTGTTGCATGCAACATGCAGCATTCGAGGATGACCGGTGTCATTAGCGCCGTGCCATCGGGTTTTCAGGAAAACGTTATTTAAAAGACAATGAGGAGTTAGTAGCCGCAGCCCAGTCGATATTCCGTGTCATGCTATTACTCGGCATATTCGCTGCTGGTTACTAACAAAGACCTGTTCTATGAAGTAGCATGTTCCCGAAAGTAGGCGACCAGCTTAAGTGTAAGACGTGTAAATGGCGTGGTTGACACAACGTAGTCCATGGATAAGCATCATCTTCGCTTTTTAGCGGCTCAACTCCTGTACTGGCTTCCCATGGTAGTGTCCGTTTCCGTTTCAGCATCGATAAAGTTTCCAGGCGGTGAAAGGCCGCCATAAGAGTTCCATGATAAATTGTACACAAAATACATCGGTGAGCGCACGTATGCACTTCCTTTCCAGTCACATATCACACAGCCTGGAGCCGGTGGGAGCTCCACTCCTGCCCGATGTGGCAGCACTCCGGCCGCAGACCTCGCCCCTGTATGGTCTGCCTTCCCTGGCCCCGTCCCTGGAGCCGGTAGGAGTTCCACTCCTGCCAGATGTGGCAGCACTCCGGCCGCAGACCTCGCCCTTGTATAGCCTGCCGTCCCTGGCCCCGTCCCTGGAGCCGGTAGGAGTTTCACTCCGGCCAGATGTGGCAGCACTCCGGCCGCAGACCTCGCCCTGTATAGCCTGCCTTCCCTGGCCCGTCCCTGGAGCCGGTAGGAGTTCCACTCCGGCCAGATGTGGCAGCACTCCGGCCGCAGACCTCGCCCCTGTATAGCCTGCCGTCCCTGGCCCCGTCCCTGGCGCCACCCTTGCGCCGGCCGGCTAGACCCACCTGAAGGCGCTGGTGGGCCGGGCCGAGCCGGTCGAGCTCTGAGCCGTGCCGAACAGCGTGGCGCTGCCGGTCCCGCGGCGTGAACGGCCGAGTCGTGTCCACCGTGCGTACCACGCCCTGCCGTCGCCCAGTGCCGCCCGCGCCTGCCGATGGGTACAGGTCACCGGCCGCGGTCAGCACAGGTCAGAGCTGGGGCCGGGCGGCTGCTCAGGGAAGGAACGATCCGTAGGTCAACACGGCTCAGCAGCGGGAAAGGTGCCAGTCCAGCCCGGCGAGCAGCGATGGACAGGTGGCGACCGTGGCATCGGGCAGGTTTGGACCGGGTAAATCGCTGCCCTACGCTTACCGTTCCGGTACAACTGGCCAACGAAACGACGGGGTGGGACGAAATTCAGCAGCGGTCCAAGCTACACACACCAGGTCTTGACTTCTGATCTCTCCCTCTTCCGAACGTTTGCCATCTCAGGTCGTGGCGAGACAAGATACAGAGATGCCTTTTGTGGCTTACGAGCTTTGCTAATGCCTTGTTTTCTTGCATCACGATGCCGAGAGTGAAAGATGCCGTTTCATGGACGCGGCCGTCAGGGACATACACTTGCGTGCCCAAGGAGGCAGACGTTTCAAATGATCAGCCTTAGCGAAAGTTTTGGAATTAAGTTCACCATCCAAACGCTTGACATCGTCTCGCAACACGTTTTATACTTTCTTGACATCTACCTTAAGGAAATCCTGGCGACACCCATGGACACGGACACGGCTCCCAACAACGACATAAAGGTACATTCGCAAACAAAAAGGTCTTAGTGAAAATCAGCGGTATGGCCCAGGGTGAGCCCAGGTGAGACACGAACGCGTAAATTATCACGATGATCGCACAACCCCGGCGCCAAAACGCAAACAACACGATATTTGGCATCCTACGGCACACATCTGCTCAGCCATCCCAGAAATCCGATGTCCGGCGTGCGGTCGTGAAGCGTCCCCTTCCCCTCCCCCCGCGAGGTGTACACACCTCATGGATGATCTCGGCGGAGGTTTCTTGGCGCGCGGCAGGGCGTAGAAGGGCAGCTCGCCGTTCTGGGCTAGACCGCCGTGTTTGGGTGGCCGCCTGGCCGGCCATCAGGTCTGTCATGTCCTCCTCGTCCGTGCTGCTCAGGGTCACAGTACTGCCCTATAGTCCATGCATTCCTGTCGACAGACGAGCGCCGGTTACGCGGCGAGTCTCTCGCTGGGAGGCGACACCGAGTGCGACAAGCACGGCGCGCGATGGCCCTCGGCGTCCAATGGTCGACGCCGGCGTGATTGATGTTTGACGCTGAGGCGAAGGTATGGGTTTCGTAAACGTACTCCGCTGCGCAGTGAGAATCAATGCGTTTAAAATGGAGTGGCCTTTAACTTTAAACACCTGAACAATTTTTGTAAATGCAACGACAGACACCCCGACAACCACACGCTGGAACTCGATTGTAGAACATCAAGTGTCCTGTGCCCAATAAACTGGCAACGTACCCAACGAACGGGTGTGAATAGACGCATTGGTGGAATGGAGAAAAATGCATTATGATACTAAACACCTCGTTCCTGGCAGCAATATAAATCCACACTTAGAGACAACACTTTTTCTGTGTCTTGCTATACAGCTATTTGCAATGGTGGCGCATGCAAACGGTATATGCAAAGCGGTCCCCTTTCCCTCGTCGCATGCCCCCTGGCCATGCATTACGACCAGCGTTCTGTGTGACTGATGGCGGGAATGACCCCGTGAAAACTGCGATGCACGGCGGGCTGAATGCGCTGCCCGGCCTCGGATCGAAACAACCGCGGCGCTGGAACATGGCCGACGGCCTACATGAATGAGGCCTGCGCACACGCCAATAATAACCTGACCTTTTTGCAAGCTGCAGGACAGAGCAGGCCTTGGGGTTGTATGGTAAACTAGCGTATTTACCCTGCTCGACAAACGGAGGCAAATAGTACATGAGCAGCTTGATTTTCTAAATTGGCAGGGCCAACCGGATTCCTTATCAGAAGACATCTCCCAAAACAACGGCAGCAGTCCCGGCGCTCTAATCGCTGCAGTTTCGCCATCGACTTGGGACAAAATAAGCATAACATGCGCATGGAAAAAGGTCATCGTGGCGACCCGAACGGTTGTTGGTACGGTTTGTTCAAGAGCAGACCAAGCAAACATGTTTCGTTGCGGTTGACAAAATCTGTTCCGACATACTAATAGCGACAATTTGCGTTTGGGACGCATCAAAAACGTTACAAAACAATACCTCAACACTAAAAAGTGTTGCGTCATTTTCAATCCACATTGAATTCAAAGGCCGCATGTTACGTGTCATGCTATATTGCCTGAAATACACAAGGTCAAAGTTGTTGTTACTTATATGAAGAGAGGAAATCCCTGATGTCTTCATTAGAGATGCACCGGCATTGCTGCGCATTAAATGGCAGAAGACTCAGCCTCCTGCGTGGATACAACACTCATGCATACTCCGTTATATAATCCAGGTCGGAGATCAACGCATGTTTCAGTATCTCAAAATAACACCAAGTGCCTTTGTCATGTTAGATTACGAATAAATTGATGATGATACGCTCCAACAATAAAGTGTTGCTCAGTCCTGACCCACTTCTATCTGTCGGCCGCACAGACATCAGCGGAATGCACTGCAGCGAGCAACTGAAGGGGAAGTTCCATCCTGTGGGGGCCTGTTTCAAAACCTATGAAACGAACGACTGGGAAATTGTCTGTAGTGCCACCCAAATGTGCGGAAACATCGTGGTAATGCAAGATAACTGCAAATTATTTCTTGACTTCATAAAGTTACGTGATTGTTGTCGACATCACTAGTCATTTAGTGTCTTTTCAGAACTCCGAAACCGTTGCCATAAGGTGGCACTGTGACTTGGCCTGAGCCTTAACTCTCGCCCCGACAGCGAAAGAGGGGGTCGAGCGACCCTTCTACCCCTAAGGTTTCCTAGAAAACCGCTTCAGCATGTCATGTAATCGCACCCAAATTATCAGCGGCATGTGGGGGAGGGGGCACCAATGGCGCGTGTTTTTAAACAAAAACGTGTCCCTAACATTTCTAGTTTCGGAGCAACAGCAGTTTTGTTACGAATACTGCGCGGAGATCTACGGCATGAGCGGGCGTCGGGAGGGAACCGATGATGCCTCGGAACGCACGCGGCGGGCCAACATTGCTACGTTAACGAACCTATAGCTACTACATATATGCTAAACACACACACGCACGCACGCACGCATGTACGCACTCACGCACTCACGCACGTACGCATGTACGCACACACACACACACAATTACAAACGCATATATATATATATATATGCGTGTTATATATACACACATATATATATACATATATATATATATATATATATATATATATATATATATGTATACAAGCGCTTATCAACATAAAGCTATACCCCTTCCCGACACTTAGAATTGAGCAAGAAACACGCTTGCTAAGGTGTTGTGTCGCTAAGTGGAATGGTCCGTTATATGTGAGCATGTTAAGCTAAGAAAGTTTGACTTTCGGTAAAACTTGAGCTTTGACTTCATATTCAAGGGTTAATTATTGACATAGGAATATAAAACTGATTAATAACCGCGAAAACCTGCTGATGTAGCGGCGCGAGGCCAACACGGCGACTAGCGCGTCACCGATGGGCGGCTCCAGCATGGGTGGTTGCGTGTATATAGATAATATATATATATATATTATATATATATATAATATTATATATATATATAAATGGTGTGTGGCTATACTGTGTGTGTGTTTAAGGTTTGTTTTCACTACGTTTATGGTGGACCGTATTATCAGTACCCAAACTATAAAGGTACGTCACAGATGTGATTTATGGCAGCATCCTTTCATCGAAACCAGCTGCTACAGACAGCTATACCATTAGACAATTTGCTCCAGCTATACTAAACTACAGACTGATTGTTATTTGGCTCACCAGCATAACAACTTTGGGCCAATTGACAATGTCGTTCATGTCACTGT
>NW_023596746.1:47469936-47617076 GCF_011947565.3 Pollicipes pollicipes
GAGAAATGGGTGCAATGCCTGCACTAGATTCAAAAGAATTATTGTCATGCACTGTAGTCGCACAGAAAACCCATATTGCGCATGCTTTGTTATTTTTCGCGACCTGTTACCATGCTACCCTCCAACTTGTTACACATTTATCACGTTGCCTCCATATTACCGACATGTTACTTTCGTGCACATTCGCCGTTCCGTGAGGAGAAAGACAGTTCATTGCGTTCACTACATAAGGAACAATTATTGCCACGGCCTTGTCTTATAAGAACCCTCTATGTCCAAGTACGGGCGAAACTATGGCAAGGTTAGATGTGCCGTGGCCAGCAGAGCTTGTAAAATGTTTTAGCAACACTAGATGAATGAAGCAATTTAATCACTGAGGTGTCAGCTACATTGCACGCCCAAATTGCATTACTGTGCTTCTTTTACCCGGCGTTTGACATTTATGAGGGTGCCATAAATTTAATGAGAATTTAGATGTTCGGCGCTTTATGATTGTCTCGTTTGAGATGACTTCTACGTTGATGCCTGACAAACCTGTGCTTCGCATCTTTGGCGGGAGTGTAATGATGATCTTTAAGATGTTTGTACATGTTTTCCTCGATCAAGACGTTACTCTGATTCCGTGTCATGTCCACATTAGACGCATGCCGGGCCCTTTTTAGCGCATGACGACGACCACCGTTTTCCGTAACAGTGTCCATGCAACCGTTTGTGGCAGCCAACTATACCGTGCACATGTTAGCTTAAGCAGTAGTGAGTGGATGATATCAGAACAAATCCTGGCGTCGAGGTTCTTTTTCAGGGACGTCTGAGACCGCAGTATATATGTGGAGCGCGCTGGAGCCACGTACTGGCCCAACTGGGGCCTCCGCTTGCACTGAGAGGTGGTAACAACTGAGGCCTCCGCTTGCACTGAGAGGTGGTAGCAACTGAGGCCTCCGCTTGCACTGAGAGGTGGTGGCAACTGAGGCCTCCGCTGAGAGGTGGTAGCAACTGAGGCCTCCGCTGCACTGAGAGGTGGTAACAACTGAGGCCTAGCCTGCGCACTGGTGGTAGCAACTGAGGCCTCCGCTGGCACTTAGAGGTGGTAACAACTGAGGCCTCCGCAGGCACTGAGAGGTGGTAGCAACTGAGGCCTCCGCTGGCACTTAGAGGTGGTAGCAACTGAGGCCTCCGCAGGCACTGAGAGGTGGTAGCAACTGAGGCCTCCGCTGGCACTTAGAGGTGGTAACAACTGAGGCCTCCGCAGGCACTGAGAGGTGGTAGCAACTGGGGCCTCCGCTTGCACCGGGAGGTGGCAGCAACTGAGGCCTCCGCTTGCACTGAGAGGTGGCAGCAACTGAGGCCTCCGCTTGCACAGGGTGGGCAGCAACTGAGGCCTCCGCTTGCACTGAGAGGTGGCAGCAACTGAGGCCTCCGCTTGCACCGGGAGGTGGCAGCAACTGAGGCCTCCGCTTGCACTGAGAGGTGGTAGCTGTTGGTGTCTCTGTGGTGCTGTGGTGCTATGGTGCTGGTCCGGGCTTTATAGGTTACTGTTTTCGTTCTTAACCCGTATGACAGAAAAGCTTCATTGTAACCTGGATTTTTAAATGAGCTCGTTGAATTTAAAACGTCAAGTGATTCGATGGGTTCCACACAACATGACCGGGTTTTTTTGCAGATCGCGTAGTCAAATTAAAACATCAGGATGATCCAATGGGCTGCGCGTAATGTGACTGCCATTAAAAGAACTGGGGTCTCCATATAAGGCTGTTGTTTTATGTTTCTTAGAACAAGAGGTAAATTGCTGTTGTAGGGAGGCTTTTTAACCCCAACAAACATTGAGCATACGAGATATTTCACTTCCCCGCCTTGTCTTTGGATGCAACGCTATGGACTAAAACGCCGCGACATTGAGAGCTCCGACACACTTTCCATTTGGTGTTGTTTATGTCCAAAAGTGGCGACCTATTACATTGCGAGGCATTATGTCCAAAAGTCGCGACTTATTACATTGCGAGGCACCGCCTTGCCAGTACGGTGACGTCAGACGCTGTCGCACGAACCGGCCCGGAATCGGGGCCGGGTCAAAGGGTCGAGGGAGCTGTGCATTGTTGAACTCGTTACATGCACTGTTGGGTACCGTTGAGGTTAACGGCCACATGTCTGTGATGATATACGAGCTCATGAAGCTGCCTCGATGAGTTCGGAGCTTAGAATGTATTCAGTTCACGTGAGGGGTTTGTTATCCGATCCTATTCGCTGTCGTTTGCAGCCACGAATCACGTGCAATTTCTCGTATGACGGTTCTCGTGTGACGGCTCGCAGACCGCCTTTCTCTGCATCGCCACGCACGACCGTGGTATCACCAGAAGCCAAATGTTAGGCCGGCGGGTCAGTCCAGGGCCAAATGTTTTGGCGATGGTATAAGCTCTCCAGTGTTCTTGAGCTTCACCGTGGGCATTCATGGTTTTGTTTCTAAGTACCCGGGCCGTGCGCAAGGATATCTCGACCCGTTTGTGTCGCTCCTGTAGCAGCGGGCATACGTATGAGCTGTGAGCGTTTCAACGCCAGCTCAGCTCCGGTGTACGAGCTCGCAGCCTTCTCGGTGACCTGTCGTCAGCACTAACCGGAATAGGATGCGCCCGTTCATATGTGTTGTGAGCCCCACGCGCGCGCGAAAGAGCAGCCTGCAGTCGGATTTTCTCCCGCATCAGGCTTGGTCAAACAGATCATATACTGGTTCGCATCGCCGAAGCACTCAGATGCAGGTGGATAGATAGAGTCGCGCAATTACACGCTCTTTAGGCGTATTAGACTTGGGTCAAATGAGCTCAGTGTGTGCGCCTCACAGATTGAGCACGGTACCTAGCTTGCATGGGTTATGCAAAAGAGTCATTTGACACTCACTCCAGAGTGCTTAATATACATATCACGCGATGGCAGATCTTCACCACCTCTCAGTTCAACAGCCGAGTGTAACTACGACGTGACCGCGAGTGGTGCCTGCAATTTTCCCATCACGCCTATTGAGTGTCGGCCAAGGTGATCTCCCCCCCCCCCCCACCCCCTAGTCTGTTGCACAACGGGGCGCTAATTAAGCCCGATCCAGAGCAGCTGACGACTCTTGTAGCCGCCGCCATGATGACTTGCCATTCTACCGCTGTCATGAAGCCGCACTTCATCTCGTAGACCGCTGTAATGTCTGTTTTGTCTGTCGTGCTGATGTTGCAAGTCTCGCGTCGAACGCGGCGGTGACGTGTTTTCCCACGTGTTGCAGAGAGGCAGCAATATTTGTTCCTGAATGTTACTGAGAGGCAAAAAAGCAATTAAGCCACTGCGTAAGCTGCTTTTCGCTTTTCGCCGTGCTTATGCCAACTGTCGTGCTTGTTTCAGGCGGGTGTCCAAAGACCGGGCGTTTCAGCACGGCTATTCCTGGGTACCTCCTGGACTCGGCAGAGAAAAGGTAACCCCCTCACGGCCACCCTCACTCCTCTGCGCGCCTGACCAATATGGCACTACTAAGTTCTTACAGCTTGTCTAACGAAGCCGTGGTTTTCGGATGCGGGAATGGTATATTGTGGTCATTTTATTATTTGTACTTGTTTATTTGCAAACTGTAACCGCGTGTTCTCAAACAGCAGGGTGTGGAGAACTGTGTCAGCCGTTGGCGTCACGTATTCGTAATTGGGTAGACGTCCATTCTGAACTACGTCGAATGCATTCTCAGTGGTGTCATGCATTGCTCCAAGTGAGGTGTTTTCACCTGACGAATAAACGCTGTAATTGCCCTCTCAGTCGCGCTTGGAGACTATTCGACATGGTGTTTCATCACGGCTTTACCATGTCCTTCAATAGCTACTGTGTTGTAATGGTTGGGTCAATGACCTAACCAATGATCTCGGTGCACTGAGGGTGTGTCAAACGCAGTGGCTTCGCGGCACACCAGCGGGTGGGTTCGACCCGGGGCTTCTTGTTAACTTGACGAGTAGAAGCAATCTAACCGGCGGAGGACATTATCCCATAGTTCGGACACTAGGGGCGGGGCAGTGCCCTCGCAATAACCTGCGCTCGGCGAGGTCTCTCATCCGAACGTGCATGGGGCAAATACCGTGTGACCAAATGTCTTAGGGCAGATGAGTGTAACGAAAGCACATGAGCCAGCTGCCTGCCGGCACGGGCCTTTCCGAGCCTGAGGCGAAACACTAGGACACCAGTCGACGAATACAGAAGTGACGGGCACCCGTAGCAACCCCGCGTGGTTGCGAGAACTCCGCCAGCCGAGGCCAGCGGGAATGTAGGTCAGGGGACTGGGCAGTGGGCCGACGAAATGCGATCTGCCCGTCGGAGCCGACGCGGTGGACACCGGGCAAATAGTCGGGGTCACGGCACCGGATCAGCCGCGACGGCCGGCTGTTAGTGGATAGTGGGTGAGGCGCACGGAACGGGGTCCCGTGCATTTCAAAATTGCATTTGATGGCAAGCATTGTAGAACATACAGCTGCCGTTGTCCAAGCACCTCGTTCTTGCTGTCATGAAACGACGACTAGATTGTGTCATGCTCACTATAAAGAAAAGCCGATGTCTTTGAGAAACCGACAGACAAAATAATTTACCGTAGCTTATCGTTGCAAGGCGTCACGGTAGCATGGTGCGTCGAGTGATCTGTTCTGAAAAATGCCGACTGCCGATCAACTGATATTTCAGAACTTTGGGCCACGTTGAACGGCAGCGTGTTCAGAAAAGCTTTCATTATCAAACCTTTGGCGCCATCCGCCTCCGAGGCCTCGGCGTCCGGTCTCCGTGGGCGGTCTCGGCGCCGAGGCGGAGCAGCGGCCCACCCCTCCCCCGGTCCCACAGACCAGAACGGTCGCCGCCGCCGTCCGGCGCAGCCGTCTTCCCAGAGCGTCTGTCGTACGTGAGTCACCACGGCCACGTTCGTGGAAGAAGGGGCTGGGTGTGTGAGTGAGGGGTGGGGCGGTGGTCGCCGAGGGGCGGGAGGGACGACGCAGCAGCGGCGCCGCACGGCAGGCGCCACCGCAGAACGTCACGCTTGCGGTCAGCGGCTGCGACGGGTGCGTCAGCCTTTTACAGCTACAGGACGGCTGCTGACCAGTCGGAGGCATTCTTACTCAACGCACTTGACATCTGTCTCGGCCGACGACAGTTAAGATCGAGCTGTTTCGAGGAAACAGTCTGCACTTAAGACCGTTGCCACACATACGAACCACCGTCACGGCTTCTTTTGATTCTCCGAACGGCCTACTGGAACAAACACATGTTGTCCATGCTCGTTGGAACCCCACAGTGAAGTTATGCTCTATCGAGCACATGGTTGGCGAGCCGGATTAGACAAGTCGACCAATCTTTGAAAATGTGTCATTTTCGGCATCGCGGTTAGGGTACACGCCGTTCCACCAGACGGGCATCCGCTGAGATAAATCTGCTGAGGCTGACGTCCGCTGACATCCGCTGAGGCGATCCGCTGAGGCTGACTTCCGTTGATGTCCGCTGAGGTAATCCGCTCAGACTGATGTTCGCTGACATCCGCTGAGATAATCTGCTGAGGCTGACGTCCGCTGACATCCGCTGAGGCGATCCGCTGAGGCTGACTTCCGTTGATGTCCGCTGAGGTAATCCGCTCAGACTGATGTTCGCTGACATCCGCTGAGATAATCTGCTGAGGCTGACGTCCGCTGACATCCGCTGAGGCGATCCGCTGAGGCTGACTTCCGTTGATGTCCGCTGAGGTAATTCCGCTCAGACTGATGTTCGCTGACATCCGCTGGGGTAATCCGCTGAGGCTGGCGTTCGCAGACATCCGCTGAGGTAGTCCGCTGAGGCTGACTTCCGTTGACGTCCGCCGAGGGAATCCGCTGAGACTGACTTCCGCTGACATCCGCTGAGGTAATCCGCTGAGGCTGACTTCCGCTGACATCCGCTGAGGTAATCCGCTGAGGCTGACGTCCGCTGACATCTGTGGCTGAGATATCAGACGTTGACCGGTTACCCACGCTCACAACAAACTCGTCCGATATGCGCCATTTATTGCATTACGCATTATCTAGTTTTGAAAATACGAAAATGAAATATTTGCCTCTTTGGTAGTCGGCAAACACAGTTACCTGTGGCCTCCCGAACGTTGACGTCCGCCCAAAACACATTTGAATTTTGTGCAATCCGATGTTGTACAAAATACTGAGGTTTCTGACTTAATTCGCTATGCTTTTAAGCATGTTGCTATTATTTGCTATTATTTAAACTATTATTTGCCATATATGACATGCCCATTGTGAAATCTTTGTAGCCTCGGTTTTAGGACTGTGTGATAATTTAAGATTGTACCAGTAGAATTATGCTTGAGTGTGTGCCACCAGATGCTGCAAATTTATTAAGTCTGTCGGTCCATCTTACGACTTATGCAAGCATGGAAAAGCGTGTGCTGCACACACGATGATTCAGCGCGCGATGAAGTACACGTCTTTTTTTTTAAACCGGCGGATTATGAAAAAGGCAGCGCAGTTGTGAAGAGGAAGAGAACAAAACAAAGATAAATTTGCAAATCAATTCTAACGCCAGACGAACACAATCTAGTCTAATGTTTTGCGATTTTACCCAGGGCCACAGAAGTTGGGTCCTTTTGAGACCCTTTGACTGTCCCAGAGTTCTACTGGGGAGACGTTTTACGAATGCCTATTGGGTGAAATGCTTACAAAAAGTGCATAGTTAAGCGTTCCCATGACTTGCGTCTTATCGCTGATGCTCTGGGAATGTCCTTGCATATTTTCTGACATTTCCAGCGCTGAGGTGAATGACTTTAAATGGGATATACATGTTAACTAAAGATTCACATGAAATCCTATCCGTTTTAGTTACACCCATTATAGTTCTTATGCGCAACTTTACACAAGAGCTATATCGTGCCATGCGTACTGCGGAGAGTAACTGATGTTTCAGAAATTGCCAGACCAAAGTAATTTGCCGTGGCTTATCACGGCTAAAGGCACCACCCCGTTATAGGTTTGTTGAGTATTTTGGTCTAGAACACGTTGGCTGAGAATTTACGGATTTGTTTTACCTCTGGTTACGTAAGATGCCCGGTGTGTTTGTCATTTTACATGTAAAATGAGGATTCGTGCGAAATTTTACGAAACATTTAAAGATGGTGGAAAGCATTTCGCGCAGTGGGAGTCTCTAAAAATGGCCAGCATTACTAACGAAGTGCGATGAAATGTGGGGATGCTGGTCGATTACGGCGTGTTTACAGGCATTCGGCTAATTTTATAAGAATATCAATTGTGGGTGGTTAATGTGACTAACAGCCTTAAATCGTGGTGCATGCTGCATTTCGTCCCTGCTGGCTGTTTCCGACCTGAAAAATGAACGATGTTGACTAGAACCTATAAAAACGAAATGCTCGCCCGTGCCAAATATCACCCCGTGATAAATGAGCGGCGACGTGCCGGAAAACAGCTCACTTGGTGAGATATCTGTAGCAATCAAGTAATGGTCAGATTTACATATTCAGGCACGTCGGCTTATGTATTTCAGTTTAGGAAAACTCATTTTCTTACTTTTGTTAGCTTAAGCTGGTTTTATATTGCCGTATGTTTCATGTTCATGCAAACCACCGTATCTGGTCATCGAACGGCATGCGGTCATTAGCACGCCTTCAAACCCAATCACATTGGTGTGGGCGGAAGCTGCCAACTGATTCCAAGATCCAAGGAATCCAGTTTGTTTTTTCCGCGTATATAAGTGGCCGTGCTCGAACTGGGCGCGGCGATGGCAACTCACGCCGACAGTCTGCCCGTTTTAACGGCGAATGCCCGGGCCCGCTGAGCCGAAGTGACACACTCGATCAGGCTGCCAGCGCGCCGAGTCCGGCCCGTCGGTCTGTGATGTCATCGGGGCGGCTCGCCGCGGACTCTCCCGCGGTCAAGCTGGCGCGCCGGCCGGCCCAACCGGCGGCCCGGCCGCTGGCAGCGTCTCGGTCCGGTTTGCTTTGGCGATGGGACCGTGGGAACGAGGCGGGATGTTGTTGCGGCAGATCAGACGTTGATGCGGAGCTCAGCTGCTGGATAGGGGCAGCATATTTACAGCGGCGTTTATGATATCGGCTGTCATAAGGATATCATATCGGCATGCGAGCTACTTCTATGCATGGAACCCGAATTGCCCATGGCCAACTTCCTTGAACTTCGATTTCTTAAACGAACGGTTCTAATACATTATATACATATAGGTGTCTAATAAGTCGTATAACTAGCAAGCTTGGACTACGAATTAAATAAACTGATTGCTTTAACGACACAGCAGCATGACAATGGCATTCGACGCATTCTCGAACACAACCTGAACCCATGAACTTCTTTGTGGTTTTTCACCACCTACATGTCTTGCACGTTATCCCCAACGTGGCACTGTCCCCCCCCCCCCTCCCCATCTCCTCCCGAGAAAACCGCTCGCCCGTCGGACGTCTGGAGCTGCGTCTCGCGTCCCCCGGGACAGTAATGATCCACGGCGCTACTCTGCGGGGTCCGCCCTCTGTCGGCCGGCGGGCCCCGCAGACTGAACACGGCGCGACCGCAGACTGGCGGCGGCTCGCCGACCCCCGGCTGTCTCCCATTCAGCGCTCGCGTCGGCAACAGGTGAATCATGGGCCTGTGTTTGTGGCGGCGCGTGACGTAGTGGCGATCCGTGGGCCGGCATGCGTCCCGGACCGGGCCGGTATTTTGGTCGGCTGCGGGACCGACTCGTGAAGCCGGACATAAGAGCGACCTCTGGGGCGGGGAAGCATATGGATCGCGCTGACACGCGAGGCGCGGGTGATCAGGGCCGGCGGATCCATTGTGTCAATATCATGTGTGATGACTACCGCAATATAAGGTGCGTAATGGTTGGGGGTTAGTGCCTTGGGCTCTCGTGTGCGGAGTTCGAGTTTGGAACCCATAGACGCTATGGCCCCAGAGACTCAATATGGCCACTGCACATGATGGCTCTGCTGAAAAGGCACGTCATAACGTACGTCCCGATCCCCCCAGATGACTCCCATAATACGACAAATGTACGACTTGTCACTCTCTTGAATTTGATCTTGCTGTGCATCACTGAAACGTGGATTTATCGGACTGCTGCTTACTACGTGTATGGCGCGAGCCAGTGAAAAGGTTAAGTAGACCTAACTTTGCGGTTATTGGTCTTGAGCACGGCATTGGCTGCAGTCGTGAAATCTTTCGTTTTTTTTAAGAATCGTCCGCAGCTGAATGCACTGTAGTAGCACCTGATCAAGCTTTGGCGCCCTGTGAGGTCTTTTCAGTGTCTTCTAATGTGGAAGGGGAATACCGCACCTGTTGTTCACAAAAGGCCATCAGCCCTAAACAGTCAAATCTTGTTTACCGACTTATTGTGTCTGTTGCCGCGATCTCAGCCGATGGTTAAATAACGGAGGTTTGAGATGATTGCAGATCACAAACAGTGAAGCGCGGGAAAATAATGTCGAAAATCAGATGACTGCCGCCGAGGTATGAGGTTCAAAATGATGCGATAACTGTCATGCCACATGATCGTGTTCAACTTTTTGAGTATGATGATGCTAATATTTTGTATGGCTAATTACTGTGTTCATTTGCAACATGAGTGTTATGCGCGGAGCGGTCACACTTCATAACCATGTTCTCGTGATGAGATATAATGGGATAAATCAAGCCAGAGTGGGAAGGAGCAGGACAGCCCATTTTATTCACTTGCTCCCGCGGTCCCCAGAAACAATATTATATCGTCGACGCTCAAGGCAATACCGAAAAGCAAATGGTACCATTCGGCCGTACTGAGCATGCCCTTACTCACCAGTGACCACAGCTGTGATGATGAGAACTTATTTATAGGCGCTATAGATAGTATAGATGTTATGAGCTATAAGACGCCGCTTCAACTGCTCGATGAAGCGGCGTCTTAAATTTCCCACGGCCAGAAACGTCCAACATAAAATTCTGCATCTGGGACAGAATATATTCTACAGATACAGACACGCCAGCCAAGATATGACGCACTACAACAGCGGGGGGTGACGTGCCGGCCATTGGTCCACAGCATCCACGGCGCCCTTCCGATGAACAGTGAGACAGTGGACAGTGTACAGTGGTGCACGGTGTGGTCAACGAACTTCAGCTTGATGGTGTATGTTTGTCACGCAACACGAACTGTAAGGCACTGCCCAGACATGCACTCTGAGGCTTTGCTTCTGCGCTGGCCCAATTTGCCAACGGACGACTGAGTAGAAATGTGCACCAGGCAAGGGCGGGCCCGAGTATGCCCAAATTTGCATCGCAGTTGAAACAATCCGCTTAACTGGACTGGAAACATAAGATGTAACTCTAATGGCCTGGCCTTCCCTCTGCCTGACTGCCCACCGACTCGGTGGAGGGCTGTGCACTAAAGGCAAAAGCTGAATAGCCTCTCCGAGCAAAACCCTGGCGTCCTCCTAGAATCATGTATCTTGCCTTAACATTCGACGTATCGTTTTACTCTTGGACGCGAGCTGTTGGGACTGTTTTTTTTCGGAATGCCGGTAAACGCAGGTCGTTACCAGGGCTTAGCACATGCTTACCTACATGGAACGCACTCAGCAAATGCTGAGGCAGGTTCTTTGAATGATATGCGTGAGGTGTCAAATTGTTTCATCTTGCGTATTTGCCATGCCAATTTTGTTAAATGTTGTCGGGAGCTGGCGCGGAGCCGCGGTCCAACATTCATGGCACAGCCTCACAGCATGCTGACCCGAAACTCCTTTCCACAATCAACAAATGTACCGTCATTCTGTTCTAAAACTTCCGGTGCTAACATTGTTTTAAAAAAATTCACATCGTTATGTTGTTCGTGACGTCAAAGCCGAGGGGAACAGGTTGGGTTGCATGGCGTGTCTGTGAGTCGATAATTTCGTTTCAGTATGAGTTATGTATTCTGTTTATTTCGCATACAGACGATACCATCACCTCGTTAAACCACCAGTCCTAGCTCTCCAGGTAACCTGATCATGGATAGGTATCCATACACTGCAGCATCACCCTGGCGACGCCAGCAAACGTTCTCAACCAACCGATTGCATCGGTTTTCGCAACAGACCAATAATCTATTGCTCCCCTACCTTACTCCAGCTTTTCGCGAGGCCCAGATTGCTCGGGGACAGACGTGTGTGGCGCTTGTGGCTGAAAACAGCCGGCGTCATAAGCCAGTCAATCGTTGATCCTGCTTGGTTAATGTGTTCTATAGAACACACCACCTTTTGGAAGCTGGCAGGGTTCTTTTGAACTATACTTCTATAGATAAAGCACCTGGCAACCAGTGTGAGTTGTTGCACGTCGTCTACAGCCACCGCCTCGTCTGAAGGCCTGTTGGGGTTCTACCTCAAGTTGATGTCGCCGCTGCTTTTTTTGCATTTATAGATAATTTTCTACCATTGTCGGTAGCGCTCTCTCGCCAGAGATCTTACGGAAGTTCAACGTTGGCTCATATCAGCATCCTGGATCAGCGGATACGTTTTCTTGTCCCTTCCCGTTGACGGAAACCTCTCTTGTCGGACCATATCCATGCATTTTGAAATAAAAATAGTTTGTTGAATATGGTGAAAGCCGCCCGTCTGCTCGAGAAATCCTCCGCTGCCCTGCAACCAACATAACACTCGTCTGTGCCATCAGCCTTTCGACACCATGGTCCTGGCCGAGAGAAACAAATGGAGCTGCAAAAAATGCTCTTTGGATAACGCATGTGTACGTTTGTATATGTTTTGATACCACCAAACATCCCTCAAGAAGAGGTTTGAATTCCGACGTTAATGTTTCGGTGAATCTGTTCCAATGCACAGTAGGACTCGATAATCGATGAGGCATTTCTACGGGCCCTCGGATGTAAAGAGTCGTTTCATCCACGTGAACTTGATGGCTTTGTCACGCGTCGTATTGTAGGTTATTTTATGTGTCATTCAATAATCTTGTCTTGCTGCAGGACTGCGTAAAAACATTGACTTTCTGGTCACCTATGAAGCGCCAGTGACTTGGCAACAGTTTGCTTGTCGTTAAGTCAACCGTCCCTATAGCCAGCCTCGAGGGGATTCCCTATGGCGTTAACGTTGCCGTTGAATTACCTAAATGGCATGTCTGTTATCAGTTCGCAAAAAATACTGCCAGAAGTCCAAAACTTATTCGTAATCTACCTAAACGCAGACTCAAATAATATCAGGCGGTGCTGCAGAGCGAGAAAAAAAAACAGCTGAAACTCATGCGCGTTGAAGAACAGTCTTTAACTCGCCTTGCATTCAGGAATCGTTCCCTGCCTGCCATAGAACCTTCCTCTACATCATCCGATAAGAAGTGCTATAATTCACGAATTTTTCCAATATACTTGGAGGATTCCCAACGTATAGCCGGATTTGTGGTAAGTTTGCCGTAGTCTCGTTTAAGACACATTAGCATCACGATCAGCATAGGTATCAAGTGTCCGACTCGACAACACATTGCGTACAAACAAAAAACGATATCAGATATCGGAAGACAAGAAGTCATCGCCCCACACTCAGCGGGCGCACTAGGCGCACAGCCACAGAGGCTGAGGTCAACAAGAGCCAGCCGGACGGGTCGGAGACCACGCGTCGCGGCCGCAGAATTGCAGTTATGAGCGAAGCTCGCCGCAAGCGATAGGAGGAGTGGAAAGGGTCACAAAACGATGGAGAACAGCAGCCCGAAGCCAGGCCTGAATGTGCGGAACACTCAGCGCCCTGAGAAGTGCGAGTTTTACGTCCACCATGACAAACCGATCCCGCATCCCAGGCTACCTTGTGGCTTTGTACGTTTCTGGAAGCAGCAGTTACCGGCCGTTGGTAACGGGAACATTTAATTAATTTTTGCTTAAAGCGGGGCGGTGTCGCGGAAACTTAAAATATCAGGCGGTGTTGTGCTTCCTTCCCCCCCCCCCCTCTCCATACACACACAAAATGTATCACTGCGCAACGAATGTGTTCAAACGAATTTCCACCGTAATGTTGCATGCTAAAAATTGGACTGCAGTGGATAATTTTCGACATCCCTTTCCAATTTTTTGTAAAGGGACGCATGGCTCCGTTTCCCTGTACCCAGTGCGAAGCTCGGGACTACTGTAAATGCTGTACCGATTCCACTGGGAAGCGCGGACCAACGTGTTCAGTTGCGAGTCTTGTGTAATGCGATGCACCACAGGACTGGATTCTAGCCATCACTTGAGACGATCGCGCTTCTGGAGCGAAAAATTAGTCAGCGACGGGCCCACTGAAGCTTGCCAGCTGTTGCCGCCTACTCTGACTCGCCCCGTTTCGTCAGATTACGCCCGAGTTTATTTTTACGATCACCTGTCGGCTGCGCGCGCTCGTTAGTCTGAATAATGAATATTGACGCGTGTCGTCTCATCTGGAAGAGACGCCCGACCTGCCCTGTTATGACCCAATCAGGCGCCATTGCCCGCTCATCGCCTGACCTTCGGCCCTTTCGACGATGGCCGAACACCCCCAGGCCAACGGTGCCCTTGTTGGTGACTGGAGTGGGGGCGCGGCAATGGGACATTACGTGGCGATGAGGCTTTGTTTTGGGAGAATGCGCATATGAAAGCATGTTTTGGGTTTCCTCTCGCCCACTCGTTTTCCGGCTAACACCGTGACATATGGGAAGTCCTGAGACAACATTTCTTACTTGTAGATGTGGAAAATTGTTGGAATTTACGTTCACGCACACACCTCGTGCTGCCGCTGTATTACTGTCTCTGTTTATTTTTAACACCCTAGTCGAATGTGCCGACAATTAAGTTGGAAGAATGCGTTAACAAATGATCATGCGTCATTCCGACAAAGCGTGCTACTTCTGCACAACGTCGACTTTGTTGCCGGTATTGAAGTGTTACACACACTTCCCAAACGGCCATGTACAATATATATACGACCACATCAGATTCGCCAGCCCATCACTTAGGTGGCAAATCTGATGTGGCAGTGGCACTCGTCCATCCTTCCGCTTCCACGTCGAAGAAAGAAGCTACCACTTCACCACGTGTCGACGCAAATAACACTGCCTTTCATTCCCAGGAGCCGGCTCCCCCATGTGGTGGACAGCACACAGCCTGCCCAGCCCCGGCGCTGGCCCTGCTCACCGGGCTGACCGGGTCACGCCCCTGCCGACAGATCGAGGAGTACATGAGCCAGCTGCCGAATCACAAGGTGCCGCGGCTCGGCACGGCCGGTGAGAAGTACCGCGAGCGTAACCTGGTGCACCAGCTGCCGGCGCAGGACCTGGCGCTGACGCACTGCCGGCACGTGGCTGGCGAGCACCAGCGCGCCTTCCGCGACTTCATCGAGGCCCGCAACGACATCGCGCTCGACGTGGGCTTCGTACGAGAACTGAACCATTCCTCCGTGAGTGTGGGTCCGAGAACTGAACCATTGCTCCGTGAGTGCAGGTCCGAGGCGTAGTACGAGCAGTGGTAGTAATTGGGGTTTTGGGTTCTTCGGCTGCATGGTCATATGGCGCCCAGCGGGGACCGAGAGCTGAATCAATCCTCCGTGAGTGCGGGGCCCAAGAACTGAAGTATTCCTCCGTGAGTGTGGGCCCGAGAACTGAACCACTGCTCCGGGAGTGTAGGCCCGAGGCGTAGTACGAGTGGCGCCCAGCGGGGACCGAGAGCTGAATCAATCCTCTGCGAGTGCGGGGACCGGGAAGTAAACCATTTCCTGGTAAGCTTGAGCCCGGAAAGTTGAAGCGACGGCGGTAGGCGGGATCGACTGGGCTTATGTTTGCGGTGATGCAATTTTATAACTTGCATCTACGTGGAATCGGCTTCAAATCATTATTGCTGGGATTGGCAGCCACGAATCCAGCGTACAATACCGACGTGTCACGCAGTTGTCATTTGGTGCATTAAATCGTACTGCGTGTGAACTAGCACACCTGAAAAGGTACAATCACAGCTTTTCTCGTTCTTCGCGGTAAATTTCATCCTTTCTGATCTAAATTCGTCTAATAGGAGGGATGTACAGAGACATCGTTCTGGTTTGGTGTTCCGTTTAGTTCTACCGATCCCCGCTGTTTACTTGTTAGCATCCAAGGTGAGACCGTGCTCAGTGCGGTCTACTCTGCCCCACCAGGGACCGGCTATCTATGGGGCGACCTTTATGCTGATCGATGGTAGATTGTCTGTGCCATTCCCTATCGATTTGCCGACCGCGAACTTTTAGCGATGACCTTTGTGGTTGAGGATTGGCCGTTCTAGCCCAAACAATGGCTTCCCAAATTAATTTGCTTTGCAAATTTGTTTCCGGTTTGCTGGCCTGCCTTCCCAGCTCGACCCTGATGTCGAGGGGTGCGGCTAATATGATGAATTGCGTCGGCCCGTTTGTGAGCTACATGGTCTACACAGGCTGTGCGCTGTCGTTCAGGTTTGGCTTCAAAGGGCAAATATTCTTTATTCAGCAATTGAACGTGCTTTCTTCAGTGACATCACTTGGCTTAGAGTATGACATTTGTCCTGATTTTCCGACTGATAAAAAGATTGGGATCTTGATATAACTTGTGTTACAAACATCATATAAATTCAGCGTTCGCCATAGAACTAGCTTGACATGAACAAGGCGTTTCTTGAGCTAGCTGGCATCATATCCAGGCTCGAGCCACAGCTCAAAACGACGTTGGTCTGACCGGCTGTCAAGATGTCCTCGTCATACCAACTCCACTCCGCCCGGGGTCTGGGGAGAGGACGGGGGTGTAACCGGCTGTCAAGATGCCCTCATCATACCCACTCCACTCCGTCCGGGATCTGAGGAAGGGACGGGAGTGTAACCGGCTGTCAAAATGTCCTCGTCATGCCCACTCCACCCCGCCCGGAGTCTGGGGAAAGGACGGGGGTCTAACCGGCTGTCAAGATGTCCTCATCACATCCACTCCACTCCGCCCGGGGTCTGGGGAAAGGACGGGGTCGGCATGCCGGCATGGGTTATTTCGTTGATGCGACGTGCTTTTCTAAACACTCGCGGAGCGTGCTAGCCATTTTGATAGCAACCAATTCAAGAAGGAAGAAACGATTCCAGAGCGAAACTTAACAGCTTCCTGTTTTAATGACTGCCAACATCCCAGGTCCGGCGGAATAAAAAGCTTTGTTGTCCGGGATCTGAGGTCTTATAAATATTTTAATGTTGTCGCGATCGCAATAAACGGCATCACTTCAACCCAGTCCGGTTTCCTAGCTCTGCCTTGCAACGAGTTGGTGAAAGCGGCACTGGAAGGCCGTAAAAATGTCAGCGCGGCACACGCGCGGATGGTGGACACTCGCTGTTCTGTTGGCGCGGACTCCGCAGACGGCGTGATGTCATGGCAGGACCGAGCCGCAGACGGCGTGATGTCATGGCAGGACCGAGCCGCAGACGGCGTGATGTCATGGCAGGACCGAGCCGCAGACGGTTGTGGTGTCATGGCAGGACCGAGCCGCAGACGGTGTGGTGTCATGGCAGGACCGAGCCGCAGACGGCGTGATGTCATGGCAGGACCGAGCCGCAGACGGTGTGATGTCATGGCAGGACCGAGCCGCAGACGGCGTGATGTCATGGCAGGACCGAGCCGCAGACGGCGTGATGTCATGGCAGGACCGAACCGCAGACGGCGTGATGTCATGGCAGGACCGAACCGCAGACGGTGGGATGTCATGGCAGGACCGAGCCGAGCGTGGCGATGTTGGATGCAGAGCGGACCGCGGTGTTGGTCGCGCGGGGAGAGACCCCTATGTTGTACAGAGCCTCGTAGCGGCATGCCCAATGCGTTTTAGAAAGGCCCATTTAAGCTATGCCTCAATCTTATGAAACTGCAGAAGTGGTTAGTCGTTTCTGTGTTGCAAAAGAGGTTCCAGCACGTGGCCTTAACGCCGGACAAGGCGTCCAACGTTATGAAAATGTCTTGGAGAGACCACGGTGCATTGTTTTGAAAACCACTATCCTTAATCAGTAATGCAGCGAAGGTCGTATTATTTAGTCAAAGATGAGCTCCTGTTTCCTAGTTTAGACACAGGCTTGCAGGATGTCCACGATCGCGTGCGGAAAGCCATGGGTTCGGCCCCGGCTGCCGGCGTAAAGTTTCGTCGGTTCGCGACAATCGGTATGGGATCTTGCGGTGACTAACAGCTCAGGACATGGAAGGCGCCATTTAACCCCCAAGGTGTCAGCCTTGCGAAACTTTCGCGTGCGGAGGCTGCGGCTGCCGTTAGAACAAACACTCGCACAACCTATGTAGCGGTGTCATGCCCAGATGCAGTGTAATTGCGGAAAAACTGCTTGAATATCCTGCGGCTCACAGCCTTCCACAAATTCTTGCACCACCTAAATAATTCTGAATGAAGACCTTGTCTTACCGCTCGTTACAGCTGGCCCTTCAACTGAGCCCCACAGCATACCAGCAGTCATACAAAGTCACAGTCATGCGTTCATACATCGTGCATCAATAGATACGGAGCTTAACAGTGGACGGAGTCAGCGCCCTCTGAAGTGACCAATCACGCCCGGGCGCCACAGAATGCGGGCACTGAAAGCACCCCGGGTGATGAGGACAGCGGCATTAGTTAACATTCTTCCAGATTTCGCCGCTAGGTGGAAACCTGTGCCAGGCACGCCCCAGACGATATGCCAGGCCACTGCCCGTGCTCCGTCCACCGTCACTGGAAGACCGAAGTCATCAGACAGTCTCCACTGGGTTCCGTAGTCCTCGTCCACAAAGTCCACCAGCTGCGGTGGTCCATGGCCAAACAAAAAAGAGCGTCACTTTTTGAATTTATTGAGAGTTTGGACGTGTGTTATTGGGTTGAATACCGGCGAAAGTCGTTCGTTGTGCGCCACTGGGAATTACTTAGACCTACCGTAGCGTCAAGCAAGACGTCTTTTGGTCCAACTAAGACGTGGTTTGGTCAGACCAAGACGTCGCTCGGTCAAACCAAGGCGTGGTTTGGTTCAGCCAGGACGTGGTTTGGTCAGACCAAGACCTGGTTCGGTCAGACCAGGGTGTGGGTTTGGTCAGACCAAGACGTGAAGACGTGGTTCGGTGAAAGCAAGGCGTGGTTTGGTCAGACCAGAGACGTGGTTCGGTCAAACCAGGACGTGGCTTAGTCAGACCAAGACATGGTTTGATCATAGTGGGACTGTTGAGAGATGCAGATTAAATTTGCTGCAAACCAAGGGCAGTTAGCAAATCTTCGTGGCGGAAAGAAACGACCGTGCGTTCAACAGGTCACCACAATTTCCATACGTATTCATTGCAACATGAAATTTGGTCAAAGAAATGAGTGACAACCACTCCATGTGGCGTCTATGGGACGTTATACCCAACACAACCCTTAAGTCTGGCTTTTAGCTTCAATAGGAATCGAGACAGGGCTGCGATGATCTCATTTAAGGTGCCTCGTATGGATTGTGCGCACAACATTGATGGTACTCTTATGTCAGGCAGTGAATACTGAGTAGCACCGAGTGGGCACAGTTTTCATGAAACTGACTATTCCCGTAAGGGGACCGTCATGTTTGGTAGGTCAGTGACCCTGGTTAAGTGAAACAAGGGATGGTTTTCCCGAGATCGGTCCATATACAAAGGGGTCTCTGGCCTCGCGTTTAACGCACGCTATTTTATCACCTTTATCATCACCACTTGACGTAACTTGTGACAAAGTCTATGAAAGCAAGTGCGCATGCGAGCAAAGCAGTTGAGCCAAAATCAGGGGACAAATATGGTCTAAGAGTAAGTTACGCTGTCAATGTTTCCAACTCCCATCCCCCAGACTCGTTAGCTGAATCCATCAGGCATGAATATTACGGGCCCATGTTGGTCGTGTCCCTTTTCCTTTTATGAGGAGGCATTCATGGTAGACGTCAGCACTGTGCAAATGTCCTTGCATCCCGCAGACACGCTGTACATTCCGCTCGTAAGACTGCGAGCTGCGACGGCTGCGGGCTTCATGCCTTCTGCAGCCTTTTGTCGCCTTTTCTTATGTTGTTGCACTCTGTTACGGTTGGGACCTTTTGTCCACGTCCTGATCGCCTTTGGAAGCCTTTGAATTTGCCCAAGACCACAAAAACGTTCCACGGCTCGGGCTCAGCAGGCGGCGTGGGCCACTGTCTCTGCGCCGAATGCAACCCTACGTTTCGGTCCATTTGAGGAAGTTGACTGTCCGAAATATACTGTTCAGTGGTGCACATCCGCGCTCACGAGCACCCCAAACCGACGATCAGCCATCTGCCCGCTAACACGCACTAACAATCTCAGCTGTTGATTGTTCACGACTCACGGTCATGTAGGTGAAAGTTCATGACGTTGCGTGTGAACTGAACAAAACAACTCACGTCAGTTTCATCCGACCCACTAGTTGCGGAACATGAACAAACGGTCGTCTCCTTCCGACCGGTCGTCTCCGGGTTTTTCAGTTGAAATCACTGCACGACCATCAAAGAAACGGTTACGCGCAGTTCCCCATAAAACGGGGTGTACGCCAACACGGACGGTTTACCGTAAGCTATGCGGTCGCTGTGGGGCTCAACAGCACCAAACACGCCTGCCACTGATGACGTCATTGGGACGGCCTGCGTGTTGCGGCCAGGTGGCGCTGCTGAGTGGTATCGGCGCTGCCCGCTGCCGGCGCGCTGGGTCGGGGCAGATGCCGGCCCGTTTAGCCACCCAGGCACTTCAGAGGTAGCCCAACGATGTCGAAAGCGCGGGTCACGCAGAATTTTGGTCATTGCGTGGAAATGCATGCGGATGGATGTCACTACTCACGCACATCGCTCATCGTCCTGTCTTAGTGGGATTGCCACCCCTTGCATGTCTTTTATACTGACGGGTGTCCGCGTTCATGTTGTTTTAAGGTAGCCAGGTGTGGCCCCGCGCGTTCAGGATGAGGTGTTGTTGCCAAAGGGCCTGCCACCAGTGAGTTGTTTTCCGGTAGTTCAGCAGTGTATTCCGGCGGCCCCTGCGCTGTCGCCCTCATTCATTGTGAACAACCGGCTCGCAAGTTTGCCAACGCGTCACTCAGTCGTTCTTGCTTGGGCTCGCTAACAAAATATTTTGAGGAGCTACCCTTCGAAGGGCACCAAAGGCATACGCCCGCTGATAAATGTCCGTCGAATTTGCAAGTTGGTAGATATTTGCGATTCCTTCCGTCAGTGATGCCGTACTGTATGGGCGGTGCTGTTTGCAGAGGTGTCTACGTTTTGAAAGGCTTGTTCATTTGAGCGATGAACGTGTACGCTGCTGTTCATCTCCGTCGACTGTGTGTAGCGCTGTGCTATTTATGCCGTGCACTGGCACATGCGGCTCATGCATGAGGCCACGCAATGGACATTCATGCATCCGCTAGTGATAACGAGATCGGCTCCTATTGCCGTGGCTTTGGACGCCTGTGACGTGAGCGCTCCCTGTTGCAGGAGTGCCGCAAGTGTCAGCGCGTGATACGGCACGGCGAGCTGGCTGTGATAGCTCCGAGATTTGGCGACGTGAGTAAACTCTCACCGCCGGAGTTCATTCTGCCCGATCAGCGTAGTGTACTCTCTCCGCCGGAGTTCACTCTGCCCGATCAGCGGGGTGTAGTCTCTCCGCCGGAGTTCACTCTGCCCAATCAACTGAGTGTACTCTCGCTGCTGGAGTTCACTCTGCCCGATCAGCGGAGTATGCTCTCGCCGCCGGAGTTCACTCTGCCCAATCAACTGAGTGTACTCTCGCTGCTGGAGTTCACTCTGCCCGATCAGCGGAGTATGCTCTCGCCGCCGGAGTTCACTCTGCCCGATCAGCGGAGTATACTCTCGCCGCAGGAGTTCACTCTGCCCGATCAGCTGATCATATTCTCGCCGCAGGAATTCGCTCTGGCCCGTCAACTTTTCTGAACCTAATAAGTGAAAGGGCAGGGCTTGCGTGCTAGACGGCGTATGACGTTACAGTTCGGCCATGCAGCTTAAACAAATGTGGTAATCCGATATGAGACCGAAAGTTCAATGAATTCCGCATGGAAATCGGACCATTCCGCCCATTTATCATCAGGTTCAGCAAATATCGCTCTATCAAAGAAAATAATAGAAATAATTTGTTTGGGTAAGATCACAGTAATACGGAAAATCGAAGCCTAAATATCAGACACAAATTTGAGGCGAGCTGCTGACCTCAGTCCTGTATCGGAGCAAGCGCCGCGGTGAAAGGCACACCACGGTTCAGCGACTCTTTCAAGAACAGCACCCGGACGGAGCTGGCCGCCGCTTGGACGAGTTTGGCGTATCCGTCTCGGGATGGAGCCTAACTTGCCGGTCCATCACGTGGTGTCTGTTCCGAGCTGGCCGGCCTGGGTTCCCGGTACTGTCCGCCGGACCGCTGGATCCCGCCCGGCCGTTGACACCGAAGCGCCGAGCAGTCCGCGCCGGCTGAACGGGCCTTAAATCCGGGGGCGCTCGGCCCGCCCCGAGCGCGCGGGAGACGCTGGTGCCATCTGTGTAGCTCCGCGCCCACGTCGTAGAAAATTACGGCGCTGCTCGTGGATAGCACGCTGTAAAAGTCGAATATCGGGGCCAGACGTGTCCGGCTCCGTGACCTCATTTGCCCCGGCGCTGAGTTGATATCGACGTTCATCAGAGTTACCCATATCAGCACGGAAGCTCCTGCCTCCCAACATGATGGTGCTCAAAGGAGCTGCCGTTTGGTGGACTTCGCAAGGCCATGTTCCCTATGGTGGCGCCACATTCAATAGCCCCGGGTTCTCGCGGGAATGATGCTGCCACCTGGTTTCGGCGTGGGTACTGGCACTTCGAATGTTGTCCGTCCGTTTAGAAAGGCGCGCCTCGAAATCCGCCAAGCGCTCATCAATACACTGATGGGAGAAGTGTCAGCATCGATGAGAGCAGTGTCTTGCGACATCAGTACACCGATGGGAGCAGTGTCTTGCAGTATTAGTACACCGATGGGAGCAGTGTCTCGCAGCATCAGTACACCGATGGGGGCGGTGTCTCGCAGCATCATTTTGTTGTGATGTATCTTAAACCAGGAGGTTATTGTGAAACGTCAGTAGATTATTCTGTAAAGAACGATGGGAATAGCTTAGGTAAAACCTATTCCAATCACCCAGTACGACAACGTCTGGACTTGGTATTTCGTTACACCGTAATAGTCCAGGTCAAGGCCCACCAGATGAGTGTACTGATTTCTTAAAAACACCAATGCAACTGATCGGTCAGAAACGTTCGCACAAATTTCTTACTGTGCTTTCCCAACGAAACGTTGTTGTAGCGCATCGCATGACATGTCTGTGCTGTTTTACATCTGGTGTAGTTAAGTTATGCTGTAGAATTAGGAAGGCCGTGCGAAGAGAAGCTGTTTAAAGCGCTTGACGTGATATCCCGCGGACCTGCAACGTGTGGGCAATGTCGGGTGATGTTCCAGGTGACGTGGCACCCGGCCTGTTTTGTGTGTCACACGTGTGACCAGCTGCTAGTGGATCTCACATACTGCGTCTACGACGAGGAGATCTACTGCGAACGGCACTACGCGCAGCAGCTGAAGCCCCGGTGTGCCGCCTGCGATGAGGTGAGTCAGCCGTTGTAGGCGCCCTTCGCCATGCCAAGCTGGCTGACACCCCCTCACCAACCCCCAACACGGGAACAGCTCCAAATGTGGCCCGCCACTCGCTGCCTCCCTTACCGGCAGACCAACGGCAGCGGCGCATCGCGGGCTAGGCTCTGAACTTCGAGAGCTTATCCCTCGGCAGAGGGGCGCGGACGACCGCGGTGAGCCTCCCCTCCCCCCCCCCCCCACCGAACTGAGGCTGTGGATAAAGGGTCGATCCGGCAGGGTCGCGGCTCTCATCAGGCGCTCCTAAACCCTAAGGGCCGACCTGGCGGGGTCGCGGCTCTCACCAGGCGCTCCTATGAGGGCTGACCTGGCGGGGTCGCGGCTCTCGCCAGGCGCTCCTAAACCCTAAGGGCCGACCTGGCGGGGTCGCGGCTCTCGCCAGGCGCTCCTATGCCCTGAGGGCTGACCCGGCGGGGTCGCGGCTCTCGCCAGGCGCTCCTATGCCCTGAGGGCTGACCCGGCGGGGTCGCGGCTCTCACCAGGCGCTCCTATGCCCTGAGGGCTGACCCGGCGGGGTTGCGGCTCTCGCCAGGCGCTCCTAAACCCTAAGGGCCGACCTGGCGGGGTTGCGGCTCTCGCCAGGCGCTCCTAAACCCTAAGGGCCGACCTGGCGGGGTCGCGGCTCTCACCAGGCGCTCCTGCACCCCGTTCCGTATCTGCAGCGCTGCAAGACGCGAGGCGTGGCGTGATGCAGGGGCCCTCCCACTGGCGTTCCATCACGACCCCCGCCAGAAAGACCACAATGAAGCGCAGTGAAACGCAGTGCACTATTACGTCCTCACGCGATAGCAACGGAGCCGGGAGGGATCGAAGTGATGGAGACGTGCCGTCATTTCCGCTGACCGTTGATACGCTGCGACGCGTCGCTGCGGAGATATGCGATCACAGACCAGAACACAGACCACGACAGAGCATCCTCAGGTGTCGCAAGTTTTTGCGAACGAATGAAGCTGTTATTGATAATAATGATAATAAGCTGAAGCGTTATTGTATCCATTGAACTGTTCTGGACCTCTATATTGATCAGAGTTCTCTGAAGAGTAAGTTCTTCAGCAGTCAGGTCTCCGAGCAGACTCAGCTTGCTCAGCGGAATGCCCAGCCTGCCGCCGGTTGGCGAACGATAAACGGCACTTTTCTCCCCGGGTTTTACGACGGCGGGCTGCGTGAAATTGACGTGACGAAATGACGCTTTCATTTGGACGGGCCTCGTGCATTTCTTTCCGTCTAATGTTACGTCATTACTGAGCATCGTGCGGCTGGACTGTTGAGTACTCGGACGGCTGGAATGTAAGACTGGGGGCGATGCTCCGCGTGAACGGAGGCACCCGGAGGTCGACTGCCGCCCCAGACTCCTTCACTGGCACCTCTCAGTGGCCGGGCTCTAGACAACGCCTTACACCTGAGCCTCTTACCCGGCAAGAGTGTGCCCTGTAATCCTGGCATTTCAGTTGGCGCCGGGAAAGCCTCCCATGGCCCGCCCGCCCGACCTGCTATTCCGTCTGGACGCCTTTCAGCAGTACCGACAGCTGGTTAAACGTTTGGGGGTCGACTGGGAGGCCGATTGCCGATAAAACAGACGGGCAGTGTTATCGCGGTCGTAAAGTTGTCGAAGTTACGTCGCGTTACTTTAAAAGACTTGATGTGGAGTCCTGGATTTGGCTACTAGGTGCCCTATTTTAATTTTCGGAAGAGCCCCACTATGCAATGCCTGCCCAACGGGTAGAAATGGTTTCACAGCGAGGCCACAAAGCTACTTGCCTGGGAGCTACATGCGCTTAAATGCAGTCTCACCGTAGGCACAACCGCGGGGTAAACGTACCCTGACCTTTGTGGGACTTTTCTCTCTCAACCCTCCCCCGCCCCCCCCCCCCCCCCTCCCCCTGCGTACAACTCTTTCACCACTAATGTGTCAACAAAGGTGTCCCATCTATATTCCCCACCACTTGTCTGCCAAAGGATACAGGTGTATGCGTGATAGTTCCCCGATCCAACCGTCCCGGGTTCATCTCATTTCGTCTGTCACTCCTGTCTGCGTTGGCGCGTCCCCTTGGACGGCCGTCACGCCATTCCCCAGTGGCTGCTCGCATCTGATGCCGCGTCGGCGTCTTGATGGCCAGGCGTTCACCTCGTGACGCTGACTGTCGGTATGGAGTACCGCGACTTGTGGTGAGCGGCGTGACGCTGGCTGTCGGTATGGCGTACCGGTACAGGTACCGGTATAGGCACAGGTATGTAGGATCAACACTGTTTAAAATAGGAATGCTCCACAGGCTAAAGGCCTACTGGATAATCTCGTTACGGGCCGTTGTGATGCAGTGAGGTACGCCGGTCATTTAAAACCCCTTCAAAGCTTGAAAGTTTTAACCAGAATAGAGCTTTCAGTAAGAACGATGCAAATCAGCAATGGCATCGGTTGCAGCAGACTTCAGGAGAAGTCATTTAAGAAAACTTAAAGCGGCTTTAGTCATCGACATTGCTTGCCCCACGTCTGCAGCATGACGTATGTCAGAATCATCTCACTTCTCTCACGGGGAGCAGCCTGTTTTCTGCAAAAATATATTTTGGCGGGCGAGTGTACTGATCCAAAATAAATGGCCGTCTTTGCCAACTCTCCATTAACGTAAGCGGAGCCCATGGCACATGTCAAGAAGGCTTTGGCTCTTCCGAGCTAGGGACTCCTCCATCGTCACCGGCCTTTTCCTAAGGCGGATGCGAGGCGCTCGTCGGCGGGGAGGGTGGGTGGGGGGCGGTGGGGCAGACATGACAATGGGTCAGTACGTCGTCTGGTCCCAGCTCGAAGTGGACCACTGTCGGCGGTCACTGGCGTCACCAAAGCTGTCGGCGGCCGTCAACTGTTGTCAGCAAACAGACATCGGGGGCACGTTCTGGCGCTGCGTTAAAGCCCCGGTAATGGGCGGCACAACGAGGCCTTGGGGACGGCGTTTGAACACCAGTTGTCTCGTTAGTGACTATTCACTTGACGCAGGCGGGTATGCGCTTTGCCAGAAATGCCTTCATCCGTGTGGACTTCTCCTGTTTTCCTCCGTGTGGATTCCTCCTGCTTTCTTCCGTGTGGATTTCTCCTGTCTTTCTCTGTGTGGATTCCTTCTGTCTTCCTCCTTGTGGATTCCTCCCGTTTTTCCTCCGTATAGATTCCTCCTGTTTCCTTCGTGTGGATTCCTCCTGTTTTCGGTCGTGTGAATTCCTCCTGTTTTCCGTCGTGTGGATTCCTCCTGTTTTCTTCCATGTGGATTCCTCCCGCTTTCCTCCGTGGGGATTCCTCCTGTTTTCCGTCGTGTGGATTCCTCCTGTTTTCCGTCGTGTGGATTCCTCCTGTTTTCCGTCGTGTGGATTCCTCTTGTTTTTCATGCAGCCGCGCGTGCGTCTGCCGCCAGTTTGAAGCCTTGGCTGCAGACTTAAGCCAACATCTGGAAAACATGCGAAGGGAATTATGTCATCAAGCATGTCTTGTTCGGCTGTTGTATTCGGCCGGGCAGCTCACCTAGTGGTCATACGGAGAGTGGACATGGGACCCTCCCACTGGGAGAGTGGGAGGGTCAGGAAGACGGAATCCTACCCACGGCTCTCAACTTTCGGGTCGAGAGGACCAGTCTTGTCCGAAGCTGGAAGCTTTTTGTGCACTGCCAAGGTGTGATTCACTGCCGTATGTTGCGAGAACGGCCTCGCCTGTTTTCGCCTAAGTATAGCCTCACCCCCGCGCAGTCGGCTCACCGCCACGGCATTCCGTGCAGCATCGGCGATTTACGGCGGATGCAGCGTGTCTCTGGGCCAGTTGGAGCCGGCTGACAAGTGTGACACGGCGACGCGGACGAGCCGGGGGCGACCGACGGCAGCCTATTCTCGTCGCCCGGGGCGCCGCTTCCGCCGAGCCCTACGGGCGGCGTCGCCCGGCTCGCCTCTGGCAGCCCACGGCCGCCGCTGGCCGCCGCGTGACAGCTACAGAGCGGACGTCAGGCTGCATCGCTCGGAGTGGCAGCTCCGCCACCAGATGGATGCTCGCCTCGAGCCATGCTCGCCGACCGTGGCGCGTCGCTGATGACGGTCGACCGTGTTTTTTGCATGCCCGTCATGCCTGTTCATGTGCTGCATCCATTCGGTGAAGTTTTTTGGCTTCGGGATGTACCGGCGAGAAAGCCGTCTGATACGGTAATTTTGGGGTTCTGTTTCGGGATGATCTACATCCCTTGAACGTCGGGGTTACCGATCGCTTTGCGTCACTGCGTACTAAATCGAGTTGGGTACTTTGGTGGACGCAAAGACTCCGCCGATCGCGGCACTCCCTGCTAATCCTTTTCTCAAGGCTTCCCTGTCACCGATTCCTTCCATTTCCTCGTCCGCTCTGCGCTCGCCTCTGGTATCACTCCAGCCTTGCCCGTCCCGCACACAGCCTGACCTTTCCACTCGTGTGAGGCCCCATTGTCTCTCGGCTCATCACCAGAGAACCGAATTGGCTCAACTCATTGGACGTTAATCATTCCCCGATGTAAGCACAAAAAGGTCTTCAGCTCCTGGTTTTTTTGACATTTTGACATTTATGACATTTAACATTTATTTTATTTTAACATTTATGCTGAGTTACCGACCTTCATTATACAAGGAGGCACTGGGTAAGCGATATCACGAGAAAGCATTCGTTATATTGACGGTACCTGTTCCAGACTGTGCTTATGATCGCGAGCCCCCGTGATCATAAGCACAGCTTGTGATTACGAAAAGAGAGGGGGCAGGAATCAAGCGGGAAGTGTCTTCTCCATAATGTTGTTTATCCAGTGCATCCTGGTATAATAAAAGTCGATAACTCAGCAAAAGAACCCCGAGCTCATAAAGCATTTTTCGCCATGATCTCTTCCGTTCTTACAGACCGTCATTTACAGCGCCTCCCTTGCACATCCCCTCATTAGTGACGTGTCCTGGAGCTGTGTAGGAGAGTCGGAGAAACAGTTAATTGTTCAGTTTTCGATAAAGCCATGCTTGAAGTTGTCTTTTGTCGTCGTTCAACTTTGAGTCACTGGCATGGATTTGTTCATGATGGCTCAATCGACTCCTGTGGCCCTCTTCCCCCTAAGCTGCGTTCATTTTCTCTCATTCTCCGTACTCTGTCGGTCTGTTTTGGGGTTTCTTCTTCTTCCGACTTCTGCACCTCGCATTTCCGCTGCGCCGGCTCCTCCACGTAATGTTCATTTTGCTCCTCGTCGCCTGTTGGTCCTACAGTTTAGGCTGGCACCATCTCGCTTATCTGTTGCCCGGCGTCTCGTCACCGTCCGCGGACTCCAGGCCTCCTCGCGACTGCTGCTCTCTCCTCCCGACCCGTCGCCGCCAGCGCCGGCCGCTCCTCCGCTGCCGGCGCCCCCCCCCCCCCTCCCCTCGGGTCGCGTCAGAGGCAGCGCCCCGATCAGCCGCGGGCTAAATATACCGCCCGGCGTAGCCTGCTGGAGCGGCCGGCCGCCTGGAGGCGGCGGCGCCCGCCGCCGGGCTAGGGTTACCCCCCGGCGGCGATGCGCAAATACAGCGGCAGGCTGTCGCTGCGTCATCGCACGGCGCCAGCGATCGGGCGGCACCGCCACCGGCCGCGCCCTGGCCGCGCCCCCGGCCAGGGCCCGATGTGGTCCGGGTCTGCTGTGGGCTCGGTACGGATGTGGTCCGGGTCCGGACCGGGTCCACCTCGGGGCTGGCGGGTCGGGGTCGAGAACGCGCGCGTCGGGCCAGTCAGTTCGAATTGGGGGCAGGTCGGGTTGGGAGCCGGTGCGGAGTGGTCCCCAGCACAGGGTTGGAACGGATCCGGATCTGTTTTGGACGGCACTCAGCCTCGGACGCTGGAGCCTCGCCCTCACACGGGCGGTCGGTCTCCCGCGAAACAGAGCAGACCGCAGCTGGAAAACGGCGGAACGACGGGGTGGTACGGCGACCGGCCGCAGTGAATCGGTGCTGAAGGTAGTTATCTTCCGATAGTTACGAAGGCGAGCCGCTCCCAGTGATGAAGTCTGAGCGCGTATGGGCCGTGATTGACCGGTGCTTGTTTCAAATGTGATCGATTAGAGTTCAAGCAAGCTGCGTTTGTTTGAGAAGGCCTGTTTGCGGCATTCAGTCCATCTAATCGCCGATACTCGGGGCCCTGCCGTTTCTCCACGCTGACTGTAGGAGCTCCTCTGTTTGAGCATTGACGTAGCTTGCCGCGGTCGTGGCGAGCGCCACCAGAGGTGCTGTCACGCCAGGGGGGGGGGGGGGGGGCAGACCGCGCCGTGAGAAGGGGGGGGGGGGCGTGGGAAGGCCGTCTGTTCATGGCTCGCACGGCGCATCCGTCGCCCATTGCAGAGACGTTGGTCCGGTGGGGCTGCTGTTGAAAACTGCCAGAGCTGACGCGAGCCAGGACGCGCAGGGCTGCTTTAGCCGCCCATCTGTTGGCAGCTTACGCCAGAGAAGACATACGATCTGTTTGGTTTGGATCTACAGTTGAGCCTGGAATGCATTGTACTCACTCGGCGCGAATATACGACCCCTGACCGCGTGTATCATTGTGAACTGTTCGCGTGCCGACAAACAAGCCGGCTGTGTATTGTACTGGAGTAAGAATGCTGATGTTTGCGCGCATGCCATATCCATCCACAGCTATCGACTGAGGAAAGTAGTGGAATATCGTCGAAGCCGGTGACTGTATTTTACAATCCACCATGAAATCGCACCCCTGGATGGAGCTGCGTTTGTCCCATGGTTGAGCAGCAGTTCTGCTCTGGATGTACCTACCCCGGAGGGCAGTATTGTCCGCGCTCGAAGCCAGAGGCGCGTCAACCCCGCCTAGCCGTCTCGCATACCTGGCCTCCAGATCGAGCCCACTCCCCGTTAAACAGCGTACCTTCAGGCACCGTCGCCTGCCTACTGCCGGGCGGTGGCCGGCCATTCATTTATCCTGGCTCGCCGCCCCCGCCACGGACGGCGCGGGCCTTGGGGGCGCGGCGGCGAGTATTTGTTGGGGCAGCTGAGCCGATCAGGGCCGCCCGGACTCGACACGACCCGACCCGACCCATCCGACCAGATCCGATCCGATCCGATCCGATCCGATCCTATCCGATCCGATCCGATCCGATCCGATCCGACCTGACCCGACCCGACCCGACCCGACCCGACCCGACCCGACCCGGTCCCGACCCGACCCGATCCGACCCGACCCGACCCGACCCGACCCCGATCCGATCCGACCCGGTCCGACCCGACCCGACCCGACCCGACCCGACCCGATCCGATCCGATCCGATCCGATCCGATCCGATCCGATCTGATCTGATCCGATCCGATCCGATCCGATCCGATCCGACTCGACCCGACCCGACCCGACCCGACCCGACCCGGTCCGACCCGATCCGATTCGATCCGATCCGATCTGATCCGACCAAATCCGATCCAATCCGAACAGAACCGAACCGATCCGATCGATCCGATCCGATCCGATCCGATCCGATCCGATCCGATCCGATCCGATCCGATCCGATCCGATCCGATCCGATCCCGATCCGACCGACCCGACCCCTATCCGAGCCGCCCCAAGCCGTCCAGGTCGGGCCAGGCGTTCGCGGCCCCAGGCTGTGGGAGCCAGCCAATTCCATACACTTGGCTGGCCCGCCGCCCGCCCAATGCCAGGCTTCGACGGCTAATTTTACCCCCAGGGGTAAGTGGATCACCGTGGTGAGGAGCCCCGCCCTCACCCTCCCCAGGGCCGGCCAAACGAGTGGAGACACCTGGTGGTTAGAAAGGCGGCGACGTCGGGCCTCTCAGCGTCCTACCCCCGACTACACCGTGCCATTTGGCTGAGGCGGATGCTGCGACGGTTTTGTCTCTTCGCCCGCTGTACGTCTGTGGTCTGATCATGTTTGCCCTTTGGTCCGAGGTGTATTGCCTTCAAAAGAGGCCCTTCGATGAACTGCTGTGGGGGGGCATGTGGCTCTCGTCTCACGACTCTGCCAAGGCAAACGAAAAACATGGCCTCCAGACAGCCGAACTCCACCTGTGCATTCCACTGATGTTGCCAACGATTCGCTTTCCCTTTCGCCACCCACGTATAATTTGGAGTTGCTATCTGCAGGCTGGATCAGTTTGAAACGGCATGATCTTGAAATGTTCTTGGAACTGTCATCACATCGCGCGAGTCGCACTTCGGTACCACGCGGCCCACGTTGCTGACGTGTATACGCGTGGTGCATCCAGCAGTCCGTCCAAGCTCTTGCTGACGTGCATACGCGTGGTGCGCCCAGCAGTCCGTCCAGGCTCTTGCTGACGTGCATACGCGTGGTGTAACCAGCGGTCTGTTCAGGCTCTGACAAGGATATCTGGCCATTGTTTGGCTCTGACTAGGATATTCTGGCCACTGTCTGGCTCTGACTAAGATATCTTTCCGCTGTCTGGATGTTTTGGCCGCTGTCTGGCTCGTCCAGGCAGTTTTGCCACAATCTCCCGCCAATCAGCGCTGATGTTCGCCTCTAAACTCGTTGCCGTCAGACGTTTTGTTCGTTTTTCTCAAACAACATGGACAACATGACGACATGGACAACAAAACAACATGTCTGATGACTTTTTTTGCATACATTCATCAGTCTTGAATGGCAATTTACGAGCGATGCGTCTAAAAATGAAAAAAAGTCTTGAAAAGGCAGCGCGAATCATAGGCGTGGGAACGTTTCAAAAAGAGAGGCAAGCTCTGGGCGTGTTCAAGAACTTTTTCTGGAAAGCAAGCTCGATGACCGGGGGGAGGGAGTAGAAATGGAGGTTGTTATCGCACTTTATTCAAATGTCATGGCTGCTATGCTAAATATGCATCTAGAGCTGTTCTCACTGTGCACATTTGCTGATCACCTACAACAGAGTATTTTCCGAATTATCTTCCCTTATATCACACCACCGCAGGAAAAAGCCTCCGGGAAGCTGTCTGGGTTAGGTATGAATTGGCCCAACAGACTTTTAATTACTCATCATTCAGCGTCGACAACTTGATCCGCTTTTGTGTGAAGGCAGGGGCGTAGCCAGAGCCTTGCCCAGAGGAAACACAGTGTTGACAAAAGCTCCTCCAATGTGAACCCCCAAAATCCCCGGATATAGCGTACTTGGCAACAAGGGACACGGTTTTCTTCGTCTTATTGTTATTTTTAACCTTTAACCAGAACAGAACCGGGAAGCTACCGTGAGTATTTATATTGTTTGTATTTTGAAGTCAATAAACAACAGAAATAGGGTGTTGAACGACCGCATCGAATAAATCATGGGCGCCGTAATTTACCATGGTTAGTGGACTATTTCTAAGTCAGTAGAATTCAGAAGCTTTGTCGAAATTTTTATCTTGGTCCCACAGACATAACGACATCGCGAAGATAGGTTGTAGATCTGATATATTTGATCCCAGTTTGAAGATGAAAATTTGATTGCAGATCGGGTGTTCAACAATCTGTTTTAACGTGGCCAAGCCATGTTGTCCGGAAATGCGCAGCACTCATCAGAAATCGATTAGTGCTATAATTTATGGTATTTTTTTTTACATGCGGCTCGCAAATCGTAGTCAACAAAACTCGATGCCCGGCGTTGCAGTCTCCGTAGGCCGCGCGGCGTCGGCCCTGTGGTTGTGACACTAAGCGATGGTCAATACGCCATCGAGCGGGGGCATGGCCCCCTGCCCCCCGTTCCTACACCTATGATGCGATTCATAATACACATTGTATTATCGCTACCTTAAATAGCTTCAGCTCATGGTCATTGTGCATCGTTTCATTGGCATATGCATTCTGTGTAGCTACCAAACCCTGTCACGCCTGTGTTGCTTTATAGTAAGTCTTAACGGGCTCAAGATAAGAAGTAAGCTAGTTAAGTCTTGCGCACACCTCGAAACGTTTGATCCTAGGTATAATTATATGCGTACCTCCGGCTAGTTAAGTCTCGCCCACACCTCGAAACGTTGATCCTAGGTATAATTATATGCGTACCTCCGTGAAAATGTGCTCATTGAGCAGTACTTTACTACCTTTGTTACAGCCCCTGGACTAGACGTGTTAGGATGAGTCGGCGGGCGCATTTCACTAAGGCCCTGAATTGGCGAAGGCCTCTGCTGGCGCCCGACTATGCTAAGTTGCTCCTTAACACGGTGCGGGAAAGGAATACGCGATCATCCTGGCGTCTGAACTCTGCATTCCAGACATTGAGCTATAGGTGTTCTCGGATTGGGGGGCCCTGTTTTGAGGTGGCTCGCTATCGTCGGCGCAAAGGCGTCTCGCAAACGTCACGCTCTTTCTTTTGATTATTTGTTACCGGTTTTGGCCTCATCCCATCGAACGTTCCATCAACAGGGACCAGGGCCACGATGTTTTGAGAACTCCGTCTAAAAATTGGGCTGCGGCACCTGCTCGCAGGCCGTAACGCAAGACCGCCGGAGTGGACCTGGCCGGAGGGCGGCCGCTGGGTGAGGCTGTAGATCGCTCCTCGGCTCCGTCCGCTGTCGGGCCGATGCGGCCCTGAGTCCGGTCAGAGAGCCGCGAAGCAAGGCGTTCACTATCGGGCCGATGCGGCCCTGAGTCCGGTCGGAGAGCCGCGAAGCAAGGCGTTCACTGTCGGGCAGATGCGGCCCTGGGTCCGGTCGGAGAGCCGCGAAGCGGGGCGTGCGACGGGACGTGGTATGATTCCCGGGGATATGGACTGACGTCATAACGGTGACATCTGTGACGTTCATTCCCTTACAAGCTACCCTCTTCTCCGTCCAATGCCTGGGGATGTCTGCAAACTCGCTGGTCCAGGCGCTGCATAAGTCACGCACACGACGAGGACATTGTTTCCGAAAAAATGATGTCGCATGAAGCCCAGGCGGAGAATTTTATGCACGTGTAAACGTGTGATGGTTCACGCGGGCACGTGCGCGTGAGCCTGCGTTCCGGCCCGTTTACATGCGGCTTAAAGTGGGCAGAGGGTGGGCGCAAGAAGCCAACAGCCATGTGTGACGCACCAAAGCGCTGACTGGATGGCTGTTAAACCGACGCACTGTGGAATGCGCCGCGTCATAGGTCCAACAGCCCCTTTGGAGTCGGCTTACAGTGGGCGTGCGTGCCCGCCCCTGTCGTGTTGTGGTATCGGGCGTCGCGCTGATGAGCACACTCGAATCTTTTCGGGGGGGGGGGGAGGGGGTGTATTCATCGGTATGGTGTCCCATCCGCCGGCGGTATCAAGGGTGCGCAATACTGACGCGATGGTTGGATGGATAATGGCCCATGTTGAAGCGCATGCATCGGACACTGGATTGTTGGATGCAGGATGTTTTGATGCCCACTCCCAGGGCGCAAAAAAGCTTTGTGCTCAATTCAAACTGCACCACACAGACGTCAAAGAGCGTGGTAGGCCCAGTAGCGGCGGAAGCGGCCACAGTCTGTTGACTGCTGGTAACCAACGTCTGAAGGGAGGCGGTCATCGAAGACGCCTGGTTGGGTGAGAGGAGGACTCAGCGCGGGTGACAGATGACGCATCTGCGGTGTGCATTGTTTGCCACGGTCATAACAGACACGTCGCAGATATATCTAAAGTAAACACACACATACATACACACGTCACGTGGCCATAAAGCAGCTGAGAGGTAGCGAGATAGACACAAACAGGCTCACCAGGCTGGCACTGAGATCGAGCAGGACACAACATATAAATACAACCGCGGCAGGTGCTGGACATCCCGCGCCTCCACGCAGACGGACCGGCGCTGGAGCACAAGCTGCCGGGTAGAATGCCACCATCGCACGGGACCAGTGCTGCGGAATGGAACGAACACCGACATCTGCACCACTGCACAAGCACCACCCGTGGTCTTCCTGGGTTCGGTGAAAAGTCGTCCTATGGCACCAGCTGCATCTCACAGAGTGCGTCGAAAAAGGCGATGGCGGCATGCTGTGGAGCCCCAATCACGTGGGTGCCGTGGAGACCCAGTCACATGGGTGCCGTGGAGGCCCAGTCACGTGGGTGTCGTGGGGACCCAGTCACGTGGGTGCCGTGGAGACCCAGTCGCGTTGGTGCTGTGGAGGCCCAATCACGTGGGTGCCGTGGAGGGCCAGTCACGCAGTGTTCTGTTGCCCATTGTTCGGAACATGTTCGTGCGAGCTTCAAGTCGCCCGTGGCCGGTCGTCCATGGTTGAACATTTCCTGGGGCTTGTCACTATTATCTCCTTTCAGTCAGATAAGCCGTGTTGACGAGATCCGTCGGACGACTGAGCCATCCCAGCGCGGCGTCAGGCATCGGCCTGCGTGCCTTGCCGTCAGTGAGATCGCCTGCGCATGACCAGGCGACCAGACCAGACCAGACCAGACCCTCACCGACTCGCTGCGAGGGGGTGACCTGTGTGGGGCTCGGATCGTACCTCGTCTTGAACATTACACAACCGCTGTCGGTTCGGCTGGCGCCAGGTAGCATTATCTCACACCTCACCGACGCGTGCGCTTGATGCGCTTGGCCAACACTGAGTACTAACGCTCACCGGCGCCTCGAAATAGCCCGCGCCGGCTAAAAGCAACTGGCGTAAGACAAGCAGACGTCATCGGCGTGACCAAGTGCTCCGACCAAGCTGGATCCGCAGATCCTGATAGGCGCAGGGAACCAACCTGTCCTTAAGCAGTAGCCTGACCTGGCTCCGTTCCACGGCCATCCCTCGGTGGCCGAGCTTCTGAGATCCATCACGTCAGCCCTTGGGCTCAGTGGATTTGTGGACGTGGTCTGGTCAGTCCAGGCGGGCGTCGACGAACCGGAGGGCGTTCCGGCGGCGCGGCTCGACGGACCGCAGCTGTGTGGAGGTCAGTGACGGGCGGCGTACCGCGCCGTTTGCGGTCGATTATAGCAGCGCCGCCGGCGGCATGTTCACTGCTGTGTTCCCTTCGGCACCCGTCTTCGGTCATTGAATGCCATGTCTTGATGACGTCAGCACCTCGCGGTCCCTATTTCCTCTTGAACCCAAACGTATACCAGAGAGCTCGGCTGCAGCGGCTGTAGCCGAGTGCCTCCGGTGCCGGGGTTCGCCAGGGTGCAGCGATAGTCGAACGGTGATTGGCTGATGCGCGATGGGTTCGCTGGCCGCCGACCCGAGGGCGCCTGATGAAGAGCGCTGGACAGCTCCCTGGCTCGATGACGGGAGCTGGGTGGATCTCTGGCTCGATGACGGGGGGGGGGGGGCACTGGACAGACCCCTGGCTCAGTGACGGGGAGAGGCACTGGACGGATCCTTGGCTCGGTGAAGGCCGCTGGACGGATCCATGGCTTCCTGTGGTGCCCTGGCAGTTCCCTGGCACTCATTGCGACACCTGTCGTCGGCCGGTGTCCTGATGACACCCCAGCACCCTCGCGGACAGATGGGATGCTTCACGTGCGTCAACTGGTCGCCGCGATCCAGCACGAGCCTCCGTTGCCAACTTGGCCTCCCCCCAGACCTGTCCCGCCGTCGCTGGGAAGCGCTTGTCTGGAGAGTATCCCCAGCTCCCCTCTCTGCCGGCGCTTTTTGTCGGACGTTGATGGACGCGCATTTGTTCTCGCGGTTCTCGCGAGCGCAGAGTCGGACGGGCGGCAGCTGTCGATAGGTCACTCACTGAAGCATCATTCGTCAACGGTGCACTTCTCATCAGGAGAACGCCTCTCAACGGAGTGGTGTTTGTGAAGCGACGTCCACTAATGTGGTGGTGTTCAGTGAAATGGCTTTCGTCAATCCCCCGTGCTTTACTGGACGGTCTTTTCTGAACTGCGGTTTGTGAACTGTAGACGCTCTGTCACAGAAGAGTGACACGTGAGATAGCATGTTCGTCTCAGGAACACCGGACGCGTTTCCTACAATGCAGCAGCTCTGGCCTGACAACCGCCTGTCAGAAGCGCGGCGCCGACTGAAGCAGGCCCACCAACGGAGGACCGCTGTCCGGAGCTGTCCGCTGTAACGGAGGACCGCTGTTCGGAGCTGTCCTCAACACCGTTTGTCACCGGGAGTGCCGGCGCCGCTCGGGGACGCCGCCAGGCGAACTGCTCCGGCGACAGGCCCCTCGGCGCTCAGGCGGCCTGCCAGAGCCGCCGGGCCCCGGGCCGCCAGCCGGCGAGGCGCCGTCGCTCGCGCCCGGCGTGAAGCGCGTCTCGCCGCGAGTCGGCGTCGCGTCGCCTCGCCACGCGGCGGTGACGCCGCCTCGCACCCGTCGCCAGATGGATTAGCGTGCTTGCGAGGTGGCGGGCGGTGATACACGATACGGCAAGTGTTGGAGCCGCGCCGCACCCCGGCGCCGCCCAGCGCGTGCGCTGTATTAATGGCGGCCTGTTCGCGTACGACGTCCGGACAGCCGTCTGCTTGCCATTTGCGAAACAGCACCGGGCACGTAATATGCCAGGTCCGGAGGCGTGGACCTGGTGTTTCGCTTAAGACCACTCAGCCACAGTTACCGTGGGCCCGGTCCGGGCCGGCTAAGTTTGAGCAGCGGTGAAATGTCATCCGGTTTGCTGTGCGGCAGGCGCAAACTCATCAACATGAGCCAAGCTCCCACCAGGTTGTAATGCAGGAGGGCTGGAATGCTTGCTGTCTCATTGCTCAATTCTGGGTGCCCTCCGGTGGTTAAGATGTTTCGCGTGCTGTCGGTCCTGGGCTCGAGCGTCTGGCTGCTATGTCTCAGACGATTTCTTCCGTGATAAATGATCGCAGCGGTTTGAGTGGCTGAATGTTGTGCAAAAAAAAAATGGAGCGACCATTATGAGCATCACTTGAGTTAGAGAAGCGCAAAAATCTGATCAAAATCACCTTACCTTTTGTTTGTTTTCTGTTGCGTTTCATTGCTTCTTTTTTTAATTTTTGCGGATATTAGCGCTCTGACGCGAATAATTGGTCGAAACTCGGTCGTTCCGGCACCTTCGGCATCTGGGCTACGGCGACACGTCGCGCGTCCCCGCGCGACTGCTTCCAACGCCGACCGCTTGGGGCCGAGTGGCGCCGTAAATACTGCGTCGGCGGCCCGGGGTCCCGGTCGGCGGCGTGCGGGTCATGCGACGTTGGCGCCGGCGGGGGCCGAACGCTCAGCCGTCATTTGTCTCGCAGCCGGCGGCGGCAGCTGTCGCCGCGCGGCCCGACAGTCACTCTTTCAGCGCGCGGCGGGCTTCGGCAGGTCGGCGCAGCTCTGACCCACTTCCCGCTGGCGACCTCGGCTCGTTACGGGCCACGAGAATAGCCCGGGGCTGGCGGCCGGACCGAGGGCATGCGCGCCGCCTGTTGCCTTCTTCGGACTGTCGGCCGGCCGGTGGGAAGAGCGAGCGACGCGGCTGGTGGTGTTTTCGGGGCGGGACGTGGGCCTGTGGTTCGTAGGCGCTGCACTGTGCTGTGATCGCGCTGTTTTTTAGTCCTGAGGGTGCGGTAGAAAATCTCATAGCTTGTCTTTGACTTCGCTGCATTAAATCGGTGCCCTCTCGGGTACACACGAATGAGTTCTGAGTGACAAGCAAACTATGTAAGGTGACCCAAAGCTTTCCAAATAGTTTCGTAAATTTGCACCCCTATTTTGTATAAAAGACACAAAGACGTGACGACTTGCTCATCATTTCATGCCATTGACGGAGCAGCATGTGCGATGCAGCCCGGCTGTCACTCGCTTCTGGGAAGCTGCTGCCAAGTTTGTCACGCGCCTCTGGGTGGATTCGGCCGGCATATCAGCCGCGAAATTCGCCGAACTCTCCCTCAGCCCCAGCCAGTCTTCCAACTGTCTTGAACACGGGCTTGGCGGCACGTCAGGCCTCCGATAGCCTGAGACGGGTGGAGGACATGTCCGGCTGCTGCACCCCAACGTCTTCGCGAGCGCTGTCGCACCGAGTTTGTCGGCGGATGTTTGCTGCCGGCGGCAGCGTTAGCGCAGTGTCGACGCTGACGCTGCTTTTGAGGGGAGGAATAACTCACGACCCCTGCAGGTCGCGCTGGTTCAGCCCGTTTTGTCGATACTGGAACTGCGCAGTGTCTCCGAACACAGCCTCGGAAGCTTCCTTTGAAACACGTGCCGACCCAGAAACCCTACCGCAGATTTGTAGAAAACTGGCCGGCGAGGAACTTCGGCCTTCGAGCTGTCGCTGGATGACAATTACGCCTCAGTTTGAATATAAAACTGTACATCAGCCCCTGTCTGTTCGACCAAGGTGGCCTGAGCGGCACATCGCCATGCCCCATCTACAGACAAGATGGACGTCGAAAGTTGCATGACAGCCGTACAGCTGGCGTGGATCACGGCCGTATCGTGATGCCCTGGACTGCCGGTCCGCTGTTCCACCCTTTTTCCCTCCATGTGGGGCGGATGAATAATTCCTGCTAGATTGGGGCTGATGCCGCTGTTGGTTTTTTTTTTTTAGTCAACGTCCATTGGGCCAACACTAAATTTTCAGAACGCTTGGGGCTTGTCCCCCGCCCGCCCCCTAGGCTCTGTCCTTCCCGCGCCACGGTCTTACTGCTACATGTAGGAATTCCGGGCGCTCATGGTGGGCTGGCCATGCCAAGCGGAAGTCGGGAATGTACGAGCCGCTAGATCACGGGGCGTCAGACGCGCCGACGGCTGCGCGCCGGTCATATGGCCTGCGAGGGCTGGCGACGAGGGCGGCTCTGCCGCAGCCGCACGACCGGCTGGCCGGGGCCGTCTCCTGATCCGCTGCCCCTGGTCCGCTGCTCCATACCGGTCACTCCTAACCCGCTTGCCCCTGATTCGCCGCTCCTGACCCGTCGCTCCTGACCCGCCCTCCTGATCCGCCGTTCCTGACCCGCCGCTCCTGACCCACCGTCCCTTGACCTGCCGCTCCTGACCCACCTCCACCTGACCCGCCGCCCCTGACCCGTCGCCCTTGACCCGCTGCTCCAGACCAGTCACTCCTGACCCCTGCCCCTGACCCGCCGCCCCGTTGATGCTTTGAACGAGGGGCAGGCTAGAGCAGCAGGGGCGATCCTTACATGACGTCACCTGGACAGGGGCGGGTCAAATACGCATAGGTTGGCGGAAGCTAGTGGCGTGTGGCTCTCATATTACGAGAAACACGTGCACGTCATGCGGTGTTGCTGTCTGTAAACTCACCGCAGTTTGATAGGCGCACGCCGCTTCTGGGTAGCCAACGCACTAGCTGACTCATGCGAGTTGGGATCTCTCAAGCCATAGAGGCGCAGGAGCCAAGCTGCTGTGACGGCATCGCAGCGGCTGGCGGCGGCATGGTATCAGATTCCATGATTCCGGGAGCAGATGACAAAACAAATTAAAATAACATGTGACCATGGAAATCGATTGCTGTCAATGTACACACCTGGCGTTGGAGGCGACAGGATCACTGAAAATCGCGGGTAGACTTTGGCTGCTCAATAATTCTTCCGTCTTCGATGTGTGGCGAACTGCACCAAGACGAGTGCGTAAGACCGCAAATAGACTGCATTTCAGCAGATCATGAAACAGTCGCCTGAAGGGAAATGGCCATGTTGCACAAATATGCAATGGTTTGAAGCCATTCAGTACCAGGGTGTGGACTGCACCAAACCAGCAACAGGCTCGCTGCTGCCAGATCGCCGTTGTTCTTGTTGCGGCGCAAATGAGTATAAACATGTGCGCCGAGCGTGCTTAGTGCCGTGCCCGAGCGCGTCGGTTCAGATGAGCCGGCCAACACAGGGACAATAAGTACAAGTACGCAGTGCCTATACCCATGTAGCCATGAAGTTTCGAGTAGTTGAATTTTGACGTGATTGATTGTTACAGGCGACTGATTTATTGCTTTATGATGAACAAATATTAATGTATGATATTCTGCTCTATTATCATCCTTGTTTTATGATGACGAAATGTGAACATGACATACTCTTTATTTGATTTAAGACCCTGATCAAGCTGAGCTGAATAGTGCACGTTTAGCTCCTCTAATGAGAAGTGTGAGCTGACTCAGAGAGTTTGTAGTCGCTATAAAGCCTTACTTGGCTCAGAGCTCCTCCCGTGACTCTCTTCTCTGCACCACCGAATCACGCTTCATCCCCGTCACAACATATATGCCATATATCAATATCGTGCCTCCATCCCCGCATGATGTTGACGCTGAAACGAAGCTGATCGCGCTTTTGAACTTGGTGTCATCGAGTAACTGCACGTCAAGAGTCTTGTCCTCAATGAGATTAGCCTTCTCAACCAAAACAATGGCACGTTAAGCTTTCGCCGCCGAATTTTGCCGTTGACCTTGAATCTCACGATCGGGCGGTGAACGTCAGGGCTCACGCAACGAGCGCTGCTCAGCGTGGGCGTTCATCCCAGAAATGTATTCACTCAAAAGCTTCGAACTGAATCTTGAAACCGACAAATCTGGAAGTTGCGCGAACCCGCAAAGCTGATGTTTGGCCCCCAAAATGGCGCAAGGCGGAAAATAACTCCCAAGTGATCTTCTGGCTGCGGCTTCTTCCTTTCAAGTCATTCCAAACTAGGCATGAGTTCTTGCTGCATCCCCGCCTTAACCCTGAGCTGGATCTATTTTATCTTAAATTCTACATGTTACAAGGTTGTGTCTTGGTTCTGGCTGGATTGCGCAGCATGATCCCAGGCTGGATCATGGTCCCGGTTTAGATCCCTATGTGCACTTCAGGCTCAGGGTGAGTGTTTAGAGCTCAGAGTGTAGATCTTGCTGGTTCTCTCGGTTTTAGCCTCAGGCCGAATTCTGGATGTCCAGATGCTTGCTGGATATGCCGGCTTAAAATTCAGGCTGGTTTTGGGGATCCAGGTGCGTGCTGGATCTTTTGAGTCGAAATTCAGGCTGTATCCCAGTTACTGCTGGTTTCCTTGGCTTGATTCCAGACTGTTCCTAGGCTCTGTCTGGTTTCGGAACCACAAAGCAGGACCCTGTTCCCAGGCAAGAAATATTGGGGACCAAACCAGTCACACGTCCGCCCTTGCGCCGGCCCCAACGCCGGCTTAAGTTGGGGACCGTAATTCAGACGCGTCACAGGCGTCACAGCGAACTTATCTCTTCATTCCTCTGATTATGAGCGACATTTGACAGATGACCGTGGTGGCCCGGCCGTGGTGTCGACCACAGTCATTACTGTACATAATGAGGCCAGTAGTCAAATGATCAGACAAAAGCGAGGGTCATTAGAATGTTGTCGCTTCACCTTCCATTATGTAGCTTCCTCCTGTCGCTTCTGTTTATTTTTGTTGGCTGGCGTTCTACAGGATTTTTCCAGACTGCTCCAAGAGGAATTCGAGACCTGACAAGCGCCCAAATATCTATGAATATTCTCGCACAGGTCGTTAGTCGACTCAGCTGAAGCCCGGCTGCCCTGAAGGACCTGTGCGTTGCACCAAACCAGCACTGCGGCGAATGTTCTTGTCTGCACATGGTGTGGGTGGAGGCTTTCTGAAAGGTCATCCGAAAGTCATCCGAAGGAGTGCGAAGCTAAACGCATCCCACAAAGTCATTGTCTAGGACCAAAGATAGGTCTGAACAGTGAACACTGAGCGCAGGCTCAGCTTTTATTCCAGCCAAGCGGTCCAAATTTTGCGCAGTTTGACTCCTCCCCATTTAAAATCGAAATAGATGATTTGCACGTGCCGATATTTAACATTTTCCCATTCGTTCGGCCGCCACACTGCTCGCTCCACGTGGCCGTGAACCGGGCGGCTCTGCGCCCAATCAGCGCCAGCCCCACCCCCGTCGTTAGTCACTACGGACACGACGCTAAAATTGGCTGGTCCGGTCACGGGCGGGCGCCGCGCGAGCGACTCTGCTCATCGGCTTAGCTTGGCCCGCTCCCGGCCGCGCAAAAATAGCCGCGCGCGCCGGACGACACCGCTCCGCCTTCGCCGGCACACAGTGCTCGCGCCCGGCGGTCTGACCTGAGCGCTCGTGACCCGACCCGCCCCGACCCGCCCCGCCCCGCCCCCGCCCCCCGCGCGCTGCCCGGACGGAAGGTGAGTATCGGCAGGGCCCCGCGCCGCCGGCGCAGCCCGCCAAGCTGGACCCGGTTCAGGAGCAGAAATACACATTGTTTCTGCTGCCAGCGACAGCCGGCTGCCGTTCGCCCCATCCTGAATGTCACGGGGTCGCGCCCGCGCCCTGGCGGCGCCGCCGCGACCAGGCCGGCCTCTTCCGCCGCTGGTCCTCCGCGTCCCACAGTCCGGCCGGCGTTGTCACGTGGACCCTGGCCAGCCCGGCCGGCCGGCCGACTGCGTCACGGGAGGTCACAGCCTGGCCAGTGCCGCGAACGCGCTGAAGGACGGTGGTTTTTGCCTGTTTGGCGGCCGACAGCCCTGCGCACCTGCTCTCTTTCTTTCCTGGCAGGACGACCCACCTCGGGCGTAAACACCTCCTCAGGATCTGGCTTTTTGCACGTGCGGTGGATTCCGGGGCTGTTGCGCGTGCCTCGCGCTGCCCCGTAATTAAGGAAGAGTGACTGCGCTGGTTAAAAGCCGTCGTTGTTAATGCCGGGAGCAAGGTAGCATCCACCTCTCCGAGATCGGGGCGGTTTTGTCAGCAGAAATGAGAGTATCTCACGCCGTCGGGCTTCCAGCGGGTATGTACCAAAATGCTGTCGTTTCAGACACCATTGCTTCCTGAATCTGCGCGCCTTTTCAATGCATCAAGGATGAAAGAATGACAGTGTGTTCCATCGAGGTATCAGGTCCAGATTCAGCGGCGTGGCGCGTGACTCGTCGCGCCGTGCGTCACGATGTAAACAACTGCCACGCTCAGTCACGTGGGAGCAAATCACAGTGCAGCATATTGGCAGGTTCAAATTATAAATGGGGCGCCAAGGGGGAGGGGGGATACTGCGGATGGAACGCACTCGGGATCAAAGCTAAGATGATACAGGACCTGACCGATAAAAGAAACCCCCGGTACCAGACTGATTATGTGTCATTCAAAACAAATTCCTTAGGGAAAAGGAAATGCCCCTCTTTCACCCTTACCCAGCCTTCAAGGGAGCGTTCCACGTTTGGGGTTTTTGAACTGAAAATATCTATCTTGAAGACCTTTCGGTGCAGTTCACAGCCCCTGTCCTTTTCAAGGCCTGAGCCCCTTTTGGCTTCTGCGCTGCGCGCCCGCGAGAATGGAAGACTTTTTTGCGAGAGTATTCCACGGTAAACTTTGGCATTCATGACGTCACAATAACGTCGTTCAAATTCTGCCATTCTATAGGCCATCCGACGATCAGGGCCGAGAAGCATGCAATGACCGAGTCGTTACAATGGCTTATGTGAAACACGATCTCCAGATATAACGGCCGTCAACTGGATCTCATAGCAATGTCGTGCAAGTACGATAACGTAATCAAACAATGAGGCATCGGAGGAGCATATTTTCTAAACAGAGGAAGCTGTGTTGTCTGGAGCAGTCTTTCCGCCTAAAAGTGTGCCGATAGGTTTAAGTGAGTTTGTTTTACTATATCTGGTACATGCTATCAATATCTTTACCAGTAAAGCATCCCATTCGGAGCCTCTTGTGACAACATGGTTATGACCTGCTACGGCTTTTTTCGGTATGACGTGGAGAAGGAGACCGTCTTTCGTTGATAACGTTTGGTTAAACAACGTTTGCATGTGAAGAAATATGAAGCCAGCGTTGACTTTTCATTGCTGGCTCTCATAATGTTCTTATGAGTGCAAAGCGTAGCAAATTTGAGATTAGACAAAATCAACAAAGTCACCAATTATTACGGCTTCTTCTGAACAAGACGAGCGCATGGCCTGGGTCGCCGCATGCTTGTCCATCATTTCCCGGTTGGGCAAGGAACCAAGCATAAACAAAATCGTGGGCCTGTTTGTGCAGTGATGCTACTTAAAAAAAACTCCGGGACTGTGCGCTATTAATCAATATCTGTTATTTACATTACCAAGTGATGATGTGTACAGGCATCACCACTTTAGGAGCTAGTGATGTTCCTTCCGCGTTTAAGGGCTGTGCCTTCTGAATCCCGAGAACGGGAGGGATGGACTGATTGCGTTTGGCATATACTAACGCGCATGAGTCTAAAACTTGCCCCGCGCCTCCACATGACAGTCGCTGGATCACGGTCTCGTTCTCGCGTGATCGCATCCGTTGAGCAGGCCCCTGTTGTGTTGTGGTTTTTGAAGCTTGACAACAGCACAGACGATTTTCCTTTCTAAATCAGTGCTGTGTAAAGTGTTTGTTCCTTGGCGCGGTATATCTGAGATATCCTTACAAGACACCTATGCTGTGGCCTGTGATAATGAAAAGGAACCGAATGAGGGACAATCTTTAAATTTGTGTTCTTTCTCCCAGCTTTCAATCATATCGTTGGCCGAAATTTAGTTGCCCTCACACTTATCCACAAACATGGGTAGCTGCTGGATGAGGCATGTAAGCTAAGCGACCTAGCCTTCGGAAAATTTGATGTGCTCCTGGGCTTAGCTAAATTAAGATGGCATTGCATATGGAAATAACCAATGCCTTGAATTATCGGAGCTCATTTTCCAGCACTGGGAGATCGTTTTCAACCATGCCTGCAAGCTATGCGCACGAGGCGCCGTATTGAGCGAATTGGGCCCATCAACAAATCACTACTATTTTAGTGTTATGTACACACAATGTTGTGGTATCGTCTCCGGATTCATGCACGCCATCTTCCCTTTTCAGGCCGTTTGTGGTCTGCGCTGTGAAATAGTCTGCGAAGTTTAGGCTCGTAATAAGGGCTAATACACTACACTCCTAGAGGCCAGTGCACTCTGGTGGATGCCTCCGCCACAGTAGTACTTTAGTTGTTGCGGTACGGGCCGTCAGTCGAAGGAGATGTGTAAAATTGGGAGCAGTTCTGTCGCTCAGCGTTTTGCTGGGATTGACCACCATCATTGTTATTTACCTTATTAAATTACTTCTAAGATAATTGTGAATTATAACAATTTTCTCCGCCCCGTTTTTAGAACAAAAGAAGATGGCGGAAAACCGCTTGGTAATACCTTCTTGCTTTTAAGTGGACGTTTTTCATAGGCCCTGAAAAACTGATATGCGTCATGCGTATGCATTCATACACCGGAATGGAAGACTGATTACGCAACCCATAGCCCCCTCTTTCTCCGCACCAAACTGTTCCCCGGCTTGACGCCACCGTTCAGTCGACCACCTAGATGTGCACCAGGCTACACATTGTTGCACGCATTTTCTTCATCTCTTTATATGAAGAGAATCCTACGCTTTCCACACGAATTTGTGACAACCTTCCAGTATGCAAGACATGTCAGTGATATATACAGACATATATATATATAGATATTATATATATATATATATATTATGTATGTTTATATATATATATATATATATATATATATATATATATTATGTATTATATATTTTTGCCCTCACACAGCTTCATCGACTTAGAAGCGAGACTTATGCAGATTCCATCAGCTAAGTCGGCGGCAGCATCGGACCCATGCTCTGTTATCGGCAACGGAGGTGCAGACGAAAGAAGTAGGCGCAGATGGGGGGGGGGGGGGGGGGCGGGGGTATAGAGTATACATCCAGGCGCGATATTTAGCCCTAGGTAGCAGAAGCGCGGCCAGACGTTTTTGTACAGCGTGGAACTAAGGTGGGAATTCATCCCGCTGTTTTTTTAGATTTTTGTCTGAAGATATAGTGAAAATAAATGCGGTTTTCCTGGCTGCGCTTGTGCTGGGTATTACCAGGCTTTAATCGCCCTCTTGTGACCACTGCTTTTCACTAGCACAACGTGAGCGTCCTCGTACTTGCAATCATCCTGCACGATCAGACTGGTATCATTTGTGTTGTGTCCTTCGTTCCCTCGTTGTCTCTCGTGTCAGTCTATATCTTACTTCTCGCTTCCTGACGTAGAATTGGCAACTTTATTAGTTCTTTGTGGAGGCCGTTAAAACTCGGTGCTTCGCGCTGGCGGCGGATTTAGGACCAGATGCTGAAACGACGACGTAACAACCATTGATGGGCGGCTGGTATTTAGGCTGCTCAAAATTTCACATATGAAGTTCTGTTTCGCTTTGCACCGATCAAATGACTTTTCTATAAGGTTCATTCACCTTTCCCCCATTTGCACCTTTCTCACCGGACGAGCAATGATAACCCTTCATGCACGCCTCCAGTGACCTCCAGGCTAACACCGGTCCTCTGCATGCTCTGCCGAGAACCAGCATTCATCTGACTGCATTCCTAACGCCCGCCAAGCCAAGTATGCGTTCCGTCTCGACACATCGGCTCAAAGGTTTTGCCGTTTGCAGTGTTTACAGGCTCTGACAATCGCAACCAGCGCCAAAAATTTCACGAGCAATGGCAGCACCAGCGGGCTAGACATGGTTAACGTGAGGACGGCTTCTTTTAAATAGAATTATCCAATTTATTGTTTCCTTTTCAATGACATTGTCAGGCATGAGTTTCGGGGCCAGCTTTGGATCATAGTGAAAGAGATGGGATTCGTGAGAAGCGTTCTTCAACAAACTTAAGAAATAGCTTTAAGAAACCTGACTGACAACGATATGCAGGCTCATTACACAGCACTGCACTGCATCAGCATCGCGTCATACTAATACTGAAGTAAAACAGAAAATACAACGTAAAGAGCAAACGGATATAAAAAGAGGCATACCGTACGAACCCGGGCGGGTGCATCAACGTTCTGCGCCTGCCACCAAACGCATTTTCGAAAAACTTTTCTATCTAAGGCTATATTCGGGTATTTATGCTTTCTCGCGGGTGGCACCTAAGACATTGGATTAAGCAACATACATGTTAGCGTTATATGAGACTTGTGCAGTGACAGGGGCTCAAGGGAAGGGTCCGAAACATAGCCTATATATCACGGTTATAGCATATCTGGTGTCGCAATTCCTTGATGTGTAGTGTATGTTATGAACTATTTACAAACCGAACTAAGCACGTCTCAAGCGCTTTGTTTGACTCATCCGCATCACGTAACATAACCTTAGCATTTATCAGCGCCGGCAAACTGTGCATTCTTCAAGGCGCGAGCGTCACGTTCCGGCCAGCTGTCGGATTGCGGAGCTTGTGGGTCGCGAGTTCGCGGCGCGTCACGTAGCGGCCGCGGGTGCCTCCGCGCCTCCCATCGGGACGGCGCGTCGCGGCAAAAGGTCGCCGCCCATGAGATCATGGCTGGCTCCGGCGCCGGCGCTTTCTGGGGCGGGCCTGTGTACTTTGGCGGCGCCCTGTCGCCCTGCCATCGAAGTTTCGGTGCCCGCCCCGCGCGCCGTAACGAACTGCCAGCGCAGTGCGGCCGCCGGCCGCGCCGCGGCAGCACCGTCGCCCGCCCACGCCGCTCGGCCGGCGGGGCGGCCGTCGCCTCTCCCCTTCCGGTTGGGGGCCGCGGTGCCGTCAGCCGGACATCTGCGGCCGCCGGCGGTCCGGACGCTCACCGGCGGTCATGTGGTAGTGTGCACAGAAGTCTGCTGAACGTGGCTGTTGTGTTACGAGGATCTCTCAGCTGAAAAAATGTTACGTTGCATGCGGTCGGCTCGAGGTTATTTTTCTGATGACAGTTTATTTCAGCATTGTTTTTGTTGACGTTTGCCGTCTGGTTGACGAGCTCCTGAACAGGCGATGTAGATGCATCAACAGAACCAGCGTATACCGTCATCGTTTGTTCAATCCAGTGCTGGTTACTTAGCCGTATGTCGGTTGAGGGCGCGGACCCTCGGCAATGTCTCAGGAACAGGAACGGCACCGTCAGGTTGCTCGAGTAGGGATGAGGCTCCGGCAGGTAGGCAGGACACATGTAAGATAACTACAGGAGCAGTCATGACCATCGTGCTGGGAGGCCTCCTTTACCCATTTACGGTGGAGGTCCACCATGAGTACCCGCCCGCCCTCCGAGAAGGTCATGGCGCCGCCTCTGCTGACCACAGAAGCGGTGCAGCGACGGCGTGCGTCGCGGCAGTACAATTACAGCAGCATCGCTACCGTTTTAGGTTTGCGGTATTTAAGTTGTGTGATGGAACGTTATTCATAAGGAGGCCTCTGTGATCCGCGGGAACCCTAACGCGGCAGAGGCCCCATGGAGAAGTGTCTGCCCACCTAGTGGTAAGCTGGTGGCACCGGCCCTGAGCATGGCTGTCGGCTCAATCGCTTGTTTATTTTCCGAAGCGATTGCTGCTTGACATGAGAGCTTTGCATGCTCCAAAACTGCGCTGGAATTCCGAGTGTTTGGAAAAGCTAATCCTAGCATTTGTTGCCAGTTGACATCGTAGAGGCAATGTGGTGCTTTGATGCTGACAGGCAGCGCTGTGATTCACGCTCTGTCGTTCGAGGAAGCTGTTATGGTGTTCTTGAACTTCATGGCCATGATTAAAACGCTCCGGTCGAGTCCGCCCGGCCGTGACGTTTGGACACTGACTGCCTGCTCTCTGGTGCACCGTAGAGCGGATGCGAGGCCAGGGAAAAGCACACAGAGCATACATGATGCACACAAAATATTAAAGTTTTGTTCAGAAGCGCGTTGCCCGTCGAGTGGGTTGCGAGTGGTGGTCCGTGGTCCCTACCCCCCCCCCCCCCCCTCCAACCCCTCACCAGTCATACGCTGTCGTAATTGAGCCGTTACGGCGGTAATGGCCGGTAATGTTGGAAGGCGCCACACTGTGGCTGACCCCAGCCAGTGCTGTGGCTGACCCCAGGCAGTGCTGCGGTTGCGCTGCGGCTGAAGTGCGGACGGCTCCCAGCGGTGGCTGTGCCCATGGCGCCACCACGACAGCTCTGGCCGCTAGCGCACGCGCGCCGGGCAGCGGGCCGCTTTGGAACTCGTGCCTCGGGCGGCGCGGGCTGGACGCGAGTCTCGGACGGTCGGATCGAGCTCTGCGTGCCAGAGCACTTTTTGTGAAGCAAGTGATGTAAGGGTACCATCGACATTATTTGTGCCCTTCCTAAGATCACTGCGGTAGAATAATGCAGACTCTATTTGGCTAGTTCAGTGCGCTGAAACATAGTATCTGAGCTTACTGCCCCCGTCGCTTGCTCTCATTATAACAGTCCTCGGGCGTTAAAACACACGAATCCCGTGCATTGCGCACATTTGCGCTATGACCTCACATAAGTTATGCCGGCTCACGACCTCCGGCAAGATGTCGCACAGCTTGAATGCCGCATTACACTGCTGGCATGGAAACGCGGCTTACAGAGGCGACAGCAGGGCTTTGTTTCTTAAACGGACCTTAATGGCTCAGCATATGCAATTCCACGAAATACGCGACGTCTCTTATTTGTACTTTACTTGTATGATATGTAACTTGCACATCTCGTGCCCGAAAATACCATAACTGAAATCCCGACATCGATATTTCAAAAATGTCAGCGCGTGTTATGGTTTCTATATTTGGCCGTCTCGCGTCCGATGGTTCTTGACATGTTTCCGTGATATTGTTCACCGGTCCCCTCAGGCGTTATTTCCTCCCACGTCGTGACGCTCCCTCCCGGCATACAACGCTCAGCGTCCGTGACAAGTATGACGTCACGAGCGCGCTTCAAAGACGGCTGACGTCAGCGGCCGGCCGACCGGCTGTCTTGGGCTGAGCCCCCGCACTCTCGCCTCAAGAAACCGGTAACGGCTGCCCGCGCGAAGTGATCAGGCACATCCAAGGCCGTCGGCGCCTGTGACCGAACCCACACCCGCCACCGGCGCCTGTGACAGGACCCCAACCCGCCGCCGGCGCCTGTGGCCGAACCCACAACCGCCGTGGGCGCCTGTGGCCGAACCCACACTCTCTGCCGCGCCGGCGAGATGCGACCGAACGCATAGAAAGCGTCCGTCCTCCTGTCGCCGAGTTGGCGGTTGGGCGTCTTGCCCGGCCAGTCGGCTGGGCGCGCTTGAGCCGCCCTACGAGGGCGACATCGATGCGCGTCTTCACTGACAAGGACGTTTCACTTCACTGACGTCTTCACTTCACTTGCACGCAGTTATGGCGAGCCCAAAGAAGGATTTTCGTGTGTGAAGAGCAGATCTGCTGAGCTGGTGCGACCTGTTAGTCGCCGGGTGACGTCAGGCTAGTTCACCAGTCGTCAGATGACGTCAGGCCAGTACGCCGGTCGCCAGGTGACGTCAGGCCAGTACGCCGGTCGCCAGGTGACGTCAGGCCAGTACGCTGGTTGCCAGATGACGTCAGGCCAGTACGCCGGTTGCCAGGTGACGTCAGGCCAGTACGCGGGTTGCCAGGTGACGTCAGGCCAGTACGCCGGTCGCCAGGTGACGTCAGGCCAGTACGCCGGTTGCCAGGTGACGTCAGGCCAGTACGCGGGTTGCCAGGTGACGTCAGGCCAGTACGCCGGTCGTCAGATGACGTCAGGCCAGTACGCCGGTCGCCAGGTGACGTCAGGCCAGTACGCCGGTCGCCAGGTGGCGTCAGGCCAGTACGCCGGTTGCCAGGTGACGTCAGGCCAGTACGCCGGTCGCCAGATGACGTCAGGCCAGTACGCCGGTCGCCAGGTGACGTCAGGCCAGTACGCCGGCCGCCAGGTGGCGTCAGGCCAGTACGCGGGTTGCCAGGTGACGTCAGGCCAGTACGCCGGTTGCCAGGTGACGTCAGGCCAGTACGCGGGTTTGCCAGATGACGTCAGGCCAGTACGCCAGTCGCCAGGTGGCGTCAGGCCAGTACGCCGGTCGCCGGGCGACGTCAGGCCAGTTTGCTAGGCGTCAGGTTGAAGACGTCGTTATGTAAGCCAAGCGAATGATAGTCTGCCGTCCTTCCCGGTTGGCGAAGTTGGTAAAGCACTGGACTCGCGGTCAGAAGATACTGGTTCGAATTCCTGCACATCCAAGCTAAGAATTATGGTTGTGACGAGTGTATGACTGAAAGGCAAACATCATCCAGCCATTCTCAGAACTCCGCAACGTCTGGCGACGGTTTGAGCGTTGACCAGTCGAAACGTGGCACACATACCTACACGCGAGGCGAAGACGATAAGTGAAACAATTATTCCATCCACTAAAAGAAAAAGTTTTCGTTCAGTGATGTACAGGTTTGTCCGAGTGACAGGCTTCGTCCGATAATTCTCTGCAACGCTTCTCCGATAAAATCAGTATTCGTTTGACATTTAATTTGTGGGTTTCTGTTGGAAAAGATAACTCTGTCTATTGACCGATGCTGGCAGCCCAGTTGTCCACAAATAGCCCGCGTCTGAGAAGCGATAAGCCCCGAAAGACTAAGTTGAGCGAAGACTAGTCTGGAGACCATGAACGACTCGGAAATCACGATTGCGTGCTTTATACAGAGGACGAACTGGTGTGAAGAGGAGTAAGCTGAAGATCATAGAGCCGAAGCAAAGACGGACAGGGAAACGGGTCCACAATATCTCGGAAAAAGTGCATCACGGCATGTGGTGCAGCTGAAATGTCTAAGGCCTGCTGTGATTTCCTACAAACGTATGCAGCCATGTCGTCCCGCAGTGTTAGCTTCTTTCCCTGCTATCTCCCTCTCCCACCACTCAATTACTTCAGTTCTGAAGACGGACGTCGTCCTTTGCAACGTCGCTTACCGCTGTCCGTCTCTCAGTGTCGGTCAGTGCCTTCCAGTCGAGCCATTAGCGAGTGCCTCCCAGTGGGGCCGCTGAGACCGCCGGCCGAGGCCCTCCCGGCCCGCAGTCCGCAGCTCTGCATGTGGCCCCGCCGGCCCCGGCCGCTCCTCGTCGGTCCCGGCCGTCCCCCGCCGACTGGTGTCGCCCCGGGGCCGGGTGGCGCGCGCCGCCCAGCCCGTCTGCCGGCCTGCGGCACGGGCCGCGTCCGTGGCGAGGGCGCTGGCTCGTGCTGGGTCCCGGTCTTTCGAAAGAGAGCGGGACAGGGGACAGAGAGGTGTGGTACTGGTCTGACCTTGTCTGGAAGCCAGAACGACACAGCTCAGACCTGTCGGCCCGAGGACGTGTGAGATCAGAGTGCAGACGGGAAGCACGCGTGTGCCAAGCTTACTCTGGATTCGATGCTCTTGTGTAGTACGCGGCCATTTTGGGTGTTGTATCAAGTTTTATGGCAACATAAACATAAAAGTTAATGAGCATTTTATCCACTACGACCTACCTACGACCCATCACCTACGACTACAGCATCCTTTGTATTTTATTTACCTCGATCAGCCTCCTATCCGCACTATCGTTCGGGCAAAAACTGATGTCAGTTCACGTGCAGTAACCTTGGTGGACCGCGCTCGAGCACTTGTTATTACACAACTGGTGCCACGACCTGTTGTCATAGCAACCAGTAAGAACCCGTTTGTGAATCATTTACATGGCCGCCGCCATTCGGCAGTCCACAGCTGGGCCTGGTGTCGTCCTCAACCGGCTTCAACGGACCGTGAAGGCGCACTTGCGCAAGCTATGCAACGTGCCTCGTACATTACCTCATAAATTGCCTCAATCAGGGAGCTCCACGGCGCCACATCGCCTCCTCCGGCGAGGCCGCGACCTTCACCCACGCTCCATTGACCCGCGCGACCGGCGCGACCCCGGGTCACCCGACGGCTGAGTCAGAGGCGGCCGGCGGCTCTCTCCGCCACCGCCGTCTCCCGCGCTTTTGACGAAGAGCGCGCCGGTGCGCTTAGCCTTATAAGGCGTGTGGCGGGCGCAGCCGGCGGGCGCTGCACGACGACGCGTCACCGCATGCCGGGAGGCGCGGCGGCGGCGGTGGCGGCCGGACCGGCTGACCGGGCTCTGGCCGGACGCCTCGCCGCCACACCGGGCGGCGGCGCGGCTGTTTACCAGCCTGCACGAGCGGCGGACGCGCCGGCTGCCGCTCCGGCTCCCGCTCCGGCCGGCTCCCGGTCCCGGAGCCGAGGCCGGCCTTGGCCGAGCGCCGCCTGTCGAGTTTCCGGCCAGGACGGGCCGCGGCCCGCCAGCTGACCTGGTTCAGGCTGTCGACGCTGTCCAGCGGCGGCCCGGCTCCTGGCCAGAACGGGCGCCTCCGGGAATGGGAGAGGGGCGGGGGACGCGTTCCACCGTTCAGTGCCTGAGCGAGGTGGTCGCTCTGACCGATGTGCGCGGCCCCGCCAACGCGCCGTTGATTGGAAGGCTGTTGTCGGTCGAGAACGGTCGTGATGGGACGCAGGCTGCGAGGCGATCATCTGCATCGCCGTTCGCGATATTGACGCTGTTTCCTACGCCCGCCGGCCCGTTCCGGATCAGCGAACGTCCCAGGTGTGAGGCGGCCCGAGAGACGATCGTAATAATGAAGCCATCTTCGCCGTGCGCTGCTGTCAGCCGAGCCGCGCTGCAGTCCCCGCCGGAACAGCGGCACGCGCGTCTGCAATTAACAACGGTTGTTTGGCACGGAGACCTGTTTCCAAATCGAGTGTAACGTTATTTTTAACATGGGTGGAGAGAAGAGGCCTGTTCCAGCACCAATCCGTGACGTCTTGCAAAGCGAGCGGAGCAGACGGCAATAACGCGCGGCCGGTGGCGGCCGGGGCAGGCGAGGCGGCGGCCGATGCGTTTCGTTATTGCGGCGTGCGCTGGCGCGCGGGGCGCGGGCCGGCGGCGGGCGCCACCAGCCCCGACGCTCACTGCCGAGTGCTCGTCGAGCCGCGTCGCAGCCGCCGCAGCAGCCGTCGTCGATGGCCACCATGGAAGACTGGGAGGGCGAGATCCAGACCCAGGTGGTCACCGAGAAGAAGACCAAGAAGACCAAGAAGTCGCGCAAGCGTGCTGGCGACGGCGGCTGCGAAGAGACCACCACGACTGAGACGACGACGACCGAGCAGGATGGCTCGGGCGGCGACGGCGTCAAGACCGTCACGTCGAAGTAAGAGCGCTCCGGCCGACCGGCACCGGCCACGCCGCCCTCCGCCGGCCGACCAAATCTGCGGGGCGTCCGCGGGGCGCGATCGATTCGGCTAAGGCACTAAGGCCATGTGGATGACGGTGTCAGTCGGCCGTGGAGCCGGCCGGGTGACGCCGCCGAGGCGACGGCGTGGCCGCGGCCGGGGCGCTCTTACTGACGTCTGCTCTGGTGAGTGGTGCGCCGTCGGCGTCCTCCTGCTGTTCGTGGTGTCCGGGGCTGTGTGATGTGCTGGTGCGCGGCGCCGGAGGTTGCGGGTCAGGACGATAGTTCAGGTCGTTACACCGGTGTCAGGTCAGGTTGTCAGGTTACGTCGTCATGTCAGGACTTCATGGCTGGTAGGATGTCAGATCAGGACGACAGGTCAGGTTGTCAGGTCGGGACGTCAGGCCAGGTCGTCAGGTCGGGACGCCAAGTCAGGACGTCAGGCCAGGTCGTCAGGCCAGGTCGTCAGGTCAGGACGTCAGGTCAGGACGTCAGGCCTTGTTGTCAAGTTAGGCCGCCTGGGTGTCGCAAGGGCGGTCTGTGTACGGGCGAGACCCACCGGCGCGCGGCTCGGCCGCTGCTGGTAAACAAACGACTGGCTGGTCCCGACCGCCAGCACGCCCAGCAAATGGGGCCCACGGCAGCCCGCCGCCGGGCGCTTATGCGCTTGATAAAAATGGTTGACAGGTAGGCCACAATATCTTTACCGGTGACTTTTCGTCCCGGCTGAGAAAAAAGGCAGAAGAAAGGGCCCGCCAAAGATGCCTGTTTTTTTAAAAGTGTGTTCACGAATCCTGCTACACCGGGAGATCAATATTTGGATGGTCGTGGCTTTAACAAACCTGTTCTCGTTTCTGGAATCTCGTGCCCCAGACCGACGCGCGGCCGTCGCTCTCCTCGCTCCCCGAATCGCGCCGACCGAGGGAATCTCCCCGACTGAAGGAATTTGTCGGCACCCAGGAATTCTCGTTTGTCTCGAGCCGGCGTCGTTCCGCGTGGCTGCCGGTGGCGAGCGCCGTTGGTACCATGACAGCTACAGCTGAGACGGGCGTTCAGCGCCGGCCGAGACGCTGATGAAACAATGTGACGTCACCCACCGTCGAGGGGAGACTGTGATTCACACATGCCTGGAGCGCGCCGGGCGGCACGTCTGGACTAGGCGGCCAGCTTCGCGCGCCGCCTGTGCGGCTGTGGAGCTCATGAAAACCCTACAGCGCAGGGTACGCCTGGCCGTAATGGCAGGCGATTGGGCTGCGGCGCGGAAAATGACCGCTGCAGTCGACGTGCCCGAAGAGTCCAAAAATCATCATCAGGTGGTTCGGGTTCAATGTTCGGGTTCAGGTTCGGGCTCGGTGTGACGCAAGGCGTGCGCGCGTCAAAATGTGGGCAAATGCCTCCAGCGCTGCTTTCAATATGCTGGTTTAGGCCCCTCTGGCGGCTTCCAGTGACGACACCGCACCCCTGCTTAACTGGAATCGGCAAAATTGGTCCAGATTACGATGTCTACCCGTATTCGGTGACCCGTTGTTCAGCATCGGCTGTGCCTCGAGAGTCTGCGCTTCTCCTCGCTGTCACACCGACAATCGCTGGAGCATCCTCTCGTGTGCTTCCTGCGTCCGCTTTGCGCTAGCGCAGCGACGCATGGACCCTGAAGGTCCGCAGCGTGATGTACATAAACGGTCTGAGGTGGCAGCGCGCTGTGGAGGAAACTGTAGATGCTAATGCTCCGCAGTGGCAGAGACCACGCGGGTCCTTTGAGCGCAGTGCGTCCTTCCAATACACCGTGTGAGGGTGGTTTCGTGGGTCACGCCGGTCCCGTGCGCCCCGAGCCCCGGTCGCTCTGGACGTAGATTTGGCGCATCTAGCCGTGATGTAGGCATATCTGGCGCGTCCAGCCGGGACGCTTCACGTCAAAACAGCGAGCACGAGTGTTGGAACAGGTGGCGTGACCCTTTCGACAGCATCAATACAAGCGCGCTGGGCAAACAGAAAAACGTGCTTGACGAAAGAAACGATGCTTCACCCCACCTCACTGGCAAAAGTCGTCACCGGCACCGTTTATCGCGGCGGTGCGACCCTGTGCCTACGGCATGTTGTCACAGTGGGCTTCTGGAGCTCTTCTAGATATCCCGAGTGTCATTGTCTGGATATGGTTGCACCATCACCAGACGCTAGGCTCTTGGATGACGGTAAACTGGGATATCAGTGCAGCCCCGTCTCAGACAAGCCGGACCTGGATATGGCGGATGGCATAGGGACGGACGGTCGTTGCCAACGCTCGTATTCGGTATGTCGCGCGAGATGCATGTCACAAGCATGCAACGGCTCCATGCCTTTTTACGATGATGAAGATTGAGGCTTTAGTGCACACAGATACCGCTAGGGTCAATTTGAGCTCGAACCGACCAGATTTTTTCGTGATAACTAGGGGCCGAAGCGATTCCCAAATCCTTAAACGTTTGTTGTTGCTGGGGCCGATTTTCTTTCTCGTTTGTGCTGCCGTCTGAAGCGGGACAGCGTATTGCGTTTTTAGGTCGGTTCTCACTGATCCTACTAGACCCATGCAGTTTACCTTCTGGTCTAGTTTCAAAAAGTGCAATGCGGGATTGGTTCTGCCGTGTCGACACCGTTCGTGCCGTTCAGCGGGGCGGAGGGATCAAATGGAGAGAGGCGGCGCAGTCTGGAAGGGCGCCACCGTTCGCCACCGTTTGTAGCCAGTCACTGCGCCACGCCGGGTGTCACTGACAGGCTCGTCACTGTGTCACGCCGGGCGTCACTGACAGGCTCGTCACTGCGTCGCGCCGGGTGTCACTGACGGCTTTGTAACTGCGTCACGCCAGGCGTCACTGACGGCTTCGTCACTGCGTCACGCCGGTCGTTACTGACAGACTCGTCACTGCGTCACGCCGGGCGTCACTGACAGGCTCGTAACTGCGTCACGCCGGTCGTCACTGACAGACTCGTCACTGCGTCACGCCGGGCGTCAGTGACAGGCTCGTCACTGCGCCGCACTTGTCACCGCCGACCTGATGCCGAGCCGGCGCGGGCTGCCAGCCCAGATTGGCCACCCAGGTTGAATACTGTTTGGTTCTGGACGATTTCGACTTGTGTTGGCGTGCTAGCTCCGTCTGGAGAACGTCATTTCGTCCCGATGTCGGGGCGGCGTCACGGGAGCAGACTTTTCGCGGTTATACATCAGGGAATTAATGTAAATGAATGGAAATGTAATAATGATACCATTCAGTAATGTCATATTATCACTGGCGTAATCATATAGAGCTGAGAATTGAATTAGGAATCCTATTGCGAATGTGTCATCACGGATCTGACACCAGATCATTAGCGTGCACAAATGATCAACTTAGGTAGTATGGTGCGCTGCTTATGACCTGATGACCTTATGACCTGATGATTAATACGTTTATTATGTCGCAAATTGTATACACATGTCTCACCTGCGTCTGACTCATGCTTGTCTTTGCTGCTGAGTAGCTTTTGCTGGTCTTGTACGAAGGGTTTTTTTGTGGAAGCACGTGCGTCTCAAATTCCACACTGCTCTCACTGCCCGTGGGATCCAGCTGGTCCCTTCGACCGCATGCGTCCGTCGTGGGCTTCAACAGCTGTAGAGCCTTACGCACGCTGGTCTGTTTTGCCACATTTGAAATGTCACATCGTTGCAGCATCCCTCTCTGAGAAAGGACTCCTTTTTGAGGCTGTTGTCAATCAAGCTGGAACAATTAGGCATACGTATAAAATGGCCATCCGGGAGATGGCGAGACATCTCACCAGTGTTGTGAGGCTGGACCACCCGGTGCAACCGCCGAGCACACTCATCTCGCGTGGCGAGCGACGCCGGATCGCGGTCGCGACCGCTTCAGCGCATCTCGCGCACCTCCGTGTCAGCACGCCGTGTGCGGGCATCGACCGCTCCCTGCGTGCGCTTCTGTTTCTTCTAACTCGCCGTCGCGACCGCTTCAGTGCATCTCGCGCACCTCCGTGTCAGCACGCAGTGTGCGGGCATCGACCGCTCCCTGCGTGCGCTTCTGTTTCTGGGGTAACGTAGGCCCTCGCTGGACCGTCAGCTGCCCCATCTTACTGCCTCGGCGCGACCGTCGCGAAGGAGCGCCGTTGCGTCACGCGTTACTGGCTGTGGCGCGTCCAGCTGGCGTGCAATCGCCGTGTGTGCCGGGCGGTCGCGTCCTCGGATGCTCGCTCGTCGCGCTGCCCAGCCGCTTAGCAGCCGCACGACAGCCTCCAGGTCGGCACGTGCGGTGCCAAGGGCGTAAGAAGAGCGCGTCTTCGTCGTAGGTGGCGTTATGTAAGCCATCAGATGCTGGGTGCAGACACGCGCCGGTATTGAGCCGTCCCGTCATCGAGCACGGCCTCCGGTGCCGCGGCAGATCTCCGCGACGGTCGCCGGTGTACCTCGCACCTCCTCTGCGTGGTGGCTGGTTCACTGATGGTGCGTGAGAGCCGCATGGGTTGAAGTCAATGAGCGACTATCGAATTGTATTGAGTTTAATATAATATGGCCAAGACATATAAGACTCGGGTACGTGGTGAATCGGTGTCAAAAATGTTAGGTCTTCCATCTCATCCGGGCTTTTTCTTATCCAAACGCCATTGCGCCAGCTGCCACTTCGCATTGATGACTGCTGAAGCTCTTGTTATGTTGTACCAGATTGGCTTAAGCTCATATGGCCCGGTCAAGATGTTCGTTTTCTAGTTAGGTTGGTCATTGGCTCATCCATTCACGGCAGACTACGTCACTGCTGGCCAAATTACTTGCGTGTTCAGCCATTTTCCGTCTGGTATATATTAGTGGTCCACGCAAGAGCATTATAGTTCCATGCAGTAAGATATAATGTTTTCGTTTATAAATCGATATAAGTAAGTCAATGATAAATGGTTGTATGAAATAATGGATAAAATTAAATAAAAGGAATGGAACTAAAATCATTTGAAATATAATAAATTGAAATAAAATAAATGGAATATTAAATTAATTCATATTACTTATTTAAAACATATTTTCGTCGTCTAAAAATTGTTATGGATCAAACTAATCCGAAAGCATAGTTGCGTGTCTAAATGAAGTTGTAGCTACATATCTCGCACATCCATAGGCTGGGTTCGCAGTCCCCTGATGTAATAAACCACGGCCACAAGGCATTGCAGCCCATGTTGTATGTGTGTGTGCGTTATGCGCGGTGGCTGGGGTGAGTGAGCCCCACTGATCCCGGTGGTGTGGGTGCCACTGTCCGGGCCGGTCAGACCCCATCTAGCTCTCTCCGATTCCACCGCTGAATGCTGGCGCATACTTGCTTAGCTTTTGATCACGTGATCATTGGTTGAACAGCACGTCTACGTTTCTGATAGTTGTACGTGTGCGTGCGCGGAGCATTTGACTGCATGTTTCGTGTAACGATGGATGTCCTGCATTCATGCAATGGGCATTCTTTAGCAGCGAATCAAGCGTGTTGTAAAGCGCCTATACCACTGGAAGTCAAGCATGAAAACATGTACTGTAAGGTTTATCCCAGTTCCTCGTTCGTATACTTGGCTCAGCGATGCACAATAGGGTCCCAGCTCACAACAGTGCAGTTGCTGCGTAATCTGGCATATTAAGAAAAAGGCTTCATCATTATTCAGACCTGCGTATTTCCTTGAGTTGATTGTCGCTACAGGCCAGCGTCCCGTCGGGACACCCTCAGCACTACACGTGATCACGCGCTTTTAATACAAACACATACACCCGAAACAAAGTAGCAGTGTTGTCTAGATAACAGACCGTATAACGTGCCGGTTTGGGCTTTCACTGCTGACGGGTTTGACTCCGCCAAGTGGATCAAGTATGCCAAAACAATGGCTAAGTCTTTTATAAAGTTGCAAGGGTGCCAGGTTCATGAACATTCTTCTTTTTGGCTCACGTTTTTCATCGCTCCACGTAGGTTACTGGAGTGCCAAGCGATGTGCTGACCCCAGTGGCCTTCGCTTATGCCTCGAGATCCCCTAGCATTAATCATGACCGGTGATCGATGTATGGCGTAACAGCCGGCAATCACGTCCCACCAAGTTTTGAAACCTCTGGCGACGCCCGCGTACACATGATGCCCTGAGGGGATGTCAGGGGTGCCTCCGAGCGGTGGTTCACGACTCAGGTGTGTGGCATCTCTCCATTCGTTGATTCGGCCATCGCATGGGTGCTGGAGGGCATCACTGCTGAGTGCTGATCGGGGTGACACGTGTAACACAACGCCATGTGGCACGGTCTTAGAAACTTCTCTGCCGGAACTGACAGAGCAGAGTGTGTTCTGCTCGTGCTCCTCAACATCCCTGGGGTCCGGCGATGACTTCGCCCCTACCGGCTCCCCTTCAGCCTCCGTTGCTGAGTTGCACATGCTGCTGCCTGATCTTGTATGTAGCTCCCCGGAGTGGATGTACCCATCGCTCCTCCCCCACTCTCCGCCCTCTCGCTTCCACCGCGCTCTGACAGCGCGGCGCCTTCTGTTGCAGTTGATTTTCAGCGGCGAGTACACCAAGGCGATGAACAAGGACTGGCACAGCGGCCACTTCAGCTGCTGGCAGTGCGACGAGTCGCTGACCGGCCAGCGGTACGTGCTGCGCGACGACCACCCGTACTGCATCAAGTGCTACGAAAACGTGTTCGCCAACACCTGCGACGAGTGCAATCGGCTCATCGGCATCGACTCCAAGGTGAGGGTGCGATGGAGTCGGCTCATCGGCATCGACTCCAAGGTGAGGGTGCGATGTACGCCGCGCCGACAGGCCGCAGCGGCGACGACGCCGGGTCGGGGAGAGGCATCTACTAAGCAATCAGTTCGCCATTGAGTCCCAAACGATAGTTGTTACAGATCGTCGGTTTGACTGATTGCCCTTTTAGTGCACACAGAGCACTCCTCCTTCAGCATTCTTCGATCCGATATAGATTTTGTCGGTCCACTAGACAGGTGTGTACATACCTGTTATACCCAGATGCACACAACTGGGGGACCGAGCTTCTCATTCAAATTTGGATGCCTACATCGTTACTCCGTCCGAGTGTTATCTCCTTTTGGATGGGAAAAAACATTCACGTGAGGTTGCCATATTCTCAGCTGTTATTGGCACCAGGTTTTTCTGAAATCAATCAAGAGTCTCAACATTGTACGCAAAGATTTCTAGTGGAGAATACGGACCCTTCTTTTGCGTTCCATCCAGCTGATGTGGCCGCCAGCTGACACCGTCGCCCCTGGAACAGCGCGTCCAGGCACGTGACACAGCACGCGTGGTCGGTGCGCGGCGCGGGCGGGGCTCTCACAGCCCGGTGGCGTCCCGCTGACGGCGCCGGGGCAGCGTCACTGGCCCCCATAAGCTCAGGGACGTCGGCCGCCGGCTGGTGCGCCCGCAGCCGGGTCCCCGTCGGCCTATCGGCAGAGCCGACGGCAGCCGTTTTTACCCGAGGCATTCCAGCGTTGGTTCCCTGAACACCGTCCAAAATCAAAGCCTATTTTCGACCGGCGCCGCGGGTGAAAGGGGAGCCGCCCGTTTGGACTACGGGCTGGCGCCGCTCCGTGGGGCACTGCCGGCGCGGTACTGCTGAGCCTGGCATTGTCGGCGCGGCACTGCTGAGCCTGGCACTGCCGATATGGTACTGCTGAGCCTGACACTGCCGATATGGTACTGCTGAGCCTGGCACTGCCGATATGGTACTGCTGAGCCTGGCACTGCCGATATGGTACTGCTGAGCCTGGCACTGCCGATATGGTACTGCTGAGCCTGACACTGCCGATATGGTTCTGCTGAGCCTGGCACTGCCGATATGGTACTGCTGAGCCTGGCACTGCCGATATGGTACTGCTGAGCCTGACACTGCCGATATGGTACTGCTGAGCCTGACACTGCCGATATGGTTCTGCTGAGTTTGGCACTGCCCTGCCTGACACGGTGCCTTCCAGTACTGCCCCGCACGATGTCGTGCCTTCCAGTAGTTCTCTGCCCGATACCACACCTCTGAGTACTGCTGACCTGCCTGACACAGTCCTTCCCAGTGCTATCCAGCCCAATACAATGTCTCTGAGTACCGGGCTGGCCGATACCGAGATTTCCAGTAATGCCCTGCCCGATACCGTGCCTTCCATTAATGCTCTGCCCGACACCGTGCCTTCCAGTACTGCCCTATCTGACACCGTGCCTTCCGGTACTGCCCCGCACGATGTCGTGCCTTCCAGTACTTCCTTGCCCGATACCGTGCCTCCGAGTACTGCTGGCCTGCCTGACACAGTCCTTCCCACTACTGTCCTGCTCGATACGGTGCCTCTGACTACCGGCCTGGCCGGTACCGTCCTCCTGAGCACTGGCCTGGCCGATAACATCCTTCTGAGTACTGGCCTGCCTGATACCGTTCCCTGAGTACAGGTCTGCCGTTACCGTCCGCTGGGTGCCGGCCTACCACCACTGCCGTGCTTAGCACTGGCCTGCCCAGCACGCCAAGGGGAGGGGGGAGGCGACGTCTCGGGGGGGGGGGGGGGGGGCGCTTTACCCGCGGAAGGGCCGGACACGAGGCTTTGTCATGGCGCCCCGGGTACCCGGGTACTGTGTGCTCTCGTATCACCGTGCCTTAGCTTTGGTATCGCCGTACCTCAGCTTTGGTACCGGGGTGCCTCAGCTCTGATATCACTGTGCCTCAGCTTTGGTATCGGAGTGCCTCAGCTTTGGTATCGGAATGCCGCAGCCTTGGTATCGGAGTGCCTCAGCTTTGGTATCGTCGTGTCTCAGCTTTGGTACCGGAATGCCCCAGCCTTGGTATCGGAGTGCCTCAGCTTTGGTATCGTAGTGCCTCAGCGTGTTAAATTTGCCGGCACCTTACCTGTTAAGAATCTTTACATGGATTGCATGTCTCGAAAGGAGCCTAGGATCCTAGCCATGGCTCTTTTACGTCATGGCACGAAGACCTGGTGCGCGCACGAGTTTGCACCAATCACTGACTGTGAGGGGCGTGACGGCGAAGCTGCCGCGCTTGGACGCGATCTCCCGCCGCGGACCCCCCATGAGGACGGCCGGCGCGGGCCGCCGTCAGGACCCCCGCCGGCGATCCGCAGGGGAACGGGCGGGCCGCCTCCTGCCGCCGACGCGGCTCTTTGGAGCGCCGCCGACCGAGGAGCCGGCGAGATAAGGTCAGCGGAACCGGGCCTCCCGGGGGCCCTCGGGGGATTGTGCCAACCGCGTCGGCTTTGTACGGGCCAAATTGCTTTCGTCTGTACGCCATTAGTGGCGCGTGTGCGGCAACGCCGCCGACCCGGGCCGCCGCCGTCCGACACCGGACGGCGCTGATTGGTTCGCCTGCTCAGACGGCTCGGAGAGGCGGCGATGTTCGCTTGCGCTGATAGCAGCGACGCCTTTGCGCCCGTACAGACCCAGACAGGGTCGAGGAGCCCGCGCTGATGCAGTCAGTACAGGTCTCAGTCAAAGCGGAAGTGTCAGCACTTCGAGCCGGAAGGACGGCGCTCGGCAGCCTGAGCTGTGTTTTGATAAGGCCCCGTAAGAGCCTGCGTGACATGGCAGTAGACTGCTAGAGTGCTATTCAAGGACATTTGAAATGTCGTGGTTTAATTGGCTACGTTTAAAGCACGCTGCGCATCAGCAGCTGGCAGCGGTCAGTACATTTGTGTGCGTTGTGTTGAACACGATGCACATCAGTAGCTAGTTAGCAACTGTCTTGGCATATGTCAAACTGATAGCATATTAAACTGGTAGCATATTCGTTCTTGAAGGGTGCACCCAGTCACCACGCAACATCTTGCGTGTAATAAACTTTTCACGTTTACAAGTCTGAGGAAACGTAGGTCATAACTGCAGGGTACTGTGCTGAAGGCTCCCGATATGGTTTGGCTTTACTGTGAGGCTGACCGCGACCCCAACAGCAGGGCGATGAAATTCGCGTTGCAACGTACCAGCAATCGGCGTTTTTTCTGGGCTTATGTCACTTCTGGGGCGCTAGGATAGATGGCTGGCTGGAAGCAATGCCCTAATTGATTGAACAAGATCACTGACAACGGCGTAAGGGATTGTTCTCCCTGATGATAAATGTGAGTGGCTCATTTTATGTCAGATACAAGTGTGCTGCGCTTAACGTTTGTCGCAATCAGCGCCATCTTGAAGATTCGTCGACCAACGGGCTCAAGGGTGTTCTGGTGACGGATTAGATATCTGATATAACATGCAATCGTTGCTGACCAAAGGCTCTCTCAAGCATGGTTGCTCGTTCGTTTGCTCGAGTATGTAGCGTGGCATTCGTTCACAAGAATACCCCAAGGACGGTAAGCAGTGGGCGAGACGATAAGTGACAGGTGTGGACAACGGCGCTGAAGCGCGATGAGATGGCGTCGCTGATTGGCCGTTACTCGATTAGCCGTTGCTCGCTGTGCTCGATGACGTCACTGTTTGACCGTTGCTCGACTAGCCGTTGCTCTTTGGGCTCGATGGCGTCGCTGACTGGCCGTTACTCGATTTGCCATTGCTTGTTGGGATCAATGACGTCACTCATTGGCCGTTTCTCGCATCGCGGCGATGTTTGGGATTGCCCCGTCCAGCGTTGGTCAATGTTTGGCACGTCGGACTACGACGCGGCTCCGACCAGGGGCGGAAGCCAGTGTTGTGTTCTGGAGCCTTTTTCAGCTGGATGTCGAGAAATGTTTCTGAAAAGTCGTAAGGCGTAGCAGCAGTCACCACGTGGATAAAATATAGAAAAAATAATAGCTTGCATACTTGCACCAAAACTGGAGATGAAACGACGGGAAAAAGATTCATTTCATTGAGGGATTGATACGCTAGCTTACGTTTAATGAAGGGATGTCGACGAATTTGCATTAACACTCAACTAGTGCAGTTCTTATATCCTTGACATTAGATATTTCACTGACCCTACCTTCTGTTGTTGTTTTTTTGTTGTTGCAAACAGTGGACAACATTGACTTATTGCAACACTGATTTCTAAATGTGCCCCGTTCCCAAGGATGTAAGCAACCTGCTAATGCAAGAGAACAGATAGAAGCAGAAGCCCTGCAGAGCCCTAAAAGCCTAAAGGCACAACATCTTACACATATAATTGCGATGTCACTGGCATCTTTTGCTTGGCCCGTCACGACCGTTGTCACAGCGCACTTGTACCCTGGGAGGGATAGGGTATATCAGCATGTTTTACGACCCATCAGCCAACTTTTTGGAAGCCCTTTTTACCTACTTCAAAGCATTTTAGTCACACGCATGCTGCAAAATTCAGATCGACGAGGTCTTCATAACTGAGGTGGGGCCGTCATCTGGAAGCCTGTAGGAGATCACCTCCTTGCCAAGAAGCTCTTCTGAATCAAGAGTTCCTGTTTTGAATCAGGTAGTCCCAGACCTGGATCAGAGATTTTGTTTTGTGTCTGGCTAGGGAGGCCAATTTATGCATCAGGAGCGCCTTGGTCTGAATTGTGAGCCACCCTCCATACGCATCGAGAGGCTCTGTTCTGGAACAGGAGTCGGCTTCACGTAGCGTTTTGGTGGACGTTTGCGGGGCTGGCACGAACCGTGCTGCGAGACTATTTTTTGGTAATCCTGAGGTCTCAGAGTGACAGAAAAGGTCGTGTTGGCACTATTTGTAATGCAATAATTTGTATCGTTTATAATTTATTTAGTTTCGAGTGACTTACGCCAAGCAGAAGATGACCCGGCACAACAATGGACTCGTCCCTCTTAAACAAACGCCACCGGTGTGGATAAGACCGATCGAATATCTAGGTCGCTACTTGAAAACAAACTAAGGCCGCCAAAGTATATCCTTATTGAGCGCATGAAGGCGCACGCAGCTGATTTCAGAGCAGGCTCTGCCCATAGTTATCGAACGCCTGACCTCTCGGCAACCAATCACGTTTCGAATCACCTTTAAAAGCTCTGCTAGGTTCATGTTTTTATGTCTGTTCAATAAAAATGGCCGCTTCATAAGGTAACTAAAAATGTTAGCATCATTTATATGTGATCAATCATTGTGATATGCTCGAACTGTCTTCCAAAAAGCTGGAAAACTCAGCCGCTGCCTCCCTAATCAAAGTCCGTGGTGCCGTTCCTGCCTGATCACCTGCGTTCGTCCTAAAACTTTGCCTAAATATCACGCTTCTCAGCTTATGACTGAAAATGGATATTTTATACACATACTCAGAATCGCCTACGAAATAAAATGTAGCCTTTCATTGCGTTTGCTATTGGTTAAGACGCTAGTGATGTGCTTTGTCTTGGACTGTTTCCCACAGTGTTGGAATGTTACGTTGATGCCTCACGGTGCTCGGGGCTGCTAAGCTATGCAGAGAGACTTTGCATCTTTGCCTTTACATTTTAAGCAGTGATAACTGCTCTGCTGAAGTTTTTTGTTGTGAGGAGCATGGAACTGAATGTTTCTGCTGCCTTTGCCATGACATGTGCCGTACATGGGTGTATCAGTGCCCTGGTGCGGTGGTTTTCCCTTTGTAACCGGTGGAAAATACTACATGTTTGCGAGGTAAAACTCACGAATTCACGACCCGGAATTCTTGCGACGCAAAAAAGAACCAGGCATGAAGTGTCATTTTACATCCCAAAGCGGTGTTTTCAGAGCAGAGACAGATCCAGTTGGGGAGATAAGGTATAAGGACGCGCCCTGACCTGCAACAGACTTATTTATGTCATGTAGAATTGTGCTATTGGCTTTGCACAATTCCCACAATTTTCTGATATTTAAGGGTCAATCCGTTCTTTCCGTGACGGAAGTCTAGGACAATCGCAGCCCGGTTGATTTATGTCTGCGGCGTCTCATAGCTCAGTTTTGCATTATCGTGTTGGTGTTCATAAAGCAAATCCCTCACATTGCCCATCAACTTGGTGTCGCCTGCCGCGCCATTGACCCTGGCCCTCGCCCGGGTGTCCGCCTCGCTCACCTCAGTCCCGGTCGGCAGGACCTGAGCTACAAGGAGAAACACTGGCACGAGGCATGCTTCCTGTGCAACAAGTGTCGCATGTCGCTGGTGGACAAGCAGTTCGGCTCGAAGGCCGAGAACATCTACTGCGGCCCGTGCTACGACGCCCAGTTCGCCACCCGCTGCGATGGCTGCGGGGAGATCTTCAGGGCCGGTGAGTGGCGCCCGGCGAGCCCGGCTGCGCGCAGCTGTCTGAATCTGCGTGCACCAGATGCGGGGCTGTCTGAGTCTTTGTGCGCCAGATGCGGGGCTGTCTGAGTCTGTGTGCACCAGATGCGGGGCTGTCTGAGTCTTGTGTGCACCAGATGCGGGGCTGTCTGAGTCTGTGTGCGCCAGATGCGGGGCTGTCTGAGTCTGTGTACACCAGATGCAGGGCTGTCTGAATCTGCGTGCACCAGACGCGGGCTGTCTGAGTCTGCGTGCGCCAGATTCGGGGCTGTCTGAGTCTGCGTGCACCAGATGTGGGGCTGTCTGAATCTGCGTGCGCCAGATGCGGGGCTATCTGAATCTGCGTGCACCAGACGCGGGGCCGTCTGAGTCTGCGTGCGCCAGATGCGGGGCTGTCTGAGTCTGTTTGCACCAGATGCGGGGTTGTCTGAGTCTGCGTGCGCCAGACTGGCAGGCTGGCTGGCTGGCTGGCTGGCTGACTGGCTGGCTGGCTGGCTGGCTGTCTGGCTATGTGAACCGGACGCGGGTTGGCTTTCTGCAGTGTCCGCTCAGCTGAGCTCTCCGCCAGAGACGCGCGCTGTCTGCGGGCAGTTAAGTGTCCTGGCAGAGGCAATGGTTGTCTGTGGGGGGCGGATCGGTCGAGTCGTCCGCCAGAGACCGGCTGTCTGCGGGCGGATGAGTTTTCCGACTCAGACACTGGCTGTCTGTTGCGGCAGCCCCAGCGTGTCTGTTCATCGGAAAGATTGCCTGCGGGCAGCGGCATTCCCTAACACAGACACTGGCTGTCTACAGGGGCAAGACGAGTTGAGCTGCCTGCTGGAGATGGGTCTCCTGACACTGACTCTGCCCGTTTGTGGTGGCATACTCGCCCGGAAAGTTTGCTGGCTGATTGCCGGTGCGGCCAGAATGGATGTATCTTCCCGCGTGCAACAATGACTGCGTTCATCTGCCCAAATTGGTTGCCAGGAACAATTTGCTTCTTAATCGGCTCTCTCATGATGGGGGAAAACATGCCGTTGCGCGTTGTCTGCTCGTGCTTCCAGCCATGTAAGCTGCCTGTCGCTCTCCAGTCATAAGTCGTCCCATGATATAGCTTAAATGGAGTCACGCGTCGCATTCGGTTTACCCGCTACATACTGCGCGGGTTTGTGGTACGAAGTCGCCTCTCGTTGCTCATGCGTCCTCATACGGCGGCTTGCGACGCGTAAGCAAGTTATCTGATCGCTACCATATATGCACATGTGGTGCACATGATGTCCCTTCTGCGGTCGCGCGCGTATCTCTGTGTGAGCGCCAACTAGTGTTTGTTGGCCCAGATACGACGCACATATTCCGTTGTTGCGTGACACCCGTGGACGCCAGTCAGACGTCTCATCGCTACAGCCGGCCCGCTGAAGCTAAATCTAGACGCGTCCTGATCCGCTGAGCACGTCTTTCACGTGCTTCTGAGCTGGTTTTGCGTCAGGCATATGTCGCCAGCTCGCTGATCGCAGGGATGTGTCGCCAGCTCGCTGATCGCGGGGATGTGTCGCCAGCTCGCTGATCGCAGGCATGTGCCGCCAGCCCGCTGATCGCAGGGATGTGCCGCCAGCTCGCTGATCGCAGGGATGTGTCGCCGGTGATGCGGCACATCCCTGGCGGCATGTGTCGCCAGCTCGCTGATCGCGGGGATGTGTCGCCAGCTCGCTGATCGCAGGGATGTGCCGCCAGCTCGCTGATCGCAGGGATGTGCCGCCAGTGATGTGGCACATCCCTGGCGGCATGCGCCGCACTCTGTCGGCTCCGGTTATCCCGGCCGAGTATGTGAAGCCTCAGCACGGTCCGGACACGTTACGCCAGTGTCTCGGCGACCCATCCGGAGCGGTGACGCGCGGCGACCGAGCCTGCCGAGCCAGCATCGCCGCAGGAATGAGGCCGCCAGAGCGCGGCGTCAGCCGTCAGGGCAGTGCGCCCGGCCCGCGGGACATGATGGCCTCCCGCCGTGAGTTTGACCTTAGTGGTGAACGCGGACCTTTTCAGTTTAAGCAAGCGTTTCAAGTGGGACTGAGGATCTGAAAGCGAAGGGATGCGCGTCTGCCCTGAAATGTGTGATGCGGGATCGTACGAACCTTGAGAGGTTTGGGTCATCGCAGTATAGGTGGCGCCGTCGCTATAGGCAGCACTGTCGGCTGGCGACGCTTGGTTGCGCAGGTGGCGCTGACAGTCTCGTGATTGAAAGGCAAGCACACATTTGGATAATGTGCTTGGTTAGCTCCACCACCAACAGGGACAAGCCACGGCATCTATGGATAGCAACGATAAAATACTTGGGGATTTTATCTGATTCCCTGTTGACACCAGTCTTCAGGGCTTACAGCGCGGGCATTGTCTTGCAAAGACGTTTGTCCTGCATCGAGCTGGCACGCACCTAGGTTGCGTGCCAGCTTTCTGTTCTCGCACGGGGGGAGGAGCGGACGTTTCGTCTCGCGAGGCCCGCCTGTGTCAGTCCTCCCGCCGTAGTTTGTGTAGCTTGAGCCGTGGATGATAGAGCTATGACGTGTTTCCGCGCGGTGAACGCTGACTTTGGCCTCCGCCGCGGCTGCGGCCTCCTCTGTTATGGCTTCTCGTCGGCTGCCAGCGCTTCATCCACGTCTTCGCTGACCCAGTTCCCTCGTCCGCCGTCGTTGGCCGGTGGTAGCTCCGCCGCTCAGTCTCCATGACGTACGAGTTCATTAGGCGGTGAACGCTTGCCCTGTGGCCTCATCTCGAGGGCGGGCCGCCAGCTGGCCGCAGGACGGCGTTCCCAACATTGCGCGATGTGGGACCCAGCGGCATCGGCGGCGGCGGCGGCGGCGGCGGCGGCGGCGGCGGCGGCGGCGGCGGCGGCGGCGGCGGCGGCGGCGGCGGCGGCGGCGGCGGCGGCGGTGGCGGCGGCGGACGGCCTGCGTCGTCGCCGTCTGGCCCTCTGTTGATCGTCGCCGTAAACATTGACGCCGTTTTCGCGGCAGAGCTCGCCTCTGGGTGGGCCCGGGGCGCCGGTGTGTCGCAGTTAGCCCGGGGGCCGACGCCCAGGTGCACGGCGCTGCGATCTCTGGCCAGAGCCCGCACAGCCGCAGGCAATCGAGCCGCCCCGACGCCCCGCTCGGCGGCCGCGGGACCTGCTGTTGGCTAAGCTGAGGTGGTCGCTTTGTGGCGGCGGAAGTGATCACGTCAGGGGCTGGCCGCTGTGTCACCTTGGTCGTCATCAGCAACGGACATATGGAGGAGCTCGGACCCGACGAGGGTGAGCAGGACCTGTGTGTCGCGGCTGGGACGCTTGGTTTGCTGATATGCGAACCTACCAACGTGAACGCGGCGTTTTAGCTTTGGGCTTGTTCAGCGGTCTTGGGGATATTTTAGCTCAGTTTATTTTGTTAAGACTCACCGTAGTTAATTCATCTTCGTGTCCTGAATGCACTGCACAGACTGCTAGCCACTGAACCAAACGCGCTCTGCCATCTTTGGGCTATGGCAACTACGTGGATTGTATAGATGGCGCTAGCGAAGCATGGTAGATATCGGTATAGGTTGTTAGAGACGCTACTAGGAAACCACGATGTCGTAATGCCAGGACCAAGTATGGCGCGGCTCCATAAACCACTGGAGGAACGCCCATGTTCGCCATTCGCTGCGCCTCCGTGGCTGAGCAGGTACATTCCACCTGGTGCGATCACCGGCTCGGCTCGCATGCCCCACGTCGGAGATCAGCACTCTTCAAAAACGTTCGCTAGCAGTATTGTATCTCCATGCACGTGGCATTCGAAGGTGGCCCGGGAATGCGCGTTTAAAATGTGTTGGATATACACTGGGGTAGGCCATCGCCCACGTTAATGACAGCCGGAGGTCAAGGACTCACCTCCTGAGCGCGTTCGTAAATCGGACGTTAATGACAGCCGGAGGTCAAGGACTCACCTCCTGAGCGCGTTCGTAAATCGGACGTTAATGACAGCCGGAGGTCAAGGACTCACCTCCTGAGCGCGTTCGTAAATCGGACGTTAATGACAGCCGGAGGTCAAGGACTCACCTCCTGAGCGCGTTCGTAACTCGGACGTTAATGACAGCCGGAGGTCAAGGACTCACCTCCTGAGCGCGTTCGTAAATCAGACGTTAATGACAGCCGGAGGTCAAGGACTCACCTCCAGAGCGCGTTCGTAAATCGGACGTTAATGACAGCCGGAGGTCAAGGACTCACCTCCTGAGCGCGTTCGTAAATCGGACGTTAATGACAGCCGGAGGTCAAGGACTCACCTCCTGAGCGCGTTCGTAAATCGGACGTTAATGACAGCCGGAGGTCAAGGACTCACCTCCTGAGCGCGTTCGTAAATCGGACGCGGCCGTGGCGAGATGAAGACAATGGCGTCGTAACATACAATACGCTTGAGGTTACTGCTAATGAAGGTTGGTTTTCAGTGCCCATGGCTGGTGCAGCGGTCGTCTGTAGCTGAGCACTGCATCGGTGCTGGTTTCATGCGTCATGTATAGCACACAAGGCATTTGGTGACGGTGGACAACATGGTTTCCTGGAACCATCCGCCAACTTCCACCATTTGAGATGCCCGATGTTTGCACGGCTAGGTTTGGAAGATGCTCTTTTCAAAGTCAGCATATGCAACGAAGTCATGCCTGCGCCGCTTGCAGCAGCTCAGGTGGCGTTTCCGGGCATGACCACACGACCAAACGGTCGCGGGATTAGAAAAGCCTCGGACTTGAGCTCTTGTTTGTGTTGTGCTGGCTGACTGAGCTCGCAGCCAGCCAGCCAACATGTCTGAAAGACTGTCCACTTGGCTGTCCGTTCCGGTACAGGGTGTCACTGCCCGCGTGGCGCGTGACCAGTTTGTCCGTTTGTCCGTGTCCTTGGTGCTCTGAGCGTCGTTTCGAGACAAATAACGGAATGAATAACGAGAAACGCAGACGGGAATGCAATGAGGCGGCGTGCCCACCGTGGTCGCACTGGTCACCCATTTGCGGCTTGCGCGGTCGAGGGCTCGTGTCCATTTTTGCTTCCCGGCCTGGACGGTGGACGCTGCGGCCGCGGCGGTGCAGCCGGGCTGCTACAGGAACGACCCGTTCCGCCGTGGTCGGTTGTGGTCTGCCGTGGTCGGTTGTGGTCTGCCGTGGTCCGCCGTGGTCTGCCGTGGTCCGCGGTGGTCCGCTGTGGTCCGCTGTGGTCCGCCGTGGTCCGCCGTGGTCTGCCGTGGTCTGCCGTGGTCCGCGGTGGTCCGCTGCGGTCCGCGGTGGTCCGTTGCGGTCCGCCGTGGTCCGCTGGTGGTCGGATTCGGCGGCTCCTGGCGTCCGACTGGTCTCTGCGGCCGCGGTAAAGCAGTCACCGGCAGCGCGACTATTACGTGGCACTGGATCAGTTTCGGAGTACGAAGATTATGCCAATCGTGAACGAGCTCATGTAAACTGATATTTGGTACGCGTGTATTGATGTATGTAAAATGATGCTTATTGCAATGTTTTGGAACGGGAATATTCTAAAGAAAACAGATTTTGCAGCGATAAGCATATTTAGAGAAACCTTCCCTAGGCTGAAATATCTGACGTCTGTTTGTTCATTTGCCATGCAGGCTGCATTTAGGTTGTGTAGAAAGTTGTATGATATGTTATATGTTATATGTTTTTCTCAGTGTTTTCTGCTCGTGAAGGAAGTAAAGATGTCTGAATTATGGATCGCTTTAATGTCGCAGGAGGACAGCGCGAACTAGTACCAGGGTTTAATGTTGGATACAGGGGTATGGACTCGCTTCAGGTATTGTTCTTGAGCTGTTCAGAATTAGATTCCACATCCCAGGTTCCACAAAATCTATTTTTGATTTAGGTTACTTGAACGAAAACTTGTTATGTTTCTTGATACCTTATTGAGAGGATAATGCATGCTTTTTAGCAGCTAAGACCGTCACGAATAATCGTATCCTAATGCAGCTCTGCGAAATGAAATTGTAAGCTCAAGCTGTAAAAGCCGATTCATTTTATCTCTGTATTTACGTCAGCTATGTGTTCAAAAATCAGCTTGACTGCATCAACACCTAGTTATGTATGCTTGCATTTTTTTCCTATTTTACGACACGTTTCTTTCTGTGCGTTTTTGCGTCGCAGTAACTGCTGTTTGAAAGTGTTTTGGTAGCAAAAGTATCTGAGAACTTGACAGCGGCAGTTCGGATTCACCGGCAATGGCACATGTTTATTGCCTCCAGATGACTTTCGATCAAAACGAACTGCGTGCCCTGGGGAAGAAACGTGCATTATTGGGGATGACGGCGACATTCTATGCTGACAAGAGGCGTCCTCCCCTGCTGCGTCGTACCATGACGATAGATCAGGGTTCACCAAATATGACATATTTTTAACCCAAGTCTTTTTTAAAGTCGGTCTGAATTAGCCCCGCTGCGAGCGCTGCAGCCGATGACAAGTAGTGCAGTCTCCAGTAGTACCGGCGCCGCGGCCTGTCTGCCTGGAGCCGCGTCTTCGTCGTGGCGCCGCTGATCACGTGCGCACGAAACGTTACGGCACTCGGTGGGTTCGGGCTAGTCACGTGACCTCTGGAGTTTTGAGTATATGGAGCGTCCGAGCAGGTCACGTGGCGGGGGCGGGTGCCAGTCGGACGTGCCTGTGATGGGAGCGCCGCTCTAGTGCGCCGGGGGCCGGACATGCCTTCCGTCCCCCGCGCCAGGTCTGGCCAGGGCGCGATCGCCCGTCACAGGAAGACAGAGAACCTCCTCCGATGATTCACTCCTCGCGAGCAATGCCACTCCGTGACGTCTGGTCGTATAAGATGAAAGATGCTGTTTTGTCACCTGTGACGGCTGCACATTGGCCTATGACGTCACGTTATGACGTCATGCTGTGGTTAGTGGGCACGGAAGACCATCGAGGTGGCCGTAACCGTAGCTGGGTAACCGTCGCGATGCCCCCGTCCCCATGCACTCACGGAACATGGGCGCCATATGACCATCGTAGTCGGTGTGCCCCGGAGCCCAAATCATCATCACCGACGGAACATACAGTAGTTATGGAGCATATAGCCATTACTGCATCTCGCCTCGCTACTTTTTCACTGACATTGTATATCCACGAGTGGGCTATCGGGACCAAGCCACTGAAAGACATTGAAAACCCCAAGGTCTGTGTTGTTTCCACTTCGTTGTAATGAAAGTGACGCTTCATTCAAATTTTGCCTCCCTGATCCGGTTTTGGATCGGGGGTCCGGCTTTGGATCGTTATCGAGTCCATTTCCACGAACCTGCTCATTCTGTAATGGACGCTCAAGATAGTACAATCGAAAGAACGAACTGACGGAACGAAATGAAGTATGTCGGTTTCTTCAATGCATGTATCTCTTTGAACGTCTTATTTCTACTCTTGAACTCTTTGGAACGGATGGCTGAATTACTGATAAGCTTGCTTGTGTTCCGGCCTCTGTTTTGTGAGACAGGGGCTCCTGATGAAACTGGCTGACTCGAGCGAGAGGAAGTCTCAGTCCGCTTCTCCTTTCATTCATGAGCGAACGTACAGCCTCTGGGTGGCATGCGATTGGGCGCCTCTGTGATGAACTGATGTGGTCTGACCTTCTGCCGGTGGGTAGTTCTGCTGTCAGAACGTGCTCTTGAAACACCTCTCGGGTGTTTTTCCCCCGGCGACATCTTCTTTTTGACATCACAGATTCGCCGAGAGCCACCGTGTTATCCTCTCAATGAGCGAGACCGGTGCGCCGGGCTCGTGGCCCTCACATGGCCGACTGCCGACTAGTCACGTGACCACTCCCCGCCGCAGAGGAGGGTGGAACCTGTCGGGGGCAGCGAAGCTGACCTCGGGCAGATGACTCAGGGCCGACAGACGCTATATTCCTGAGCCGGGTGCGGGGCGCACCACGTGCGCTTATTTGGGGGTGTGGCGTCACGGGCCGCGCCTGACGGCCACCTCCTCTTCCGGGCGGCAGCAGGACAGGACTCGGAGGGCCGGCCGGCCGCAGCGGCGGCGGCGATGGCGGCGGCCGGCGCCCGGGACTGGCTCGTGAGCGTGTGAGGCCCACAGTCTGAGAGCTCGCTCTGCTTAGTGTCGAGTGCCGAGAGATTAGTGGCCTGACCGTGTCTGGAGAAGCAAAAATAGCTGTAGCTGATGCCGGGGCGATTACGACTTGCGGAAGGAGCGAGTTTAACGGCGAAACATGAGGTCAGCAGAGCATTTATGTGCAAGAGAACATAGCACAGCCGGAGTAGCAGCGCCTTATAAGGAGCTGCTGGTCTTCAAATACTGACGGCTTCACTCAGGACCGGTTTGTCTCCGTCGGTGTGTCCGCCGCTGGGGGAGGGAGCTCATCGATACCCCAGTGCCGGCGATGGCTTCCGCCCGTCCGGCGTGGACACAGACAGCTCTCCCCCTCCCGCCGTCCCCGGCTGCCGTGCCGACGCGCCGCGAGCGCCTCCTCGTCTCCCGCGGTGGCAGCGGCGCGGCCGGTCCGGCCTGCAGCCGACGCAGCCGGCCGGACCGCCGCGATCCGACCGACGCGCCCAAATAAGGCTGCACTCCAATTGGTGGGGCGGATTAGCGGCGGGCGGCGGACGCCATATGAGGCGCGGACCGGCACCCGCCGTGCTCTGACGTAGCGCTCGTAAGGGCGGTGACGTGACGCCGTGTCCATAGTCGGAGCAGGGCGGCAGAATGAGCTCCAACAGCTCATGCCGCGCTTATGCGATAATTGGACGGCGGGAAGTGGTGACGGAGCATTGCGTAAGGCAGCGTGGGCACGGGCGCGGGGCGCACCCATGATAATGTTCACGTGCTCGCCGGTGCCGTTGCCGTGAATGGTCGACGGGCGCGCGCATCGAGAATAAATAATAAGCGACTGCCCTCGTGATGATGGTAGCCATGTAGAAACGTCTGTCGTTTATGTACATCATTGACTTTCAAGCGTATACAAGATCGGTCAAGCATACATCTTGGCCCGATCGGAGGGAGAGACCAGCGAATGACGAGCAACCAGGTCGGCCGCGCGACGGGCTCGCCACGTTGTCATTGGTGGCCGCGCGAGGTAAGTTGTCTGGGCGCCCGGATGCCCAACAGGTCGCTGGTGGGAGTGAGGGTCAAAAGAGTGGACTGGCTGAAGACGGCTTGTGCGGCGCGCGGGAGATCTTCCGTATCGCGCCTCTCAAGTTACAATGTTTCTGGTTGGAATGGGAATGACGCGTGTTCAGTTTATTAGACGGACGTGCACGGAATTGTTTAAGCTGTGCTGCCTAAAGATCAGGAACAGGTAACTTCATAGCAGGTATCTTGATGGAGCCTCGAAGTCCGAACTGGTCGAGGTCGGTGTCCCAAGGGAGGCGTGGCGCGCCGATCGATACCGACGCCGACCGATGGGGCACGGCTTCACTGAAGACCGTCAGGTCACTGGCGAACGAGCATGCCAAGAGTTTGAACTCAGTATGCCAGGCATCTCTAGCTATGCAACGCCATAGGATGAAGCTAACTTTCCAGAGTTGGCGAGCGGGGCAGCTTCTTCCTGTGCATCCCTCCTCTTCAATCCGTCAGCCCAGTAGCTCAGCCCAGACAGATCATGCTCCTTTGGTGTCGAAACACTGCATTCCTTAGATAGTGAGAGGATGGAGGAAATTCTTTGAATTTCAGCATAGCACGCCTTCTGCTGACTTCACTACGTCATTTCTCATCCCTGTGCTGTCACTCGCATGTGAAGGACATGTTGAAGTGATCTATGAAATACGCAATGCAGCACACACTTTCTCATTCAATTCATTAATATCACAAAGCTCAGCCATGACGAGTTTCAAAAGCATTCCTTTCGCCTCTAAACCCTACAATCCGAATGCCGATCAAACAATCTGAATATCCGAGGTCTCAACTAACTGCGCAGGTGCCTGTCCCTGGCGGCACCTTTATCGGGACGCACGAACGCTTCCTTCCAAGGACGCGTGCCGGCGACACATTAGCACACGTCCAGGTCCCGCGCTCCCAGCGTACCCACGCCTTGCCCGAAATGCGATGGCCTACGGTACATGGGGATGGGGGCCGGCGCCGCCCCAGTCGGCTGACTGCCGTTCGGGCCCCGCCCTCAGCCTGTGGCCCATGGTGCGCCGGTCCTCCCGCCAGCGACTGCAGAGCGCCGATGTGACACCCGCGCACCGCTGCACCGGGCATTCGGGCGGGCCCCGCCCTCAGCCTGTGGCCCATGGTGCGCCGGTCCTCCCGCCAGCGACTGCAGAGCGCCGATGTGACACCCGCGCACCGCTGCACCGGGCATTCGGGCGGCCCCCGCCCTCAGCCTGTGGCCCATGGTGCGCCGGTCCTCCCGCCAGCGACTGCAGAGCGCCGATGTGACACCCGCCCCCACCCCGCACCGCTGCACCGGGCATTCGGGCGGGGCCCCTCCCTCAGCTGTGGCCCCTGGTGCGCCGGTTCCTCCCGCCAGCGACTGCAGAGCGCCGATGTGACACCCGCGCGCCGCTGCGCCGGGCATTCGGGCGGGCCGGCCTTCAGGGGACGGGGGCGCACCGCGTGCACCGCCGCCAGCGCCGCCGGCCCGCCTGGCGGCGCGCAGCGGAAGCTCTGCCGTGTCTTCTGCTGCAAGCGAGCGGCGAAGCAGAGGCTTTGTCGGCGTGCGATAGGCGAGGTAGTCACCAGCCATGGCGTCCGGTATCGTTGAGAAGGTGGAGAAGTGGACAGTCCGCGAGGAGACCAAGACGGAGAACGGCCACACCAAGTACAAGAAGGAGAAGGAAGAGCGTACCACGGAGGAGACCAAGGACGGCGGGACCAAGCGCAACACGGAGACCACCAAGGAGTTCTCCACCACGCCGGCCTCCAGCCGCTGCATCGAGGACAAGAGTTCCTCCTCCACCACCACCTCAAAGACAGATGGCGAGGACAAGAAGGACGCCTACATCCTCAGCGACATCGACCCGAAAGAAAACTTCTATTGCGTTCTCAATGGAAAATGCCTACTCAAAGACCCCAAGAAAAAAGGTATTTACCTCAAACTTTTGGCTAATATCAACGCAGTGTGTTTAAAGGGGGCACCGAAGCACGTGCATCTCTGGTTATTTTGTTTCATGGGTAAATAAGCACGTGATCGAGCGTGGGCACGAGAACGCAAGAGCATCAAATACTACATAAAATGCGCATAGCACGTTGAACATTAGGGGAATGGGCTTCCCGGGCCTCACGCCATGCGTTTTGGAAAATTTAGCACAATGCGTACGGTGGTGCATGGAAAGAAGCGACTCAAAGTACCTGTGGGCCGTGCCCCCGCCCTCCGCCCCTCCTCCAAAAAAACGGGCACACTGCTTGTCTCCCGGTAATGAATGTCGACAATGAAAAAACTAAGATAGACATACAAATGTATGCAGGTTGAAAACACATGCCGTTATACGCCGTGTAAGAAGTTCGGCGCGCCTATGGCGCGCAAGAATGTCCGGAAAAAATTTAAGCTTCACTCCTCCCCTCCCTTTGTTCCGAAATGATCATGAAGGACAATTTTTGATGGAACAACTAATGTAGACGGGAGGGACGTTTATTGAAAAAGGGTCCGTGCTGTGAATTTCATTATATGCTGGCTTCGGGACGACGGCCTTGTCAGCGTGCTAGAAGCTTCAGATATACTTTATCGATCTACTGATAGCGTCTGGTTATGTATGCACTGTCAGCCTAATGTCTCGGACCTGTGGACTGACGCTGTGGTATGCCATTCATCATGGCGTTACATCAGCTCAGCACCGCATCATTAGTTGTGGGCACGAGTGGACCTGACGGGCGGCGGCGGTGGCAGCAGCGGTCACTTCCGCTTCCGCCCAGCCGGCCGGCATCGGCCCAGCCGTGACCTGACCTGACCTCTCACTGCCAATGGCCGCTCGCCCAGCTGGCCATTGACAGCGAAAGTTCCATCGACAGTGAAGCACTGTAGTGTCAAAAATCCTCATGCACTGAGGGATGTAAAAGTTCCGATGGACAGGTGTCATCACTTGCACCGTGCCTCCACACGCGGGTTCCGTCAAGAGCCGTTTCCGTGCCGCCGTCTGGACGACATTTCTTCTCCGTAATCCCTGGGGCGGCCGGCGCCGGCGCTGCGACGTCTCAGCCACTTCGCGGACGCCCCGGGACTAATGAACGGGCCGGCACCGCGGCGGCGGCGGCCGTGGCGCCTGCAGGGCGCTGGCTCATCAGCAGTCGGGTCGCACCGCCGCCGAGGCCGCCCCGTGACCCGGGCCGGGTGCACGTGGCCGCCCGCCGCGACATATACGGGCATGGCGCGGCGCGGCCACCTTTCTCCGCCTGGCGCCGCCGCCGCCGCGCGCCCCGTCGTGGACGGCAGCGACGCGCCGTCCACGACGGCCGTCGACAGCCACATCGTGCCGTCCCTCCGCGGGCCCGAGTTGCGCGCGGAGGACCTGATAATTGGGGATGCCGTGCCCCTCGCCGCCGCCGACGGGGGAGCGAGCGGCAGCGGTGTCATTGTCTCCGCTCGCGCCGGACGAGTGGTTGGGCGGCCGGCGACTGGACTGGACCGCTTCTGTGCTGCCCTGCCACCCCTCCCCACCCGGCGGCGCGGGCAGGCTCCTGGAATCAGCAGCGGTCGATGTGGTCTGGATCCCGGGTCGATATGCCATCCAAGCGGTCCTGGTGAGAGCCCTGTTTTCGCCTCGGTCACGGGTCGCCCAGCCCGGCCAGCGCAGGCGTCCTGCGCCTCACTGCTGACGAGTCAGGTCAGGGCAGGAGGTTCCGCCGCCGGCGGGTTAGGCCGGGTCAGGTCGGGTCAGGTCAGGTTAGGGGGCTCCGCCGCCGGTGCCGTGACTCCCGCTGATCGGTCGCGTCCGCTGTCCGCGCGTCGCGTGCCGTTGGCCGGCCGGCGTGACGGACGCGCGCGTGACGCACGCCGCGCGCAGCAGCGGTGGATCGCCCCCGTCGCTCGGCAGTGGCGTGCCCGGTGCCGGATTGGCGCGCGGGACGGCACGAGACGCCCGGCCCCCGATGATGGTCCGGGCTGTGTAGACATGTGTAATGTGTCGGGTCAGGTCGGGTAGGGTCCGGTCGGGTTATCAGACATCGCCGGGCCGATGTCAGCTCTCAGCGGTGCCACCTCACATCAGACGTGTTCTGAACTATGCTTGCCCAAGCCGCATGTACACACGGCCCAAATGCTACTGTAACGTTCATCGCGCACTTTTGGGCAACACTCGACATAGCTAGCTGCACACCTGTGCATGCTTCGCGTTGCATTGCTTCGTGTACGTAGACACACATACAGGCGCAACAACGGCTTTGCTGCTATCTAGGCAGTTCAATATAAGTTCAACAGTTCTTCAGTCTTTTTTATTGGAGGGCGTCACTGATGTCATCGACCAAACCTGTCCTCGCGTCGCGATAGGTGTATGATAGGGCCGTACACGCGAACTGAGTGGATCATGTTTTGGATTTAACCCGTCAACCTTCATCCGTTAGGTGATATGTTAACGCCTGTAGCATTCGAATGTGCCAGACCACCTTGACAGCATGCACGGGATTATCTTACCTTGGCCTAGTGCCAGCTGTGCTCGCTACTCACGGAGGCTGGTTAGCTGGGTAACTTTATGACGGCAATGCCGTGCTATTTCTGCCGCCCGAACTACAATAAACAATTCAGGGCAGGGTAGATCAGCTTCCTTTCGTCATAGTTTGCTGTCATTGGTGTTGACGTTAGTTGACATGCTGGGATCCGGATGACTTCACTGGCTGCAGTCTACGCTCCAGCGAGTCCTTTGGCGCCCCTGCGCCTTGTAGGGGTAGAACCTCAGTCGCGACGTCATGAAGGGAGGTCGTCCTCCTTCTGTGGGATGCTTCACGTTCGTGGCTGCGCCTGCCCGAACGCCATAAACCAGCGCGGGTCCTCACAACTGGGGTGTTTCGTGGACTGGCTTCTGCCGGCTCTCAGTGGGTCAGAAATATTGCAGCAGCTACGCAAATGGATGTAGGGACGTTTTCGGGAAAGCCGTGGATTGGTAATGTGGCCCGTCACATAGCCGGCCACGGTGACCTCTGTCGCGGCGACCCCGGCAACGAGCCGAGTCTCTGGTGGCCGTTGACCGTCCCCTACCGAAGCCCGCGGCCTAGCGGCGGCCCGGGGCGACTCCGGGGCCGGAGCTTGTGCGCCGACCGTGCTGCTTCCCTGACCTCTGCCGGGTGCCTGGGTGCGGCGCCGGGGTCCTGACGCCCGCGACCCGTAGCGGCCCGGGGCGGCGCTGCGCCGATGACCCCGTGACCCCCAAATCGGAAGCGCGGCCACGCCCCGTCGTCGGTGACCCTGCCGGCCCCGAACCAGCCATCGGGCCGCTCCCAGCCGGCCGGGGACTCACCATTGATTTTGCCGACGAACTGTCGGCGCGAGAGGCCGCCGCTTTTAGCCTCGGGGCGTGGCCGGGTCAGGGCTGGGTGTCGCCGGGCCCGGTGCGGACGGCGGCGGCGGCGGAGATGCGACCCAGCACCACATGTGTGCCGGTGACGCCCGTCCCACGGAAATGCGAGGCCCACCAATGCCCACGAAACTGCCTCCGTCTTCATTCAAAGGAACATATATATCCGATTTGCTGCCAGTGTGCGGCAGTGCTCCTTGTGTGGCGACAGTCGTCACCATGTGTATGAATGCCTCAGTTGGCATGTTTATGTTACGCTCAGAGCCGTGCCCTCCGATGATATCCCGACTGTTGAGCTTGTAGTGCTCAAGCGAATTTAATACGACCCATCACATCTCAGCGGGCTTCTATCCGGGGTGCGGCGAGGGCGTGGCCGATACCGGAGCTCACGATGCCTTTGGGCCTCGGACGTGGTTGGCTGCCATCTGGCACGGGTCAAGGTCACGCGCCGCCGCAGGGAGCTGATATTCAGCGAGAGTAGCCTGGGCCTGCAGGCACCTGAGCTTACAATTGTGATGGACGGCTGCAATCAAGTGCTGTGTCATGGATGTGCCTGGTGCCGGGTGGAAAGTGGTGGCCATCACGCGGCTTCGAGCCGCTGGCGTCCGGCACCGCGGCTGGTCCGTGGCTGGCCAGCCTGGTGTTGTGGTGCCTGCGGGGCATTCTCGTGGCAATTGGGCTGATTCCCGCCGACTGGCGGCAGTCTCGGTGGCGCTCCGTGGGTAATCTGGGGCATTCGCCGCGTCTAAGAGGCGTCCTTTCGCCGAAAATGACCTTCGACGGCATTTTGGGCGCGGGAGCGGTGAAAGGCTGTGCTGAATTATGACAGTGAGGCCCGCAAATGGGCAGTCGCGTCACTTAGCGCTCCCACGAGTGCGCGGCGGCGCCCCTCGGGTTTCCGTCGGTCACGGGCCGGCTGTCGCTGCGTCACTCCAGCCGCGTCAGCGCCGGCGATCATAAACACCCCATTGTCCAGCCGGACGCTTGATGCCCGGCGATCTGCGGCCGGCGGTCGTCCGCGCCGCCTGCTGTCTGGCCTGACCGCCAGGTGGTGCCGTCACTGCCGCCTCCACCGCCCCAGCTGGGCGGAGGGCCGCCCGCCTCGCCCGGCCCCCACCTCCCGCCGGCCGTCTGTCTGCGGCCTCGCCGCTTGCCGCGCTGTCGCCGCGTTCCACGCCATATTTGTCGTCGCGCGGCGGCGGCGCGCCCTGACACGACCCCCCGGCGCGCGACAAACCGGCGACGTAACGCTGTGAGGCGCGCGAGGCGTCGCTGCCGGTGGCTCCGGAGGCGTCGCGGCGGACGGCGTGAGTCAGACCGAGCGGGCTGAGAACGCGAGCGGCCCTGAACCTCCGGCGGCAGGGCTACGCTGAGTGTGCCACCTGCGCACCGGTGCTGCACCCGGTCGGCTAGGCACGTTCTGACGGTCGGACCATTACCCGGCGCGTGCCGACGCACTCGGTCCGTCGCCGGGTCCCCCCACACTGCGGCCGCCGCGCAGGGCCGTTCAGATCTCTCCCAGGGTCCGCGGCTGCCGCGCCCGAGCGCCGGTTGACGCTCCTGCGAACCGGGCGGCCGCCGGCAAGCCGTCAGCTCGCGGCTGTGAGGCTCCCGGCCGACGCGCGCCCGGCGCGGTCCGCCCGACACCACGTGAGTCGGCCGTTAATAATGGAGGGCGGCGGTCGATGGCCCGCCCAGCCGGCAGGCGCGCGGGCCGCCCTCAGGTACCGGCCGACCGGGCTTAACGCCGAGCCGTGCAACACCCTTGATCGGCGGGACGAACAGACGCCATCACGGCCCATCGCCCCGCTATCAGGGCCCGACCGCCCGGCCGCCCGGCGGCCCGCTGGCCGGCCGTCGCGGTGCGGCGCACTCGGCTCCCGTTGCGACGAAGCGCCCGCAGCTCACCGTGCGGCTGACCGGGTGCTTGTTGTGTGTATCCCGGATTGAATCCCAGCATTCCTGATCAAGACGCGATATTTTTAATGTTATGAAATAGCCGTCTCAGTACATGTTTGCTGTCGGATCTGGCACCGCATAACCCAAACAATCGGTGGGCTGCACCCGGTGCCGTGCTCCGTGCGAGACGCGTCAGGCGCTCACAGCGCCCCGGGGTGGGTCACCCTCAGTCCCCGGCCCTGCCGAGCCGGCGGCGGTGACGCACCGATTTTGACGGCGCCGTCGCCGTCAAAACATCTGCGCTGGCTCTCAAGGTCGGCTGTGTTGCCGCGGGGCGTGCCGGGCGGTCGGGCGGCGGTGCGCGCGGCCGCGGCTGCCGAGGTGGACCGCGACTGCTCCCGGTCTCCCCCGAGGCCGATCTGGGAGCTCAATTTTTGGAGTGGAATGTCAACATTGAAACGCTTGGGCGAGGATGTGGCATGGGGCCTGACTCAACTTCCTCAGACTGACGGCCTCCGTTCGTCACAGGCGGTAGTGGTGCATGCGCTGTTTGTATAACAGTAGCTAGGAGCCAGCGAACGTTGCCAGGTTTCCCCGTGAACGTTTGCAGCTCTTCTGATGCCCGTCGGCAACAGGTGTGTGCGGTCTCGCCCCGACACCATTCCACGCCACGACAGGTGCGGGGCCGTCTGGGCGGCGGGACCTCAGGTGACCCGGTGGAGGGCGGCCAAAGGGGGGACGACCGGCCACGGGTTTTTGTGGGTCGCCCGGGCCAGGAGCCCATGCATTCCGAGGTGGTGAGCTCATCCATGATGTCACCCGGTCTTCGCCCTCGGCCGGAGAGTTACAGGCTGTCAGGCGGGCGGTACACACCGGGGTTAACAGAGCGCGCAGGCGGGCGGCGCGCCGGACTACGACGGTCCGGCCCGGCCGGTGTCCGTGCTCCCGTCAGGGTCGTCAAATGTCGCTCCGTCCGGGAGGGGGCTGCAGCTGACGGCACCAGGCGCCGCAGGCGGAGGGTGCGGCGCGCTAACGGACCGCTGTGGCTGCTGAGAATGGACTCATCCCCTGGTGCTTCGACAGCTTGTTCGCCTCGGTCAGCGCCCACGGCTGTTGCGTCACGCGCTCAGCACTCCGCGGCTCGTTCGCCGTCTGCCGACCGAGACCAGCCGGTCTGCCCGCGAGCGCCATCCCCTCCCAACACCGCAGACTAGCGGGGCTGCATGACTCGGGACTTGCTCGCAGAGCTCTATGTCGCCATCGGTAGCACTGCATCTCTCCTAGGCTTCCCCCGTCACGTGTCTGTGTCACGGCCTCGCTGCCGTGACTGCCTTGTCTTGGTGGTGATCGCCACACCTGAAGCGTGATCCGTCTGCTGGGTCTGATGCCCGCCGGGGTCTGGGTGGCTGCGACTCACGATCACCCGCGAGTGATGGCGGGCGTCGGGCGGTGCGGGATCCTGCCGTGATCCGGAGGCCAGACGGCGCGTGCAGGGGAGGGGAAGTGTCGGCCGCGAACTGGTGGCCGGTGTCGATTTGGCACAGGCTCGGTGGGGCCAGCGAGGGGTGGAGAGGACAAACGCCCCCCGGCGGCGCGGCCCGCCGCTCTGTGACGGCGAGGTCGGCCGGATGAAGTGCTGGTCGTCACGCTCGTGATGTGTCTGACGGAAGAGTCAACATTCAAGCGGCGCTTACCGCCGGCTTGTGATACTGGCCCGCCGCATCTGAGCGGAGGCCAGGGTGCGACCTGGCCGACCGCGACAGGTCAGGCTCGGAGCGCGTCAGGACCGCACCTCCGCTCTCCTTCCAGGCCGCGGTCCGCCACGCCGGCTCAGCAGGCGGCGCGCGTTCCCCTTGACGGCGGTCCGCTCCTGTGATCTGACCGGCCGACCTCCCTCGTGCTGTTCATATCGTCACCCACCGTGTTTGGCTGCGGCAGTTCGATCGATTCGGGCCGGTCGCCTGCGGGCTCCTGATTGGAACGCTCCGGCGCCGGTTTGCTCAGGGCGGGCACTGATTGAAGCGCCGCACACAGGCGGGCGCAGTCGTTTGTTCAGAGTCTGGCGCGGCGCGGTGCCGTGTCGTGGCGCAGCTGCAGTCGCGGGCCGCGGCGCAACACGAGCTTGGTGGAACAGCCACGCTGGTCGGAGCACGAGCGATCCGACCTTTACTCGGATCCGACGTTTATCCGGACGTCGGCGAGATACGCGCGTAAAACCACAGCACGCGTTCGTCGCGGGTGAAGGTTGCCGTTTCTCTCTCTCCCCGAAATGCGTGTTGTCGGCGGTTGGTTCCCCTGGGGATGAATGCATTGGAAGCTCCGTTGTCAGCCCACCGGTGAGCTGAATGCCTCTCGCCGTCGCGTCGAAAGCTGTTGAAAAATTACCAAGCCATTTCCAGAACAGGACGAGTCCTGCTCACAGAAAGGAAAGGTTGCCCCTAAACCGCTCACACAGCGAAACCGCTGGCGGCATGTTTTGAGTGGGTTCTGTACGGCATAAACGTCTCTCCTAGAGGTGCTGGAGATTATTTCTGGTCGTCCACAGCTCGCAGAGGCATCGGCTGCAAAAACAGACCGTGCCGATCGGAACAACAATTGTGGACGCGTTTTACATATCGGCGTCTGCGGCCGGTGAATGCCAGAGCGGCCCGCCCCTGGGATGCCGTCTGGACGGGCGGGCCGGGCGGCGCTGCATACAGAGCGACCGGGGACGGCCGACACGACCCCGACGACAACACGGGCTGTGGGTTGGTCCGCCGCGGTGCAGACGAACGGGCCGTGGTTGGCCGCAGCGGTGGGAGGAGCGGTCGGCCGGGCTCCCTGTCGCCTACCAGCAGTCATTGGCAGTCATCGCATGGCCTGGCACGCGTCATGTTATTTGCCTCAAGCATCCACAGGGGCTCCCTCTGTCTATATCGAGGCGTGCCGAACGGCGCCTGCGAGGAGCTACCGCTACAATAGCTGGCGTTATTTGAACTGGCGGCGAGCTCGCGGTTGGTTGTTCGACCGCTCGCCCGGCGGGCCATTGTTGGTGGAATGAGCTCCCCTCCCCTGCGCCGCTCCTCCGTCCAGGCCCTTTGTTCACCGGGCGAGCCCTGACGCAGCACCCGCTGTCGGTCGCCAGCGCGCCGTGGCTGCAAGGTTTGGCCACCGCCGGGTGGCTCTCGTCCCGCCGCGTAAACCGGGCTTTTCTCGGACGCCGGCCGTCTCGCCGGCGCCGCTGCGGCCTCGTCAGCTCTGCCGGCACCTGCAGCCCGGTGGCCTCACCCGCACGTGATCCTGCCTCGGTGCCACCGCTCGCCGCCAGGGGCCCCGGGGGTCGGTGACGCGACGGCGGCCAGTGGCGGCGGGAGCGACGCTCGCCGCCAGGGGCCCCGGGGGTCGGTGACGCGACGGCGGCCAGTGGCGGCGGGAGCGACGCTCGCCGCCAGGGGCCCCGGGGGTCGGTGACGCGACGGCGGCCAGCGGCGTCGGGAGCGACGCTCGCTGACAGGGGTCGGTGACGCGACGGCGGCCAGCGGCGGCGGGAGCGACGCTCGCATGCCGCTTGCCATCCGGAGCGCGGAAGCGGCCGCGCGGCGGCGGCCAGCGGCGGCGGGCCGCGCGCGACGGCCTGTCGACGTCACGGTGGCGTGTTTACGAGCGGGGCCGGCGCGGCGGCGAGCGGGCCATCGATCAGCCGACGCGGCCTCCGCCGGGCTCTGTTGACGGTGCGGCCCGAGATTTGGCGATGGCGCGCGCCGTGTATGCCATCGCCGTGTTTACCGAGGAGCACGCCGGCGAGCCTGCTGAGCGGACAGCATTGCCAGCTCGTTATGTCATCGCGCAAAAACGGATGTTGGGGTCGCTGGTGTTTGTCAGTGTTTTATGTGTTTTGTTGTTAGGTGTTTGACCGCGTCCGGGTCCGATTGGGATGCATGGAACCGGTCGGGTGCCGGACGTCTGTCCCTGGACACTCGTCGCTCCAACGCCCGATGGCGGCTGGCCTCGTGCAACTCACGATGCGACACCAGAGCCCCGTCACCATCTCATCAGCTCGAGCCAGTCCACGCGATCTGGCGTCCCCAGCCCCGTCTTGTCCCGAACGTAGTCCTTTGGCGTGATTCGTCACTCCGCGCCTCCGGCCGTTGACCGTGTACCGCCCTGCTCTTCAGGCACGAAGAAGATGGAGTATAAGACCCGGCAGTGGCACGAGAAGTGCTTCGCCTGCTGCGTGTGCCAGACCCCGATCGGCACCAAGTCGTTCATCCCGCGTGAGCAGGAGATCTACTGCACCGGCTGCTACGAGGAGAAGTTCGCCACGCGCTGCATCAAGTGCGACAAGGTGGGCGTCGGCGCCGGGCCGCCTGGCGCCCGCGGCCTCACCCGGCGCGTCCGCCCACTGGGGACCTGATGCGAGACCCCGGACGAGCTCTCGGCCCGTCCAGCGCCTCGGGCTTTCTGCCACTGTGTTCCCTGAGGGAAAGCTTTGTTTTTAACGGGACTTATTAGCTGCCCGATTGTCAGCCGGGAGCCCACACTATGCAGCGTGTACGGGCGGCCTCGACCGCTCTGCCGTGTTGTGTGTTGTCAGCATTTATTGTGTATGTCGCCCCACTCTAATTACCATATGCGCTGTGCCAGCTAGCTATCGACGCTCTAAGGTGACCATCATCAATGCGACTAGTCTGCGTCCAAATTCAGTATGTTGCTGACATGTGTGCCGGGCCGCCGTCCGGATGTCTGCCGGCGCGCCGGCTCATTCTCGCCTCGTCGCTGACACCGTCCCTCCCGCCGCCAGATCATCACCACGGGTGGCGTGACGTACAAGCAGCAGCCGTGGCACCGCGAGTGCTTCACCTGCACCAACTGCAACACCAGCCTGGCCGGCCAGCGGTTCACCAGCCGCGACGAGAAGCCCTACTGCGCCGACTGCTTCGGCGAGCTGTTCGCCAAGCGCTGCACTGCGTGCACCCGGCCCATCACCGGTGAGCGGCGTCCGGCCGCTGCCCCGCTGGACCTCGGGGACCACTGGCCCTCACAGGGGATGCCAGGCTGCTCAGGCGGCGGCGGCAGGCTGGGCTGGGCTGTCGTGGTGCTGCGATACGTTCGTTGCGTTCAGAGCAATGTGGGTTACCGCGAGACTTCTTAGCATTGCCATGGTAAATTGTGCTGCATCCAGATGCGTGTAGTTCACGTGCGGCCGGTGGCCAGTGGATCGGTATTCGTGACCGACGTAGCTGCCCCGTGTCTAACCGGAGCCGCCGCTGACTACGGTGCGCCGCTGTGCCATTGGTGGGCGGGTGCGCGGCGGTGCCGCAGCATAGGCACGAGCCCTAACTCGCCGTTCTCGCCGCGCAGGCATCGGCGGCACGCGGTTCATCTCGTTCGAGGACCGCCACTGGCACAACGACTGCTTCATCTGCGCCACCTGCAGCAACTCGCTGGTGGGCAAGGGCTTCATCACAGACGCCTCGGACATCCTCTGCCCGGACTGCGCCAAGCAACGACTAATGTGAGCGCGCCGCCACCTGTCGACGGCAGGCGGAAGCTGAAGCAGCGGCAGCGGCCGCGTGAGGACGGATGAGCGTGCGCAACGGCCAGGCGGGGCAGAGCAGGGCGGCGACGGCGGCGGCGGCGGTCCGGCCGTCTGGCTTCGACTTCTCTCTATTTTGTGTTGGTAGACATTTGCGTGTGAATGCGTCGTGGTGCGAATGGTTAGGCGTGCAATATCATGAGCAATTTTATACATAGGGGTGCTAGACGTGAAGATTAACCCAGGCACGCGAACGCTGGCGCCGCAGATGGCGCCCGAAGCGCGCGTTCACACGTCACACGCATCACACGACAGGACGTTACACGCACACAGGCAGGGAGACAGACAGGCACACGCGGACGTGGGTACCTGGTACCGCGCCGTCGTAAAGCGGATCGAATGAGGGCACGCCGTGTCGACACGATTGACTAACCCGATCTTCATTAACCCGGTAGTGCAGAGGGCGCCCCGGCGAGAGCACACGATAACACGGGCGTGGCACTGCCCGGGGGAGAGCGTGATATACTGCAACTGCTAGTCGGGCCCTGCTTCACTTCGATTGCGTTTTACCCGTAGGGATCATGCTGACTTGAGATGATGTATTTATTTTCCGTGCGTAGCAATTCTTCGAGCGAGTGCTGTTCGACTGTACATAGGAAAAATAATGCGGCACACGAAAATGCCTTACAGCTAGGACTTGGGGGCCTTACTGTCTCAAGGCTACATGTATGGGTAAGGGAGATGAACGTATATATTTCCTTCCACCTTAACCCAGGCCCTTCCCACCCATACATATAACTTTCAGTTGCCCCAAGCGTATAGAAGTAACGATATCCCGTTAGTGCCATGCAGAGTCTTGACTAGACGCGGGAGAAGCCGGCAAGACCAGCCATCGGCGCGCGGCCGGCGCCGACCGTCCGCAGCAGCGACCAGCGACAGAGCAAATTCGAAATTCCACCGAGGATCCGTAGCTAGCTCTTTCTCTGTTCTTGCCCTGTTCTGGATTGTTGTTCTTTTGTTTCCTTTGTTTCGTTCAACAGCTCTCCCTCGAATGTCATGTGGGTAGTATTTTTTTTATTTTTGAACTTCTCCATCTTTTATGTATGTTGGCTGTTGTTAATATTTCGCTTTGTGGAAGGAAATAAACGCTTGATTAACCATTGCCGACGGTGTCCTTTATTCCGAGGAAAACGTGTCAGCGGAGAATTTCGACCAGGACGTCGGGAGAACCAAGAGAGGTGCACAGCTTCCCAGCACCACCGACAGGCACACAGTACACGCATCGTGCTCGACACCGCGCTACAAGCGCCGCCGCACGCTCCGCCGGCACGGCTGAGCCGCCAGTGCGCCGCGAGCTGGGGGGCTGTTTGAACACGGCGTCCGCCGGACTGCGCGCCCTCGGGCGGCTGGGCGGCCCGAGGGCGGCAAACGGCGGGCGGGCGCCGGAGGCCACGTCTCGGCCCGACAGCAACAGCGAGCGGTGCGTGACAGGACAGAGCTGCACCCGGCGGCCGGTGCCGCAGCCTCCACAGTACGGCGCCACGCTCGCTCGCGGCAAAGGTCACCCCTGATCACACGTCATCACAGTCAAACACGCCGCCGCGAGGCAGGCTCCGACACCCGCGCCCTCGGGGAACCGGGCTGGGCGCGGCGCGCCGCGGCCGCTCCACAAGGTGCGGCACCCTCTGCCCTGCGCACGTCCGGTCCAACGGTCGGCGGGGAGCTGCCAGTGAGGCTCCACGCCACCACCGAGGCTGCCAAACAAGTCTCGTCACGCGGTGAAGGAGACCGACACGGCTGACAGACACAGTCAGTCAGGAGCGGCGTCACACGCCGCAGACACAGTCAGGAGCGGCGCCAGGCAGGCGAACAGCAGGCTCGGCACCGGGTGAAGGCAGCCGAGTTCGATCATCGGCGCTAAAGGCGTCGCGAGAGCGCGGCGGCGGCGGCGGCGCCCACCAGACGACACTGGCGTCACTCTGGTGCCGCTGACGGTCGCGGACAGACGGCCGACGCGGGGTACCACCAGCTCGGAGCGCAAAAATACAAAACAGAACAAGGATCAGTCGCCGGCCACGTAACGGGCACAGCAGCGAGACGGTGATCGCGACATGTCACCCGACGCAGGGCCGCAGCCCGCCGAGGCCGAAGCATGGCCCAAAGAATTGACACTGCAGCCCTTGCCCGCCGGCGCTCGGACGCAGCCGCTGCGTGACCACCGCAGCTGTGCAGCCACGCCTGGCAGCAGACGAGTGGACCGCGTCACCGCCACTGGCGCCCCAGGGCCCAGCCGCGTCCCCTAGCAGAGCACCGACCGCTGGTGGCGCCGCCTATACCTCGCGGTGCTGTTCCCGACCGGAGGGACTCGCTGTCTGCGGCCGGCGCCGGCGCTGGTGGCGGAGGAGTCGTCTAGGCGGTCTTGGTGTGCTCAGTGGGCGCAGCGGCGGCGGCGGCGGCGGCGTCCAGCGACTCGTCCAGCTTCTCCAGGAGGCTGGCGGCCACGTCGGCGAACTCCTCCCAGAGGGGCCGCAGCATGGTGGCGATCTGCTGCTCCTCGGCTGTGAGCCCCGTCTCCGGGAACACACCTCGTCATCTGCGGACACGCTCCATACAGTCAGGCGGGCACACGCCGGCGGCGGCCGGTCGCTCCTTGTCTCAGCACAGTCCGCGCCCGGCGCCAGGCGGAGCTGACCCGCGGCCGGCGCCGGCGCAAGCCGTGGGGTCGGCACGGCGCCAGGCACCTGCGGGCAAAGCCCACCTCCATGGCTCCTACGAGCCTGTATTGATGCTCGCATGCTGTGGTCAGATAACGCGCTGAATCGCGACTGGGGTACGGTAGTAAGCGAACGACAAAGTGTGTGTTTAGCTAGATATGGATCAAGGACGTTTACGCCAGTCATGTGTGGAGCGGCGCTGTCCACTCCGCACGGCTAATTCTCCTTCCGTCATCAGTTTGGGACCTCCCAGCAGCGGAGCGGTATCGGTACCAAATTGGGACCTCCCAGCAGCACCGCGGTGTGAGTGTCAAATTGGAACCTCCTAGCAGCGCCGCGGTATGAGTGTCAAATTGGGACCTCCCAGCAGCGCCGCGGTATGAGTACCAAACTGGGACCTACCAGCAGCACCGCGGTATGAGTGTCAAATTGGGACCTCCCAGCAGCACCGCGGTATGAGTGTCAAATTGGGACCTCCCAGCAGCGCCGCGGTATGAGTGTCAAATTGGGACCTCCCAGCAGCACCGCGGTATGAGTGTCAAATTGGGACCTCCCAGCAGCACCGCGGTATGAGTGTCAAATTGGGACCTCCCAGCAGCACCGCGGCATGAGTGTCAAATTGGGACCTCCCAGCAGCACCGCGGTATGAGTGTCAAATTGGGACCTCCCAGCAGCGGCGCGGTATGAGTGCCTATGAAGTACCAGATCACCAGCAATATACAGTACTAGGCGCAGAAAGCGATGCCGTTCACAGGCGCAACGAAACGCTTTGAACGCCAGCCCAAACTGGGCCAGGCCAAAACGTAACACGTTGAAGTAGAGCCCAAGACAGGTTCCGTTCGGCATGTACAGATTGACAGGCATATGGCTTCGCCTGTGGGCTGGGTCTGCGGACTTGTACGGAAGCACCGGTCACATCGATTCTGACACGATCAAGCGCTGCTTGTCAGTCACCAGACAACCCGACAACTCGACGCCCAGAAATCGCGGGCGCATCCGCAACACCGCGTCCGGCAGCGCTCCACACAGACCCAGACGCAGCGAGACGCAGCACGTCCACGGGTGCGCCAGCCACCAAGACGGCCCGGCCCGGTCCCAGACAGCCGACACCGACACCGACGGCGGCGCCCCGGCCCACACATGGACATCACCAGACAGACCAGCGCCAGGCACGGCCGCGTCTGGCCGACACCGACACCCACGGCGGCGCCCCGGCCCACACATGGACATCACCAGACAGACCAGCGCCAGGCACGGCCGCGTCGGGCCCATAGCGACACCCACGGCGGCGCCCCGGCCCACACATGGACATCACCAGACAGACCAGCGCCAGGCACGGCCGCGTCGGGCCCATAGCGACACCCACCGAGGTACTCGTCCAGCACGACCGCCAGCTGGTCGGCCTGCTGCTCGGAGAAGACCTGGCCCACGTCGTCCGTGTCGGCGCCCAGGTTCCACAGCACCTTGCAGACGAGCGCCGCCAGCTGCCAGTCGCTGTAGCCGAAGTCCTCCAGCACCAGCACCAGCCTGCGGCGCAGCAGCGGGCGCACCCGTCAGCTGGGTGTGTACGGTGCGCCGGACGCCGCTCACGGCCGGCACCGGGCGGCGCCGGCCGACGGACCGGCCGCACATACGCCCGGCGGCCAGTATGGTCCAGTTCTGGGGCGGCCGGCAGGACCGGCGCCACACTCCCTGTAGTGAGGTGCCGACCCACCGCCGGTGTCGTGCGCGTCATGGGTGAGGAGAAACGCGGCACTTCCGCGAAAACCGCTACAAAATCCCCGAGACTACACCGTTACAGAGCACGAACACGGTAAGCTGAGGAAACGGGGTTAGGCAAGGAGAACGGGCTGTAACCTCCCAATATTCTAAAGAAAAGTCATCATTAGCCCACTGGGCGCTGACTGGAAAGAAATGGCCGAAAATGGCCGACGCGCTCCCACCCCATACACACATTTCGGGAGGGCTTCCATTTTGCCGCTCGCGGTGCCTATGATTTTGACAATCATCTCCACGTGGTTCGATGTCCGTGCTCCCAGTGTAGGAGAACGGACGCCTGGGCATCAGTGAGCAGGTCACCACAACGCCACATTTCTACCCCGAGGTAGATATTGATGTGTTCCTGGTCCAAACCCAAATGATGTTCGCCTAACAGAATCACACAACTCCTCACCCGGCGATAGCTGTCATTCGCCTGGATAATCCCCCCAAGCCTTAAGACGCGCCCAGGTGGCCGGTGGGATACCCTTTCCTCCGGTCGGGGGAGGGTCAATTTGACCCCTCCCCGATATCTTAAAGTTCGGGGTTCCTACGTCATGACCTTAGGGTCGAATAAGGCCAAGCAAGGTCAAACACTAAGTCGGTCTCCAGTGTCCCCAGAACCTGGATAACCGAGATACCTGTTCTAAGCAAAAGGTTACGTGCTCATTTAAGGTCGGTGACCTTTTTGACCTTTTGAAGATCATTGCAACCCAAATCAGAAAAGACTGCTTTGAGTTTAGCATTTGAATGAGCTTCAAATATTACGCTAGGCAGTATGTTCCTAAAAACAAAATGTTAACCCGGGTCTTTTTAGATCCGTGACCTATTCTGACTTTTAAAAAGTCCATAGACCATGTCTTATGCGATTCCTGCTATCAATCAATTCGAAACAAGCACCAGAAACTGCCACGTAAAGCAAACCCTAGAATAATAAAACAGATTCGTTTTGACTTTAGTTTGACCTTCATACCTGACCTACGTCAACGGAATTTGATCATTCACTTGTTGTGCTGCCTAAGGAAGTATCTCAGAGATGTCTGGCTTCGTTTAACACTCCGTTGTTCCACCATATCAAACGATTCCCTAGAAATTCACCGCTGAATCCATGGGCCGACTTTGACCTGCCGTAGGTCAGCGAACTTACAAATTACATCTAATTTCTTTACACCACACGATCTGCTATTCAATTGTCTACAGTTATGCAAAATTTGGCGCGGCGTGGCCGCTCTGTTCGGAAAGTATTCCGGAAAACCCCTCGGGAGGTCAATTTGACCCCCGTCCGAGCGCGTCAACAATTTGGACAGGCAGTCCTGAGTATGTCGGCCCCCCTGACAATGGTCTCGGGGCTGTTGTTCTGCATGTGTCGGTTGCCCTGACAATGGTCTCGGGGCTGTTGTTCTGCATGTGTCGGTTGCCCTGACAATGGTCTCGGGGCCGTTGTTCTGCATGTGTCGGTTGCCCTGACAATGGTCTCGGGGCTGTTGTTCTGCATGTGTCGGTTGCCCTGACAATGGTCTCGGGGCCGTTGTTCTGCATGTGTCGGTTGCCCTGACAATGGTCTCGGGGCTGTTGTTCTGCATGTGTCGGTTGCCCTGACAATGGTCTCGGGGCCGTTGTTCTGCATGTGTCGGTTGCCCTGACAATGGTCTCGGGGCTGTTGTTCTGCATGTGTCGGTTGCCCTGACAATGGTCTCGGGGCTGTTGTTCTGCATGTGTCGGTTGCCCTGACAATGGTCTCGGGGCCGTTGTTCTGCATGTGTCGGTTGCCCTGACAATGGTCTCGGGGCTGTTGTTCTGCATGTGTCGGTTGCCCTGACAATGGTCTCGGGGCTGTTGTTCTGCATGTGTCGGTTGCCCTGACAATGGTCTCGGGGCTGTTGTTCTGCATGTGTCGGTTGCCCTGACAATGGTCTCGGGGCTGTTGTTCTGCATGTGTCGGTTGCCCTGACAATGGTCTCGGGGGTGTCGTTCTGCATATGTCGGTCGTGCATATGTCGGTCGCGCTGACAATGGTCTCTGAGGATGGTCGTTGGTCATCGCTGCCAGCGCCGCCACGTGGCTCTGAAGGCCAGCCTGGTCCGGCCAAGCCTCACTTGTCGATGCCGCCGAAGCTGGTAAAATCTTGTCGCTTTCCGGGGTCTGTCATCAGGTTGATCAGCACGCCCACGGTGGTGTACACCAGCTCGCGGTTGTCCGAGTCGAGCAGGCCGGCCAGCCGCGATACCACTGGCGACACCCGACACGCACCAATCAGCGGACAGCGAGGGGCGCCAGTTCGCGTGCGTCACCAATCAGCGTACAGCACGACGGTCGGGGTCTAACCAACCCACAAAAGGTGTGGTCTCGCACCAATCAGAGCACATCAGACGGGAACACGCACCAATCAGTGAGGGAGCACGCAACGAGGTCGGGAATCAATCAGTTTAAGTGCCAAACAAGAGACTCGCATCAGCCTGCGCGTTTCGCAGCGCATGACGGAACACGACACTCGGTTCAGCCCTTGAGTGGCGGCGCACGCGTGACGTCATGACCCTCCACCGCCTTTGCGTCCATCGAAGGCCTCCAGCTGTGTCCGGTCATGATTCCGTCCGGGCAAAATACGGCCTATGCTTGTCCCCACGCCTGACCTTGTCTGTCGGCGAGAGCCTCCCTGACGGCTGGCCACCTGGTGAGATTTCCAAACACTCGAAGTACCTCGATCTGACACTCGGTGTGCTCGTGCCTCAGCATTCCGCACAGGCCTGCAGAAGCGAACGGACACGCGGTGACCCCGCCGACCTTGGCAATGAACAGAGCCCCTCAGCGTGGTGGTAATATGCAGCGTCGATTATCGATTTCCAATATCTATAGCATAAGCTAGGCGGTTGACTGGCCCCGGCCCGGGAGCGTGCGATATGTGGAGATGTTCGGCCGATCGATCAGCGACGCCTGCTGATCGATCTGGGCCGGACCAGCCGCCCGACAACCCTAAATAGCTGGCGGCGGCCAAACTGGCACCGAGTCGCACGCGATACGTGCTTCCACGGGACGCGCGTATCAGGAGCGTCAATGCCTCGAACACCAAACACGCACATACCCAGAAAGGTGGCGCGAGGGTGCATCCACCAGTCGCTACAACTGCCGCGCGCTGCCTGCTTGTCGCGACACTGTCAGGGCCTCGTCACAAGCACGATGATTATATACACTGATTTAAAATGCATCAAAATATGTACAGCTCGAGCATCAAAGCTGTATAACGTTCTTCTAAATTGCACGGTTAGTAGAAGTGGCTTAGCTACATACAGGCTGGAGACAATGGCTGTTCCTCAGCCTGACGGAGACGTCTTCACCCTGCCGACACCTCCGCCGACCCCGGTCAGAGCGGTCCGGCGCCGGCACCGGCCCTGATCTGCCTTTCTGCGGAACCCCCGCAGCTGAGTCCCACTCACAGTGCGTGACCTCGGCCTGGCGTTCGAACACCACGCTCTCCTCGGTGGCGTAGAAGGTCAGGTTGTTGAGCATCGAGAGCGACGACAGCACCAGCTCCTCGTGCTCGTCCACACTGTCGGCGCCGGTGGAGATGGGCGGCAGTCAGGTCACCGCGCGACTCCACACTGGCACGAAGACTCTCGCGAGCGTGAGGTCTCACCTCAGCCTGGTTTGTCGCAGCGGAAATACAGATCCAAGCGCGAATTCCCCGCATATTTCCCTCAAGTTTCCCGCTAAACCTGAGACGACCATCTCGCTAACTGACGAGAGCTGTACACGTAACAATGACGCGCTATGTATCACCAGCCCAGCCCTTCGCCGGGTGGCCTGCAAATGGTCCCCGTCAAAGCCAAGCCTCGGTTATAATGTCGGAAAGACATTCCATGGTCTGAGGGCGCTGTCTGTCTGAGGTCACCGGTTGCTGTCTGTCTGAGGTCACCGGTTGCTGGCCGTCTGAGGTCACCGGCTGCTGTCTGTCTGAGGTCACTGGTTTCTGGCCGTCTGAGGTCACCGGCTGCTGTCTGTCTGATGTCACCGGCTGCTGGCCGTCTGAGGTCACCGGTTGCTGGCTGTCTGAGGTCACTGGTTGCCGGCTGATGTCACCGGCTGCTGACCGTCTGAGGTCACCGGCTGCTGGCTGTCTGAGGTCACCAGCTGCGTGCTATCCGAGGCCACCGCCTGCCGGCTGACCTATGTGTGCGGAGGACGCCGAGCAGCACGCTGAGGCACGCGGCCGAGCCGGACACCACCGACCCCACCTCCTCGTTGATCACCATGTTGGCCACCACACGCACCAGCTGAAACATCGGCCGCCATTACCGCGCGGAGCCGCGCCAGCGGCCCGAGTCAGGCTGCGGTCGCCGCACACTGGGCTTACTTTGAGAGCGGTATAGGCTTTGCTTTGCTGAGGTTTATCCGGTAACTATGTGCCTGAGTACTAAACATTCGCCATTCAAGTCGCATCGGGTTCGGCTGCACCGATTCACCATCTCCTCCCCCTCCCCCCAAAATGAGTGCAATACATATAATTCCGCCCGTTCTATTAGCAGTCTACAGGTTCCTTGGATGGCATGGCCAGTTTCTGAAGTTACGGCCAAGTGGTTGCTACGTGGTCTTGTACTGGCGATGTCTGATTGCATTTGAGTCACTCCAGTTCGATTCCCGAAAACATGGCGTTTTGTCTTATTCAAAGGTCAGAACCAACCTTGCCAACGTGCTTGAATCATCAGCTGATTCAAGTCGCGATTTGATAAGTAAATTTGACTCGAAGCAAGGTCTGGTTCCCAATTACGTTGGGCTGAATCGATTTCGCCTGGCCATCGCACTTGGCGTGAAAAACACCGCCTCACTTTGCTAGCGAACGACACGCAGACCACAAAAACACGGCAGTGCATTTCAAGGTCTTCAGGTTTCCACGCACAACAGTCCGCACGGTGAGGGAATCCGTTGGCCCCTCCACCGTGCCAGCCGCGCCTTGGCGATGACGTCTCCTGGGGCGCCGCCGGTGACACCACCACCAGCCCCGTACCCCGCCGGTCCCAGACATCAGACCCAGACATCCAGACCTTGACGATGACGTCCTCCGGCGTGCCGCTGAGCGCGCCGGGGTCGGGCGGCGCGCCGTCGGCCGCCGGCTCGGCCTGCTCCGGCGGCCGGGCTGCGGCCGTCTGCCGCGAGTACAGCTCCAGCAGGTGCAGCAGCGTGTCCAGGGCGTCGGCCTCCTTGAAGAACTGCCGGCGGCCAGCGCGGCGCCGTCAGGACGCGGACTCGGTCGCCGGTCTCACAGCCGGCGGAGAAAAGTTGGCGGGCAGACGTCGGGCAAACGGGATCGGGGATTGGAATGTGGCTGGTTTGCTCGGGCAGCGCTGGCGCCTGCTCCGAGTCATAAATATTTCCGCATACGTCCTGAAGGCAGGCGGTGTAACGGTGCGCTACCGAACGCTATCAGACGTCAGATATCGAAATGTGATTGCATGTTGAACATGGATGAATGTGGAATATTGAAGTGAAGGTCAAAAGCCCCATTTTATCTACAAATCGCTGATTGATATCATTGAGTCTCCCATACCAGCGGTCCAACTCCAAAGGCTATGACATATCAGGCTGAATCAATCTGGGCCTCATCGACCCGCAGAGCGTCTGGGTACCTGAGGGCGCTCGAAATGTGACAGCGCCGCAGCAGGCGAGCAGAGTACTCCACCGATGGCTGCATGGCTCACAGCGCTGATAGGGTCCCACACAGCCCACTCAGACCCAGTCCCGTCCGACCACCAACCCAAACACGACCTGGCACATCAGACCGGTCGTGGCGCCAAACCTCCGCGGCCTGCTCAGATCGCAGCACCCCTGACAGTGGTCCCACCCGACCTCCACCAGCTCAGGCGCCGCCGCCCTGACCTCGGCCGCCGCCAGCACCAGCAAACCCCCACGACCTTGACCTCACCTTGACCCGGGCCGGCTCGGAGCGGGCCATGAGGTTGCCGAGCGCGTAGCCGAGGCGCACCACGATGGCGTTGGCGCCGGGGTACTTCTTGAGCACCTTGATGCAGGCGCGGAAGCTGAGGTCGCTGCTGACCAGCTGCTCGCAGCACGCGTCGTGCGTCGAGATGATGCTGCAGCCAACAGGCGCCGGTCAGGCGGGCGCCTCACGTCACGCTCGCGCCGACCGAGGCCGTGGGCACCATGACGTGCGGGCGTGCGGCGGAACCATGAGTTTACGGTATCGCTCGCTCCTGTTGAGTTATTTTCTCTTCTTCTTTGTAGCAAGCGCGGCGACTCACTCGACTCTGACTCTGGTGTGACCACCTGCCTTTGGTGATGCCAGGGACGGTGGGGGTGGCACCCCTGCCCCTGCCGGGGCACGCGCGACAGCAAGATAACAGGGCGCGGGGAAGCACCACGCGCCTGGCGTTATAACGAGTTGACGTCACGCCACATGACGACATGAGAGCCCCGATGCCAAACGGCCAATCATCCTACGGCCAATCACCGACGCCAAAAAGCCGATCCTCCTACGGCCAATCACCGACGCCAAACGGCCGGTCCTCCTACGGCTAATCACCGATGCCAAACGCCAATCGCCGTAGCGACGCAGAGACGTTAGCCTGAGCGTGTCTATGCAGGACCACGCACCATTACCACAGCTCAGCTGTGACGAGCATATGCCGTATGCTGTCGTTATCTCGACCGGGTCGCGGCGAGCTGCAGGGCCGTCGGCATGTCGGTGGGCCGAGCCGAGCGCTCTCGAGCGGCCCCACTTGTCGCGTGGGGCCGAGAGTGCAGGACACCGGCGCCGCCACGCGACGGCCCAGATACTGCGCAGCGGCGGCCGACAACGAGCGCTCCGTTACAGACGAGCTGGGCCGGCAGCTCTGTCAACGCTCCATTACAGACGAGCTGGGCCGGCAGCTCTGTCAACGCTCTGATCAGCGGGCGGAGACGCCGCGCCACAATCTCGCCAACTTGCGGCTAGTACCCGCAAACATGAGAAGGAGCTCAGCTCTGTGCATCATCTACATGCAGTTGGGAGTGGAACAAGACTAAGTCATAAAACATCCGCTCGTGTATTAGTCGAACTGGCGAGACTGTTTACCTGGTTCAGCGGTAAGTTGTGACGCAGCTTCGTAAGTCAGATAGCCATAAGTCGTGTTCCGTCTCGCCAGTATTCAGACTGAATAGCCTGGTCTAAACAACATTACCGTCGTGAAAAGCGCCCACTGAGTTAGGCCCATGCGACGCTGAAGCACAATAACACCGTGGGCTTCAATCGCTGCTGCAACCCCAGGCTGTCCTCAATACAGGCTAGCACAGCCACCATGTCAAAGGTCTCTAAAACGCCCAGTTAATTGCCAAGCAAAAGCCCAGCGGGGTTCGGCTTTATTACAACAGGGAGGTCTCGCGACTGCCATAGCCCAGAAAACAGCACTGTGCACAAGCCCATGGCTGACTGACTGCCAAAGGTGGGTCCGAGTCCGCCCAACCGAGCATCGGTCAATGAACCCTTTGAATGTTTCGTTAACGGATAAACGCTGAACAAACGAAACAGTGAACCAAATTATGTGGAAAATAATGAACTGGATCATTCACCTGTAATATATTTCCCCCCGTCAACGAAGAGACCGTCAACCTTTTCTCCCGAATTTTCAACTGAGCTTGGAGCGTCATCCTTTCCGCACGTGGTGCGTGGGGGCGTCTGCGCGTGTGATGGATTCCAGTTTTCGTGGATGAGCTATAGGGAAACGATGAAGGATGTTGAATGCTGAATGTTGACACGCAGAGGGTGGGGGGGGGGGGTCTGCTTCCTGGCACCTCCCGGGCGCAATCGTGGGCGTGCCACTTCAGCCAATCTTATTTGAAGGATAGAAGTGTACCATAAGTACAGACGTGCGCAGTTAGGTGTTCTCAGTATCTAAAGCATGACAAAAAGTGTCGCTGTTTCTAAACCCCTGCTGTGAATTCGGACGTCAATCTAAGGCTATAACTAGTCAGAGGAATCGGTGTCGTCACAGCTTCAGCCCCGTGAAACCTCGGCTGCCGTGGTGGTTAACCCCGCGGCATCGGGAAAAAGCTCGTACTGAGCGCTGTTCTTGCCTCGGTCGGTAGTGCGCGAAATTCCGGTGTTGCAAGAGATATCCGACTGATTTCAAGCGTAGAATTTCGGATTACCTCAGAGTTGGCACTGGCAAGAATGAATGAAACCCAGCTGTCAAGTTCCATGCCGTTTATGTTTATTGGAGGTGCTCATTTGGCTTCAACGGCTTATTTGACACAGTGATGTGACGCTGTTCTATGACAGTCCCAATCAAAATTATCGAGGTAAGGCTTGGGATTTGAAACCATAGTGGGCGTCGGCATCGGGAATCTGCCATCATATGCTGATAAGTGTTGACTCAGATGAGTTTAACAATGAGGTGATGTTTCTTGGCCGTTATTTAAGGGATTGCTATGGGAAGTATGGCTGTGTCAGTGATCTGTGCACTGTCTGGTGTCAAGCATCATCTTGGTTGGGTGATAGGTGTCATGGGATGTGGTAGAGTATGAAAAACGACCGAACACCACTCAACCCATCTTGGAAGTATATCATTTTCAATATACTGAATATCATAAACTGACAGAGCTGTTCACCGGGCGTGAGCACCAGCCCGTGTGACACCAGCAGTGGCATGCTGCTGGCTCCGGACCTGCTTGGCCTTGCGCCCGCAGGTGGGCGTCGTCCCACTCGTTAACGGCGTTACAATCCCGGGGCCGTCACGCCTGTCCGCGGCTACGGGCCGAGCTACGGGTGTCCGTACGTCACAGAATGTCGTCCGCTCGGCTTCACGTTCCTGGCGCTGGTCATGGCGCCGGACGACGTGACCGTCCGGCTCATCCTACGCGGCGAGAAATCCCGGCCTTGAGATGCGGCCCCGCTCCTGGCGCTGCCCACCACCAACGGCCTGCTTTATAATCGTATGTTGAGTTTAGCAACAATCAGCGAGAACCAGGAGCCAAAGCTTGGCGTTTGCAAAATAACCCGTGTAATCCCAAGAACCACGGTGTAATGAAATGGTAATGGTAATGAAATGTGGTAATGAAATGAAAGTGGTAATGAAAGTGGTAATCTGGTGGCAATGAAAGAACCAGCCGAAACGAGGGACCCAGGGCCTCGTTTTGTCGAGGGGAACAGGGTGCCAGAAATCAACAGTAGAAGCCAGACACATGCCTGCCGGTAATATATTTGTAAGGTCAAACACGAATACAAATTACGTGGCAATGTCAAACGCGATAATTTGTGTTCATTACGTACCACATGTTTATCAGAATGCTAGGCAGATTTATTTTTAGCCGACATCAGACTGATTGGGTTCTGGGTTATCTGCCCACGGGTTCTAATTCCAATGAAAAATATCTCAACCAAAACAATACAATCGCACTATTTCAAACACTACCACTTTTACAACTTGTCTCGCGCTGTAACACCACGCAAACATCGTAATAGTTGTGCAGAATTTGGTGGTTTTATTCTCCTAATAGTCTGGCATAGGCCAGACCACTTTATCCAGGATCTTTCCTCAGCGCATTGAGCACTGAGTTGCCGTGATATTTGGGGAGAAGGAGGGTCGACATTGGAGCGGGGGGGGGGGGGCGGCCTCTTTGGAAAAATACAAAGCTCCACCCCAGCTTGCTAGTTTTCAAGTGGCGTCAAGTCAGTACGCAAAGTTGGAAAACCGAAGCACAACAGTAAAACGGCTCGTGTACCGCTGGGTTTAGGTAAGTGATATGGTAATGCCGGAGATCCAGGTCCACGTCAATTTCGAGGAACTGACGGATTAACCCATAACATTTTAATTGCCTAGCCCACTTTGACCGATTGCAATTAACGAAAGTTCCAAGCGGCGTTTGGCGTGGTTCTGACAGCCGGCGTGTACATACGCTGTACCGGGCCACACTGTCCAGAGATGGTTAGTCTAAGCCAGGACTGTGCGGGGCTGCTATCGGTATCAGGTTGGGCCGTGCTGAAGGCAGACAGACAGCTAAAACCTTCTCAGGAGAAATGCCAAATTTCTCCGACCTCCCACGAAATTTGGACTGAATGCCCGCGAAATCGACCAGCACCTAGTGTCGAATTGTTGACTAAGGAAGGATAAGACCCACTCCCTCCCCTCCCCCCCCCCCCCCCCCACCTGGCTACGCTCGTGACTGGGCCAGCCATAGGGCCGTCAGCTCCCCTCATCGACTGCACACTGTACAAGCACCACCAGCTCCACTACAGCCTGTGCGAGGCCGTCAGTTCCCGGGGGTCAGGAATGCCCAGGGTCAGACGGACCGCCGCGCCGTTTGTGTCCAGGGTCAGACGGGCCGCCGCGCCGTTTGTGCCGCACACGGGCCATACTGGTCGGCGCACCAGCCATGCCCATCGGGCGCCCGACACACGGCTATTGAGCGACGGCGGCGGAACACACGGCTGATCCCCATCGCAACGGCAGGAGCCGGGCCTGGCCGGCCGGCCCGGCGCGGCTGGCGGCAGGACCTGCGGAGGCGCCACCCTCCCGCCACCCCAGCTGTGTATGGACCACGCGTCAGAAAGGCGCGCGGTGCGCCCGGCCCCACCAGCCCCCATATACACTTAATATCGAAGCTCCGAATGTCCAAGACGAAACGGCTTATCAGCTCCTAATTTTTTATCTTCAGAGCCTGCATGAAACGATATGACGCTTCGATCCGTTAAGATCAAAGAGCGTGTTACCCCAATCGTGCCGTCGAACGGCCGCAAAAGCCAGTACCGCCTCACACATTGAGCGTGTTGCCCCAGTCGTGCCTAGTCCGTCCAGCAGCTGCAAAAGCCAGTACCGCCTAACGCACTGAGTAGGTTCGAAGCTATTGAGCTGTGGTTGCCACTCACATGACATTACTCGGACCAAAACACAGCGGTTGGCTTTAAAAAAGTAATGGGTGGACAAACATTATGAATGATGGATTGGCATTTAAGACAGCGGTGGATGGGCATATAAAAAACTATGCACGAACAAACAGCCCCATTGCCTGACGTGTGAGGCTTTGAACAGACGTCTCCGTGTCTTAGACTTTCTTCCTCGTGATGATTACGGAACGGCAAGGAACCAATCACGAAAACTTCGGGAGTGGTAGCGAAACCCAACTGCAGAAAAGAGAAGGAGAGAGAGGGAGAGAGAGGGAGAGAGAGAGAGAGAGAGAGGGGGGGGAGCAGACGCCTAGAAGCTTGCCATGTCCTTCCCCCGGCCAGCGCCCCCCGTCTGGCCCTCCGCCTACGGCCGTTCCGTCGTCCATGCGTCCCTGGCAGCGCACAGCTGGCGCGTTCCCCAGGACCTGCGCCGATGGGAGCGCACGCCGGCTTCAGCGGACCGCAGACAGGCGGCCGAACCGATCGGTCAATAGCCGCCTCCGCGGTCACAACGGAACAGGCGCCGCCGAGCAGCCGCCGCCGCCCGCTGCGTGTCACTGTTTGCCGGCAGGTCTGGGCGTTAAAGGTCAGGCGGAGTTACCCGCTTAGGCGGGAAGCCCGTTTGGGCGCGCCCGCTGGCGCTTCAGCCATTATCCGTAGAGTGCAGTTAGCGGCCGGCGGTTCGCACACAGACGAGGGACGCGACCAAATAGTGGGCGTCAACCCCAGCCCCCAGCAGTCCGAGCACCGGAACGAAGCAATTTATCATAACGCTGTCCGTATTCCTCCACCACTGCACAGCCACAGAAACTGCCCAAGAGGCCATGGCGCTTCTGGCATGTTGCTGTCGCGCTAAGCAGCCAGTGTGCTCCAGTGCCGGCAGGGTTTGCAGACAATATAGCCAGTGTTCGCATGTATCGCGGACAGCTTTAAAGGCGCGTCCTTCGCCGCGTCCCACAAGACCTACACTGGTGCACCGCAACTTGCTCCTTCCGGCACAAGCATCCGCATTGGCTCATGTGTCACACAACATGCCATTTTACTCCACTCTTGGCTGGGGGTCTGCTAAGAACGTGCACGAAACGAGCTCAGCACGCAGGCCACGCTGGAGGCAACATATGACCTCCAGCATTGACCTGAGGACGCGGTCCAGGCTGGAAACGACTCAGCCCCGCGGTACTGACCTCAAACCACATGACCCTGCCCTGTGGTACCGACCTCAGACCATGTGACCCTGCCCTGCGGTACTGAACTCAGACCGCATGATCCTGCGGCGCGGTACTGACCTCAATATGCGGGCCACGTTAGAGATGACGTCCATGTCTGCCGAGAACAGCGCCAGCACGCTGCAGATCTCGCGGGTGGCGCCGGACGACACCAGCTGTGGCAGTGTCGCCTCTACGTTGGCCAGGTTGCGCAGCACGCCCGTCAGCTGGTACAGTGCGTGGCCCGTCTGCTCTGACACCCGCTTACTCTCCAGTTTCTGCCGGGGGTCAGGCACACGGGATAGCGCGCTGGCACTCGTGTCGTCGCGTTGGGTTCGTGGGTGGTGGCACGACACGTGACGTCTCTAGCGCAAAAGAGTGGGCGTTAAAACGGGCTGTCCAAGCTGTCTGCAAACATGCGGCACGTGTCTAGAGAATTAGGGGATCTTATCGTGGCTGGAATACAATGTGTTCTACTGTTTTAAGCAAGTCATCGATACCAAAGCGGTGTTAGACGCGCCCGGCTTCACACCGATATCATTAGCAATCTCACCCCGCACCCCGCACCCACCCCCGCACCCGCATCCGTATCCGCACCCGCACTAGCCCCAGCCTCAGTCCGGTGTCAGCCCCATCCCCAGCCCCAGCGCAGCGCCAGCCCTAACACTAGCAGCAGCACCAGCACCAGCACCAACACCAGCACCGGCCCCAGCGCCAGCGCCAGCCCCAGCCCCAGCCCCAGCCCCAGCCCCAGCGCCAACCCCAGACCCAGCGCCAGCGCCAGCGCCAACCCTAGCACCAGCACCATCCCAGCACCAGCCCCACAATGCCAACGCCAGCGCCAGCGCCAGCCACGCAGCCGCCGTACCTTGGTGGTGATGAGCTTCATGTGCAGCACAACCAGGTCGAGGATGCCGAGGTTCATCAGCCGCGACACCAGCGTGGCGTTCATGGTGAGGAACTTGAGCGCGCCGTAGCTGTAGACGCAGGCCTCGCCGTCCTCCAGCGGGCTACTGCGGCCGACCGTCTCCAGCAGGTGCTCTGGCGGACCGACAGCCGACCGGTAAGCGCCTCGCCGCCGTCGCTCGCGCTGGGCGCCGGTGAACGGCGAGAGGCCCCCGGGCGGCGACACCCGACGCGCAGCACAGGGTCGCACGGTGAACGGCGAGAGGCCCCCGGGCGGCGACACCCGACGCGCAGCACAGGGTCGCACGGTGAACGGCGCGAGGCCCCCGGGCGGCGACACCCGACGCGCAGCACAGGGTCGCACGGTGAACGGCGCGAGGCCCCCGGGCGGCGACACCCGACGCGCAGCACAGGGTCGCACGGTGAACGGCGAGAGGCCCCCGGGCGGCGACACCCGACGCGCAGCATAGGGTCGCACGGCTGGGGCACGTCCCACACTGAAGAGGCGAGCGAAATGGCGGCCGGCGACGGCCCGCTGCCGGCGGAGCAGCATACACTCACTCCGCGTGGGGTGTGAGCCGTTTCAGGATCCACGACCATGCGAGGTCGGTAATACCGATCTGTCGCTGCAGGCTCGTGCTTTTCGTAGATGACGGCAAATGCGATCATTTTACCATTATTGGTGTGCGTAAATGCCCTTCGGCGATAAACAAAGGTCGAGGGTGTGCGTTAACAACCTTCAACAATCCAAAAATTTGAAGCATGGCATTGAACATTATCAACAAAATATTGTTCTTACCTAAAATATTGCCCTCCAGGAAGAGTGAATCATTCTGATCTTCCTGCGCAACTTTGAAAACCAGCTTGCAAACATTAATCAAGTTCTTGCCGCTGACGAGAAGCTGAAATAGAAAGCGTTGTAAAGCAATCTTACTTCGCAGGCCAGGATGCTTTCGGGTACAAGGCATACCTACCAGCATGTTTTTTCACCAATACTAGCCGGGAAATGTATACAAACAGCTTTAATTCCTCGCACGTTTGGCCCAGCCAAGGGCTGAATTCAAGGCTCCAAACCAGATGCTGTCACCAACAGGCTCCAGGCCCCAAAGAAAGACCAAACATTTTGGACTTTCCGACTGATATTCCTGACCGAGCGACACTATACTGTATTAAGTACAGTGTCGCCTGGTGTGAAGCTAAACACACGCATCGCAAGCATTTAAGAGCGGCACGGTTTTAAGACCAGAGCCCGCGCCGGTTAGCCACGGACATTCCAGGGCTGCGGCAATGGAGCGAGAGCCAAGCGACAGGGCCAGGCTGCGGTCAGCTGGGGGGCCTCCGCTGCCGAGCCTGACCACACGCACGGGCCCCTCTTCGGGCGGCGGGCGGGTGGGCGGACGGGTCTCCCGCCAGCGGGCGGGGGGGGGGGGGGGACGGGGCCTTCAGCCCGCTCATGGCTGGTAGCCGCGGCTTGCCCCAGATAGACGGCCACGCCAGGTGGCGAGGATCCGAAAGCAAGCCGTAAATGAAGGAAAGGCGACGGACGTAAACGCTTCTAAGCAAGCGGTGAATGACGACAGAAGGTTGGGTGATGGTGGCAGGTCAGTGCCGCGAGACGGAAAGTCCGCCGGTGTACACCAGACCGAGCACCACTTCAACCTCAGCGGCGGCAGCTGCGGACTCACCGCCAGGATGGTCCGCGATATGTGGACTAGCAGCCTAGAGTGCTGCCGGTCCACAAACCGGAAGATGGTCTTCAGCGCGGCGATGCGATGCGGCGAGCTGCGCCCCAGGTGCTTGGTTTCCGCGAGCAGTTGGTAAAGGTCGACGACAGATGTCAGCACCTCTTCGTTGTCGGCGCCTGCCACATAAGCCAAACAGCGACCGTGGGGAAGCGATCCAGCACGACACGGACGCGCCGGACTACTTCAGTGGAAGCGATGAGGCCGGCAACGCAAACAGTCACATGGTGCGATGCTCACGGCTGGCAGATTGTATCCCTATGACCGCGACCATTACCTAATCATAACCTTAAATGCACGGTCGGTGCAAAGTTCCGCTCAAGAATGCTATTCAGGCCCGCTAACTGTATTGTCGGCCCGAGGCAAGGCCGTAGAGCACCGCTTCGATGTGCAGAGGATTCCTGTACTTTACGGTGCGTGTTTGTACGGGTGAGCTCGGTGCACTGCGTTTTGGCACCAATGGAAACCACTCTGATAAATGCACACGTTTAGCAAACGTTCGATATCTGATAGCGCGCCTGGAAATGGGTGTATATCACCCTAACTACGAAAGCAAACATGTGCGCTTTTCACGCAGCGAGCTCCGCGACAAATTGCTGACGTAAATGCTACTTGGCAACCGATCGTAAGCCAGAATGCTACGCCGATAATTCAACAAGTGAAGCAGGTGGGCCACGTCCAAACAACTCTTGATCAAAACAGGATTGTTGCGCATCAACCCCCAGCAGGTCATGTTGAACAGTGGGCGCTTTGCCTCGCTTTGTAAGACAGGTGCAAACTTTCACAGAAGTATACGACGAGACCCCGGCTGCGCGCCCGACGCCGCAAGTGAGGACACACGACCAGTCCCGCACCAGGTGCTGCTGACAGCGGTGACGGCACCACAGTTACCGCTCCTATGCCAGGCATCAGCCACTTGTCACAGGTTCAAAGACCACCGGATGCGCGTGCCTCCCTCTCGTGGCACAGGAGGGAGCCAGTGTCATCATAAAGCCGCTCTGCTGCTGCATGGATCCGTATCTGTGCCTGCAACTTTATCCAGGTATGTACCTGTGAAACCGCTGCTTTCAAAGATCAAGATAGACCCAGGTTGAAAACGGCGTCGAATAGCCCGCGTAAAACCATTTCGGTTTATCGTCATTGAACAACCGTAGAGGTGTCTTTTGGCCGGTCAAGGTGATTTCACCCGGGATAAATGACGAATTTAGGCCTCTCGCATATCTAATGACCCATGTGTGAGTCCTGACGATAAATGACAGTGACGAAAACGACATTGCACGGACCCTGACTACCGTGCCATGTGTCAGTACTAACCCATCTATAGATGAGACAAGTCAAATCCGGTCACAAGAGCCGTGCCTGGCTTCGAAGGGCCGACCATGCTGCCTGCAGAGCAGAGCGCGAATAACGATGCAAGCGACGTAGGACAGCATTTCTCAAATACGCCTTCTTTTAATACATTTTACGTGGCTTGACCTTGGGCGACCTAAACTGCAAAATGCTTTTAAAAACGCACCATCATTCGGTACGACATGGTGCGATTAGACTCGGAAAGATAGCGCAGATCCACGCAGTTGCTTTAAAATGCACACTGTATGACAAACGTCTATTCGCAAACGTCTGGACGTGAAATGCTACCGACGTACCTTCCACTGCCTACGAAAAGTCACTCACGATATCTCATCAGCGGGATCGCCTTCGTATTTTCAGGAATTGTGTTCAATATTGCCGCGTGCCGAATTTTAAGCCTCGTGCTTTCGGTGGTTCTAAATTCATTTCGAAAGCACCCCAGGAGGATCGCACAAGTTCCTCGTCCAGTGATGGCTTAGCTTCAAATGCGTACAGCCTGACGTTTGCCCCCTCCTCCCCCCCACCCACACCGTCCGCGCCCTTCATTAGTGGTGGCTTCTGGCCTTTGAATCGCCTTTTAAGCTGTGTCAGCCGCGGGCGGCATCACACGCTAGACACATCGCAGATGTCGGCCGTCCGCCGGCCCGCGACATGTCAGATTGCCCGCCGCGGCAGCCGTCCACCGTCGTCCGCGGGGCCAGATGCGCAGAGGCTTAATTCGGCGGCCTAGCGGCGATCGTGGCTGGCAGATGTACCTAAACGTGGCTCACTGACTGCCGCCGAGCGTGGCATCGGCAGCGGCTCACTGTCACAGAGCGTGGCATCAGCAGCGGTTCACTGCCGCCGAGCGTGGCATCGGCAGCGGATCACTGCCGCCGAGCGTGGCATCGGCAGCGGATCACTGCCGCCGAGCGTGGCATCGGCAGCGGCTCACTGTCTGCCGCCGAGCGTGGCATCGGCAGCGGCCCACTGCCGCCGAGCTTGGCATCGGCAGCGGCTCACTGCCGCCGAGCGTGGCATCGGCAGCGGTCGTAACGTTATACATGCTCCGGCCGGAGCTGCGTGAGTGCCGGCCGTAACTTAAACCGAACCCTGCTTCACAGTGGCCGTGCGACTGGACCTGCAGCGACGGACGGCAACAAATCGGTCAGCCCTCTTCAAATTAGCCAGACTGCAGCAAAGCAGCCGGACCGCAGCAAAGCAGCCAGACCGCAGCAAAGCAGCCGGACCGCAGCAAAGCAGCCAGACCGCAGCAAACTCACTAGGGCGCGCCAAATCAGCCAGGCTTCTCTCGGTGACACTACCGGCAAACGGCGCGCCACTACGTCCGGTGCCCCCCCCCCCCCCCACCCCCACCCCCCACCCCCTCCCCCGTCGGCGGGTCACAGTGGACCGCTAGGCTGCAGCCGGACACCGCTTCTTTGACAATCAGTCACCCATCAGTGGTGGCTTGCGTTATTGATTGTGAGAAACATTTCCCGACGACAATGAACGAGTTGCTGTCTGTTCCCCGCGCTGCCACAATGAGCTAATCCAAATAAAGGCCTCGTCTGTCCTGTCTGTCATATCCATGCGGTGAAGGGGCTCAGCACTGGCTCGATACGCGAGAACGCGCCAAGAATAACTGCCGCACACTTACGCCGCCCGGAGCTGGGCAGGTACACGGCTGGTAGGCAGACGCACGACCTACGGCGAGTTGACAGCATCGCGCAGGGCGACCGCATCGATTCGCGTGTACGTTTGGTGGGGGCGCACCAGCCAGGCCGGGCCCACCAGCCAGGCCGGGCGCGCGGCGGCTAGGCGTGGTATCAGTGTGGACGCAGGACGGCTGCCCTGGGACAGCACTAGGCGCGTACTGCCGTACTCGCGCCACGCCAAGCAACAGGACAGACAGACAGATGGCAGACATACGAACAGGCATGAGAACCGACTGACCAGACATCACCAGGGCTAACGCCGACTAGCCGATTTTGTTATCAGTTGATAGCGTGCTGTGACTAATGCGATGCCCACAAGTGGCATAATTTTGGCTGTTAAGTGGAAATGCATTTTCTCCTTTTCTGACATTAGCCCATCAGTTTATATTTATCTCACGATCCAAAACACAGTCAATTTTGCAAGGGTTTGCCAGACACTGCGGTAGCCAGGGCGTTGTTTGGGTAGCATCTTACTTCTCTGTAACGCTGGTAAGCCTTGGAAAATGACCATCAGAAGGCACGACATTATAATTTATCCCGAGACCAACAGTTAGTTCTGTCATATCTGTTTTTTATGTTAGTTTGTGTCCTCTTTTTCCAGATTAAAATTTTGCAGATCTTTTCCAAGGATCAAAAGACCACACCGTTACATCTAGTGATTTTTCGAGTAGTAACAGGGCTTCATGGATGTGTTTTGATCGCGCGTAACAGTAAAGGTGTGGTTTAAAAGCCTCCGGCTAAGATATTTGTAAACACACGCAGCAGATGAGGTGTGATAAAAACACCGACAACTGAAACCAAAGTAATCAATTTGGCGCTTTCAGAATCTGCAAACGTGGCCGCATGACTACAGGAGCAAAATTATATATATATATATATATATATATATATATATATATATATATACCCCCAGTACACCATCTGCATCCGTTTGCACGTATTTCTCAGCAGCATTCTAACCTGTCACAGTTGGAGAGCCGGCTCGGTTAGCGGCTCCCTGTGGCGACCCGATCGGTCGGCGGACAGCCGGCTAGCTGAATGGCCGAGAACCAGCCTTGATCAGACAGACCAGACCAAAGACCAGACTAGGTCAGCCTACACCTGACTGTCAGACCAAATCAGACCGGACCGCACCGGACCAGGCCAGATCAGACTTCACTGTCAGACCAAATCAGACCAGACCACACCACACCAGACTAGATCAGACCAGACCAGACCACACCAGATCAGACCGGACCGCACCGGGCCAAACCAGACCAGACCAGACCAGAAGTCGAATGCTAGACCGCAGCGCCCTGCCCGCACTCACCGTCGTCAGCCATCTGCGTGAGTCGCGCCAGCAACGCCAGGATCTGCTGCTCCTGGGAGCGCGGCTCGGCGTCGCCGGCATCGCTGACGGCGCTGCCCGGCCGGCTCTCGGCGTACGCTATGTCCGGCTCGGCCGGCGAGCGCGGCGACGAGCTGCGGCCGCGGCGCGCCACCACCGGCCGGCGCAGCGGCGCGCCGTCCGGGTGCAGGCGGGCGCCGGCCTCCGGGGCCGCCGCCGACGCCTCTGCTGCCGCCGGCTTGCTCTCAAACGCGTCGGAGGCCACTTGAAGACGTGGCCGAGCGTGCGGCCCAGCCGGCACCACCTTGGTGGCCGGCCGTGCTCCAGTCGCCTGAGGGATGCCGCGCTTCTTGCGGAACAGCGACCAGCCGAAGTCGTCGGTCGGCTCCGGCTCGGCGTCGCTGTCGGCGGGCGTGGCGGCGGTCGAGGCGACGGCCGAGGCCGGCGCCGACACCGCCGGTCGCCGCGAGAACTCGGTGGGCAGCCGCTGGCTGCTCTCCAGGTCGCTGAGGTGGAGGTCGCCGGCGTCCTCGGGCTGCGACAGCACCAGCTCCAGCCGGTGCTGGAGCGAGGGCGGCGGTGGCGGCGGCGGCGGGCGCGCAGACCGCTCCGGCGCCGGCCGCAGCGCCTCCACGATGCGGCGCTGGACCGTGATGGGCTCGCCGGGTCGCGCCAGCCCGGGCAGCGTGTGCGCAGGCCGCGGGCTCGGCTCCAGCGTCGCCCGCGTGCGCTCGCGCGGTCCGCTGTGGGCGTTGCGCGAGCTGAGCGCCGCTGCCATCAGCTCCTCGCCCTCCTCCGGCACTGCAGCAGGGAACGGACAGGAGTCAGCCGCGCGACGGCAGCGGTGCCGTAGACGGAGTCCACAGCCCGTCGAGGAGGCCGCAGCCAAATCCTCGGAGGAGCTGACAATCGGTGGGAGGGCGCCAAGGCCCATGCAGAAGGACGCTGGTCACATAGCGATACATTTGCCAGCAACTTGGACCAAAACCAACACATCACACCTGGCTTCATTATGCCCGCGTGCTTGTTTGTCACTAGCACGGCACCCGATCACATGGACTGTGGACATGACACGCGTTTCGTCACGTCCTACGAGCCAGGTGGATGGCTTGACCTGACCTGACTTGGCCCGACCTGAGGCCATTCTGGGGGGACGAAGAGCGATGACTCGTACAGCGCCAAGCTGGTGACGGTTCATTAGATCCACTACCATGCGTGGCTATGTCCAGACTGCGAGGATGCTGTGCCGCTCGCTGCGCGCGGCCGGATCACTCACGCTTGTCGAGGGAAGCGGCCCGGAACTGGCGTCGATTGAGCCGCTCGTGTCCGGTCAGCGACGGCAGGTGGTAGCTGCCGGGCCGGCCGACTGCATCTGAAACGGCACCGACCGTCACTGGGGCACGCAATCGACGCCGGTGCTGTCACCAGTCAAGGGGCTACTGAAACGGACGAACGCCGCAGGTTGAATGTGAACCTACAACCAATCGGAGAGCTTAAAATGACACCGCTCCAAGACTAACATCACCGAAGGTTTTGTTGATCCTTGTTAACTTTATCTGTAATGTGTGCTTGGATACGACTTGATAGTTCAGCCAGCGAGTACTGCTGAACATTTCGTATGACAGCTAGTTAGCTCTCAGCAGTGCCCGCTAAGGACCGCTCCTGCGGTTGCCGTGCACGGCTGTGGCTGATCGGCCTGCCTTCCTGCTCATCCACACGCCGGCTTCATTTGCCACCTTTCCGAGCTCATGATGCAATACGCCAAATCTCACTGACCATAAAACGAGGTCACCCGAAATTACGCAGAGGCACAATGAAGCAATAAAACTTGTCGGGGAAAGGCAATCGGTTAAGAGAAGCTAAATTTCCGCTACATATTGTCGAGGAGAAGCAATTTGTTGAAAGTAATTTGATTCCCACGACACAAACAGTAAAATGTGCCCAATGAATGACAAAATAAAAGCAAAACACCGCCTGAGACGTCTCACTGCATGATCCCACTAATGAACAAACATGCCCATTCAGGCAGCGATGAGTGGGAAATGTGGCCCAGAACGCTCCATTTTGAATGTTCTGCAAGCACTCAACGGAGGAAATGGTGTGGACATACTACCTAAGTTCACCACGTCTATGCAACCCGTAACAACGCCCCATACTTTTAAATAAAACAAGACATGAGAGTCCTAATCTATTTCTACGTGCTGAATTATTTGCACTATCAGCGCCGCACTAACTGAGGACGGTAGTCGCCAGTAAGGTGGAGGGCCGCTAGCGTACCGACATCACTACCGCATTGATGACTAGCCCAGAGAGCTGGCTGGCCGGGCGGCGGCTGGCGGCCCGGGCCGGCCGGCCCCGGGCCGGTCAGCCGCGGCCGGCCGCCCCGAGCCGGTGTCACACGACACGTCGCTGCCGCGCCGCGCCGCGGGGACCCACGTATCGAGCGGGGCCCTGACGCCACCGCCGTGCACGGCTGCCGCCACCAGTTAACGGCCGCCTCCGCCACCGCCGCCAAAACAACGCCGCGGGGCGTCACGCACCTCACTCATTTGCTCCTTTTTAAAGTCTGGAGCAACGTCAAGCCGCAGGTCTAGCCTTCCGGGAAAGCCTGACCGCGTAATAAACAGCGTGATTGCGTGGCCGCAGTCGCGGTGGTCCCAGTTGGGTGGGACTGCTGACTCGTGGGGAGGCCATGCTCTCCGATAACAGAACGGAGATGCAACGTGATGAATTGCCGCGGATTAACATTCGTGTGTGCACAGAGCGCATTTTGACCCGACTCACAGGACTCGGATGGCTTCATCGGCCCATCTACTGCAAGTCCTGTATTCGATGACCTCTCTACCAAGCCGTGCACACCATGGTGCTGGCTGAACATTTCAAGGCCGTTGCGAGCGAAACGTCCGCGGCTCAAATCCAAACGCACGCGCACGTTAGCCAATTCATAGTGTAGTAGACCAGTCGTTGAAAAGCTATCCTAAAATTGCACGCAATTTATAGGCTCATCGAGCGTGGATACCTGTCTGTTTATTTGATGCCGAGCTTGAGGCGCCACATCATATTCACGACGAACTTTGCCACGAACCACATTACAACGGACCTTTCAAGTTAATGCTTCCCAACGAAAATACGAAAGCCTCATTTTTAACGAGTATGCAAAATATCACCCGTAATGCAACAATAAATACGTCAGTCCGTAACATGTGCCCGTAAGCGCGCTATTTAAGCGGTTAATCTTTTGAAACGCACTCGCAGCCAACAAAACCAGTCCACCAGCAGCTGGGCACATCTGAGTTGTGACTTATCCACCTGCAGATTAGAACATGCTCTCCGTTTTGCCAGCTTGATCGATACTATATAACAAGGCTTTGTGATCAACGGGGCGGCGTGAAAGGACTAAGGAGTCAACTAGCGCATATGTTGCCTTCCAACTACTTGACAAGTGTGGCCCAGCATGCAAACACACGTTTCAGTCTGCACTCTGGCAATGCTTCAAATGTGTCAATGTTCGCCGTCGCGTTATTCTGTCTTCAGTGGTTAATTTCGGCCGTATTATGGTAAGCGTGGCAGGTGCGTCCGCCACGTAGTCTGCTCCTCGGTCCGCCTCATCGCGGCCCGGGGCCTACGCTCGATGAGAGGGCTACTTTGCCTGCCATCATGTCGACAATGTGTGGGTACACGACATCGAGTGTCGGGAAAGTGTACACCAGAACCGGCTCCTTTGCGATCGTTATTGTGAAAATAGTGTGAATAAAGCAAATTATGACTAAATAAAGCGCAAATGATGACACGGTGTAGAAATTTTTGAAACACCTTCCCTATATTTCGGAAACGTGCTTCCGCGCCCGTAGTCGTGCCTTCAATTTTCCCAAAATCCGCAGCAGGTGAGAAAAATGGAGCGATGGTGGCGTTGTGGATAGTATTCGTCTCTAGACCTCTCGGTCCTGGGTTCAGGTCCCGGCCCCACCACTACCGCATCCCAAATGGAAACTAATAAGACATCTCGTCTTTAAATGGCCCTGGCAGTCGGTGGGACCTAAACCCCAAATGATTACCAAAATTACAACTTGTTAAAAATGGATAGAAGCAGCATCGACCACACTCGTCGAAATACTCCCTCCCATTTTGAATTCATGTGCCATGGGATCCACTTAGGTGGCAGCCTAATGCATGTATTAATGTATGGAGTGAAGGACGCTGACCGAACTCTCTTGTGTGGGAGTTCAGCAAATGCCCGATGGTTAGCGTGCACTGTCCTCCCCGTTCCGCAGTTGCTCCACTTCAGGCGTGTCTGGCGTCCGTGTTGCGGACACCTGCAGAGGCACGCAGCACGCTTTTTATGGAACAGACGCAATATCAGGCTCACTTAAGCTGGCATGAGTGGGGGGAGTAAAGGTCCGCACTAAGAATTGCAGCACGAGTTGAAAGTATTTATATAAAGTACGTACACCATTATTCACCAGTATTCTATACAAAGTACGCACACCACTCCCGGCTCGGTCCATCACTCCCGTTGTAGTCCACCACTCCGGCCTCTGTCCACCCTCCCCCCCCCTCACAGTCCACCACTCCCGCCTCAGTCCACTACTCCCGCCTTGGTCCACCCCCCCCCCCCCCCCCCAAAGTCCATCACTCCCGCCTCGGTCCATCACTCCCGCCTCGGTCCACCACTCCCACCTCAGTCCACTACTCCCGTCTCAGCCCAGCTGAACCCTGCCATGGACCCAAAATTATTCCACGGACGGCTCCACGCTCGCGGGGAAACAACCTGGCGCCAGTGACTCCACTCCAGACGCCCGCTGCCCACCCGTCTGAACAAACGGAGAAGCAGGCGCGTGGCCGACACCCACCGGGCAGCGAGAGAAGGTGACACCGGACCGACACCCACCGGGCAGCGAGGGGCAAGTCACACCGGACCGACACCCACCGGGCAGCGAGGGGCAAGTCACACCGGACCGACACCCATCGGGCAGCGAGGGGAAGGTGACGCCGGACCGACACCCACCGGGCAGCGAGGGGCAAGTCACATCGAACCGACACCCACCGGGCAGCGAGAAGGTCACACCGGACCGACATTCATCAGGCAGTGAGGGGAAGATCATACTGGACCGACACCCACCGGGCAGCGAGGGGAAGGTGACGCCGTCGGACGACTCCTGGCGCGGCGAGGCCGTCTTGCAGAAGCCGCGCGTGTTGAGTGGCACCAGCCGGACGCCTGACACCGGCCGCGAGTCGCTGGTGTCGAAGCTCAGGCTGTTCATACTGCGGCACGGACAGCACACGTGGTCAGCAGCGTCCGCATGGCCGCGGTCGGCGCGACAGCAGTCTACAGCGGAGTCTTGGTCCGTCCTGACGGCCGCTGGGCTCGGCCGTTCACACCAGCTGCTACGCGTGTACAACATCCCAGCACACCCACCACTCGCATGGCATGAGCAGATGGCGCTGAGGAATTTTATAACAGGCAATGAGCAGACCCTGGCGGGGACGGCCTGGCCTTAACTGCGCGGTAGTGGTCTAAAGCCGTTTATTAGCCAAATGAGCAAACGAAAATGTCCTCACTCCGCCGCCCGCCATTTATTCCCCACGTAATTGTAATTCCGTGCGCTGAACTCTGAAACACGAATTAATTCGCCTGACGTCTACACTAACGAGCCCATAGTAACCGTTTAAACACAGTGGCATTACGGAGAGGTGATATATTGCGATGAGCCGTCACTACATCACGATATCCCTCCCCCAATATCCATTTCAAAGGTCTGTCCTTGGTGCTTGACGTGTCGTCGCATACATGATTCACAATCGTTGGATCAAAGAGGATTCAACATCGAATGCTTGGAATGGTGCCGAATACCGTGTCTCAAATAAGAGGATCGGCCAAAAGATAAGCCTGGCGGGAGGAAGTTCTTCTATCCGCTTCGTCTGGAAACATGGCTTCATCCCCCCCCCCCCCCGCCCTCCCCTTCGATCCGCCAATGGTCGTCCCTTCAGTTTCCAAGAGCAGTCTTCAGCTGCGCTCCATAGCACCAAGACGTACTTTAACTGCCTCATGGGGACTCATCGCATTGCAGGCCCTATGATATTGCCCCCATTTGAAACGTTCACCGAGGTTCATTTTTAAGAGTCTGTTTGGTTTGGTTTGGTCACCGTTTGGCCATCACGCGGTCAGCGTCCGACACCAGCACGGTGCCATTCGCCCTGCCGAGCCCCCCTGCACGTGTGCATGCACGTCCGTTTGTACAGCCGGCTCAACCCGTGCTGGCGCCGCCCCACTCCGGCCCCGTTCCCCGAACGTGGCGCGGTGGCGCACTCAGCGGCGGGTGTCACGCGATACGGCGGCCGAGTGCCGAGCCTGTGACGCTGCTGCGCCGGCCGGCAGCCAGTCCCGCTCGCTGGGGTGCGAGGAGCGAGGGAGGGATGGGGGGGGGGGGGGGCGGGCTCCCGCCAACAGCCAGCAGAGCCGCGCTAACTGGGCCGGACCCGTCACGTCATTGGTTGGGTCTCATCAGCAGCGGGATCCCATTCGCGGAAGTCGTTAGGGCATGATCTTCGGATGTAATCGCTGCCAGCATTGGTCCAGGCACGCCAATCGGTGATCAGCTCTGTACCGCCTCCCCGCCCCCACGTCATCGGAGAGTGGCCGCTCGGGTAGCGGAGACGGCAGATCACGGAAACGGGGCGGAAGGCGGTGCCCTTCTACCCATGTGAAAATGAACATCAGCTCCGTGGTGGTGCACTCGAAAACGACACGTCAGGTGCGTTTTCCTGCCGACTCCCCGAGGACCCATCGTCATCGCACGCACAGGAAACAGGCATCAGCCCCGAGTCATCAGCCATGGTTGTTCGATCACCGGCCCAATGACACCTCAGTGGTCGTGCCGGGAGGGCACCACGAGGCCGTGGCGTCCCGCTGGTGGGGGGGAGGGGGGGGGGGGGCGGTACCAGCCGGCCGGCGGCAGCACGGCGAGACTCCGATCATCTACGTGACAGGTGTGACGGTCGGCCGGCTGGCGCCGTCATCATATTGAGACCCGAACCAATCGGCGGCCTCCACCGCGCCAGGCGCTGGCAGCCCCGACCAATCAAAACAGACCACTCTCTGTCGACAGGGTATTAGCGGGACCTGACCGAAAACAAACAAAGTGGTTTTCGTCGACTTCAGAAAAAAATGAGCGGACTAGCCCGGTCCCAACTAATAAAACCAATCTCACGGGTTTGCCCAAGGGAGCGGTCGCGCGTGGATGATCAAGCTGGATAATCAAGCTGGATAATCAAGTGCTGGACAACCAAGCAATATATGGTCCACAGAAGCCGCGGACATCCGTGAATGCTAATAGCAACGGAGGCAAGAGCACAACAGGAGCGGACGGGGCGACGGTGTACAACTTTGGGAATGTTTGACAAGTGCTCCGTAACGTTCCCTGGTAAACAAAACTTCTTTTTTTTACTAAGCCCCAAACTTTTTTAGTGTTTGCGCTTTCTAAGATCCCTATAACATGATTGGGCCCAATCATTTGGATGGTGAGGTTAATATGGACTTGCTGAGGAGGGGCCAGTGTTTGCCGTGTCATTGTGATTATCAAGCTCCCTGGCGTGGTAGCAGCTCAGTTGTAGTCCGTTATGCTGCTGGATTCCTGCGGTGGTAAAGACGGGAACAGCTTGTCGCAGCAGTTGCGGCAAAACGGGCGGCTCATGTCAAGGGGCGCCACACTGGAAAAGCCAAACAACATTTCACTCTTTGTTGCCTGTTTTGCATTAATCGTGGTTCTCACACTTCATCAGCTTACACCAAACAATGCACGCTTTCATGACCTATAACTATGAGCTTGGTCGTTTGTGCATTGCAGTGACTCCCTGGCGAGCAGGGCCTGTCTGTTTGCTCACTTTAGACTTTGGTCCGGCCCCCGAACCGACAGCAGACGCCTCAGCCGCCCCCGACTGCATCCTCTGACGGGTCCAGGCTCGCTGGTACGGCCCGTCGGAGCCTGTCCGGCCGCCGAGCGCCCGCCGCCGCGTCCCACTGCCCCATGCGCCGGCACGTTCGCACGCGGCGTCCGCTCATGCTAAGTATACCTTGCGCTGTGGTGAACGCAGATCTTCAAAGCAAGCGATCACTTAACTTTGCCAAAACTGCTGGCATGGGATACCAACAGCAGGCAGGCAACAGTCGTCCGTTAGCACAATAGCTGTCGTGCCAAAACACACCGGCGGTGCACAGAAGCCCCGCTTCGTTAGCTTACAAAAGGTATGTGACGCAAAGTTGAGCCAGTTGGAGCTTCTTGGCCCTAGGTGCGGATGATTTCAAACACAGCAAACCAATTCGGCGACTATCTAACTAATGAAGCCATGGAGACATTTCACGACATCCAGTTGGGACACGGCATTAGGCAAATGGAAGTGAAAAATTAGCATTAGCTGATCCACACAGCGGCAAAAAAGGAAGCCTGTGGAGAAAAAGTATTGGATACAAAGCTCCTGCAAAATGCAAGAGCTCTGCCCTGTAGCCCTTACCCATGGGCTAGTCCCACGCTCCTTGCCTTGATGTCCATGCTGTGGAAAAGTCAATTGTCACGCGATCACCCTGAATGTTTGAAAGGTTCGTGACTTGACCGAAATCATGGACTCCACACGCATGCGTCCTGAACATCGCTGTCTGAAATTAAGCATAACTGCCACTGGTATGCAAAATGCTCAGAATTGTCTCATTCTCCGCGGATAAACCCTCCAACACCTAAACAACAAACACCCGAACGCCCTCCACCACCTAAACAACAAACACCCGAAGGTCATCCAAAGACGAAACCTGACCACTGACGCTTCGCTTGAACTCTCAGCATGCGGGGCATATTGTGAGGAGCTCCAAGTGGAGTGGGAAGCCTCGCTCGAACTCTCAGCATGCGGGGCATATTGTGGGGAGCTCCAAGTGGAGTGGGAAGCCTGAATGCCGGGGTACCTAATCGTCCCTTAGGCCTGAAAGCCTTCTGGAGGAAAATCAATGCCTTGACCGCCATGTTAACTACAGAATTATTCGTCCTCTCATGGACGTCGCTGCCTTGCCAAGCCGCCGGCAAAGAGCTACGATCGCGATCGCAGGGTTGAGCAAACGTATGTTTCATGCCAGCCCTGGTCGTCAATCGCTGGCCATGGCAGCCGGCGGTTGTAGCCGGACCTCAGCACGCGCCAAGGCGACGGCCTGACAGGCCAGCCCCGCGGAATAAGTACGCCCATCGGATCACCGACATCCGGAAAAAGCTGTGAGTGTCACTGTGCAGTCACAGTACGACGGGTGAACCAGCATCTTTGACCGGTTATTACAGCACCGCACTCCAAAAATCGCCGTGTTTGCGAGCGGTGCCCTTTGTGACCTTTTCACGGGGCCTTTGACCCGCTCCGTGTATCCAATACCATGCCCTCATCAACGCCACACGCCGCTTGACGCTGGGAAGAGCAAAACTCGCTCTCCGTGGCGCAAGTCCCGTTTCAATGGCAGTGCCGCAGCGAAATCCTCAATGAAAACACGAGAGGCCAACACGTGGTGTAGGTGCCGTCACGGCCTGACGTGACGTCCCACCCAGACGTCCCACCCACGACCAGACGTGACGTCCCACCCCAGACGTCCCACCCACGGCCAGACGTGACGTCCCACCCCAGACGTCCCACCCCACGGCCAGACGTGACGAGGGTGTGCGCGCGATCGACGCCCAGCGCCGGTTCCCACGCCGGAGCGGCGCCGCGCCCGGCCGCGCGTCCACAGGTGCGGCGGCACTCAGACGGCACGCAGCACGCCTATCGACCTCCACGGGTCCTGCAAGGTCAGCCCCCGCCCCGTCCAGCGACCGCCGCACGGACGGCACACTGAGGCCGAATAGTTCTGGAGCAGGGCGCGCTGCATGCCACCAGCATCGTGCCTGCGGCGAGCAGGAATGCGACGAAAGACGCAGGCATCTGAGGCAAGGACGTGTCCAATGACGGGAATGTCTGGGGCAGGCTCATGTGGAGCAACGCAAATGAGAGTTGTGCTGTGTGGGCGCTGGTAAGAGATGCCACACCCGCAGCAGAGTAGTGCCACTTTACAACCGCAGCAGATGCTCGCGATATCCTTCAAAAGTTATGAAACATTTAACATTTTCAATGTCTTTCCATTGTCAATGCCATCGATGCTAAACGCTCTGGACATCCAAATTATGTTTTCTGTGCTGAATCAGACGAAAACGATGTCGAACTGGCAAGATACTCTGCGACTTTCCGGTTCTTAATCCTTTTGCGTAGAAAAATCATGTGACCACAGTTCTTAATTATCGCGGTATGTCTTACTATGCTCGTGGCACGCTCATCAATGGTAATGATTTTTAATGTATGCATTTTAGTTCCGTTTTAGTTAAACACTGAAAGGTCGTCCATCAACCTGCTTTTTGAAGTTGCTTCTTGACGAATCATGCACACGGTAAGTAATCTGCAGCGTTAATAGAAATAGCATTAACCCAAATTTTGAGAAAAAACGGAATAGTTTATCACGACACGCAATGTTTCCTGCATATAAACCACACTTCAAGTGAACATGTCGAACTGTGCCCGAGACACAACCATTCAAACCGAACGCTTTTTCAGGGCGGGCGGTGGGCAGCGCATTTGAGCGCGCGTCAGCGGGTCATGCGTGCGAGCGGCGGCAGAGGGGAGACAACGGCGCGGCGGGAAGCGTATTTGAGCGCGCGTCAGCGGGTCATGCGTGCGAGCGGCGGCGGGCGGAGACAACGGCGCCGTGGGCAGCGTATTTGGGCGCGCGCCAACGGGTCATGCGTACGAGCGGCGGCGGGCGGAGACAACGGCGCCGTGGGCAGCGTATTTGGGCGCGCGCCAACGGGTCATGCGTACGAGCGGCGGCGGGCGGAGACAACGGCGCCGTGGGCAGCGTATTTGGGCGCGCGCCAACGGGTCATGCGTACGAGCGGCGGCGGGCGGAGACAACGGCGCGGCGGGAAGCGTATTTGAGCGCGCGTCAGCGGGTCATGCGTGCGAGCGGCGGCGGGCGGAGACAACGGCGCCGTGGGCAGCGTATTTGAGCGCGCGTCAACGGGTCATGCGTACGAGCGGCGGCAGGCGGAGACAACGGCGCGGCGGGAAGCGTATTTGAGCGCGCGTCAGCGGGTCATGCGTGCGAGCGGCGGCGGGCGGAGACAACGGCGCCGTGGGCAGCGTATTTGAGCGCCCGTCAACGGGTCATGCGTACGAGCGGCGGCGGGCGGAGACAACGGCGCGGCGGGCAGCGTATTTGAGCGCGCGTCAACGGGTCATGCGTACGAGCGGCGGCGGGCGGAGACAACGGCGCCGCGGGCAGCGTATTTGAGCGCGCGTCGACGGGTCATGCGTACGAGCGGTGGCGGAGGGGAGACCGCGGTGCGGCCACGTTATCACAGCGCACGGTGAACGGTGCAACACTTCTATCGAATTGTGGGTGTGGTGGTCACATATTATTCTGCGCGGACTGGGTGTGGCGGCGACTGACGGCGGCCGGCGCGAGTGCCCCCGGGTGCAGGCGAGCTGATCGGGGCGGAGCGGCGGCGGCGGGGCAGCGAGAATACGGCCGACTGAGCTGATCAGAGCGAGCGCCGCAACGGCATACAGTAGAGGGGAACTGTTGGCGAGTGCAGCGCTGCATGTCGCAAGAAAACACCGCCCAGTGAACAGGCAGTGCCGGGGTCGATAGCTGTTAACTAGTTCACATCGGCCATTACCTACTGAGGTCGACGAGCAAGACCATAAATCATCTTGGCCTGTGCTTTTCATGAGGATAATAAGTAAATGGCTCCTGCCTTTGGAAGATATGACTGATAGCGAACGGCGGTGAAACAGCTCCGGCAGTGACTGAGAACTTTGGCGTTGATGCTTCATTGATATCCCAATTAACTCGGCAGTCGCATTGCATTGATATCGAAACATAGCCTGGAAACTATTATTACCTAACCGCTTAATATGGATGACCTCCATCGGAGACTCAGGAAAACCTTATCTGAACTTAAGGGTTCCAAAATAGCCCCAGTTGCACAAAACATTGCACAATTCTGGACTTTGAATAAAACCTAAGCAGCAGCTTTTTAAGGACCTCAACAGACGGTGCTCTGGAGATGCCTTAGTCGAGTCTTTTGAAAACTGTTGAGGCGTTCATAGCTGGCGTTCGTGAGCGCAATTTCCAGATACAACGGTCGTCAATTCGCTCTCCATCGATGTTGCGCGAGGTACGATGACGTAATCAAACCATGACGCATTGAAGAGCATATTTGCTAAACAGAAAATTGTGCCGTCTAGAGCGGTCTTTTTTACTTAAAAAGTATATCAATAATTGCAAATGAGCTAGTTTCATCATATCTCATACTTGCTTCAATATCTTCAAATGTGAAACATTCCCTTCAAGCCCTGGACTTCAGCACCGACCGCTTAATGTGATGCGATCTAGTTCGCGTAGTTTCCACCAGATGGGCATGATGAGTCGTCCAGTGCCCTGAGCCTGGAGAACGTAGGGAATGACGCATGTGAGGGATGTCGCTGGTCATCAGATGTTCCAGGAGGTGAAAACATACTGGAGGTCACGTGTCACCCCGAGCGCTACACACTGTACATGTGAAGGGTTGGAGGACCGCGGGTGGTGTGTTGGCAGACAGCCAGCCCGTCGAAATGTGGACCGCTGACTGATGTTGGTGGCTGGGATGTGTTGCAACTGGCGTGCGAGCTGGTATTTACGTCAGTATAACTGCCCAACACCCCGGGGAGAAAACAGCCGTGAAAAGCAATCGTTATGCATGCGTAGTTCACCGAAAATAGCCGGCCCTCAACATGACAAGATGTATCAGTTTAGCGGTCATACCAATCAGTCATCAGGATGATTGCTGAGCTCCCTGTGTAACCAGTACCTTCTGGAATACTGCAGGTAGGATCTTTTCAGTACGAAAACTCACCAGGCTCCAAAACTACGAAAAAAAACCAAGAGCTTCCTTGCCTGCCTGTCTGACTGCCTGACTGTCTGGCTGCTTGCCTGCCTTCAGAAAAATCAGCCTTCGCTGCATTTAGAGGGAGCATCAATCCCCTTACAGTGCACTGAAGCTCCGCCGTGCTCGCGTAAAGACACTGGGCGTGATTCCCAAATCAAGGCAAGCAGGCCACGGGTCCAACGATCTTTCATCGCACGGGCGGTGCAAGCACTGAAATCCAGGCCACGGCAGCAAAGGCATATCTTTCGCTGATGGTCCATAATCCAATTGAAAGAATGAAGAAAGAACGAGTCCAGTAGCTTTAGCTACATTCCGGACTCATTGTCCGGAATCCGGACACTGCGGACATTCTGGACTCATATCCTACATATAAAAAAGAGGACGCAGCTTCGAAGAGTGAGTAACCGTCATTTTGGCTGTTGTGCAACGCACCAACCCCACAATCATGTGATGACGCTTCAGTCTCTTGCATCTAAGTGTAATAGCAGTGTTGTATGCTGCACGTTAAGACACGCGTCACAGCGTGATTCCTCGCAGTATGTTTGGACTGCGACGTGTTTACCCGTGCGGTGCGGCTTTAGGCGAAAGCATGCGCATGTACGTGGTCATGCCTGATGTGGTCCCAGTGTATGAGCTTAACATCGTGATCGATGGGGTGCCTTTTTCCGGACATACATGCTCACCTGGTACACGGATTAGTTATTCATGATGGCACCTTACTCCGTGCCTGATCAAAGAAGACGTGGTAATGATACAGTATGAAACAGCTGGTCTCAGAGACCGAACCATGAAGGGTGCCGCGGCTTCAAACTGATCGGGTCGCGCACTTTTATGGCGCCAGTTGAGGTGACGGTCTGGATTAATGTTGACTATGCCAAAAATGCTTCTGGACATACATAAATTGTGATTAAAAGAAACGCGTCCCATTCCTGTGTGGCTATAGCGCGGTCCTGTTTATAACGTCACGATTTACAGCCGCAAGTTGTGTGTGCAATCCTTTGTGCGCAAATTTCATGAAGTCGTTTGCGCGCTCTTACACGCATTGAATGCGCATACATACTCAATCGATACGATGAGCGCGCAGATGACAAATACTCCGCCATATTTGCCGCCAGCATTTACGAAAAGCTATGTCTGCGTGTCCGCGCGAACAGCGCCAATAAGAGTCACGAGCCCAGATCCAGCTGCCGCCGGTTTCGCCACCTGTCAATGGCTGGTCGCTGCTGCATTACCTCACACCGGCAGTGTTTGCCGGCGTGGGCGGCTGCAGCCGGCGCCATGAAGGGCAGCACCGCCTCCAACGGCAATTGTTCCCGGTGCCACAATGCGCACTGACGGCGAAGCGCGCGCCAGGGCCCAAATGTCAAGGCCGACCCCCTGTTGTGGCGCGGCTTGAGCGAGCATTTGGTGACCGGATTGCGCTCGCAGACCGCCGCACGGGACCGAAGACCGCCGGCCGCACCGGGCCCCGCACGTGAATGCCGGCACATCCCCTCCCCTCCTGGAAGCGACGCGGGGCAGAGCCGAAAGAGCCTAATTTCGATCCAGAGCGCACCCCATGCCATGAATCAGCATGGCGCCCTGCAGTAGATGCCCACGTGGCATGGGCTGAGTCAGCACGTTATTCGCCCTCGGCATCTGAGAACGGTCCATCTGCACCCCGCCCCTGTGATGGGGTGGCGACATGTCAGGCGAAACACAAAGCTCCGCATTCCAGCGTTGGCTCGGTGGAACACGGCCGCAGGTCGCCCCACTGGTGCCCGACAGATCAACTCGTGTCCGTAGATGTGGCGGTGTGCTCCGGAGGGGCACGGCGCGCACGCGAGCGCAGACGTGTGAACAACTGCCGGAGCCGCCCAGACTGTCTCGCAGGCTAACAACATCTCGCGATGACACCAAGACTAATCCGCTGCGTCCGCGCGGACACGGCGGCGAGTGACGCCCCTACCGCCACCGGGCCCTGCTCGCGACCGAGCCAGCACACAGCGTCGGCCGGCCCGGCTCGCCGGAGCCGATCCATAGGTGACCGGCTCGCGTGCCCCCGGCCCGGACAACTGGGACACGTGCGTGTCAGTCGCCATCAGCCGGCGGCCGGCCGGGCGTGCGGGAGGCCCGCCGGCCGGCCGAGTCTCCCTCGAGCTCGGCCGGCCCGGCACGAGAGGCGGTCTCCCGCCTGGCGACCGCCGCCGCATGGCTTCGAGGCCCGACAGCGCACCCCGCGGCTCTGGCTCTGGCGGCCAAGAGACGGAGTGCGGCCGAGGTGAATCATCACGGAGGACTATGCCCTCTCGAGATATTGGTACAGCTGGCTCCGCCGTCGAGACCTTGGGTACAATAAGCAGTGATTATGGCTGATCGACGTGGTTGTCCGCAGCCGTTGAATGGAGCTGGTGCTATGATATCTACATATGTTGATATCTAACGTCAGCATAGTGTTACTACAACGCTGACATGCAAACCAAGGGTGTTATTGATGAGGCCTACACAAACATGAAGCACGGTTGTTTTTCTAGGCCAGGGCGATGGTGAGGTTCATCAGAGGGATGCCGACTCTGATCACACCACTCTCCACGCCCAAAGTCCCATGAAGGGGCTACTCGAAGTCCACAGCGCCATGGGCCGGCGGCAAGCTCGCCTTCTCACCTCATTCTCGGCATCCTCCAGTTAATATTTACCGTGGTTTCAGAAAGTCAGTGAAGAACGGCTTCCAATGGCATGCCATTTTTATCCCATGCATGCCTGAGTCAACGGAATGAGGCGTGTTACCGCGGCTCGCCGCTCCCGTGAGCGACACGCCAGTATCCACCACCAATGGATGCGACCACCCGCAAGCTAAGAGACGTCCTGCTCCGAGGCGCCATCGCCAGAAGTCGAGCGCCAGGTTGATGCTTCAGGGCACACTCCGGTTCACCTGCTGTTTACTGGTGCCACACTCTAGCCAGTAGCTCTCGCTCACTAACCCCATACAAACCCACGCCTGCCCGGTGTAAGCTGTACCCGTGTGGCCGGGTGACAAGTGTTGCATGCAACATGCAGCATTCGAGGATGACCGGTGTCATTAGCGCCGTGCCATCGGGTTTTCAGGAAAACGTTATTTAAAAGACAATGAGGAGTTAGTAGTCGCAGCCCAGTCGATATTCCGTGTCATGCTATTACTCGGCATATTCGCTGCTGGTTACTAACAAAGACCTGTTCTAAGAAGAAGCATGTTCCCGAAAGTAGGCGACCAGCTTAAGTGTAAGACGTGTAAATGGCGTGGTTGACACAACGTAGTCCATGGATAAGCATCATCTTCGCTTTTTAGCGGCTCAACTCCTGTACTGGCTCCCATGGTAGTGTCCGTTTCCGTTTCAGCATCGATAAAGTTTCCAGGCGGTGAAAGGCCGCCATAAGAGTTCCATGATAAATTGTACACAAAATACATCGGTGAGCGCACGTATGCACTTCCTTTCCAGTCACATATCACACAGCCTGGAGCCGGTGGGAGCTCCACTCCTGCCCGATGTGGCAGCACTCCGGCCGCAGACCTCGCCCCTGTATGGTCTGCCTTCCCTGGCCCCGTCCCTGGAGCCGGTAGGAGTTCCACTCCTGCCAGATGTGGCAGCACTCCGGCCGCAGACCTCGCCCTTGTATAGCCTGCCGTCCCTGGCCCCGTCCCTGGAGCCGGTAGGAGTTTCACTCCGGCCAGATGTGGCAGCACTCCGGCCGCAGACCTCGCCCCTGTATGGCCTGCCTTCCCTGGCCCCGTCCCTGGAGCCGGTAGGAGTTCCACTCCGGCCAGATGTGGCAGCACTCCGGCCGTAGACCTCGCCCCTGTATAGCCTGCCGTCCCTGGCCCCGTCCCTGGCGCACCCTTGCGCCGGCCGGCTGACCCACCTGAAGGCGCTGGTGGGCCGGGCCGAGCCGGTCGAGCTCTGAGCCGTGCCGAACAGCGTGCGCTGCCGGTCCCGCGGCGTGAACGGCCGAGTCGTGTCCACCGTGCGTACCACGGCCCTGCCGTCGCCCAGTGCCGCCCGCGCCTGCCGATGGGTACAGGTCACCGGCCGCGGTCAGCACAGGTCAGAGCTGGGGCCGGGCGGCTGCTCAGGGAAGGGAACGATCCGTAGGTCAACACGGCTCAGCAGCGGGAAAGGTGCCAGTCCAGCCCGGCGAGGCAGCGATGGACAGGTGGCGACCGTGGCATCGGGCAGGTTTGGACCGGGTAAATCGCTGCCCTACGCTACCGGTCCGGTACACTGGCAACGAAACGACGGGGTGGGACGAAATTCAGCAGCGGTCCAAGCTACACACACCAGGTCTTGACTTCTGATCTCTCCCTCTTCCGAACGTTTGCCATCTCAGGTCGTGGCTAGACAAGATACAGAGATGCTGGTGTGGCTTACGAGTTTGCTAATGCTTGTTTCTTGCATCACGATGCCGAGAGTGAAAGATGCCGTTTCATGGACGCGGCCGTCAGGGACATACACTTGCGTGCCCAAGGAGGCAGACGTTTCAAATGATCAGCCTTAGCGAAAGTTTTGGAATTAAGTTCACCATCCAAACGCTTGACATCGTCTCGCAACACGTTTTATACTTTCTTGACATCTACCTTGACATTCTGGCGACACCCATGGACACGGACACGGCTCCCAACAACGACATAAAGGTACATTCGCAAACAAAAAGGTCTTAGTGAAAATCAGCGGTATGGCCCAGGTGAGACACGAGCGCGTAAATTATCACGACGATCGCACAACCCGGGCGCCAAAACGCAAACAACACGATATTTGGCCATCCTACGGCATCACACCTGCTCAGCCATCCCAGAAATCCGATGTCCGGCGTGCGGTCGTGAAGCGTCCCCTTCCCCTCCCCCCGCGAGGTGTACACACCTCATGGATGATCTCGGCGGAGGTTTTCTTGGCGCGCGGCAGGGCGTAGAAGGGCAGCTCGCCGTTCTGGGCTAGACCGCCGTGTTTGGTGGCCGCCTGGCCGGCCATCAGGTCTGTCATGTCCTCCTCGTCCGTGCTGCTCAGGTCACAGTACTGCCTATAGTCCATGCATTCCTGTCGACAGACGAGCGCCGGTTACGCGGCGAGTCTCTCGCTGGGAGGCGACACCGAGTGCGACAAGCACGGCGCCGATGGCCTCGCGTCCAATGGTCGACGCCGGCGTGATTGATGTTTGACGCTGAGGCGAAGGTATGGGTTTCGTAAACGTACTCCGCTGCGCAGTGAGAATCAATGCGTTTAAAATGGAGTGGCCTTTAACTTTAAACACCTGAACAAATTTTTGTAAATGCACGACAGACACCCCGACAACCACACGCTGGAACTCGATTGTAGAACATCAAGTGTCCTGTGCCCAATAAACTGGCAACGTACCCAACGAACCGGGTGTGAATAGACGCATTGGTGGAATAGAGAAAAATGCATTATGATACTAAACACCTCGTTCCTGGCAGCAATATAAATCCACACTTAGAGACAACACTTTTTCTGTGTCTTGCTATACAGCTATTTGCAATGGTGGCGCATGCAAACGGTATATGCAAAGCGGTCCCCTTTCCTCGTCGCATGCCCCCTGGCCATGCATTACGACCAGCGTTCTGTGTGACTGATGGCGGGAATGACCCCGTGAAAACTGCGATGCACGGCGGGCTGAATGCGCTGCCCGGCCTCGGATCGAAACAACGCGGCGCTGAACATGGCCGACGGCCTACATTGAATGAGGCCTGCGCACACGCCAATAATAACCTGACCTTTTTGCAAGCTGCAGGACAGAGCAAGCCTTGGGGTTGTATGGTAAACTAGCGTATTTACCCTGCTCGACAAACGGAGGCAAATAGTACATGAGCAGCTTGATTTTCTAAATTGGCAGGCCAACGGATTCCTTGTCAGAAGACATCTCCCAAAACAACGGCAGCAGTCCCGGCGCTCTAATCGCTGCAGTTCGCCATCGACTTGGGACAAAATAAGCATAACATGCGCATGGAAAAAGGTCATCGTGGCGACCCGAACGGTTGTTGGTACCGTTTGTTCAAGAGCAGACTAAGCAAACATGTTCCGTTGCGGTTGACAAAATCTGTTCCGACGTACTAATAGCGACAATTTGTGTTTGGGACGCATCAAAAAACGTTACAAAACATTACCTCAACACTAAAAAGTGTTGCGTCATTTTCAATCCACATTGAATTCAAAGGCCGCATGTTACGTGTCATGCTATATTGCCTGAAATACACAAGGTCAAAGTTGTTGCTACTTATATGAAGAGAGGAAATCCCTGATGTCTTCATTAGAGATGCACAGGCATTGCTGCGCATTAAATGGCAGAAGACTCAGCCTCCTGCGTGGATACAACACTCATGCATACTCCGTTATATAATCCAGGTCGGAGAACAACGCATGTTTCAGTATCTCAAAATAACACCAAGTGCCTTTGTCATGTTAGATTACGAATAAATTGATGATGATAAGCTCCAACAATAAAGTGTTGCTCAGTCCTGACCCACTCCTATCTGTCGGCCGCACAGACATCAGCGGAATGCACTGCAGCGAGCAACTGAAGGGGAAGTTCCATCCTGTGGGGGCCTGTTTCAAAAACCTATGAAACGAACGACTGGGAAATTGTCTGTAGTGCCACCCAAATGTGCGGAAACATCGTGTAATGCAAGATAACTGCAAATTATTTCTTGACTTCATAAAGTTACGTGATTGTTGTCGACATCACTAGTCATTTAGTGTCTTTTCAGAAACTCCGAAACCGTTGCCATAAGGTGGCACTGTGACTTGGCCTGAGCCTTAACTCTCGCCCCGACAGCGAAAGAGGGGGTCGAGCGACCCTTCTACCCCTAAGGTTTCTTAGAAAACCGCTTCAGCATGTCATATAATCGCACCCAAATTATCAGCGGCATGTGGGGGAGGGGGCACCAATGGTGCGTGTTTTTAAACAAAAACGTGTCCCTAACATTTCTAGTTTCGGAGCAACAGCAGTTTTGTTACGAATACTGCGCGGAGATCGACGGCATGAGCGGGCGTCGGGAGGGAACCGATGATGCCTCGGAACGCACGCGGCGGGCCAACATTGCTACGTTAACGAACCTATAGCTCCTACATATATGCTAAACACACACACGCACGCACGCACGCATGTACGCACTCACGCACTCACGCACGTACGCATGTACGCACACACACACACACACACATATACAAACGCATATATATATATATATGTATATATATATGTATATATATATACATATATATATATATATGCGTGTTATATATATACACATATATATAGCTTTATGTTGACAAGCGCTTTTATATATACATATATATATATATATATATATATATATATATATATATATATATATAACAGCGCTTATCAACATAAAGCTATACCCCTTCCCGACACTTAGAATTGAACAAGAAACACGCTTGCTAAGGTGTTGTGTCGCTAAGTGGAATGGTCCGTTATATGTGAGCATGTTAAGCTAAGAAAGTTTGACTTTCGGTAAAACTTGAGCTTTGACTTCATATTCAAGGGTTAATTATTGACATAGGAATATAAAACTGATTAATAACCGCGAAAACCTGCTGATGTAGCGGCGCGAGGCGAACACGGCGACTAGCGCGTCACCGATGGGCGGCTCCAGCATGCGTGGTTGCGTGTAGTATATATATATATATATATATATATATATATATATATATATATATATATAAATGGTGTGTGGCTATAACTGTGTGTGTGTTTAAGGTTTGTTTTCACTACGTTTATGGTGGACCGTATTATCAGTACCCAAACTATAAAGGTACGTCACAGATGTGATTTATGGCAGCATCCTTTCATCGAAACCAGCTGCTACAGACAGCTATACCATTAGACAATTTGCTCCAGCTATACTAAACTACAGACTGATTGTTATTTGGCTCACCAGCATAACAACTTTGGGCCAATTGACAATGTCGTTCATGTCACTGTGCCATGTTGTCTTTATAGAGCCTTTAAGAGTATATAAAAAGCCATCCAAAGCCTCTAGCCTTTATATAGTCTTTTTGTGCCCTCGCTCTCTGAATCTCCCCGTGGTTTGTTAATGTCTCCCTGAATCCCCTGCAAAACTTGAATTCATCTCTGATTCGAAACAGGCTTGCCATGCATATGATACTGCGAGGTTACTAAAAAGGGTTGCAGTGGGAGATGCTCCGATGCAAGGAATATAGTTAGCCATGGGTTGGCATTAGCAGGATCAAAAAGAAGCACCGATAGGTGAGACTCGAGCACACACACCTTCCCCAAATCCAGGATCGGTGAAGGCCGGTCTCCATCTGACGTCGGGCTGCATTCGTGTTTGCAAAACATCAACGTGTCATTAACGTGCGTTCCTTATCATCGCATTCACGTCCTTTTCTATTGCGTTTTGCGCCCTAAAACACAAGAACTAAAAGAGCACCCCAGCCAAATCCCACTCCAACGGCAACAACAGAAGTTATTGTTGGGCACTTCTTCGCAGGCATAACATCTTCCCTACGATACCACATCGTTTTGTTTCGAGATCGTCCATGTGTCGACGTGAGCGAAATCTACATGGCATTCTTCAGCTACAAGCTGCTGGGAGATGCATTGTTATGTGCAGTGCTGCACTGTTTGTCGATGAAGGTCATGCCCATCCACGAACTCAAGATGAGCAATTAACAATCATCGGACAATCGGAACAAGTATTTGCTTAGACAGATTTATATGTCGACGAATACCAGAAAAAGGCCCGTGCAAAGAGCTGACGTATTTTATGTTAGACATTTGATGGTTAATGTCAATGACTTTCAACACTCTTAGAAGTTTGATAATCACAGGACTTCAGCCAAGTTTGGAGTGTAGCGTTTTGCGTGCTCGACAGCCAATACCTAAATGCACGCGTTGGGGAACCAATCAAGCAAATTTCTTTTCTATGCATGCATCTCCTTTGAACTAGCTTAGCATATCACATATTTCAGGTGGTCTATTTTCAGTACAACAATCAGCCACTCGAGTGCATCTTACCTGGGTTTAACGCAGCTTTCCATACGCTCACGTATGCTTATGACTGCGATTAAGCCGGAGTGTTTCTGAGGGAAGTCTTTTTTCAGAAGTCAGAGAAATCAAGTATGTTCGAATTTAAAGCAATATGCTGGAAACACAGCCCTCCTCCCCCGACGTCAATCGCTCACTGTCGTCGGTGGCCGGCCTGAAGCGCACCAGGTTTGTCGCATGCGCGTCACTTGGGAATGCTTTCAGTTGCCTAGCAACGGTAGGTAAACAATGGAGTTGCCGACTGCGGGGAACCAACACGTCTAAACCTAGTTAGTACGGACCAGTACTAAGGGGGAAACCGTGGTTATGCTCTGTTTATCGTAAGAAAGAACTGAATTAAAGTGCTGCCAACGATTTTGCACGGTTTTTTGCGCGTGGGTCATTATTCAAGTGTGCTGTAGCCTAAAAATTACCGGCATCATGACCGACATCACTTTGGTGTTGTGGTAATATTTTATGCAGTGAAAAGTGTTTATATTGTTTTACTTGTATGTTTCATTGTCTTTTTATATATTTTATATGTTTTAGTACCTACTTACCAATGAATGAAAAATATAATCTAGCGTTTGGAAGGATTCTTGGGGCACAAAGTAGGGAAATTGTTTATAATGTGTATCAACATTTTGTCGAAGACCGGGACATAAAGTTGAAGGCGGGAGACGACGACGCCGTCCGGGAGAGTCCATTATTGAGAACAGCAGCTGTAACGGGCGTTGGGAATAGTGCAGTCCACCGCATACAACGTGAAGCCCAGAATGGTGCCAGACTGAAGTTGCCAAGCCGATCCCGACCAGCTGCAGCAAGACCAAGGGTGGATCTAGATCCGTTCGATGTTTGCGTGATGAGGAGAATGGTACACCAAATGTACATCGACGGAAAACATGTTACTGTGGAAGAATATTTTCTGGACAACCTTGCTAGAGATCATTGTCATCGGATTGTTCGCCTGCCGCCGTATCACTGCGACTTATGCCCGATAGAGTTAGTGTGGGCATAGATGAAGCGCGTGATAAGACGGGGGAACTTGAGGGGGCGGATGGAGGAGGTGGAACGGCTGGTGGAGGCAGGTGTCGCAGCTGTCTCTCCAGAGGACTGGAGTAAGTGCTGTGAGCACGTCAAAAGGCTGGAGCAGCAGTACTGGACGAATGACGGGCTGCTAGAAGATCTCCCATCGGTTGTCGTAACAACCGATGATAGCAGCGACTCCGACACCGACTCCGGCAGCGACAACGATGAATGAGAACAGTATGACACATCGATCATGAGAAGTGTTTCCGTTTCGTTCTTTTCAACTGACTTCGTAGCGTTTACGTGGATGTGGCATGTAGTTACGTGTGGGGTGTTTGAGCTGGATGTATTGTACAGATATCTGCAGCTGAATGTTCAGCGTTTTGTTGAATGCCTTCAATAAAACCGAGCGAATTAATTTTCTGTGTTTGGGATTTTCCCACGTTTTTCATGAAATAGCACCAGTTTGGGGCAATTACCGAATGCAAGTATAGCATAACTTGCTTCAAAGGCAAGCAATGAATTTAGAACGTAAAAATAATTGCCAACGAAAATAACCCCAGTGCCAATATATATATATATATATATATATATATATATATATATATATATATATATATATATATATTAGACCAACCATATGAACATGAAGCTGCTGCAAGCAATGCAAACATCCAAAACCGCTATTGCTTCGAGAGATCCGCAGTGCTGTCCTGCAGGCCTTCCGACCAATTTTGTTGAGTTTGAAAACATTTCAATGTGATGCTCGTGACGAATTGATTGACCAGCTTGAATTCTGTTCTTTCTTACGATAAACAGAGCATAGTACCGATTCGTGCTCAAACTGGCGGAGTTTAGTACCCATAGATACTAAACAGCGCAGTCCGGTAACCCAAGGCCTCAACACAGGAAATGAGGCTATTTAATGGTGAACCTCGTGAAATTCTTTTCGTTCTATGGGAGTGGAAAACCTTCACCATTTTGACATCCCAATCTCACTTGATTGCGAGTTGCTTCTAGGACGCAGTCGGTCGGTTGGTGGTCAGTGGGGAGCCTGGGCAAGCGGTTAGGAAACGTGCCAGGAGAAACACTTGCACCTACTTTATAGAACAGCATTTTTTACCGGACGGGATGGCATTGATATATCCTGGACTACAGGGCTCGGGGTATATCGTGTTGCGGGTAGTGCGGATGATGGGATATGGTTCTTAGGTTTGTATTAGGTTTGTATTATTATATTGTATATTAGGTTTGTATTAGGCTTGGGTTCGGCTCAAATTTCTTGAGTTAGCTAAGGAATGGTTCACAGGAGTTTCGGATCTGATTCAGCGCATGACTCATTCCTGTTCTATTTTTAATTTGACTTCGTTCAAACGCAGTGCTTGCATTGAATCATTTGATTCATAACTTATACAGGTCGTAAAAGTGAACAGTTCTCAGCCGAGATTTGGGAGATTCCACGATCAACAGTATGGTGTTCGCTGCTTAGGAAGAACAGCAAACTCATGACGTAGCAAAAAGCGTTGTGATTAATGCTGCATGGTGTTCATTTTAACTTTCTGATATTTATGTTAATTTGCCTAGAATACAAAGCATATCCTCATGCTGCCAATTAAGTTCAGCCATATGACTTACTGATGCAAGCATCGCTAGAAATGATTGCCTCATGATTCAGTTCATGAAATGTATGACAACTATGATTCAGGTCATGACTCAGAGCAGCATTTTTTCTAGTGAACAAATGCAGCTTATAACTTAATCCCAAAACAATCGACTCATGAGCTGATTTACAATTCACCTAGCACCAAACAAGCGTCTGGTTAGCATGTGCTACAGGCGTAGGAACGTTTCAAAAAGTGTGGGGCGAAGCTCTGGGTGTACCTCAGGATTTTTTTCTGGAAAGCGAGCCCGCTGACCGGCGGAGGGGCTCAGGGATGGAGGTTGTTGTCGCTCTTTATTCAAATGTCATGACTGCTATGCCAGATATGCATCTAGAGCTGTTTATCACTGGCGCACAATCTTACCCATTCGACTCATCTGTCATTTGGCAAATAAGGCTATCCAGCTTCCCTAGATTATTTGTCCACTTTAACATTGTCTTTCCTGGGGAGGCGAAATTGCGCGAATGGGCAGGCATTTTGGTTTATTAGGGAAGCATCTGCCTCCACAGTGTAGATGCCAAAATACGGTATGGATATAGACTGGTGAGAATTTTGAAAGTGGATCGATGGCTCACAGTGCGACAGATTTTTCATGCGCCTTCATTTCGCTGGCTGCTTTTCGAAAGAAAAGACTTGTCGCAGCACTTTAAGCGGAAACAAATTCGGGAGCTTGAAACTGTTAGAAACAATGTGAAAAAGCCATAAAACTGGAGATTCTGTTTTAAGAATTAAGCCACATAATAACGCCCATCTGTCCTATGTTCCTTATCTAGGCCCTGCTCCTGCTCGCCGTCGGTGGTCACTGCCCTGCCCCGGATGTCTCCCGCATGACTGACTGCGAACTGATAGCATGGCTGCTTTGTTGCATACTTTTGGACCAGCGTTACTACTACATGGTGTTTGAAACACGTGTTGGACACCTGCAACAGTATCTTTTTCTGAACCTATCTTCCCTCAGACCACACTATCTAAAGAAAAATAGCCTCCGGGAAGTTGTCTGCCTTAGGAATGAACTGGCCCAACGGACACTTTATTGCCCATCATGCAACGTATGCGACTTGATTTGCTTTTGTGTGTAGGCAGGGGCGTAGGCAGAGCCTTGCCAAGCGGGAACACAAGGTTGACAAAAGCCCATCTTATGGTGATTCCCTCAAAGTTGGCTATTCCTAAACCGATGAAATTCAGAAGCTTTGTCAAAATTTTTACCTTGGTTTTAAAGACATTGAGGACATCGTGAAGGGAGATTGTAGATCGATATGTTTGATCCAATCTTTAAGATGTAAAGTTGATTGCAGATCGAGTGGCCAACAATGTGTATCAACATGGCCAAGCCATGTTTGCCTGAAAATGTTCACCATTCAGTCAGAATCGATTAGTGATACAATTTCCGTAAGGTGTTTTTTAACATGCGCGCTCACAAATCTTAGCTACAAAAACTTCGACACCAGGCGTTGCAGACTTCTTAGTACGCGGAGCGTTAGCCCAGTAGCTAGCATTTGGCCGTGTCCCACCGGTGGACGAAAATGATGACGCTTCTGAAATTATTACCTTTTAACACCTTTCTCGACTAGTAAAACAACTCATCTGGCATAATTTTGAGCATACGCACTCGAAAATCTTGCTAACATTAGCCTTGACCCTAGGCGTTGCAGTCTCCGTAGGCCACGCAGCGTCGGCCTAGCAGCTGATTTTACGTTCTGGCCAACGGGTGGACGAAAATGATCACGCTTCTGAAAAAGCATCCTTGGACGCTTCATGGCATCATATCTTACATTCAGAAGCCTGTCTGAGCGCATATTTCACGTGCGCAATTTTTAGACTGATGAAGAGAACGAATTGGCCTTTAAAGCACCGCAAAGTGGGACTGGAATCTGGTGGTTGAAATGGAAGAGTTATGGTAAAATCTCTATTTTTCGTGTGTTCGCAGCTGCTTATCTAGCCAGAAGACAGATTAACAGGGCGCCCGCCATCTGGTGGTACTTGCAGTGGCTGAAGGGGTTGTGCTTTTACGGAAGCTGTGGCCCATGCCATCCATGCACTTGCTCTCGAGGTCTTGGGCGGACATGTTCAAAGCCTTTGATGCAGTTTGTTTCACTGATCCACTCTGAAAAAATAGACGTTCCCAGGCAAACATGGCACGACCTTGCTGATTTTTAAAATTCATTTCGACCCACCCTATTCAGCAATAATGAGACCCCCGCTCTACTCAACAATAACAAGACCCCTTATTTCCTTCCGGGCAAGGAGCCTCTTGAGTAGAACGCCAGGGATACATTACCGTTCCCGGTCAAGGGCCGAAGGGCCATTCCGTCCCATCGCTAAGGGTCTTCTGGCTATCATTCCGGTAGGCAGGGGCGGGATCTCCTGGTCGATCCAGAGGGCATTGGCAGGGTATATCATATCACATTGTTCCCATCCCTGACACGGGAGGCCTTTTGACCCACGCAGTAAGCCCCGGATCAGCACAGGAACCCTCATTGACGCAACAGCATCCCTGAGCACCGCAGGTAGCTCGATAGTTGTCACATAGATTCCAGTTCCGTGTTTTTTTTCTGTGTTCTTCAGAGATATTGAGTTCTCCCTGACTGTAGATTGTAGATGAAACGGGGTTCCTTGTGTAAACATGACTAACCAATGTTCGTCTTACAATGCTCAAGATTCTGTCAGAGCTGAGAACTGATAAGAAAACTACGTAATATGGTGTCGAACATGCATGCTCGCAAGTCATAGCAGTAATAGCTTCGACGCCTGGCGTTGCAGTCTCCAGGCCGTGCGGCGTGGGCCTTGTGGCTGTAACACTAAGCAATGGCCAATGAGCAAATGAAAAAGATGACACATCTTAAGAGAGATGGCTGGTGAACTATGTAAATCGACATGCATGTTTAATGCAGTGGGAAAGTAAGCCAAATGCAACCTTAATCTGAAAAGTGTCGGGGGGGAGGGGGGGCGGTTCAGTTAACATTGCTGCAGTGAGCTAGAATCGTTTTTGAACTAGGTGGGAATGAACAATTTCATCGCAAAAAGACCGTGCGGGAGTGGAAAAATCAATTCCCAAAAGATGGAATTTATTAGCTTGTGGCTGATGCTTCAGCGAAGACGTTTCTTTCAAGTTGGCATGGACGTAATATCATAAACCTGACGAAGCTGTTTTGTTTTTTAACATCTTAGGCCATTAAAGTGAAACAGAAGACATTAAAGCATAGTAATTTCATGTAGTATAATGAGCATACAAAATTATTAACACCAATAATTTGATGCTGCACTTTGCAATTCCCTTCCACAGCACTTTTAACACAAAACAAGCAAAGGAATTCAATAACATCGTCATCGAAATATGATGAGGCTAATTTTTGGCTGGTTTCAACTTCATTTTTATTCAGTTCATTTGTGTATGCTTGTTGACATCAGACAAAGTTGACAGCACACAAATCAAAATACTTTAAATCACTTTGAACAAGTTATTTTCATAGCCATAGTTAACCTATGTCAAGGGCAATAATGGGTATGCTCCACAAACAATCTCTCGTCTCCAAAAGCAACGTAACTTTTAGATGACCTTGCCAGTATTGCTGCTTGCCTTTTCAGCTGCAGCAAAGGCATCTATTTAGGCTTGTTTAATCATATCTAATGACAAAGTTCGAGATGTTGGCTTCACATTTTAAATGAGATGGTCTGACTTTTTGTTGGCATACTAATATCTAACTCATATTATAATTGCTATGCAGCTTAGAGTATCCCTGTGTTCAAAATATAGTGCATATATATATATATATATATATATATATATATATATATATATATACGGTACAATCATTTGCTAGCCAGCAAATCATGACAACTATCGAAAACATCTGGTTAAAGCAGCCATGAGGGACCACTTCAAGAAATTGGGGGCAAACAATCAAGAATATGAAACAGAATGACCCCATCGCATGCCTCGTGGCAGCATAATTTGTCTTGTGACAAAACTCGATGGATTAGAACAGAAAATGGCTAAGTCTGGTTACCAATCATGTGTTGAAAGCAGGTAAGGTAAGCAATTACTTGGTCCACAGGCGACTTACTGGCTTCTTCCTGCTCCCCCAAAACAAAAAGTCGGTACCTTTGCATGGTCTGCTGGCAGACAGGGTCATCCCACTCACCCCCCCCCCCCAAATATAAATACCAAGTATGCCCACCAGCCTACGAGATTAAAATGCGAACCAAGTAAGAGATGTGCATGATAAACATCTCCAGAGGGCAGAATTTTGCCATCAAACACTCAATTTTGCCATCCTGCATTAGCTGCGTCAGGTCTATCCCAAAGCTGTATATGGCAGCATCAGGATAGCCATGTCAGGTAGTCTGGTGGGCTGGACACTCGAAAGGCTTAGATTTATCATTATCAAGCAACGCCGTGGACCAAGAAAACGGTTAACCGAGAGTTTAACAGGACACAAATTGCGGTAGGAATAAGTTCCGTGCTTCAAACTGTGTTCTTTATTGCCTGAGAATTGTTCACACTTGGGTGCATGTCGAACGTGTTTGGGCGGCTGGCGAATTAATCCAATTTATGTATGAAATGCGTGCAAGTTTGCAGTTGGAGCATCTGCAGAGAAATCGGTCAACATTTTAAGCAGACAAATGGTACCTCTGAAGGCAATCAAAAAGCAAGGAAGAATAAGGTGATATCACACTCGGATGATACCCAGAAAAACAAAAGTAGTTAAATAAATATGAAACTGAGACTTTTTGGCGAAATTTTGTAATCAGCTAATTTGACTTTAAATCTGTTTACATCAGGTGCTTAAATAATGATATTCATATTGTAAATGTAATTTAGAAGACATTGCTTGAATTTTTCACTCCTGCATTTTGGGAGTGATGCAATGAAGTGGTCAAGTTTCCTTGGAAAAAAGTACGTGGAGTAAAATTATCTACCAGGCCTTGCTGGTTTTTGCAACAGGTTCTGCTTTCGTGGTGTGGTGGTGAGACAAACAAAAAATGGGCACACAGCTGCCGATTGTGATGTATTTTGTAAACAAACCAAACTTAATGCGTGCAAGCAGCTGGAGTCGCTGGGGTTCTTGGGCTTGGAGGTACCTGACGCTCAAGGCCCTAGAACAGAAAGTATAACCGTCCGGCGAAATTCGGCTGCTTCGACTAATGACGTCACAAGTGTTATCGGCACGCAATGGTCAACGGCGGATGCATGCCTACCGCAAATTTGTTTGATTTTTTTAAACGGTTCTAAGACTGGGAGCCGTTGGATATCTTTGGTTGGATCATAACAAGACTATTTCTGCTCCGAATAGGCCATAATATCAGCTGCAAGGTTTGTTAATCATTAATTGGCTGGCGTCCCAGCCGAGCGACCCGGGCTGGAAAGCCGGAAGACAAAACATAAATATATATAGCATGCTTTCCTCAATACCAGGAGCAGACATAATATCCTTGTTCTAAATATCAATGACAATGGGACGTATGTAAAAGACCTGGTCACAGCATCTCTTTTCTATGTGGCATGCACAGTTCCCACTGTTGGTGGCTTGATGCACAGATGCTGATCCAACATCTATTCACAGCAACAGAGTCTTCTGACAGTTCTCACTATGAGGACTGCAGATGCCCCTCTTTCCATGCTTCCCTCTTAGGTATCCGTCTCTGACAATTTCATTGCAGGTCCCTGGCATGTCTAAGCAAAAAAAGTAGTGCTATAGTTATTATCAGCTTTCAAGGGAGGAACTAGCCTTTATGATACCTTTGATGTAACTGGACTCATACAGCAAAGTTATTAAACCTGGACTTCAAAGCATGCAACGGAACAGCTGCAAAAATATCACATCTGATCACTTTCATGAAAATTGTTTCATCACATAATGTGTTTACATGCACTCATATACCTAAGGAAGATGGAGGGATGATGAAAAATTGACGTGACATGGGATTCAGTCCCCAACAACCATAATATGTAATCAGATGGGATTGCGACCCAATCCTACCCATAGATATTCACAGCATTATAACGTTTGCTAGCTGTCATTTATGTCATGTCGTGCTAATATTACATGCCTCAAAATGCCTTCAAACAAGAAATCAAAAAAGGCTAGTTATCCGAGCAGTGTCAGGAGTAACTGAAGAGATGCATCAGCTTTACAACATAATAACAATATGATATATTTGTACCAATAGGTTCGTACATGTCTTCGCAAATGCAGCTATAGAAATACAACACACACAATCAAGCATAGTGCAAGGCAGCAGGCAGAGCATTCAACTTCCTGCAACTAGCGGCCCAATGCCGCCTTACACGTAAATCATGGAGAAAAACCTGTGCCTTTTACATAACCAACAGGTTTACACATGGCTTCCGCACACACAAACAGCGTCGTGCACAGTTCACTTCTTTAGCTTTCGTACATACCACACAAAAACTTAAAACACATCATAATTAAATCCAAAAAGCACTGCCTCAAACCCCCACAAAACATCAATAAGATGAACTTAGAAATAGCAAGCGACACTCAGCGACGCGAATCAAGGTTGGTGAAATTAGTTTGTCTCTTTCGTGCCGCGCATTTGGCACTTAGCAAAAATGAGCCTATTGCAACACACAGGGATTACAGGGGGCTGCCTGACGCCCTTGCTCTGTGCATACATAGACATGATTCAGGTGTAGGTGAGGCAGGACATAGCCATATGTGTCCAGGTTCTGTGGAGCCTGGTTTATGCTTGGTGGTTTCAAGTGAGCTCGGTTTTAGATGACATCCGAAAACCTCAGAAAGGGAAATAGGGGTTTGGCATGTGCGACCAGACAATGTCAGGCAGGAGTGAAAAATTTACATAAAATATGCACTGCATTGCTGCCCCCCCCCCACCCACACCTTGAAAAGTGGGTAGGGGCCATGGTCCCTCTGCCTCCCCCCCTTGTTCCTACGCCCATGGCATGTGCACATGTGTGTAAAAATGTTGCATTTCAGTAGGTGGTTACCTGATTCTGGTGATCATAGCAGGCAAGCAGGCATTACTTTTGGATGTTGATTGTGTTGGGAAATTTATGAGTATCTTGGCTGAATGACCTGTGTTCAACTCAAGTGGAAAAGTGAATCCGTGTATGAGTCAATCGTTTTGGGGTGAGTTATGTGCTGCGTCTGCTTACCAGGAAACATGTTGTTTTGCCTCATGACCTGACTCCCATTTGTCATACATTTCCTGAGCTGAATCATAAGCTAATGATTTCTAACCATGTTGCATCAGTGAGTCATAGGGTTAAAAAATGAATTGGCAGTATGAGGAAAAATAGTGTGACCTAGACAGACTCACATGTCATGTCAGTGCCAAAATTAACACTATGCAGTATAAGTGATAAGATTATTTGCAGCATCAGCACAGAAGTCTTACAGGAATTTCTAAACAGGAAAACCAATGCTATTCATCCAGAAGTTTGCTGAATATCAGCTATGAACCAGAGGATATTTATATATATATATATATATATATATATATATATATATATATATATATATATATATATATATATATGTTGAAATATTTTGCCAGAATCCTTTCTTTGATACATGTTTGATTAAAAATAACTGCTGACTCAGCATTGACAAGCTTTTTGATCCATCGTGAATAGAATTACAATATTAATAATTATCCGGATATATAATAATTATCTTCATGGAAAATAGGATTCTGTCTTACTTCAATTAGTTATGCTTCATTTATGTTCTCCGTACCAAAAGATGTTTTCCAACAGTAGTGCACAAGTTTTCATCCTTAGAACTCAAAACTTATTTCTGGTGGCATTTAGTCTTCTCCGACGATGAGATAGAATCTCGAAACGTTGGAATGGAAGGAGCGATGAATATATGAGTAATTTTGTGCGAACCATCTTTAATCTAAGCGATGACGCCAAGTCAAAGGCCCGGAAACTAGAACGATCCATCAAAAAGCTCGTCAATGCTGAGTCATCAGCTATATATATATATATATATATATATATATATATATATATATACATATAAAGGCGTTTAACCAAAATGGGGTATATTAATCACAGGAGCATGTAGGCATGAAGTCATCCAAATTTCCTACTTCGCTTAGACCATGTTCGATACGAGTACACGGCGGCTATAATCCCCAGGGGAGGTAGCAGTCGTCGGTAACAACAACGGCCACTAAAGATGTATCAACATCGTGAATAACAGTGTTGACAAGGACACGCTGACGTCATGCATATCAACGACAGCGGAGGGCAGAAGAACCGGAGTCGGAGTCAAAGGGAACGGAGGGAGAGCAGCCATCTACGTCGTGAAAGGCAACGAGAGCTGAGGGTAGAAGGACCAGAGTGGCAGTCAAAGGGAGCAGAGGGAAATGAGCCAGCTACGTCGTGAATATCAACGAGAGCTGGCTTACCTTCCCCGGCGCCGCCCGGACCACCACTGATCCACCGCCGACCCCGACCCCAGGCGTGACCTACTCCCCGGCCTGTGATTGGCCGGGTCACGTGACCACGTAGCTTCGAGAACAGACGCGAAAATAAAAGGTGTCCTTACAAAAGAAATGCAGCCGCTGTTGAGATTCGAACCCAACACCAAATGCGTACGCGCTCAAAAAGCAGACGCTCCAGGCCACTGTGCCACCAGGACGGTGATCACGTTGGCAGGTCAGAGGGCAACTTATTACGTACACAACAATATATATATATATATATATATATATATATATATATATATATATATATTATATATATATATAATATCTCTCTCGCTCTCTCTCTCTCTCTCTCCCTCTCCTCCTCCTCTCTCCCTCTCTCTCTCTCTCTCTCTCTCTCTCTCTCCTCTCTCCTCTTCTCTCTCTCTCTCTCTCTCTCTCTCCCTCTCTCTCCTCTCCTCTCTCTCTCCTCTCTCTCTCTCTCTCTCTCTTAGATATATATATATATATATATATATAAATTCATATATTGGTATAAGTAGGCAGCAAAATGCTTCTATACAAGTGTTGGTAAAGACTTTGGCGTAGGTGGATTCAATAAGCTTTTTCTGCACTTGCGCTAGTTTTCTTATTACGGTTGTCTATCCATCATTGAGACCAAAAGATACTCCACCGATTTTTGGCATTTATTGGTTGGGTTGATGTTTCGGGCTTACATATTCCATTCACAAAAGTACACACATACAACGTACAAGCGACTAACATGTGATAACATTTTACAGTTAGGTATAACCAGTAAGACATAGCGAGTAGGTACAATCAAGATCAGTTCGGTTGTCAAATTGCACGGTGTCTAAACAAGGTGATTTACATTTTTAGAAGCATAAGAATTTAAGTGGCAAAACACATGCTGAATAACAAGATATACAATCCACTGATGGCACCGACCGTCCCTAAATAAGGTGAAGGGTGACTAAGGGGTTGGTTTGCTTGTTCAGCTCTGGTGACAGCGTTTTAATCGCGACAGCCTCCAGAACATAAAGCTTCCTCCTCAGAAAACTAGAGTAAGTGCAGA
>NW_023596746.1:47618076-47701552 GCF_011947565.3 Pollicipes pollicipes
GCGACTTCATATACACTATATTTTGAAAGGAAGTGGTGGTCATTTTTCACATGGGTACCCTGTGTAGAGATATTAAGTTGTTCACCAGTTGGCATTTTGAAAGTATCAAATACCCTTAGTTATCATAAAATGAAAATTTTAGCAAAATTTTGTCACTACCCTAAAAACATAGTAATTGTGACAATGACTGTAGATGCTGGTCAAATGTCATTCTTTCATTTTTATTGCACCTTACTGATGCATCAAGGCTATACAGAGAGATCAACTGGCAAGGACCTTTACAAAGTTGAGTTTTGTAGGGTTTGCCAGTTGGTTCACATGGTGGCTAAATTATTTTGGTTTCAGTACCTGAGGTTGGTGAGAGCAAGACCTAGCATTGAGAGCACCTACCAGAGGGACCTACATGATGCCAGTAATTAGTGTCATGTCATTAGCACCATTCCACCATTTATGTCATTTATTGCTATCATGCCAGGAAGAAATCCAAAAGCCTGGTCTTTTTCACATGTCTAAGCTGGGAATGCATCCAACATGAATCATCACAACATTTTTATTGGAATAATGCATGTAGGAATTATTGTTCGGAATTTGTGCAGATGGAATCATTCCATCAGTAGCTTTTCAGGTAATCCAGTGACTACAAATATAGGATGCAGTACCAGTAATTCATTAACTTTCCTGCATACAATGCAGCTATCAAATGGAGAGAGAAGAGAAACCTGGTGTATGCAGGCCTGACATACTGCAATACTCAAAATATCCCTGTGTAATTATGTGTGACTGTGATATAGTGAGTATAAGTTGTCCATTAGACCCCAACTGCACTACCTGGGTGATATAGTGAGATGCTCTGTCTATTGTCTACAATATTTTCTCTAAGCCTGCTGCCACCCATCCAAAGACATTTGTTGCCATCTGTCCAAGACATTTGGAACAACATGACAAAAAGCCAGGCATGGAAACTTGTTGAAGCTTGCTGGTGGAAATGTACTAAATCTTAGACCATTTTAGGTGATTGTGTGCATTGCTTGCAGCTTCACACCTGACTTGTTAGGGAAATCAAACTAGAACATGGGTGGGCAGGTTGTAGTTCTCAGAAGTGATATGCTCTTTCCGCATACAAAGCATGTGTTCGGGTCATTGCATCTATTAGAGATGACCGGTCCGTCCTGGCCAGGCGACGTCCAGTCAGATCTGTGCAACGTTGGTGCGGAGCTCCTTATGTTTCTGTAGGCTAAAATTGGCTCAGTTTTTTTTGGCACGTTGGCATGCTGGTGCCACCGCGAAGGTCACGTGATTCCAGCCTCAATCCTATGAAGCTTCATGCGAACCTACGTCCTGTGAACCTCATGTCATCTCATGAGTGTGAATGTCATCAAACTTGAGTCTGATTTTTTTACCCTTCCGGATTTAGTAACGTTCTGACAAGCTCAAAAAGTGAGGTAGTAAGTGACACTTCAGACTGGGTTGGTCTGCATGTTAACGCATTTTTATCAAGTTGTATGGTCCATAGGTCATGATCTTTGAGTTAAATGAGGTCAAACTAGGTCAAACTCTAAAGTGATGTCTGAATCCCCCTCCAGGTCTTATGGGACTAACCTTAAAGGGAGTGTTCCACATTTATATAGGGTTTTGAACTGAACTAGCCATCTTGAGTACCTTTCGGTGCAGTTCACAGCCCTGTCCTTCTGGAGACCTTAACACCTCTAGTTTCTGAGCTACACGCCCGCGAAAGTGGGGAGAGTATTCCAAGGTCATCTTGGCATTCATGACGTCGTAATAACGTTACTTAAATCCTGCCATTTCATAAGCCATACGATGAATAGGGTCGGGAAAAATGTCATGGTCAAGTTGTTCATATCTGGCGTTCGTGAGCACGATTTCGAGATATAACGGGTGTCAATTATCTTTCACTCAATGTTGTACTGCTGTACAACATTGAATGAGAGTATCTCATTCAGTGTTGTACAAAAACTAATTGCTGGAGCGGTTAACCCACAGTCATGGAAATTGGTCGTATTCCAGATTTCAATATTTTGATTGCCTGGGAAGCCATCTAGAGGTTGTATGACTTCGTATAATACTACGTTTTTGCATCATATTGTACGATTCCTTAGGTAATACCAAGGAATTGCCTTGGCTGACAGCTATGGCGTGACTTTGACCTGTCATCCAAGGTCCGAGAGGTTACAAGACACATCTAGTTTTGTGAAGTAAAAGACTGGCTTGGCTGTTCAACTGCTTACAGCTATGCAAAGTTTTGCCCCGCTGTGCGACGCTGCATGTACATGGTTTCGGAAAGAACTCTCTGGGAGTCGAACTGACCCTCCTCCTGGGCGCGTGTAAAAAATATGTCCGATTATACCATATGATATATTTCTCATATATCTCTTAGTGATATCCGTATGCACATAGGCATACGAGGACGATCGAAATGAAAAATATCAAACTTCCATTCGCTGCCCTTGGACTGTGATGGGAACATAGGGCATTCCATTCCCCATTAGGAAGTGTGTATTTCGCATGTTCCTACGCAATAGCCCCAAAAGCTGCTGGCGGCTGCAGTAAATGCCATGTGTACTTTGGAACGGGAGCAGGTCAAGCACTACGATGCCTTACAATACACCACCGGTTAAAAAAAACAAAAATGCCTTGCATATGACATGTGTGGACCCAGATGTACACCATGTAGAATACTGGTAATGCCGGCAGTGATCACCGTGCTGGTAACATGTTTCCCTACCAACACAATGCCCCGAGTCAGATTAAGAAGTGAAAACATATAAATCGAGTGATATGCGTCGCCTTATCAAATGGATGGCAGCGACTGAGCAGGATAAGAATGATCCAGCTCAATGAGGTTATTCCCTGCTCTGCTGCTCGCTTGGGAAAATCTGGACCTGTTGATGAGGTGCAAAATACGCAATGACATGTTACATGACTAGTTATGTGAGCGCCTGATACCCATATTCTGTTGAGATAGCGTGCTTGCCTCATGGTTCCGTATTTCCAGGCAGCTTTTGCAAAACCTCAAAACGATGTCATCAAAAGGTTCGAGCGAAGCATGGCAGAATCCAGATCTCACTATCGAGAGGGCCTCTCCGGCGTTTGACGTGGAAGAGATGACCAATTTTATTGATGGTGGACAGGACAAAACCCAAGTGAAACGGAAAAATCTGTAAGTTCACACATGATTTAGCAGTGCTACCTTGTAAAAATGAATTGCAGTTGAAGTAATGACCATTGCAGATTTTGTAGGTGAGTTTCTTTTTGTTCATTTGATACGATTGTGTTTTCAGGCATTAAGCTTCATCCGCATTGTTGGTCGGAATCCGTATTTGCGTGCATGCTGAATATGTTATCGTGTAATGTGTTGTCCAACCGTATGTTGTAACTTTTGTAACACCCCTCGTGCTGACGCCAGGGCTCAGTTTTCATCCGTCGCTTCAACAGGGTCCAAAATATTGAACCACCCGTCCCTGCGCGACACGAAGGCTACAGCGTACATGAGCCATGAAGACAAGTACAACTACAACCTGGCGCGCGCTACAGCGGTGTTGGAGCTCATCAGCGAGGAGGGCATGGATGTCAACGAGATCAGGTGCAGGAGGCCTGATCGGGGGCATAGGACATTCGTCTACATGACATTGGCGTCATCATTTCGAACTCTGCCCGCTGTCTGGGCCATAAATTGGCGCAACACCACTCCATGAACGTTTGCTTAGGATGGTGCAACACCACCCTATAACCTGTAATGTCTTCTCAGCAATGCTGACTTCACGTGACATGAGTTGATATAAGTGCAAACCATGCCCCGATTGAAAGCGAAGCCGGGGAATCGTTTTCAGCAGCCATTACACTGACACGGCGGAGCAGGACGCAAACACAGGAAAAGACAAAATGGACCTCAGGAACCAATTTTGTTATCGAATTTTGAAACTTGAAGCAGAAAATCAAAGCCACGTCATAGCACTTCATACCAAGGCACATTGGAACACCTAAATATAGTTTGAAAAGATAGCACTAATTTCATCACGAAGAGATACATCCAACCTATACTTGCTCAGCCCGCAGGGTACGCGAAACCCAGAGCCACCCGTGCAAACCCTTCGAAATGAATTAGGGAAGAAAAAGATAGCACTGTCGTCCAAAGGCAATAGGTCTAAGCTCCATTTTTGGGAGATAGAGTTATTGGTATCACTCGATGCAGCTCGGAGAACTGCACCTTGCTATGCGAATTCCAAAAAAGAGAAAATTTGTGTTCACAGTATGTCCAACTTTCTTTTTACAGGCATATCAGCGTGTCTGATTCAGCCGAAATCTAAGCTGGTTCTCCAGAGCACGTAACCTGATGTCGCTGGGGCCTTTTTGGCTTCGAATTGCAGAAGAGTGCTGAACACCGTTGTGTATCCTGCACACTTGACTTCTGACAATTTAACTCCTTCGGTATCTGCCTTCGATCTTTGTTTCTAATCCGTTCTGCTGGCCATTGACCGTTGTGTCTGACTTCTGTACGTAACGTCTGTCGCCGACCTCTTTATCCGATCTCTGGATTTGCTTATCTGTGATATGTAACCCTCCCCCCTCCCATTCGTGGTCTATGACCTGTCTTACTGGCACCTGCGTTTGAACTGTGTCAGTCGCCCGTCCATGTACAACACGTGGCCGCTAACTGGTGGCCGCTGCCCTCTGACCTGACCTGGGCGCCGTGTGTTTGGCCTCTGGTCAACAGCAAGGTGCTGAGCCACACCGTTGCCGGCTTCACCACCCCGGACGGCAACCCGATCGCCGTGCACCAGGTGATGTTCATCCCGACCCTGATGAACCAGGCCGACGACGAACAGATGTTCCGCTGGCTGGGCGACGTGTACAACGGCAGGATCATCGGCACGTACGCCCAGGTCAGGCACCTATCTGCACTGTCCGCGGCGAGGCCGCGGCGGTACTGTCGTTCAGTGTCGACGTTTGGAGCGGCGGGCGTGTCTTGCTCGTTTCGATGTGAGGCTGCGTCGGGGCAGGACCGACTGTGATATGTTACACGCCGTATTTGTGGCCGTCAAGATGCCGTGGTTTATGAGTTGTACATGATTAAGAGCTTTAATGTGTGATTCGAAGTTAGTATACCTATAGTGACCTATATAGTGACCTATATTTCTGTGTTTCCGTACTCAGTACTGATGATGGACAACATGCGTGGTGTGTTAAGCGTTTTACTGGAGCGGACCCCAGTATAGGATTGCACCAAGGCTGAGTTGCAGTCCGGAACGATGTGGCACCGGTCCAGCGGCGCACACGCATGACACCGGTCCGTAGGCTGCACCCTGACACCGGTCCGTGGGCTGCACCCTGACACCGGTCCGGGGGTCGCACCGAGGCGGCGCACCCCAGTCCCCACCCCGCTTGCACCCTGACGCCAGTCGTTGCGCGCTCCACGGCAGACGGAGCTAAGCCACGGCACATTCGTGCGCGGTCTGCGCACCACGGCCACCTACGACCCGGCGTCGCGTACGTTCGACCTCCACACGCCGGACGTGAGCGCAGCGAAGTGGTGGCCGGGCGGCCTGGGCACCAGCGCCAACTTCGCCGTGGTTATGGCGCAGCTGCACACGGGTGGCCAGGCGCGCGGCATCCACCCGTTCATGGTGGAGCTGCGTGATATCGACACTCACCGGCCGCTGCCCGGTGAGGCCACAGGGAGGCGCGGCGGCACGAAACCGGCCGCTGTCCGGTGAGGCCACAGGGGTCGCGGCGGCACGGAACCGGCCGCTGCCCCGGTGAGCGCACGGAGGCGTGGGAGGGGGGTCGGCGGCACGGAATCGGTCGCTGTCGGTCCACAGGGTCGCGGGCAACCTGGGAGGCACATGGGTCGCGGCACGGAACCGGCGCTGCCGGTAGGCACAGGGGTCGCGGCGGCGCATCGTTCGCCCAGTGAGCACAGGAGGGGTGAGGACCACCCTCCGTGAGGCAGGGAGGCGCAGGAATGGCCGAGGCACAGTGAGGCGGGCAAACCGGCCGCTGTCCGGTGGGCCACAGGTTCGCGGCGGCATTTGGTTCGCGGCCGCTGCCGTGACCGGGGTCCGTGGACGGACCGGCCGCTGCCCATGGGCCCGGGATGCGCAGTGCGAGCTGACCGTATCAGTTTTTCCCGTACTCTTTTATCAACTCTTAGCATACGAGAGCGATGTGGTGGGCTGGGTGATCAGTCAACATGTATGGCAACCACTGAATGTTTTCCGTAAATAGTTCGGCATGTATAATTTCTTTCTGTTCCAGGCATAACTGTGGGCGAGATTGGCCCCAAGCTGGGACAGAACACCCTCAACAACGGGTACCTGCTGTTTGACCACGTTAAAGTGCCGCTGAACAACATGCTGATGAGAAACGCACGGGTGCACGAGGTGAACAGAACGTGGTGGTTGCGATCGCATGTATGCCCACAGCCAGACCATCTCCATGGCAAATTATGACGTGTTTCGTGTCATCACTGGCGCCATTTGGGTGCCGCTTCTCGCGCGGAGCCGCCGGCGATCAGGAGGCGTCTATCACCTGACGTCCTGCTGCCTGACTGTGCCCGGCGCGGGCGTCTCGCGCTCGCCGCTCTGGCGCCGCGGCGCCAGATCCGCCAGCCGTACGGCGCCGCACTGACAGCCGACCGGTCCCGCAGGACGGCTCGTACACCAAGCCGCCGCACAGCAAGCTGAGCTACGGCACGATGGTGTTCACGCGCGTGGCCATAGCGCTGGACACGGTGGACGCGCTGCAGATCGGCTGCACCATCGCCGCCCGCTACAGCGTCGTCCGCCGCCAGGGCGAGCCCCTGGCAGAGTGAGTCGCCGCGGAGAGACGCGGACGGTCGGTGGGCCGTCCCAGTCGGTGCTGGGGCGGGCCGCCGGCGCCGCGTGCCGCACAGCACATACGTTCGGTGAATGACACGTGAAATTCCTCTGCACGGTTGAGCAGTGCTGTCGCACGACAGTTGGGCGTTGTACCGAGAGACTGGCAGGACGATCGCTGTGTCCGTCGGGCTGACGGCGCCGTGCCTGCCTCCGCCTTCAGTGGCCGCGAGCCCCAGATCATCGACTACCAGACGCAGCAGCTGAAGGTGCTGCCGCAGCTGGCCAGCTGCTACGTGCTGCGTGCCGCCGCCAACCGGCTCTGGGAGTCGCACACGCACGTGACCAGCGAGGTTCGCGGTGGCGACATGGCCCAGCTGCCGGAGGTAGGCACTGACCTGCCTGCGCTCTGCCTGCCTCGCCTTCTCTGGCTCAAGCCAACAACCCTGTCGTGAGCGGGATCATTATTGTCCACTTTCTCTGAGGCTGCTCCGTGGGGTTTCATGACCTGACTTAAATAGCCTTCCGTTGTCTTGGGTGAGTTGTGATGCTTGCGTGGATTGTGATTATGGCATCATGCCTCATGTGCACTTTCCGAATAAGTGTGCCCATTCCACCTATTAAGTTATTAATTTGGTATCGGATCTGACGCTTCCGTACGACGCGCCTCACACCTCGGGTTCATGCCGCCCTCTTATGAAAGTTTTGCTTTCAGCCTGTTTACGAGTGCTTGTGAGCTCGCCGACCTGATTCCAACCGCACTTTGATCGCTTGCCTGATCGCGTCTGGCAAACCAGAGGTACCTGGGCTCGGTTCCCTGCGGTGTCCGCCCTTCTCGCCAGAGTGAGAGGCTGGTGACACCATACAGCCTCAGCAGCTGTGTGCGTCGTAAACCCCCAGTGACCGATCGCACGTCCTACCCACGCCCAGTGTCCAACCGATGTCCGCTGCCACTTATCGAAACGCTGTAGCGGCTGCGGTGCGTCCGTCGGCCGGTGCGTGTGCGCCAACCTCGGGACGGCGCACGTCATCCAGTGTCGGCGCGTGACTAACTCCCGCTGCCGCTGGCGGCGCCCAGCTGCACGCCACCGCCTGCTGTCTGAAGGCGCTGGTGACGCGCGACTGCAGCGCCGCCATCGAGGCGCTGCGGCTGGCGTGCGGGGGCCACGGCTACATGGAGTCGTCACGCTTCCCGGCGCTGTACGCGTACGCCACGGCCGGCGTTACGTACGAGGGCGAGAACACCGTGCTGCTCCTGCAGACGGCCAGGTCAGCTGAGGGCCGGGGCGGCTGACCCTGCGCTGTCCTGCTGCCGATGATGAGCGCAGGAGCCCGAGAGACGGCGTCGCCCAACTGACGCGGTTCACGTTACGAAGTGGCCCGCTCAGGCACAGGTGCGCGACAGGCGTTAGCACTGGTCCGTCATGGGCATAATGATCAGTAATGTAGTTGTGGTACCGCTGTGAAGCCAGCACTCGTAGTCGGCTCTGTGACCGCCCTCTCCCGGCGGCAAGTAGGGGCCTGACGAAGTTGTCACTGGTCTAGCGCTAGCTCCTGTTCGTCGGTAGTATGCAGCTGTATGAAGCCGTCGATATTGTGTCACGGTTGCTGCCCCGGCGGACAGGTACCTGGTGAAGCAGGTGGGCGGCGGCGCGGCGCCGACGCCGGGCAGCTCGGTGGCCTACCTTAGCCGGCCTGCCGACGACACGCCCTTCTCGGTCGGCTCGGTGGCCGCCTACGTGGCCGCCTTCAGTCGCGTGGCGCGCGGCCGCGTGGCGGAGGTGGCGGCGCGGCTGCGCGCGGATCGGCAACGGCTCGGCGAGGCTGCCGCCTGGAATGAATCGCTCGTGCTGCTGGTCGAGACGGCCCTGGTGAGTGAGGGCGGCGGGCGGGGCAGCGGCCGCGGCGGCTTCCGCCCTAGCGACCCGGCGGATGGAGATGGGCCTGCGGTCATGAACGTGGACGACACGCGCCGCTCGAAGTGTCGTGATGCAGACTGTGACGTTGCTTCCTAAATTATATATGTGTTGTAACGACGCACCACCACCGCGGGCTTGGACTGAAGGCTGGGAGGGCGGGGAGCTACAACTGAGCGTGTCAGTATCAGCGACTCGTGAGCCCGGTGACGACTCACTCGGTGCGCCTGTCGCGTGGTCACCTCACCTGCAAGCCGAGGCCCGCTGCCAGAGTGGACACGTTCGGACACTCATGTCATGCTGCCGACCGCAGGCCCACTGCCGCTTCTTCGTGGTGAGCACGTTCGTGGAGGTGGTGGCGGCGGAGAGCACCAGCCGGGCCATTGAGCAGGTGCTTCAGCTCGTCTGTCGGTTGTACGTGGCCTACTTCGTCAGCAGGAGCGAGGGCGACTTCATCACGGTGAGGGCGCCTTGCTCCGCGGCTCTGCCCGCGCCACGTTCGGGGGTGCGTCACGGTGCGAGCCTTGGGTGCGGCTGCGTGTCGTGTGGTCGGACGACAGGCCTCTTGGGGAGCGGAGCAGGGCTCCGCATGATGGCTGCCCCGCTGTCGGCGGGATCTTCAGATGTTTTGTTCAGCTGCGCCATCGTGTGCTGCTGAGCTGTGGATGTTTCGATATGGCTCCTGTCTGATATCTTTGGCGTGAAGTCAGTTTGTGCATGGAGTCAGCGCTAGATATCTGGGGACAAGCCTGACATGACATATGGTTCCAAGCCCTGGTGTCTGCGCCTGGTGAACACGTCGGCTGGCGCCCTGGCTCGCTTCCGTCACCGGTGTCCGGCGGCGCTGACCGTGTCTCGCGGCGCCCCTGGTCGGCAGTACGGCGGTCTGACGGCCTCGGACGTGCGCCTGAACCGCGACCGGCTGCTGGGCCTGCTGACCGAGCTGCGGCCGCACCTGGTGCCGCTGACGGACGCCTTCGACCTGCCCGACCAGCTCGTCCGCTCCACGCTCGGCGCCTGGGACGGCGACGTGTATCGCAGGTGTGCACGCGGCGGCAGAGGTCGCCGCGGAGGCGGGCAGCGATCGATCTCGCCTGGTGAGGGGCGGGATCAGGGACGGCCACGGCTGGTGACCAGGGACCGGGACGTGTGGTGAACAGGGGACGGACGCGCCTGGTGACCAGGGACCGGAACGTGCGGTGAACAGGGGACGGCCACGTCTGGTGCTGGGAATGGTAGCCTCTGGGTTGAGACTGAAGCCGCACCTTGAGTACGCGTGGATCAATTCACAGTTATTTATTTCCAGTCGCTGTCAGCGCTACAGGTCCTATCGAACATTCATGTACGATCAGAATGTAACGGGGCGGAAGACAACAATATCTTTGGACTCTTGTGAACATGCACATCTACCTATGGACCTGTTTGCACACACCAACTGTGATACATATTACGCAGTCCTGATCTACAGCGTGAGTATGCTGCCACGGTTTAAGGGCTCGATGCCTTCGGCGATGGAGTGTACGGCGGGCTGGGAGCCGCCGCCAGCCGCCGGTTGGTCGCTGACCGTGCGCCTCCCGCGCTGACTGGGCACCTCCCCCGCTGACCGTGCGCCTCTCCCGCTGACGGGGCGCCTCCCCCGCCGACCGGGTGTCTTCCCCTCTGACCGGGCGCCTCCCCACTGACCGTGCGCCTCCCCCGCTAACCGTGCGCCTTCCCCGCTGACCGTGCGCCTCTCTCGCCGGTAGGATGTTCGACGAGGCGAGCCACAGCCCCCTGAACAGCACCGAGGTGCCGCGCGCCTTCCACCAGAGCATCCAGCCGATGCGCGCGCGCCTTTAGCGGGGGGAGGAGCCGCTGCCGCCCCGCACTCGTCGCGACGGCGGACGCCCGAACGCCGGTGGCGGTCGGCTCGGGCCAGCACCACCTCAGCCGTGAGACGCTGGACGGTGGGGCGGGCCGGCCTGTGGGTAGTGGTCAGATGCTGGGTGGTGGCCAGCGTTGTAAAGTGCCTTTATTAACGGGACAGGGCCGTGGTGTAGGTAAACGGCTACCGGATAGCATCGGTCGATTAGTGTCGATTACTGTCCACATCGGGTTCGTGAGAGTGAATGCGGTGGTGATTTGTTACGCGATAACTTGTTAAAGTTCGTAACGTGCCCAGGAGCAACATGACTCGCTATGTGCAATGCTGTGCTGCCGGCGATGTTTCCAGTGTCAGTGACAGACCATGCGGAACCAAAACGATAGGTTAGGCTCAATACCTGTCGTAGATCAGCCGATTCTGTTCGGTTAGTGAGGTAGTGGTAGGATCAGTCGATCACTGGCCTTCGCGGCTTCCTGGTGTACCAAAGGACCACGTGTACCCAGCATGCCTCAGTGGAACCGTCGTGGTGCTTGTATACGAGCTTGACCTTTGTCACCCGTGACCTTTGGTGACCTCGAGGTGGGGGATGGTGAGTCCGAGAGGCTCACGCGTAACTCTGATTGCAGTTTGGTGGATTGCGCGAAGCATGTTATGCTCGTGCCCGGAATACGATGACGGTGATAGTGGTACCCATGTAAGCAATATATTGGTATGATCTGGTGCCGCTTCGTGGCAGTCAAAGAATGCAGACTGGGCTAATGATGCATGCGTGCTGCTACTCTGCAAGACCACTTATGGTTCGGATGTCCCCGCGGTATATCGATCAGTAGCTGGGCAATGGACGAGTGCCGATCACGTCAGTAACTGTGACTGATGTCGTCGGCGCAGGGCACCAGCGGGTAGACTATGGCGCGCGGCAGCCCGGGTGCCGTCTACGTGAGGGAACGGCGCGCGCCTCTCCTCGGGCGCAAAATGATCACAGTAGTCGACGCGCCCTAAAACTCCAAATAACAACAACAGCACCTCTCCTCGGGCTGCTGGCGCCGTAGGACAATTAATCGGACGTATCGTGCGTTGATCGAAGCTAACCCGACATAGTAGCTGTGAAACCAGGCTACGACATAGCAGCTACAAACAGACATCTGGCTAGCTTCATTGCATGCCGGTATGCTGCCCATAGATGCAGATGCTTGACTTAACGATGAGTAAAGCCAGGTCACCGGGGTCACGTCGGCGAGTTCAGTTCTCATTTTATCCACAGAAGCACGCGATCTACGACCCTGGGAAGCGCAGTTTTGTGCAGTCCTCTACATCGGATCATATCATGATAGTAATTCATAAGTGCATATCTCCTATGTAATGTCCGATCGGGTCATGTGGGTCAACCCGCGGGTGCGTAAGCCCATTCCGTTCTCATGTTCTGAGCATGGTTCTTACGCAATATAAACAACGCTAAACAGCACGCGAAGAACTGCATGAGATGTTATTTACGTCAAACCCGACTAAAAAGTGAGTAGTGGTCCCGTACGATGTGTCTTCATTTTGCGCAACTGACAATTCCGCCTCATATGTCGCGATACCACGCAGGAAATCAATTTCAGCCAGTGACGTATCCAGGATGTCGTCCGAGGCGCGAAATCGTGGAATTGATGCACCTGAGTGGGACCTGTGCCTAAAGCACCTAATCCAACAATAGGGGTCCTATAGCGATGGACTGGAGAGACGAGCCTTTGGCTGAAGCGAATGCCCGTCATCCCCGCCATTGTTTCGTGCATTCACGGCTCTGCCGCCGTGCATTGTCTCTGGCGCGGAGCGGTCTCGATTGGTGAGAGCAGCTGACAGCTCTGGATGTCTGAGAGAGCAGGCGACGGCTCTGGATGTCTGAGAGAGCAGGTGACGGCCCTGGATGTCTGAGAGAGCAGGTGACGGCTCTGGATGTCTGAGAGAGCAGGTGACGGCTCTGGATGTCGGAGACCGGTACAATGTCTCGTCACCAGCTCAAAGACCGGCAGAATGTCTCGTCACCAGCTCTAAGACCGGTAGAATGCCTTGCCACCAGCTTGAAGACCGGCACAATATCCCGTCACGACCTCGAAGACCGGTACAACGTCCCCCACCAACTTGAAGACCGGTACAATGTCCCGTCACCAACTCGAAGACCGGTACAATGCCCCTACACCATCGTTTGACAGTAGTGAGGTCGTGGCGGGGCCATCCACGCTGGCGTCGCCGCCAGGACAGCACCGAGGGGCGGCTTTCCCGCCTCGTACCACGCCTGTGCGTGGCTCGAGGCGTCACTGTTCTGGGTGGCAGATAGCAGTATACCTATCTAAGTCTGCCCCTGGTCGACACGCAGCTGATGCGAGCTGCGTTTCGCGGAAGTGGGACACGGTATGTTCATGTCAAGTGTGGAGACACTTGAAGGGCATGCGTTTGTATTGAGCGGCGCCCATCGTCGTGCGCACTCCCAAACGCACCTCAGAGGCGCGGTTGCCGCGAGCGTGCCTTGTATGGACACAATCGAGATTGTAAACAGAGATCTCTGCTGCCAGTACGCCCACTTCTCTACAGCCAGTCCGCCTCACTTCTCTACAGTCAGTCCACCAACTTCTCTATAGCCAGTCCGCCAACTTATCCATAGCCATTCCGCCTCACTTCTCTACAGCGTCCACCACACTTCTGACGACCGGAATGGTGTACGGGTCACTGATATGTATATTCGCTTTTAATGCCAACAGCCACATGACAAGGCCATGCACAGTTTGGGATCGGCTACCGTGACGGAATGCAGAATGGGAGCTGAAAGACAAAAGCCTTTAAATTCTCGACACGTGCTCCAGCTATACAATGGACGAAGCCAGCGGCGCAGCTTTCTACCCCGTACCGCCCCCTCTCCAGACACATGCTCCATGCTCCAGCTATACGCTGGACGAAGCCAGCAGCGCAGCCTTCTCGCCCCCCCCCCCCCCCCCTCGATGCCGCCTGACAGACCGCGCAGTACGGGACACCCCGTGCACCACGCGATATACACATGTGTAGAGTTGGATACATTCGGGTCTAGGGAGCCGATCCACACACGTCGATTGATGATTCGGGCTCCATTGGGCCGCGCCGACGGTCGAGACCATTTGACGCCCAGATCCCTGCAGATCACCACTTCTGCTCACGTTGCGTTGGCAGCGCTCAAATCTCACCAGACGACGCCCTATAATATTAGTTTTCACACGATGCGTGCCTTATCATCGGCGAACATAAAACCTCACGCCGGAAGCCCTATGCGAAAAGGCATAGTTGTCGGAAGAGACAGCTTCACACCGCTCGCGATCGCAGGCTTGGCAGGTTCGCCCTAACAAGCTAGCGGTCCGGAACAACGCGCTCTGCGGGACTCGGCTATACATGGGCATCGCCCGGGCAACCTCGCGAGCGCACGTGTAAAACCAATGTACAAAGCGCACCAATCACCACGTCCGAAACAGTCACCGGCTGCCGAAGCCGGAACAGGCAGCTGCACCTGGCTGACCGACTGGCGGAGCGCAGACAGCCGACGTCCGCACGCCCAGCGCGGCTTTGTTGGCGGCACGACATCGGTAGTGTTCGGCCACCGCCGCAGACAGGCCCTTCGCGCCGACTCCGGCGTCCCACGACCCTGGCCCGGCCGCTCAGACGATGGTGACGACGCGGCCGTGCCAGCCGCGGCGCAGGAACTCGGGCCCGCCCTCGCGCGCCGTGCGCAGCGCCTGCATCACCAGCACGCGATCCAGCTGGGCCTGCGAGCTCTGTTCGTTGTCGAGGGTCACGTGCGGCGCGCGCGGCCCCAGTCGCTCCAGCGCGCGCGCCCGGTAGTCGATGGCCGTCGTTACCGGGTTGCCGACCAGGCTGAGGTCCTCGAGGCAGGGCAGGCCGCGCAGCCGGCCCACCTCTTCCACCTCCTGCACCTGGTTGAAGCTGAGATCGAGCTGCACGAGCGAGAAGAGGCGCGCGAACGGCGCCAGCGAGCCGATCCGGTTCTGCGAGAGTCGCAGACGCGCCACGTTGCCCAGCCGCGTGTGCAGGTCAGGCACGTCGGCCAGGCAGTTGTTGGAGAGGTTGAGCTGCCGCAGCGCTGGCAGCTCGGCCAGGTAGCCGATGTGCTCCACGGCGTTGGTGCTGACATCCAGCGAGGTGAGCTGCGGCGCCAGCGCCGCCGCCGTCTCGTCCACGCTGCGGATGTGGTTGTCGCGCAGCGCCAGGTGGCGCAGGCACGTCCAGAGCGGGCGCGCGTCGGCGGCGGGCGCGTCGCGGTGTAGCTCGCCGCACAGCAGCACGTCGCGCACGTCGCGCACGGCGCCGCCGCTGACGCTCAGCTCCACCAGCCGGTCGCGCAGCGCTGCCAGCGAGGCCAGGCTCGACACGGGCACGTCGTGCAGTGACAGTTTGCGCAGCGAACGGAACAACTCCAGCGAGAAGGCGTACGTGTGCGGCCGCACGTTGGAGCGTGCCAGCGGCTGCCATGATCCGGCCACGCGTAGGCTGGGCGTCTGCGAGGCCACGTCCACCACCTGGCTGGGCGCCGTGCTCAGCTTGCTCTCGTGGAAGAACGAGTCGGCGCGCCCCTCGCGCACCAGCCGCGTCAGCCCCTGCACCTCCATCGGCGTCATCTGCAGCTGCCGCTGGCCGCCGACGTAGGCACCCTCGTGCACGAAGCAGAAGAACGCCTGGCGGCGTAGCATCCAGCCGATGTCGTACGTCTCCAGCTCGAGGAACTTGGCCAGCACATCTGGCATGTTGAGCTGCAGCAGTGCCACCACCCGCTTGATATATGTGTTCAGATCCTGGCGCCGCCGGTCCACAAACGCTGGCTCCCGGTTGCCGATTATCTTCTTGCCAGGAAGGAGGTCCAGTGGGATCAACTTGTCAGAGACAAGCTGTGAGTTGAGGTCAGCAAATGCAGAATACCTGTGCTCCACCAGCCACTGGCATGCATCCACTGTCACCTGGACATGATAGAATGTGGTGCTGGTGGTGGTGGTGGAGGATGTTATCTCCACACACAGGTTTCCCTGGTCAGGTTCATGGAATGCCATCTTCCCAACTGGTTGTGTTGGTAAATTGTGCTAGGCAGTCTTCAAACCCTCCTAATATTGAAAGTGGCCCATTTCACTGAATCTTGAATATAGTGGTACCTTTCCTGCAAGGAAATGGCATGTAATGAATATACCAGCAACAAGGCAGAGTGCAATGTCTCAGTAAGATACATTTCAGACCTAGTTGTGTAAAACTAAGCAGCATTTTGAATGACCAATCTCAAAGTAAGGTTACCTTAATACCACAAATGCTACAACTACGGTGACTGAATAAACCATCTTCAGCTACCTTAAAATTGGTAATGCATTTTACAAAGAAACTGTGAGGATATATGCATCACAACATGGCATTACAAAAGGCATCTCTGAGGTGCAAATTTGCAGCATCAAACTAAACTAATGACATGGAGCAGTTGAAAAATCATCACCTAGATATATCACACCCAAGCCACAGCCATCAGCCATGACATAATTCCTGGTTGACTATGGCCATTAAATAAAGTAATGCAGTGCATAGATGACACTATGCATTTGTGCCTGCCATGCCTGGTAATGGTGGTTTATTGAGTCACAAAAGGTTGGAGTGGTAACTGGCTGGAGGTCAGATTACTAAATGTTAGAGGGTTTCTCGCTCCTGCATTAAGCTAGACGGACATTGATTTTTGAGTGGCCTCTGCCCAAAACATTGTTCAGCCCAATGACAGAAGACAGGTGCCTAGAGAGCCCCACACAGAAGACTCCTAAGTACAGACTACATTTCAAAACTAGTCGATGTTTATTGTGATTGCTTCCAATTTCAAGATATTAATGATTTCTGCCTTTAATAAGTCCACACAGCACAACAAATGAATGACACATGAATAACTAACAATGTTTACCAATATTTTAACAAGTTGACCTAAGCTTGTGTCAGACTATACCAAGCCTCATGTGCAGACTTGGTCCTCATGCTTATAAAAAAGTAGATAGGCTGGAAAGAGCACCATGAAAAGCTACTGGTACGACAAGTGGGATTAGTGCCTTAGAATATCAGGATAGGCTTGGACCCTTGGGTTTGAATCCATTACAATATTGTAGAATAGAGGGGGCTGAAAGAAGCATTCAAGATATTATAGAAGGATAGACAAGGTAGGTTTACATGGAGCACTGGAAATTAGGCAAAGACTTGAGACCAGTTTCATGGTAAAATATAGGAGTAAAACTTTAAAGAGGCAGATGCTATTTAGTCACACAGAAATGAATCACTGGAATGGACTGACCAACAAAGTGGTAGTAAATCACTCTCTGGCACCATTCCAACATCGCGTGGACAAACATCTTTCGGTCTGAAGTTCTTATTTAAAGCTAAATCAAGGCATTAATTCAGGCAAAAATCCAGGGTAGGTGGTAAGATTAGTTTTGCAGATAGTTTTGCATTACTTGTGTGCAGAACCTGAGGCAGACCAGCCTCGATGGGCCCTTGTGGTGTTGTAATGGTTGGATGCCTTTATGTCTTAACGCCGTGATAGAAAGAAGCATCTTAACATTTCCAAAACATAATGAAGTATAAGCATCAGCTCCAGCACTGGATGGGTGCCCCAAAAACGCTAGGGTACATTCTGATAAATGAATGCATTTAAAACCTAAACCGACTTACCAGTTGCAGGATATGCCTTCCATCACAGCCGGGCGACCACCCCCCACGTCTGCGCACTGACTTGACTGATCCGTTGTCATGGGTTCCTGTTTGATACTAAATGGAACAAAATTAGTTAGATAACCATAACAGCCACTGATCTCACCAAAATACATAGCGTGATCACCAGCCGAAAAAATGAGACAAAATAACCAATTTAAGACCAGAAATGTCGATACGCCACCAATTTGACTTCAAATCTGGTATTGTACACATCAACCACGCATGAGGGCATGAGCAATTACTTCTGACCCCTGCAGTCCCATCCTGCTCGTGACGTTCCTTTTGGTGACGTCACTTGCCGTCTCATCGCGCCACGTAACGTGTTATCCTGCCTGGCCCAGACGGGCTCCATCCAGTCCCATCCAGTCCCAGGTCTCGTCCAGTTCCATCCGATCTCACCAGGTCTCGTGCCGGTCCCATCTGGTACCATCTGGTTTCATCCGGTCCCGTCTGACCTCGTCCCATTCCATTCTGTTCCGGCTGGCCACGTCTGTAGCATCCCAGCCAGCATGTCCAATTGGGACCCATATGGGTACCAGTTGGACAGTCATATGGGCCCACCTGGGCTGTCCATTTCGGTCCCATGTGGGCATGTCATGGGCAAACACCTGGGTCCCATATGGGTGACCCTTGTTGGGCCCATTTGGGGCCTAACTGGGGTAAACACGGGGCACATCCAACGTTTACAACCGGGACACATGTGGGTCCGAGATGGGCAACCGAATAGGGCCCATCTGGGTATGCTATCTCGGGCCCATGCGGGGAGGTCATGGGCGACCAACTGGGTCCCACATGGAAGCCCATGTGGGCCCTTATGGCGCTTAGCTGGGACAAACATGACTCACCTGGGCAGCCCAGTTGGGACCCACCTGGGTAACTCAGTTGGGACCCATACGGGCCTGTCCAGCCAGGACCTATGTGACCAGCCAAGATGGGATCCATATAGCTAGCCCAGATGAAACCTTTTTAGCCACCCTAGATGGGCCCCAGCTGGGCTTCACCGATCTGCCATTTCAAATTCCATCTGATTGATTGACCGCCGTGATTCCAGGCAGACCGCTTCATCATGTCATCCATAATAAGCCAGATAAAGTTTATTCACCATGCATTTTACCGAAATTGCCTCGACAACAGCAGCTTTGCGCAGAACATACACTTCCCTGTTATCATGCCCGATGCGACAATCACTAAACCATTCAACAGATTTAAGGTGTTGCCGTTGCCACCGTTGTCAGCGCAATGTTTCCTGCTGTCGTCGCAGTCTCTCCCGCCGAATCCATTTTCCTGGTTGTAGTGTACGCGAATGCACCAGCGGTGATTTCGTAACGCTGACCTTTCTGTATATTAGTTCACCACTACGACGCACCAGCGTCCTCAGCACTACGCGAAATACAGTCTTCCGGTGAACCTTCCCTTGTGCCTTCCTGACGCCTGACGGCCTCATGAGGTACACAGGAGTCCCATTCGGCCTGGTCTCCAGCGGCAGCGCCTTCCAGAAACTGCTCAGCAGCCTGCTAGAGGGTATTCCTGGCTGTGGACACTACCCGGACGACATCCTCGTGTCCGGGAAAGACCATCAGGAACACGACGCCCGCCTCCGACAGGTCCTGGACAGCCTCGCCCGGTCCAACGTCACCATAAACCAGGCCAAATCCGTCTTCAGGCAGACCACCACCGAGTTCTGCGGCCATAAGCTGTCCAGCGCCGGGGTCGTCCCCGTAACGTCAACCTTCCGCGCCGTGGTTAAGGCGCCGCCTCCCACCAACGTTAGGGAGCTACGCAGCTTCCTGGGGACCAATGGATGGTTCAGCCGGTTCGTGCCAGGGCACGCCACGGTCGTCCGACCGATGGCCGACCTCCTCAAGAAAGGCACGACCTTCCAGTGGACCCAGGAACAACAGCTCGCCTTCAGCAACGTGAAACAGCTGACCTCGACCAGCCCCGTCATGCAGCCGTTCGACCCGCACCTGCCGACGGTCGTCACTTCGGACGCGAGTGACCGCGGCGCCGGCGCTGTCCTCACGCAGATCCAGTACAGCAGTGAGGAGCGCCCAGTCGCATACTGGTCGCGGTCATTCACGGAGGCCGAGTCCAGACACTCCGTCTCAGAAAAAGAAGCCCTCAGCGCCGTGAACGCGATCGAGCACTGGCGGATCTACCTCTGGGGACGTTTCTTCAAGCTCAAAACCGATCACTCGGCACTCACGACCCTGCTCTCGCCGAAGTCGTCCAACCGAGCAGGGGCACGGATCGCCAGGTGGCAGTCATGCCTACTGCCCTACGCGTACTCCGTCGAGTACAAACCGCGACACACCATCCCTGTCGCAGACGCGCTGTCCCGGCTCCCCTGCCGGACACGGCCGGCGCCGAGCCCGACGACGATGACATCATCGCCCTCGTCACGGACGCCGCCGCAGACGTGCTTCCCGACGCCGAGATCCAGGCAGCATCGGAAGCCGATCCAGCACTGAAGGAAGTACGTGAAGCCATCCGTACCGGCTGGCCAGAATCGGCGCGCAGGTGCTCGGCGACGCTCCGCCGGTTCTTCGGCGTCCGTCATGAACTCCAGCTGCGCGATGACGACATTATCCTGCGAGGTCCCGACCGTGTCGTCGTACCGGTCGCCCTGACCGACAAGTACTTACAGGTGGCCCACCAATCGCACGAGGGAATCGTGCGCACGAAACAGCTGCTCAGAAATCTCGCGTGGTGGCCCGGCATGACGCGAGCCATCACCGACCTCATCCGCGACTGCCAGACCTGCCGGACCAAGGAGGCCGTCCTCTCCCAGAGTGCGCGCCCTGCCTCGCTGCAGCCGGACCGAGACCGAGCCTGGACCTCTTCCGGACCGAGCCTGGTCCAAGCTCGGCATCGACGTCGTTGGACCGATTGCAGGTGCGCCACCGTCAGCCCGCTACGCCATCACCGTGATCGACTACGCCAGCAAGTGGCCGCGGGTCGCCCTGACGCCGTCCGCCGAGACAGATGACGTCATCAGCCTTCTCGGCACCATGTGGTCCCGAGAGGGATACTGTGACGAAGTCGTGAGCGACAACGGCCCCCAGTTCACGAGTGCCAAGTTCGAGAAGTACCTGAGCGACCGCGGCATCCATCACCGGAAATCGTCCCTCTACTGGCCCCGGGGGAATGCAGCCATCGAGCGGTTTAACCGCACGCTAAAGACGTGGCTGCTGGAGGCCACCCAGCAACCGTCGCGGACGGCGCAGGCCTTCGCTGCGCACATTAAGCGCCGCCTGGAGCTGTACCGCGCAGCGCCACACTGCACCACCGGCATCCCGCCCTCTGGGAGTTTGCACGGCCGCCGCATGCGCCCCGACCTGCCGGTGATGTCGGCCAACGCGACAGACGCTGATATGCGCACGTGCGTCCAGAAACAACAGCGACGGAACGCGCGCAACTACAACAGGCGCCGCGGTGTGAAGAAATCGACCATCCGACCAGGAGACATGGTCCGAGTTCGTCGACCTGGACACACGCCCAAGAACCTGTCGCGGTTCGGGGCGACACAGACGGTGGTCCGGCGCGTCGGCAGCGCGACGTTTCTCCTGTCGGACGGAACGCGATGGAGCGCGGCACACCTGGCGGCCGTACCCGCAACCAGTCCGGCCGTGACGCCTGACGGAGACTCATGACGTCATGACTCGACATGACGGAGACCCACCTGCCTCCGGAGCCGACAGTCCGCCCGCCGCCGACCTTGGTGGACCAGCACGAGGCTCAGCACGCAGCACCAGTGGCTCGCCCAACCTCGCCCCTGCTTGAGGCTTCACGAGCGGCTCAACCCGTCGCACCAAGGTCCCCTGCTCCAGATGGACTTCAGTCGCCCATTCGAGCCCGGGCGGGCACACCGCGTGGCGCCGGCAAAGAGCTGCCTCCGTCCTCCTTCGGCCGGCGACGGTTCCAGCCGCGAAAGCTAGGCAGCTAGGCCGCTGCCGAGCTCCGCTCAGACCCGCGAACCGGTGTATCATTTGCCGTCAAAATTGTTGTCATTCCTTGTTTATGTGCCGTACGTGCTTCAGCTTAATGTGTCGGGATATGTAGTGCACACGAGTGCAGCAACGATGATTTCGTAATACTAACCTTTCTGTATATTAGTTCACCACTACGGCGCACCAGCGTCCTCAGCCCTACGCGAAATACAGTCTTCCGGTGAACTTTCCTTTGTGTTGTTTTGTACACCGCTGTCGCGAGCAAACCGCGTATGACGAACATTACACTGGTGCCTATTCCTTTTCGTTGCGGGAGACGCCGCAGCGCAGTGTGCTGCGCAGGATAGCCCCTGAAAATGGCGATATTCAGTGCCTCATATCAGTGTCCAACGGCCTGAGTGTGAGTGATTACTCATGTACACCGATTTTGATACTGAAAGAGCCGACCTTTTGTTAGATCGTTTACTGAGGTTGAAATAATGAGAACATCTATGCCGAACAGCAGTCCAGAAATGCACAACACATGCACTCTTGCGGAGCACATGTATGGAAAAACTTAACGAGAGGGCACTTACATGGAGTACTTGCATGAAAGACGGCTCGAGTCATATCTTCTTGCGGTCACGATAACGAAATAAAACTCTTCATTACTAGACTGGAGCGCAGTAACTGTCAGACGTCTATATGGGAATGTGATATTGTACCAATAGATCATTTTTAGAGTGGCTACTTTCCAATCCACTCACTAAAGGATGAGTTTGGGTCGTTTTAGGCACTCCCTCTTTGCTCCTACAATGGATGGCCTGCGGCTGATAGCAATGAAAGCAGTCGTCGATGATTAATAGCTGCACTTGTTAAGAATGTCTGAAATAAATAATAAAACAGCAAGCTCCCCAAAAACACTGCCAGCCCACTTTCAAAAAACAATTCTGCCACTTCTTTCCTAAGTCACGATTCCAAAACTTGGTTTGCTAATATTCGCCCGCGAAGGTGTTCAGAGAAATGAAATATATAAAATGGGGTTGTCTTCGTCATGTTAATGTTGTGGAATTACCAATAATCGTGGTAAGGAAATCCTCGCTGTAAATTTCGGCAGAAATGTACGTTAAGTGCGAGCTGAACACAACAAACCAATATGATACAATACCTGCTTTCCTAAGCATGACGATTCTGGAACAGCACCAGTTGTCTTTGACGGAAGCGTCTGACTGCTGTGCCAGCTGGCTGGCAGACATACTGCTTCCGGCTGACCAGGAGCAGTCCTCAAGCAGCGTTCCATAGAAGGGCAGCCGCAGTTCTCAGCAACATCTCAGGAATACAAGAGTAAAGCATTTCTTCATCTGACCAAAGGCTGGGGCTGATACTCATCCCTTCCCCTCGAAATCCACAGCAGCGAACCTCATCCTGCCGGAAAAACACGCAAAAGGGGCGTAAACTGAAAAATACCAATAGCACGTCGCTCGCGTATTGCAAGCAAGCACATCAGGAGAAACGGCCGATGAGATGTCGCAAATGTATTGTCGCATATGAAAGAAGTCATGCAGGCCCAGGGCCTCGTCTAAGACCTTTCCAATGAGCGTGGGTGGGGGGGGGGGGGAGACATTTCCTATCCATACACAATGAGCCTCACATGACACTACACCATGGCGGGAAAGGAGTTCATTTAATTAAGGTTCTTTAACTAGGGTTGGGGTTTTCCACGCCACTGGGTGGGAAGGGATGCATAACACTGGAGGGATTTTCGCCCTCTATTCAACATGAGTGCACGGCACCCTGCACGGCGCAGCACAGCCCTGCGAGTGCACCGGTCGTATCAAACACACCAAATCAATAAAAAGGAATCCTGCCACACGAAGGCACAATGCACCAAACGGAAATGATTTCGCACAACGCACCGGTGCGCCCAGCACGCGAACGAAAACACTTCCAGGGTCCGTCCTCCCTACGTGCCAACCTGTCTGGGGAATGCGGCCACCCTTCCCGAGGTGCGCACCGGAACGGGCCCGACGCCCCCCCCCCCCCCCCCCCGGCCGCCAGCCGCCATCATAATGACGAGAACGCTGGCCCGTTTGTCAAGCTAGAACGATATTACACATTCACATTCGCGTGTCACATTCCATCTATTCACCAATTACAAGTGAACTTAGCTCACAGATAGAGCTAATTATGCCATTGATAAATATACAAGTCATCAAGTGTGACATCCAAAAACGAACGAGTTATTAAAGATTAACATTCAATGTCATTCGAGGCGATTGCTAAGTGAACCTTCCTGGACTCGACAGATTTTAACGAAATTTTGTTTATTGATAAAACAAAGCATTCCAATTGATAAAGTCACATTTTCCAAATGTGACATTTAAAATCACGCCCGTCAAAAACCATAGAAGTTCAAGGTCACTCAAAATCGGACGCTTTCGATTGCTTTCAAATTCGGCACAAGCATTCACATCGCCTTGCTCTACCTAGCCGCCAGATATTATAGTATGAAATTCAAACGCTCGCCTTCCAGAGGCATTCAAAACTTGAAAATGACAGCCTCGTACGTATTAACATATACACATGGTATGTGAACTAATTGGACGAGAGACTTCTTCGATCACCTTGAAATTTGGCAAAAATGTGTACCATGTACGTATACAGTTTTTCATTAAGTGAAAATTTGTGACATTTGAGTTAACGCATTCCAGAGGCTCTCAAACAACAGAATATATGACGCATCTCTAGAACGACACAGACAGCGTCGTAATATGCCACCAAGACCAAGGAATGCCTAACAATGCATCTCCTATCATGTAATTAGCCGTTGCCCCTCATATGATGTGCCATATGACGATACGGCACGCACAATGTGACGTACAAATCAAAGATGTCACATTCGATGTCGGGTTTCACACATTGGCGGACTCCTCTGATTCCTTTGAAATTCGCCACAAATATTCACCTTACATGGTTCCACCTATCCACCAAATTTTATAGTATGACGTTCAAACTTTCGCCTTCCAGAGGCATTCAAATCTTGAAAATGACAGTTTCGAACGTGTTAACATATACAGATTGCGTAGCAGCTAAATGGACGAGAGACTCCTTCAATCACCTTTAAATTTGGGACAAATGTGTACCATATACAGTTACATATATATTTACATGCAATATACAGTTATATATTATATAATATACAGTTACATATAATGTGTATACCCACAGTTTTTCACCAAGTGGAGATCTGTGAAACCTACATTCACGCATTCCAGAAGCATTAAAATCTTGGAAATGATAGCTTCGCACGTGTTAGCATATATACATTGCATGTCAGCTAGATGAACAGGGGACTCCTTCGATCACCTTGAAATTTGGCAAAAATGTGTGCCATGTATGTATACAGTTTTTGCCAAGTGGAAATTTGCGACATTTGAATTCATACATTCCAGAGGCTGTCAAATAATGGGATATATCACTAAAACGACACAAACAGCGTCGTAGGGTGCCACAAAGACCAGGAAAGTTGGCCAAGGTGGTCGAAGGAGTCTCTCGTCCATTTAGCTGCCACGCAATCTGTATATGTTAACACGTTCGAAGCTGTCATTCGCAAGGTTTGAATGTCCGTAGAAGACGAAGTTTTAATGTCATACTATAAGATTTGGTGGCTAGGTGAAGCCATGTGAGATAATTATTGGGGGCGAATTTCAAAGCAATCAGAGGAGTTCGCGAATGTGTGAAAACCAACATCGAATGTGACATTTTTGATTTGTACGTCACATTTTACATGCCGTACCGTCATATGGCGCATCATATGAAAGGTAACGGCTAATTATATGATATGAGATGCATTGTTAAGCATTCCCTGGTCTTGGTGAAATATTACGACGCTGTTTACGTTGTTTTAGAGATATGTCATATATCCCACTGTTTGAGCGTCTGTGGAATGCGTGAATGGAACTGTCACAAATTGCCACTTCATGAAAAACTGTATACGTACATAGTGCATATATGTGCAAGATTTCAAGGTGATAGAAGGAGTCTCTCTGCCATTTTAGTGACATGAAATGCATATATGTTAACACGTGCGAGGCTGTCAGTTTCAAGATTTGAATGGCTCTGGAAGGCGAACATCTGAGTGTTGCAATCTAATATTTGGAGGCTAGGTGGAGTGGCGTGATATGAATGTTTATGCCAAGTTTCAAAGCCATCAAAAGTGTCCGATTTAGGGTGACCTCGAACTTCTATGTTTTTCTGCGGGCGTGGTGTTAAATGTCACATTTGGAAAATGTGATTTTATTAATTGGAATGCTTTGTTCTATCAGCAAAACCAAATTTGGTCGAAATCTTTCGAGTGCAGGAAGGTTTACTAAGCAATGACCTTGAACGACCGTAAACTTTGATCCTTAATAACTCCTTTGTTTTTGAATGTCACTTAGTGGCTGGTATATTCGTCAATGGCATAATTGGCTCTATCTGTGAGCTACATTTCATTGTAATTGGTGAGTAGATAGAATGTGACACGCGAATGTGAATGTGTAATATCGATCTAACTTGACGAACGTGACGCTGGAGCGGCGGGGACAAATGTTACCAAGCATGGGCGAGGGAACGATCGCGTTATTTGGAGGAGGGCTTAGGGGATCGAGTTCATCCCCCAACGACTGAGATAATTTAGCACTACGCTTGCGACGGTACATGGAATGAGATACTTCAAATGCTTTTGCCCCCCCCCCCCCCAATTCTTGACAACTTCCGTCGCTCCTGTGAACAGGAAGCGGCAGGGGATGGGTCAGCGCGGCAGAAGCGAGGGCCAAGGTCCGGCGGTGTCAGGCACAGCGGGGCGCATTGGGTGGGAGGGCGGCCTGGACAGGTGGACTGCCGGCGTCGCCGGTGTGGTGTTAATGAGCGGCACCGTTCGCCGCTCTCGTGGTCCGGCGCAAGGAACATGCCTTGTTTATGTGGAAATCCCCATACTCAATAGCATGCATGCATAAGGCATCGCCACTGAGCTCCGGGTTAAAATCACGGCTTAAGTGCAGTAGTTTCGAATTAAGCCACAACAGTACGAGCTAGCAGGCACTGATCGCCGGTGCCGTGCTGCTGCTGCAGGCAACACTAACGTTGGAAGCATGCTATCGTTCACCGCCAAAACAAGGATTTTAGGGCAAAAAGGGTCTTGGAAAAAGGACTTGCGGATTTAGCAAATTCATACACAGATTTCTCCCAACAAATGTGCGCAATACGCATGATGAAAAACGCATATGGTAAAAGAACGTGCGACAAGGCTATTACCAAAGATCTCGTAAGGATATGTTTGTATGGTTTAAAGAACGCTTGCAAAATATTTGGTATGACAAAACGTTGAAGGGGAGGCAAAAGCTACTAGGCAAAGGGTTTGCATGCGTAGAGTGAAGTAAAAAATTTATATCAGACAATCTTAAGCACGTTTATGCTGGGAACATAAACTTGCTTGATAAAAACACGCACGTAAGAAGTACTAGGCGTCAGTGACGCAGCATCGACTATCTGCGTGCAAAGCACTCCTATGATGACGTCTCAGAACAAAAAAATAGATCACCCGGTTAGCAAATTATTCACGCCACCCCTCCGATGCCGCCTGAATACTGTGTGTGAGGGATGGGTTCGTCTCTTAGTCATAGAACTGAGGCCTGGGTTTTTTAAAGAAGCGTGCCTAATGTTTTTGATTTTCTCACTATACGCGTAAGGAAAGTTTGGCAATTATACATAGCTAATTTTGGTTGCTTAATGCGTATTTGGGTCTTGCAACATTCTTTATCTATTCATTTTTATCGATCCCGTCGATGCCTGTGCGTGAGCAAATACAATCCTAAAAGACAAACCAATCAGCGGGCAGGAAGGGACGAACGCACTGACTTAAATGTGGCGAGTAACCGCGCGCCAGAGACATGGCCATTACTTTGGTTGCTAGAACTGACTAGAACTAACGATACCTGCTCAATGATGTCGATGTGTTAAGCAGTGTCTGTTGCTTGGGGCTACCCGATGACATCGTTATTGCCTACAACCCAAAGAAAATTTGGAGCTGTAGCTATATTTCGTCAGTGGAGACGAATTTGTAGAACCCATTGCCACCAAAATTTGTAAATCAACATTCCCTATCATCCTACGTGCACAGTCAAAAATCCTAACTTGACTAGACGCACTCCCTTTAACTATCCGGTGTTTCGTTGAAACATTATAGTTTGGGAAATTTTCGTCGGCCTAATAATTATAATAAAAACCTCTGAAAGCCGAAAAACGTTCGTCAGAACGTCATTTAAGTACAAATATGAGCTTGGTAACGGCAAAGAACTGTAAATTCCTGGACTTAGTATCGCACATAACATGAAGCGGTGCTTTTTTATCTTCCTTCACCGTTACACAACGATTTAAAGTTTCTTGTCGATTCTATTCTTCGAAACACGAAGTAGGCGTTCATGTGCTTTAACACGCTATCTATACTTTGCTGTGGTTTTGAGCCGTAGCAAACCTATTACATTCTGGTGCGACTATGTTAGGGGTTTCATGGAAAATGAAATAGCATGCATTTTTAACGTTATCAGGATGCATGGCATGTGACGTGCAACCATAGGATGCAATAATTTAAGTTAAAATACACTTTTCCCATTGTCAGGCGACGGCGTCAGTATTCCTTTGGGACGCATTGCGTCCTAGATGACTGTTTGACCTGAACATGATCATGCACACATCAGGCATCTGAATTCCAATTTGTGCGTACTCATGTGAAACTGGCTTTGTCGATGAAAAAGATTCGAGGACAAGTGTTCGTGTATCCATATCATACATCTACAAAAAACTTAGGCGCAAGTAGTTTTTTGTAGACAAGCTTCATCCCTGGCAAATAAACAAACGGACGTATCCATCCGAACGTTTACGATGCATACAGTGTCGTGCTGAGCTTTTTCAGACTCCTGCTCTGCCAAGCAAGATTTTGACATAACGGTCTTTTCACACTGCGAAACTGATACCGCACGCAGCCTATCTTGACGGACTTACCGCGTGCAAACCTGTAACTTGCAAACAGTTGTCACTTGGCCTTTTCTCTGCGTACTTTTGTCCGTGAGCAGACAACACTCCTCGGGTGTCATCTGGTGGCTGTGCCATTATCTCCGCTTAGGTCAAAGGTACGCCTAGAAGAAAATCGTACAGCAGTTTTTCTTGAGGTAAAATTTGTAAACCTATGTGCAGTAAACCAGCATAGACATGCTGAATATCTCGTCATGCAATAAGTTAATCATGCAAAGACTACAAAAGATGCAGCTTGTGTAACAAAATACTCGCCGGGAAACGGTCGCAGCGAACATATGCTGGGCGGTAAGTTAATGGAAAAGTCGCACGAGTTGTGTGTAGGCTAATCCCTTCAGCGGCAAAAATTCCCTGTAAGTATCCACACCTTGGCATGTAAAGTTGTAATGATAGTAGTATGTTTGTACGTAAATATTCATACATCTGAGCCCCTCAGGGACAAGTGTGTGATGTCCGTATTTTCCTTCAGCAAAATACGGACATCACGCACCACGTACCATGCATCACCCATATATTCAAACGATTTCAAATTAGCACGCATCATACATTAAGGCACTAATGACATATGCATAATCGGCCATGATAAGCCCTGCACGGTTAGGTCTGGTCGCCGACTTTTTTATGAATGGGCTCACTAATTTACCTTTCTGGGTGGTCCTGTGTTCTGTGTATGATTGAGTTCTAAAACTGACAGGGTCTGTAGCTTTCTGGATTTCAGCCTCAGTGTGTTCTTTAATGGTAAAGAAAACACTACGAAATTTTCTTGTATCTTTTTTGCTCTCTCCTGGTTATTTGACGAGGAATAAGGCTATCAGCGCTGTCTTATACATGTGCAATGCTCCTCAGAGCTGCGCCCGACAAATTCCGAACTTTAAAGGTCTCTATAATACTCAACAAATGTTTATAGCGTAGAAAACGTAACAAGCATGTGAATAAAGGCCACGTGAAGATGGATTGCACATAAACATATCTAAAACAGCACAGGCTTCAGAAAAAAACGACTATCACAGATGTTCGGCGGCGATTTGGCTCAGGCGGCGCTCTGCCCCCCCCCCCCGCACACACGCGCACACACACAACCGCTTTTGTGAAATGGCTTCTGACTGCCCTCCTGCCGAATGGTACACGAAAAATACAGCACCGTTTATTCCTGGTGGGTCTGGATTGTACGTGAATGCATACGAATTAAAAGCATACGATAAATGAAATAAAGGCAACCCTTTGGCGGTGACAACCGATGACATATATTTTCACTCTTTGACTTCGCGGATCACTTTTTAAATGTAATGGTTTTAGCGTCGTCTGCAGAAATCCCCTTGCTCAAGAATGACTTCTAGTTGCAAGATAATATTGAAAGTTTGGCTCCAAACCTATAATAATGCACCAGCATCCTTTCAGAACAACAGCTTTAAAGTGGCAAACACTTAAAGCCATGGTTTATCATCCCTTTTTGTTTTCTTTGAATTATGCCGCATGGGAACTACCAATAAATGCTTTTCGATACGTCCATGTCAATCGCACAGTTTCATATGGATTCACAGTTATACGCTTTAACCCTCTCCTCGCTAAGGGGAGGGCGATGCACCCTTAACCCCTCCCAAAGTTTCTGAGGATATCTCTCTGGAACATGCAATCGCGCCGAATGTTTCGTGATCGGATAGCTGTTCGTTGTGGGTGTTTTGACACCAGAAACGCTTCTCTATCAGTCTGATTTCTGAAAGGCGAAGTTTTTGTCGGAATACTGCATGGCGATTCACGGCCGGCGGGGACGGCGGGCGGCGTCTGACGGATCCGCCAATGGCGCACGGCGGCCAACACTGTTACGTCAACAGAGCCAGGCATTGTAAACGTATGCTCAAAACACATCCAACTCTTATATATATATATATATATATATATATATATATATACATATATATATATATATATATATATATATATACGATGGTAGTCAAAATCAAACAAAAGCAACGTTTCTATTAAGCTGCATTGTTACGCGCACATGTGCATGCCAAGCTGACGTCGTTCGTCGTTCTCAAGAAAAATTGGCATTTGATCTATCCTAGTGGGGTAAAGTATGGACCAAGAGACATCAAACTGGCTACCAATCGTGAGAGTGGTCAATCCACTGAGGCCAAGAGAGTCGGGGTCAATCCGCTGGATTTTTCGCGGTGTCACAACGACCGCTCCCTATCTTCATGGAAAAACGGCGAACTTGGGGCGAAGGTGAAACGATGCAATGTGATGCGGTGTCCGAGTACACTCCTGGCTTACAAATCCCGTTGCATACAAGTAAATCGCTTAGCTCATAAAAACTGACGGGACGGTTCAATCGTAAGGAACAAAATGATCAGGCAGCCTTCGTTAGCTAGGAGCACTGATTCCAGGTGTATGACATTGAGGAGACACAGCGCCCAATCGAATACTGTCAAGAGCCGGCTAACCAACCGCACCATCCAACCGCCAATGCCATGCACGTACAACAGCTCTCCACATGCTGAAAGTCTTAACAGACGGTTGGTAACTGGAATATTAGCTTCCATATAGTGAAACAATTGCGTCGAGTCCCCCATGTCGGACTCCTGACACTAAAGCTGTCGATAAGTCCAAGCATGATCCTCTGGTTCTGTGTTCTTTGAATGCCAGGCAGCTGAAAGAAACTGCATCTGATCAGTTGCATGCAACCGCGAGAAACTCCGATCAACCTTATAGAATACAGTGGTTAGACAGTTAGCGGTGTGCTCGGCGCTGCCGGCCCACTTGGCCAGATGGCCCCCTGACCAGCACCTCCGCACCCCTGAAGGGGGCGCGGAGGTGCGGATCAGCGGACCGGTCATGCCAAACTCCCTCTCGCCACTGCTGAGATCTCAGCGGGCGACCGGTCAGCGGGCCGGTCATGCCAAACTCCCACTCGCCACTGCTGAGATCTCAGCGGGCGACCGGTCAGCGGGCCGGTCATGCCAAACTCCCACTCGCCACTGCTGAGATCTCAGCGGGCGACCGGTCAGCGGGCCGGTCATGCCAAACTCCCACTCGCCACTGCTGAGATCTCAGCGGGCGACCGGTCAGCGGACCGGTCATGCCAAACTCCCACTCGCCACTGCTGAGATCTCAGCGGGCCACCGGTCAGCGGGACACCCGTAATTACCGGGGGAGCTCCAGACGCGAGCAACGATCCATCAACCGGCGAAACATAACAAGGGGGCTCACTCCATTCCCTTAGCGCACAAACTTTCCGCACGGAACACACCAACTGCCTCAAGTGGCATGGCAGTGAATCGGTCAATGTTGACGTGAGCTAAGTTCGCCCACGTGCAGTCCATGCGGATGAGATCCAGTCCCTCTTCTTGGTACATGACATGGCAAAAACGGGCCAGGGAGCACACGGTACGAAAATTATTACACACAGTCAATATGATAGCATATGGGCAGCCAATCTGGGTCCCAGATGAGGCCAAGGCACCAACCCGCTGCATCCCATGCTGGCCTGTGACCAGAACGCCCACCCGCGGCCCGTTTGGATCTGAGTCTATGTCGCTCACCCTTCTTACAAACTAGCTTGTGCACGACCAGAAAATATCAAACCATGGAGAGCAAAGTCCGAAACTAATGCACTGATGTAAAACATGTCAGCATATGGGCAGCCCATCCGGGTCCGACATGAAGCCCGAAGACCAGCCCACCTGCAGCCCATGTCGACATGAACCCAACTTGCCCACATGCATCCCATGTGAACCTCAACTTGTGTTACTCGCCTTTGCCATGTACTCATTTACACACGATAAGGAAAAATCCAGCGTATGAGCACAAGGTAGCAGGCCTTATGCACCTGCACCAAATATGGTAGCGTATGGGCACCCCATCTGAGCCCCACATGGCGCGCAAACACCAGCCCACCCGCAACCTACATGGACGTGAGCATGGAGTTGGCACATGTAAGATAATTATACACCACATGATAAAAACCTGAAAACAATGAATGCAATTGATGTACACGTAATTGTGGATATGACAACTCTATTGTGTATGCAGCATATGGGCAGACCATCTGGGTTCAACATGAAGCCCAAAGACTAGCTCATCTGCGGCCCATGATGACGTAAGCCCAACTTACCCACGTACATCCCATATAAGTCCCAACCCGTGCTGTTCTCCTTTGCTATGTACTCATTTGTATATGATACGGAAAAATCCAACGAAGGAGCACAGGGCAACAAGCGTAATGCACCTGCACCAAACATAGTAGCACGTGGGCAACCCATCTGGGTACCAGATGGAGCCCACATACCAGCCCGCCCGCGACCTATATGGACATGAGCCCAGCTAGCCCGTGCTCAGTCCATGTGGACCCCAGTCTAAGCAGCAGTCCCATGTTTTGGAATAACTGTATACAGGATGGTAAACCCAGACAATAAAAACGATTGGTACACACATCAATATTGAGTGTGTGGTTACTTAGTTGCGCATGTAGCATATGCTCAGTCCGTCTGGGCCCCATATTAAGCCTGGATATCAGCCCACCGGCAGCCCATGTTGACATAGGCCCAGCTTGCCCACATATGGCCCACATAGATCCCACCAATGCCAGCATTCCCTCCTGGTGAGTTATTTCTTCTTGACGTGATACATTTCGCCGGAACAGTGCAAGGCACGAACAGATCTGGTGCATACAAAAATATGAAACGATATGGGCGTCGCGTGTGGGACCCAGCTGGAGCCCAGTTAAGAGCCCACCGGCAGCCCATGCCCACATTAACCCAGTTGCCCCACGTTTAGCTCATGTGGATCCTATTTGGGAATGCTGGCTGGGATCAGACGTTAGTCGGTAGCGTCCGGTACCCTCCGACTCCATCTGACCTTGTTCTGTGTCCTCCCATTCTATCTGATCCCCTCCAGTCACGTCTAACCCCGTCCAATTCCGTCCGGAAAGTGCAGGTCCATTTCGGTTCCGGTCCGGTTCTGTTCCACTCGGTTCCTTTCGGTCCCGTCCGCCCCGTAGCGGCCACGTAGGTGACGGCAAGCGCCCCGATGTTATCATGGCCATGGTTACTTCGATGATTATTGCATGATAACTTTTGGAACTTGCCGGACTCAGACGCCCTTAGTTGGCTATGATTTTGTGGCTCTATGACACCATGGTCTAATCAACATGTATGTGAAATTGGCGGTTTATTCGGCAATTTATTCAGTAACGAGTTCCCATTTCTCTGAAAGGTGTCAAGGTCAATTATGGCACGAGAACATCGAAAATTACCTATATTTTGCAATATCATGTGGCCGTCTAGGTCAAAAGCTGGGTCAAAGGACCGGGAACTCAATATCGCTAAAAAAAACTGCCGGCTGATTTAAAAAACTGCAAGCAATAAATTATGCACAAGCGCAAGATCTCAAGTCCGCCAAACAGTTCAGACTTCTCAAGGTCACAATTCAAAGTCAAAGGCGTGCTCAAAGGACGGAAAACTCAATATCACTCAAAAATTCCCGCTGATTTTAAGCTTGCGAACATCAGAGTATTCACTATAAAAGGAACTGGCGACCTCCAAAAAGTCCTGATCTCTTAAGGTCAAGTGCAGGCTCAAAGGGCAAGGAACTTAATATTGCCCAAAATTTACCGGCCTATTTTAGACTTAAAAATGTCAAAATATTCACCGTAAAAAGAACTAGCGTCTACCAAAAAGTTTTGACCTCTCTAGGTGACCCTTCAAGGTGAAATGCGTTTTCGTAGGACGGCGAACTCGATATTATTCCAAAATTACCAGCCAATTGTAAACTAGCAAACATCAGAATATTTACCGCAGAAAGAACTAGCGTCCGTCAAAAATTATTGACTTCTCAATTTCATCCTTTAAGATCAAACGCAGGCTCGAAGGACGGGAACTCAATATCACCCAAAAATTTCCGGTCAATTTCGAGCTTGCAAACGTCAGAATATTCACTACGGAAAGAACTAGCGTCCCTCAAAAGTCCTGACCTCTCAAGGTCATCTTTCAAGGTTAAACATGGGCTCAAAAGACGAGGAACTCAATATCATCCCTAAATTACTGGCCGATCTTAAACTTGCAAATGTCAAAATATTAACCATACAAAGAACTAACGTCCAACATAAAGTCCTGACCTCTCAAGGTGACACTTCAAGGTCAAACGCGGGCTTAAACAACGGGGAACTTTATGCCACCCAAAAATTACCGGCCGGTTAAAAACTTCTTAACACTTGAATATTCACCACAGAGAGAACTAGCATCCGTCAAGAAGTTTTGGCCTCTCAGGGTCATCCTTCAGCATCAAACGCGGGCTCGAAGGACGGGGAACCCAATATGACCCAAAAATTACCGGCAGATTGCAAACTGGCAAACATCAGAATATTCAGCACAGAAAGAACTAGTGTCCGTCAAAAATTATTGACCTCTCAATTTCATCATTCAAAGTCAAACGCGGGCTCAAAGGACGGGGAATTTACTATCGGCGGGTAATTTTTGGGCGATATTGAGTTCCCCGTCCTTTAAACCCGCGTTTAAACTCGAAGGGTGATCTTGAGAGGTCAGGATGTTTTAGCAGACACTAGCTCGTGCGTCTGTAAATATTTTGATGCTTGCAGTTCTCAAATCGGCCGGTAATTTTTGGGTGATATGATGTTTCCCGTCCTTTGGCCCATCTTTTGACATCGTAGGTTACATGATATTGCAACACACAGGCTTTTTTTTGATGTCCTCTTGCCATAACTGTCGTTGGAACCCTTTTTAGAGAAATGGAAACTCATCGCTGAATAAGAAGCCGAATAAATCGGTAACTTCACGAGCATCTAATCAGCTGGAATTGTTTGCTACCCTTCAGCATCTTCGCATAATCAGATGACAGCCACAACGATGTCCTTGAAGTTAGCGATTTATTCAGCGATTTTTTTCAGTGACGAGTTCTGATTTCCGTGAAAATGGTTTCAACGTCAATTGTGGCATGAGAACACTAAACATAACCCTTATTTTGCAACATCATGTGACCTTAAAGGTCAAAAGCTGGGTCAAAGGACGGGGAACTCGATATCACCCAAGAATAACCGGCCGATTTTCAACTTACGAACGTCCGAATATTCAACACAGAAAGAATTAGCGTTCGTCAAAAATCCTGACCTCTGAAGGTCACCCTTCTAGGTCAAACGCGGGCTCAAAGGACGGGGAACTTTATTTCTCCCAAAAATTACCGGCCAATTTTTGACTTACAAAGATCAAAACATCCCCAACAGAAAGAGCTGGCATCCGTCAAAAAATCTGGACCTCTCAAGGTCATCCGTCAAGGTCAAACGCGGGCTCAAAGGACGGAGAACTCCATATCACCCAAAAATTGCCAGCCGATTTAAACTAACAAGCATCAGGATATTCAACAAAGAAAGAACTAGCGTCCGTCAAAAAGTCATGTCCCCTCAAGGTCGTCCTTCAAGGCCAAACGTGGGCTCAAAGCATGGGGGGCTCAATATCATCCCAAAATCACCGGCCAGATTTAAACTTGCATACACTATGATATTCACCACAGAATGGTGGAGCGTCCGTCAAGAAGTTCTGCCCTCTGAAGGTCATTCTTCAAGGTCAAACGTGCGCTCAAAGGACGGGAACCCTTTCTATGGTGAATGTTTTGATCTTTGTAAGTTGAAAATGGGCCGGGAACTTTTGGGTGATAAGGAGTTCCCCGTCCTTCGAGCCCGCGTTTGACCTTGAAGGGTGACCTTGAGAGGTCAGGACTTTTTGACGGACGCTAGTTCTTTCTGTGGTGAATGTTGTGATCTTTGTTAAATACAAATCGGCCGGTAATTTTTGAGAGACATGGAGTTCCCCATCTTTTGAGCCCGCGTTTGACTTTGAAGGGTGATCTTGAGAGGGCAGGACTTTTTGAAGCTCTTTCTGTGTTGAATATTCTCACGTTTGCAAGTCGAAGATCGGCCGGTAATTCTTGGGTGATATCGAGTTCCCCATCTCTTTCTGTGTTGAATATTCTCACGTTTGCAAGTCGAATATCGGCCGGTAATTCTTGGGTGATATCGAGTTCCCCATCCTTTGACCCAGCTTTTGACCTTGAATGTCATATGATATTGCAAAATAAGGGCCATATTTAGTGTTTTCATGCCACAATTGACCTTGAAATCATTTTTTTTCAGGGAAATCGGAACTCGTCGCCGAAAAAAAATCGCTGAATAAATCGCTAACTTGACGGACATGCCACAACGCTGGTTGGCGCGTCCGATGCTAGCTGTGAGGCCATGTAAGGCGTCGTTTGTTGTCGTTATGTGACACGTAAAGTGAACTAAAGGTACTAGAGGTATCGATTTGTGTCTGATGAATTTATCGTAATCGGTTTGTGTGCGCATCGCACGGCTTGCATGCAAGATTTGATTTATTCAGGCCGTTCTAGGAAGTATGAGGCATACGCTGGCGGTGCCAGTAGTACAATATCCCCATTTTCTGATTTCTTTGAGCGCGTGTTCCATGTTTAGGGCAATTTCTCTAGAACATGTTCGTTAGTGAGGTAAAAGCCTTATTCATGGCTGTGGTTTTTTGCAGATTGATATAATGGGGTGACATTGAATGGATGGATAGATGTTTAGTTGAACAGCTTGAACTTTTAGTTGAATTCATGCTCAATCCTTTTAGAAAATGTCTATATGCTATTCATATTTTAAAGCTTGGTATGCAAGAATGCAATAACAAAAGGAGCTCCAGAGTGACATTACTACAGTGAGGATGATCATCTAAATCAATATTCTCTTCAGGTTTTGTGCTTTGTGTTACATGAGGTGTTTTTATTTAGAAAAAAACTTTGGTTTTGTGCCAGGGGCAGCTGCAGATCCCTTTGGTGAGGATCGGTGTATTCATGAATTGGGGTTGTGTTTCAAGACTACATATATTGCATGACATAGTTGACTGTTGTAATGTGCTGTGTGTCTCACTGTGATTTTTGTTTTTTCAGATACACATCAAATTGTTCCTGGCATGGAGAGATTACAGCATTTGACAAAGCTTACCTCCAGCAAGTGGTTTGCCACCCTAATGCAAACTAGGCATTATTCAAACAAAGGTCTTCAATCAGATCAGAAGGTATTAATTAGGTAATAAGTGATAAGTTGATGTTGCAACATATTTTCATCTTTTGGTGATGTGTACCTCACTTTTTGGTTTGTTTCAATTGAGTTGTTGGACAAATCCTTAGCACCATGCAGCAGTGAGGTATGGGAAATCTTGAGACACATTTTTATTTAACTCTTTCAAAGCTGCTGCTTGTTTTGCTTTTTCCAGCACATTGCTAGTCAATCTGCATTAACACTTAACCTGTTTGTCTTCATTTTAGTTGTGCAATAATGTTGGGTCATAATTAAGAATGACACAAATGACAGATTGCTGCCATTATGTGTCACATGTTAGATGGAAGCCTTGGACTTGTGCTGTGTGTGCCCAGCAAGTGCCAAACAGATGCAGGTAAAATGAGGTATAAGCAGCATAAGTCACTACCTTTTCTGATTTTGTCCAGCACTTCTTGTGTAAAGATTCCAGCAGCACTGACCTAACACTCCAATCCCACTGATATGCTCAGCATAGTATGATTGCACCCAATGGTGTTTTCATTGTGTTTGTTACACCCACACATATGCATGTTCCTGCAGGGTAAAAAGCTGGCTGCTTGCTCCTGGACTGGACTGAGAAGGTGTTGCTGTGCAGTGCTGTCAGACCTCTGCTCACTCCTGGACTGGACTGAGCTGCTGCTGCTGTGCAGTGCTGTCAGACCTTTGCCCACTCATGGACTGGACTGAGTGGCTGCTGCTGTGCAGTGCAGCCAGACCTCTGCTCACTCCTGGACTGGATGGAGTGGCCTCTGCTGTGCAGTGCAGTGAGACCTCTGCTCACTCCTGGACTGGACTGAGCAGCTGATGCTGTGCAGTTTAGTCAGACCTCTGCTCACTCCTGGACTGGACTGAGTGGCCACTGCTGTGCAGTACAGTGGGACCTCTGCTCACTCCCGGACTGGACGGAGAGGCCGCTGCCATGCAGTGCAGTCAGACCTCTGCTCACTCCTGAACTGGACCAAGCAGCCACTGCTGTGCAGTGCTGTCAGACCTCTGTTCACTCCTGGGCTGGCCCGAGCAGCCACTGCTATGCAGTGCAGTCAGACCTCTGTCTGGCGTGGTCCGCACCTGTTGTCGTGACGCTCTGTCGGCCTGCGCCAGGCCTACACGCCGCGCCGTGCCGTGCTGTACGTGCCGGGCAGCGACCGGCGCAAGATAGCCAAGGCGGCGTCGGTGCCTGCCGACTGCGTGGTGCTGGACTGCGAGGACGGCGTGGCGCTGAGCCGCAAGGTGCGGCAACACCAGCGCTCGCCGCTGCCGCCGCCGCCACCCACGCCGGCCCCGGCCCGACCGGCGGGCCTGTCACTCAGAGGCGGAGTGCCACTCCCTCTGCTGTGCATGTGTGGGTTTGGGCGTGAATGTGGATGTGGGGGTGAGTGAGATGGGCAGCACTGGGTAGCTGGGCGTCAGTCGGCTTGCCTTCAAAACGGTCCGCGCGGTAGGTGGTAGCGTCAGCAGACATGACTATGGTGACGTCATCTAACCGGCAATCTTGTGGTGCTGGCGCCATCCGCGCTCATAGTTTAGCTCTGACTGGTGAGACGTCTCATTCAGGTGCAGGACCACCATTGTGGCTTGCTATCAGCAGCTCCTTCATGCACGTTTGGTCAGTGCAGGGCCCGCCCTGTGACACATTCATCCGGCGAGACGCACTGCTGCGCCGTGCCCGTCGAGGCTCGAAAATTATAATTTTCTTGGCCTTGATCACATGGCTAATGAAATGACAGGATTTGAGTGATCATTGTGGTGTCATAGATGCTTGGTGACCTCGAAACAATCTCCTCAAAAAAGTCTGCTTATCTTCGCGAGTGGGCAGCACAGAAACTGGAGGGATTTAGACCTCAAGAAAGGCAGGGCCGTGAACTGCACTGAATGATCTTCAAGAGGGCTTATCAGTTCAAAACCCCATACAAATGTGGAAAACTCTCTTTAAGTGCTTTTCTGCTTGACTATTTGTGCCAGTCACCCAGAGTTGTTTGCTTCGCAGGAGGAGGCACGTCGGACAATCCGCGACGTCCTTGATTCTGGCTCCGATGGCTTATCCGGCAAAGACTGCTCGGTGCGCGTCAACTCGGTCGACAGCGGCCTCTGTCACCTTGACCTAGAGCACGTGCTCTCCGGACAGCGGCTGCCCGACACGGTGCATCTGCCTAAAGTGGACACCGTCGATCACGTGACCTGGGTGAGTCGAGAAGTTGTCATCTGTGCATACGTCACCCCCCCCCCGCCCCAACGATTTTGGAAATTTTTTTGATAGTTGTATAGTGCTGACAGTGTGATTTCAACCGCAAAAAGAATGTATGGTTCTTTGCTTTCCCTTAGCACAGCTTGGGTTTTTAATGCTTTCTGCTTCAAACAGTCAGCTCTACCGTCATTTAATTTGTGATAGTATGTCTTATACAGTAGCACGCACCACCTAGCAACTATGTAGTGAATGATGATGGGTGTACTCGGTGTGTGGCTTTATCAGCGATGGAGTTGTTTGAACGGTTGGCAGAGAGCTGAATGATTCGTCTGGATGTACTGATGAGGCGACTGGCAATTTGTTAGTGTAGCTTGGTGCTAAGGGCGCCCTGCTTACTCTTGGGCTTGTGACTGAGTGCACTCACTCCCGAATTTGTTTCCCCAGTTCATTGAACGGGTCCGGCATCACGTTTCAAGTACCATGTCGCGTCCCCTCAATATCATCCTCTTCACTGAATCTGCGCTGGGCCTTCTGAACCTCAGAGCCATCTGCGAACGGGCACAGGAACTGGTGGCTGGCACGGCGCTGTCGCTAGATGGCCTCGTGTTTGGGTCGGATGACTACTGCGCTGATATTGGTAAGCCAGGGTGCTGATATTATTGTCGCGTGCTTGCCAGTCGGTCTTCAGGCGTAAGATAAAACGTGCGCGCACCGTCGCCGAATGCGTAATTTAGGCATGGATCCAGATGTAATCAATTTGATCAGATGATCCAGATTCAAATCAGTTTTGCTGAGAAGGTAACCAGGAACGTGACGTTGTTCTGTACCGCAACGGGTGAGACACCCACACATCCCAGAGGATGTGATGTGTGCCAGAGTACTGGAGACACTGCTGGACGACAGACCCGTCGCACTGACGGGAGACCGCCCCGCATGAGTGCTGTTTTGTGATGTGTGCTGGAGTGCTGGAGACACTGCTAGACGACAGACCCGTCGCACTGACGGGAGACCGCCCCGCATGAGTGCTGTTTTGCAGTCGGGTCCCAAATCGATGGCAAAGAACCTTGCGGTCAGGACAACTCGGCGTGGATGTTAAGGTCCGGCGCAGGAAGGGCATGCTGCTCATCATGACTCCGTCCTTTTAAGCACCATTGTGGCCGAGCTTAAATCTGCGGGATAGGTACGATCGTAGCCCCGCCTGTTGAGCACGGATGCTGCTCTCAGTGAGCGCCGTTTTGATATCCAACTGCGATCAGAATATCGTATTGTGCTATATGTGTTGGGTGATAAGTCCAGACAATCTGTGGGGTTTTAGCGCAACCCTTTTGATTCAAGGTGTGTTAGTGTGAAATCTTGTGAGATACATGCTAGGGAAACGGCAGTGGGTAGGATGTACCAACTAATAAGTTGAAATGCGTGCAGGACGCTGAACATATAGAATACTGTGTATCGAGGAGTTTCAAACCACCTACATAGGTTTCATGCCAATTCGGTGATCATGTCACGCATGAAGCATGTCTTCCTCTGAATTTTAAATGGGAGAATGTTTTGATTTCATTTGTGTCCTTACTTTTTGGAAGATTCTGTTTAAACGCTGCCTTTTCAAGGTCGTACCGATAATTGCTGCTCCTGGAAAGGTGGTGATTGTCTCGGCTGTAAGCTTTTTACATCGCCGGTATACCGTAGTTGCCTATTGAATGTTCATCTGTGATAACGTTTTAATACATTAGTACATTTGTGCCCGCGGCGAAACATTGAGAAGTGAGATAGCTGGGTTGCATTGTACACTTAGTCGAACGCTCCCGATTCAGGCGAGCCGTATCGAATCAGCTGCCATTTGTAATGTGCTGCATGCTTAGCTGTTTGAGTCATGCCTGACTCATACAGGTTTTGGACAATTTCTTTTGCCATTCTAAATCGAATTTAAATGAAGCACGAGGTGACTGATACGTGGACTCCAGACCGCGGCTGGCCGACAGCAGGGCCGCGTGTCACGTGGTCGTTCGTAGTGGCTCTGAAGGCCAGTGACCCGCGCCTGTCTGTGACTGCCATCATCACGGTGTCTGCTCTCCTGCCGGTGTGAGAAGCTCCTTGTCTTCTTCTTCCGTCGCCTCCGTTCCGCAGTGTGACAGAACTGGCAGATAAACGGGCCATGTGGTGCGCCAATATATCTGGGGGTCTACAGGCTACTACAGGCTACTCAGCAGTTATGCTGTAAATGTTAATATCGGGCATTTCGTCGCCTTTCCAAGAAATGTCAGCAAGAAGTGCCGCGCCATGGTTGTACCGAATGTTTGGGACAAGCTTTTAATGCAGATGGGATTTTTCCCATCCTCCCGGTCATTCAAATCGAATGTTTTGTTTGTGCACTGTCGGCCGGTTTCTTCTCCGGCCGTCACCATGTGTTGTTGGTTGTGAGGAGGGAACTGACGATGTTTGCCTTTAGCCACGTATGTATCACAGCCTTGAATTTTGGCAGTTCCAAGTATTGAACCTTGTGTAAATAACGCCTCCATGGACGAGGTCAAATGTACCAATGATCGTTCCAAGTGTGACACTACTACTTATGTGTAACGCCGCAACACACGCAACAGTTGTGTTGTGTAGCGGTGTGTTGGACTTGTACTACGCCACCCGCGCTGCGTGGCCGTACTTTGTGTTGGAGTGCCAGTAGCATGCGTCAGTGTCGGCTTGCTGGAATCTGTTCAGACACGCCGTGCACTAACAAGGTCGTCGCGAGACTAGCGTACCTGCGTCTCCCGATGCGACCTGTCGTGTGTCTGCGTCGTGGCCCCTCTGACACTGGCCGGCCGGCCCGTGTCTGGTCTGAGCTGTGTCCTGTGTCTGTCGGGCGTCACCAGCTCGGAGCCGGGTGGCCGCTGTCGTCGCAGCAGTCTGCCGGCCCGTGTCTGGCCTGAGCTGTGTCTGGTGTCTGCCGGGCGTCACCAACTCGGAGCCGGGTGGCCGCTGTCGTCGCGGCAGTCAGCCGGCCTGTGTCTGGTGTCTGCCGGGCGTCACCAGCTCGGAGCCGGGTGGCCGCTGTCGTCGCAGCAGTCTGCCCGCCTGTGTCTGGCCTGACCTGTGTCGGGTGTCTGCCGGGCGTCACCAGCTCGGAGCCGAGTGGCCGCTGTCGTCTCAGCAGTCAGCCCGCCTGTGTCTGGTGTCTGCCGGGCGTCACCAGCTCGGAGCCGGGTGGCCGCTGTCGTCGCAGCAGTCAGCCGGCCTGTGTCTGGTGTCTGCCGGGCGTCACCAGCTCGGAGCCGGGTGGCCGCTGTCGTCGCAGCAGTCAGCCGGCCCGTGCCTGACAGCAGTCTGCCTCGCGTCGCCGGGCCGGCGGTCGCCTCCTTTGTGTCGCCGCGCCTGCCTGCCGGCCGCCGCCGGGCCCGCCGCCGACAAAGGCCCGTATTTTGGCGCCAAAGCTGACGCGGAACGGCCGTTCGGCAGGTGCCACGCGAACTTCCGCCGCCGGGGAGCTGCTCTTCGCGCGCCAGAACTTCGTCATGATCGCCAGGGCGTTCAAACTTCAGGCGATTGACGCGGTGTACATCGATTACAAAGGTACGGGGCGCGCCTTGACGGGCGGCCTGCAATCTGTGTAACTCGCCGGCCGGCCCGGTAACGGCCCCATTTCCCCGGGCCCACCCGTGATTGGTCCTCGACCAGAGAGAGTCGGTGACGTCACGCGTCAACCCCGTCCCTCCAGAGGTCTCTGGGAAATGACGCGACCTGCAGGAGATGTTTACAGATGTGTGATGTGGTCAAGGAGATAATGTGATCACATCAACTTTGAGCAGAGCAGCGACGAAATTGGCGGGTGGTTTGCCACTGCATACCACAAGACGTAGCTATTTTTCTGTGTGCGTGTGTTTCTGATCCATTTTGCTGACCAGAGGAAACAGCGTTTGATAGTGTTTGGCTTTTCAAGATCATAGATCCGGTTTTTCATTGGGAATCGCATGTACGTCTCACTTACGGCGTTACCTTACAGTTTGAGCGGGCGTCGACATGGCGTTATCTTACGTAATGCATTGTGTTATCGGCTTTTCGCACGCACATTTGGATATATTTTCACCATTGTAAATGTGTCCTCACAACGCAATCTCCGTGACGTTGTGGGTGAGCGTCTTACGTTGCATTGTCTCAAAGCACATCTTCCTCGCCAAGTAGGGCTGGCATTACAATTTAAATGACGTCTTTATGTGTCTTTGGGGGTCCATGTTAACCCGGACGCTACTTGGTTCAGTAGGGCGCGGTCCGTGACAGGCGTGGTGACGAAGCCAGCTTCCGGTTCCGCGTTAGCTTTGTGAAGTCGCGGTTTTTCTCCATGTCTTTGGACTTGGTTAGAGTTTTTAGCCATTTTCCGCAGCTGTAGTCCGCTTCGGCCTCGTGCCATTTGAAACGTTAGTTTCGGATTTGGCTTTGTTTTATTTTGAACAGTTGGCTTCAGCTTCGTCTTCGAATATTCATGTTGTATTCTTCAGGCTTCGCTTCATATGATCTTGAATTGCTGGCCTCGGTTTGGTCGTGGTGACTTTCTCGATGCAGTTACGACTTATTTTGAAAAAGCAGTCTTGCAAATCTTGTCACCCTTATGTATTATTGGATGTGTTATGTGTTATATATTTTCGAGGCTGAGATGCATGCATGGATGAGAGCCAGTAAACCAGCTGGTTATTCTCAGTTCTGATCTGATTCTGATCGATTTGACTTTGGCTTCGCGTTTCGTAGCTTCGCAGCCTATGGCCTCGGTGCAGATTTCAGGGCCGCTGCCTTCCGATTCGGCCGCACGTGTTTTCCAAAAATATGAACCTTCTGGATTTAATGTCGACGTTACACTTCCAAACTTCAAGGCCATCGACTTCGACTTCGACGTCGACTTCGGATTCATCGCACCGTCTTGGCCTCGGATCGGGCTGCGGAACCAGAGGCCTGACTTTGTCCCCATGTCTGATCTGTGGGTAGAACTGCAGGCATCCCTCTGCCGAGTTGGACCGGACCGGACCCGTCGGGGCGCCGCACGAAACGCGGACGTCTGGTCCCGGGGCGGCTCGTGTCTGGCCTGCTAAGCCCAAATAACGTTTCCATGGTGAGTTTGCAGGGTTTGCAGGTCTGCAGGTTTCGACTTTGGCGGCAGAGCTAGTGACGTAGAAAAGCACGGCAGGTGCGGATGTGAACGTTTATGGCACGCCGCCCCATCGATGAAGTTCGCCCGATTTCGACGTCTGTTTTGGCGCCATCCCCGACAGGACGGCTCGGTGCGACCCGCCCGACTGCGCGCCGGCCGCTGCGGGGCGCTATACGCGAGACACATACGTGACGAGCTCTGGTTGTAGCCGCCGTGTTTAGGCTACGTCCGGTGACGGGTCACCGACCACAGCTCCTGCTAATGCCCCAGTCTGACCCCACCGACCTGGTGGCGGCTGAACGTGATACGCAGCACTGCGGTGCGCAGGGACCACCACGTATTTGTCGCGCGCCGGACGCGCTGGTGCGTCACTTCAGTTGTGCGGTATCGCGCCGCTGTGGCACAGGCTGTCGGCCGCTCCGTGCCAGGCGTGTTACAGAAGCAGGCGGCCAAACGGTCCCCACTGTCAAGCTTGCGACTGGGGTAACAGCTGATAATCAGCTAGGCCGAGCTCGCGCTGATGTCACGCACTGGCGCTGATCTCTCCAGTCCCTGGGTCACGCGAGCGGACTGGGTCAGTTTGTACTGAGGTCACACACACTGGCGCTGATCTGTCCAGTCCCTGGGGCACGCGAGCGGACTGGGTCAGTTTGTACTGAGGTCACACACACTGGTGCTGATCTATCCAGTTCCTGGGGCACGCGAGCGGACTGGGTCAGTTTGTACTGAGGTCACACACACTGGCGCTGATCTGTCCAGTCCCTGGGGCACGCGAGCGGACTGGGTCAGTTTGTACTGAGGTCACACACGCTGGCGCCGATCTCTCCAGTCCCTGGGGCACGCGGGCGGACTGGGTCAGTTTGTACTGAGGTCACACACACTGGTGCTGATCTGTCCAGTCCCTGGGCCACGCGAGCGGACCGGGTCAGTTTGTACTGAGGTCACACACACTGGTGCTGATCTGTCCAGTCCTTGAGGCACGCGAGCGGACCGGATCAGTTTGTACTGAGGTCACACACTGGTGCTGATCTGTCCAGTCCCTGGGCCACGCGAGCGGACTGGGTCAGTTTGTACTGAGGTCACACACACTGGCGCTGATCTGTCCAGTCCCTGGGGCACGCCAGCGGACTGGGTCAGTCTGTACGGAGGTCACGCACTGGCGCTGATCTGTCCAGTCCGTGAGGCACGCGAGCGGACTGGGTCAGTCTGTACCGAGGTCACGCACTGGCGCTGATCTGTCCAGTCCTTGAGGCACGCCAGCCGACTGGGTCAGTTTGAACTGAGGTCACACACACTGGTGCTGATCTGTCCAGTTCCTGGGTCACGCGAGCGGACCGGGTCAGTCTGTACTGAGGTCACGCACTGGTGCTGATCTGTCCAGCCCCTGCGTCACAGAAGTGGACCAGGCCAGTTTCGAACGCGCGCCACTCAATCATCGCCAGTGCTGGGAAGTCTCGCCCTTCTTCAGTTCTAGCATACAGGCAGTTCCGAAGGGTTTCCTTCCACTTTATCGCCGTCCGTAGCGTCACCGATGCTCCTTATCAGTTTGTGATTTGTGCGGTTGACGTTGTGCGGTTAACATCAGCTGCACAAGCTCCGTCCGTTTCTTCCAGATGGAGTTTGCGTGTCATCCTGTGTCCCAATGTGGAACGCGTACACTTCTGCTTTCCAGGGTGCCTGGATAATGAGAGAAGCACCGGTCTGCGTTATCAGAGGAGGGTGCCGCGTTCTTTGACTGGTCGACGGGCCTGGATTGCTTATTTTAGTTTGGTTCAGACAGCAAACGAATCACTGCGTGCTGCCAACGGTCCCATGCGTCCTACGAGGGCTTGGGAAAAGGCACAGCGCAAAATCGTGGATCAGCGGGCTTGCAGCACGCGGACCACTCACTGGGTGAACGCACCCTCGCTTACACTAGAACACTGCTGCCAGCCGTTGTTTGTTGGCCTGATCCAAGCTCTCGCGAGCCACAGCGTTGCGCGAGAGTAGCATGCGCAAGGGACCTGCTGCTCGTGGTACCGGGCTCTATTCTGCCTCTACCTTGGTATGATGGTATCCTATTTCAAAATTCTAGTTGGCATTCTTCTGCTGTTTTCCTTGGCGCCAATGTGACTCCATTGGTACTAACTGATTGCTGTATTCTGGCCACAGGCTGCTAATGCGTCCGGATATTTCGAGATTGCGCCACCTCTTATGATGATCACAGTGTTCATGCTGAACACTCGCAGTCTTACAGGCATATGCCCACTGTCCATCGCCGTCCAGGGGCTGCGGGGACTAATGGCACCTGCAGTGTGGAGCGACCTAAAGTTAGCGTAAATGACAACCGCAGTCTTATCTTCTTTTGCATAGTGGTTAAAGCGTATGAGAATTCGACGTCTAAATCGCTTTCAAAAGACATCAGTGTGTCCTATCTGTGTTATTTTTGATAATTTGTTGCCCAGATTTCCATGTATGCAGATCTTCGTACATGCGTTTCCTTCATCCAAGTTTGACGAAGTAGCTTTCATTCCGCCCTTCTGTTCAGAACACCTACTTGGAACGGAACTCTCACGAGCTACTGGCGGTGGTATTGTGTTTTAGTCTATTCTTTTTTAAAAGGTGGTGTGCCACCTTTGTGTATATTTCGCTTATTATTAGGTTATACGCGTGCGCTTTGATCAGTTATGCCAGTTTTGTCGAAGTCGTTCTGAACATACTTCGGGATATATCACTGTCAAATTGTGGTTAAGATGCGGGGCCCTCTTTTTTGGGACAACAGATGTTAACTGATATTAACAGATACCAACAGATATTAACGGAGTGACCACCACCCTGTCTGCAGACCTGGACGGCCAGCGGGTCACTGACCGCCGCCCTGTCTGCAGACCTGGACGGCCAGCGGGTCACTGACCGCCGCCCTGTCTGCAGACCTGGACGGCCAGCGGGTCACTGACCGCCGGCCTGTCTGCAGACCTGGACGGCCAGCGGGTCACTGACCGCCGCCCTGTCTGCAGACCTGGACGGCCAGCGGGTCACTGACCGCCGCCCTGTCTGCAGACCTGGACGGCCAGCGGGTCACTGACCGCCGGCCTGTCTGCAGACCTGGACGGCCAGCGGGTCACTGACCGCCGCCCTGTCTGCAGACCTGGACGGCCAGCGGGTCACTGAGCGCCGCCCTGTCTGCAGACCTGGACGGCCAGCGGGTCACTGACCGCCGCCCTGTCTGCAGACCTGGACGGCCAGCGGGTCACTGACCGCCGCCCTGTCCGCAGACCTGGACGGCCAACGGGTCACCGACCGCCACCCTGTCTGCAGACCTGGACGGCCAGCGGGTCACTGAGCGCCGCCCTGTCTGCAGACCTGGACGGCCAGCGGGTCACTGACCGCCGCCCTGTCTGCAGACCTGGACGGCCTGCGCCGTCAAGCGGAGGAGGGTGCCCAGTTCGGCTTCACCGGGAAGCAGGTGATCCATCCGGACCAGGTGCCCGTCGTGCAGCGTGCCTTCTCGCCGTCGGCGGAGCGCGCTGAGTGGGCCGCCCAGTTGGTGGAGGCGTTCGAGCGGCACCAGCGCTCGGGCCAGGTGAGCCGGCCACCGGCGGACCGTGGGGGCCCAGCCAGGGCTGGCGGCGGATGGGAGGTGGGGCGTCTCCACCGCATGCTCTCTGGGACCAGGGAGCATGCTCCATGAACATGTGACGTCAACGACTTAAGGTGACGTAGCAACGGCGCATTTCAGCCAGCACGCGCTCGGAGGACGTTGTGCCGGTTAGGCGGCGGGCATGCCGCTCGTGTACCCGATTCCGCGCTGTACGCATGTTTTCCGGCCCCGCCTGCGGTGTTCGCCGGCTCTCCGCCCGGTCGCATCGCGCCCCTCCGCACCGTCGGTGCGCGGCGTCGTCCTGCGTCACAGCTCGGTGCGCTCCGGTGTGTCCGGCGCGTCAGGCCCAATGGCCCGGGCTCTGGCCGAGGAGCCGGAGGCGGCGGGGTGCCGGCTCACCTCTCACATCCTCCCCGTACGCTGCAAGAGCTGGCGGAGGCGTGTCGGGGCTGATCCACGTTCAGCCCACCGCCTGCGTCCTCCGAGAGCGGGCGGTAGGGTGTTTGGGTGCCCCGAGTCCAGTCGAGTGCGGCTCCTCCATGAGCGGCCGCTAGGGTGTCTGGGTGCCCTCCGCCCAGCCGAGTGCGGCTTGTGCTGAGCGAATGTGGCGTGTGTCCGGCAGGGCGCCTTCACGTTCCGGGGACACATGGTGGACCGGCCGTTGCTGCTGCAGGCCCACAATGTGCTGCGGCTGGCGTCAGTCGGCGGCGGTGAGCGGTGACGCGTCGCCGTCGCCAGACTCCACAGCGGTGACGCGTCGCCGCCCCGCCGTCGCCAGACCCCACAGCGGTGACGCGTCGCCGCCCCGCCGCCGCCAGACTCCACAGCGGTGACGCGTCGCCGCTGCCGCCGCCGTCAGACTCGGCGGCGGGGCGGCTGTTCGTGGCACCCGCCGGCCGCCGGCGCCACGCTGTGGAGCTTGACCGTAGCCCGGTGGCTCGTCACCCGGCTGACGTAGTCCGGCGCGCGTGGGGGAGGGGTAGGGCGTGTGGACGGTGTCGGACTGCCGTCTCGTGCACGTGGCATCGGCGGATGGGTGACGACGGTGTGGCCAACAACGCCCGGCCTGTGATGCCATGTGTGGGTGTGGCGGCCCGCGCTGAGGGACGTCTCATATGGCTGGCCCGGCGGCCTTGCGGGGCCTTAACACTTCTGCTGTGCTGTCCAGTCGCATCATGGCAGGTGGCTTGGAGGTGACATAGGATGTGGCGTAGGACGTGACGCATCGGAAGCGCCATTTGTTGTTGATCGTAGTCATGAGGTACACTGGATGCTGCTCATATTTAGTGAAAAGGCATGTCCGGATTTCCGTGCAATAAAATATCAAGTACCCTTCTTTTCCACGCAAGTTATCCCCAAAGGTGTGTGGACAGATCGTGCGATAGGAGATGCGCGGGGCATGTTCGAAGCGCCGTTTACGGGTGATCTCATGATCGGCGGTGACGGGCCTTCGCAGCAAACGGATGACGTAAGGTTCGCTTATAGCAATGAACGAAGATGCGCTGGTAAGCAGCTTCGTTCATTGTGTGAACATGAGCCTAGTGCGGGCAGCTGACTTGCGCTACGCTCTCTCCAGCGCGCCAAGTGGTGAGACGAGACCTGATGGGCCTCAGATCGCGCGTGGCAGTGGGGCTGCTGCTGGCCACCGCTGTCATGTCAGGCTTTTGTGTTTGATGTACGTGACTTCAGTGTGCCCGCGATTTTTCCCCAAGACGATAATAAAGCATGTGGGATATGTTTATTGACAAGAGGCGAAGTTCACACCAATACCATAAAGCACACAAACACCACGGAAATCGGCTAGCACCTGCCTGCCGCGATGGCGACACCCGCCTATATCGCCTGCGCAGCTGCGCTCACAGGTGGCGTTTGCCGTGTCTAAAACAGTAGTTTTGCTCGACACAGGTTACGTACAAATCATGCATGGACATCTACGCACATTCACTGTATACATGAACCCGTAGACGATGACAACACCACGCTGTACAGATAGGTGACAAGACACTACAACCGATTCCTGGACCTAATTTGTACATAGCCGGCCGAGCGCCCGCGGAGCCTCACGCGCACCACGGAGCGGGGACTGGCGTCGGAGGCGGGCGGTGCGCCTCCCCAGTTGCCGGACACCGGGCGTAGCCACCAAGTGAGCGGGCGGCGTCGGTGGTGCTGTTACCGAGGCCAACCAGAGGAACGCGAACGTTAGCCGTCCCGCTCGCCGCGGGGGCGGCGCTAAAACTCTAAAAACTAAAGCTAAAACGCTCGAACACGATGGACCGGGCTCCATGCCCCGTGCACGGTCCCGATCTGTGCAAGCATGCCATCGAAGTAAAAAATATTTATAAAAATATGTGCATGGCAAAGAGCCGCTCGTTCACATTATACGAAATGGGCTACTGTGTGCTGAGTGTATTTGCTAAGGCTGCGGAAAGGCGCTAGACAAACCGGCATCGGTTTCTGTTTTCAGGTTCCGCCGCAGCTCCGGCACTCTGTCGTCCGTAACTCAAACTTGTGGAACTCCGACGCACTCATTCGTCCACGCAACCCCCTGTGATCTGACTGCTTCCTTTTCCTCGTTCTTTACCCCGCTCCGATCCTCAGCATACCCGCTCCCGCTCAACATGCACGCAAAGGCAACTCCGAATGCATTTTCAATCTAGCAAGCGCTAGTAAGCAACTCACTGGGGTCCACTTGGGCCATCTCTACAGCACCGCTCTTGGGCTTCACTACGCTGCCGTCCCTGGGCACGGTAGCCTGGACTGAAAGTGGCCCGCCACTAGCTAGCGGGACTGGCTTCCGACGAGAGGGATGGGCAGGGTCTACCACAGCGTGGCTCCTGGTGTACCACGCAGGCACGGAGGCTGGTACAGATCCGACGTTTCGCACATCACAGCCAGATGAGCCAATTCAGTCGCCGTCAAACAACAGTTTGCCAGCGCATGCAATCCCCTCTCAGCAGTGGATGGGTTTCAAACCTGGGGACTTTTCAATGTCACACCAGTTACACGAAAGACCAACCCAACAAAAGACGCAAGCTCTATTGTTCACCGTCTTTGCAGGTCATCTTCCGTTATCTCTCTTCTGCGGCTGAATCCGCGATCAACACTCTGACACCTGAATAATTATTCATTTGAGGGCGTCTGCAACTAGTTATGAAACCCAACTCCATCAAGAGCTTTTGCTACACATGTCAAGTGCTGCCCCCCCCCCTCCCCCCCCACACCACACACATACACACGATTGCTACCTTTACATGTCATGCTCTATAGCTTCTGGTCGTACTCTCAACTCATTGCTTACAGGTGCAGTGTTTACCACTTCATTTTCCATACCTCATACTTCTCCTCATCTAAAGCCACCATGAAGCCATGCCAAAAGCCTTGTCTTTTCCCATTGAGACAGATGAGTGACCCCTCGGAGGTCCTCCTTTCGGCGCTGCCCGCCAGCCGCGCGGCTGAAGTCGCCACCTCAGCCGACACTACTGCTATCAGGTCCCATCGTGCGCTCTGGTCGCCGCGCTTCCACGGGCCATGGCCACTCGGCGCAGCGCCGCGCTACTTGACAACGGCCAGCCCACACTTCGTCAAAGCCTGCTGCACCAACAGCGAACGCACTAGCACTACGCCGACACGCGCCTGGATATACTCGCGTGGCCGAAACCATGCCATACAGCTTGGGGCCATGTACTCGGAACACTCCTGATGGCGTCCAAACAAGGTGGAGCGGATTGAGGAAGCATTGCCTCCGCAACGAATGCAACGGCGTGCCCTTGGAGTAAGCACAGTGCTGTAAGCAGCTGATCATTAGGCAGCGGACAGGTGCCCCACCCGCCGCGTTCAATGAAGTCGTCGACACCCTGCATCTAAGCATTCTGACTTTTATCGCCACTCCCAACGCTGCAAATCAAGATCGCTTGCATGTAGAAAAGTCGGGGAACACTGCCGGCGCGCGCGACCGCGCCTATGGCCCGTCGCCCTCCGCCCAGGGCCGGCCCGGCCCCGTCCAGTTGTTTCCTCCGCTCAGGGCCGGCCCCGTCTAGCGGGGACGGCAGCTGGTGTCCCCTCCGCTCAGGGCTGGCCCCGTCCAGCGGGGACGGCAGCTGGTGTCCCCTCCGCTCAGGGCCGGCCCCGTCCAGCGGGGACGGCAGCTGGTGTCCCCTCCGCTCAGGGCTGGTCCCGTCCAGCGGGGTCGGCAGCTGGTGTCCCCTCCGCTCAGGGCTGGTCCCGTCCAGCGGGGTCGGCAGCTGGTATCCCCTCCGCTCAGGGCTGGTCCCGTCCAGCGGGGACGGCAGCTGGTGTCCCCTCCGCTCAGGGCCGGCCCCGTCTAGCGGGGGACGGCAGCTGGTACTCGTCTCCCTGGTTCACCCATGGGCCGCGAGGATCGGGTGGCGAGCGGCCTGAGCTGGCCTGAGTGGACGGCTCGCCGGCGGAGCAGGCTCCCACGGCCACGACTTGTGCCGCTGCCCGTGGGCGGCGGGGACGCGGCTTTGGACGCTTGGTGCAGATACTGAAGAAATAACGAAAGTAATACAAAACAAGAAATAACGGCAATTGTTTATCGGAAATCAGGGATCTAGCGGTACAAGGCCGGAGTTTCACTTCTGCACTCTTATAGATGCCCTCTTCTCGCACGCGACTTTTCCTACATGGGAAGTTACGAGCAAAAGCGTACCGACAAACATACAATGAGATTTGTGATTTTCTGCCCAGTTTGCCTCGTGTTATGTCACGCATTTAAGCTGCGTATCTCAGAAATATATGTTATTGCCCGTTCAGTGCGTGATTCCAGGCAGCAGGGTGGCTGTGTTCACCCGTTCCTTGGTACAACGAACCTGAATTGCCCAGCAGCTCTGGTTTCAAGCTGAAAAAGGATCAGAATGACTGACTTTGGCACTGACTGGATGGCATGCGTTTATTCACGTGTAGAATCTGCAAAAACTGCTAACTATCCGTACATGTTTAAAACGGGGCCCTTTAGTAAAACATGGGAATGATTCAGTCATGCAACAGAGCTGTTTCCGGCACGCTTGGAGCTTTCGTTTGGACCGGGAGCGTGTCCGAAGTTTGCCCTACGGCGGTGCTGGGCAGGGTTAACCAAGACCATAAAGATACCTTAATCTATGGTCAGGGCCATAGATTAAGCCCATCGTACCCCCGCCCACTAAGCCGCCAAGAAAGCGAATGTCTACATTGTCTGCCACCACGCGCCACTCGCCGCACCCTCCTATAACGCTACGCAGCTTGCAATCAATACCGTCCAGGTCCCCCAAATACTGCCACCCGTGCATCATCATCACCTCACGTCCGCCCTCCCACCCTCAACATCATTTGGAACCCCTCCTCATCCGCCTTTCTAGCGTGGTCACCCAACGCATCGTGCAATGGACCCCACACCATCGTACACAGCATATCTTACCCCACCCGGGCTCCGAAAAAAAAACGCCTCACTTCCCCTAAGCAGCCGGAGTCAGCGGCAAATTCAATCAGCTCATAAATGGGAGACCGCAGTTGAGAAACAAACTTAAGCTTGAGAGCCCAAAATCGTCCCTTAAACGTGACATATCCCACTCAACGTCTTGAATTTAGCCACGCTGCACTCCATCTCATGCAAAGGTGTATCACTCCCATTCGTTCGCACACGCACCCACCAGACGCACTGAGCGTTCCTTTGTACTGGCATCAGCCCTGCTCGCGCAGCCGCGCCCTAGCCCAATCTCCTCTACAATACCGTTTGGAAATACTTCATCTGTTCAATGGGATGTGGTTACTTGTGTGTATGTTTATATAGCTGTTACGGCTTTTCAAGTGAATTTCATCGCGGTTGTGATCTTCCAGCACTGGTGGCGTAATGGTTTTGTTTTTTATGTTGTAATGGTGCAATTGTTGGTCTAGGACTGAAAGGCATCCACTTTAACGAGTGGCGCCACTGACATGTGCCAGGCTATTCGTGGAAATTGTGGAAGCAAAACTGAATCCCACTCCATTGAGGAGGGAGTCAATGATTTTTTTTTGTGTGCAAAACACGAGCACCAGACTGCGGGCATAGATTTTGTTCTTCGGCTCCGTGGTCACGGGCTGTAACTCACGCGGTAATCTGCTTGACGGACAGAATGTTTTCACAGGTTAGTTTTTTTGACGACACTGAGCCTTTTGTGATAAACTAGGCATCACCATTGCTACTATTTCGCTGCCCGCTCTACGTTAATGCCTCTTCGCTTGTGCCAACAAGCGGTAATGTAACGAGGAATAAGATAAAGCATATCGTTAGCGTTGCGCAATACTTCCCAATCATGTTACGTGATGATATTGAGGTGTCGGAGATGGAATTGTTTCAAAATGTACGCGTGGGCGTATTGGGATTGAAAGTAAGCCTTTTTTTAACAACGCCCTTGGACTCCATGTTAAGGTCAAGAGAAGCCGAGCCTGGAGTCCCCAAATACATGATTGGTTCAACAAACATATGAGTATATAGTTTGCATGCGTACATTCCAGGGAAAAATCAACGACCACGTTAAAACCGTTGAATCAGTACGTCAATTCGTTGTGCAGATTCTTAAAATGTCTTTGGGTTATTGCGGAATGAAAGGGAGGCATTTCGGAGTTTTCAAGTTTATGGAAGTGCCGGCGTTCCGTCTACAAGCAGCTCCAAGATCTTGTCGTGCCGCTCTTCCAGGAGCCTGTCATTCGTCAGGAATCTCACAGTGACCCCAGTGACTCATCTGTTAAAACATCCAGGGCGTGGAATAACGGGCTTAAGTGTCCCGTATCGCCTAAACACAATGAATGATTCCAAATTACCTTAAGTAAACGGACGCCACTTTGTCTTAGCTTATCGCGCGAGGTAAACATGTGCATCAAGACTGGACAACATTTACCTATACAATCCGTACGCTGGACATTATGTACACACACATGCACACACACACACGCACACACGCACACTGCACGCTTGACAATGCATTTCTCCGAACCCACAAAAGGGAAACGCTGAATCAAGCACCATTTTGAACTGGCCGTTAACCTCTTAATCTTGACGAAGACGGTAGAGGCAAGCATATAAATCGAAACCAATCGCACGCGTGTCCAGTGAATTAGCCGCTACATCACCACTGGGTCTTGTGTTTCTTAATGGACATGCCGCGCGCTTTGTTATATGGGGACTAAGTTTACGTCCGGCAACACCATCCCACAATGCCAAGTCACTGTGGCGCAACACTTCTCCAGGCACGGCTGTTCAATTAACAACACCAGAAGGAAACAGCCGCTCGGAATATCGAGGGAAATCTTCTCCTCCGTTTCCTTATTCGTGAGTTTTCATATAAATGACGAGCCACCCGGCCAAGCCAGGCAGTTCGTGAGCTGAGCCTCCAGCCGTGCGCACCGCACCGCCCCGCGGCTGGCCGTCTGGCCGGAGAGCGTGTCTCGCGGGCGGCGCCACAGGTCAGTGTTGCACCAGCCGTCAACGCCGAGCCGGCAGCCCGGCACCGGGCAGCCCAGGCGCCCACCGACCGGCCGCCCCACCCACCGGCAGTTGTACACTGGTTTTGTATCTCGGACCGCGCGCTGCAGAGAGGCGCAAACAAAGACGCCGTCCGCCGGCCGTCGGCTGGCGCGGCAAACTCATTGGTGCGGGCGGGGAGCGCGCCGGGCCGTCCGACGGCTGCCGAGGCGCCCCGACGCCCGGCGGGTGGCCCCGCGCCCGGTGGCGGTTACGGCCGGCGCCGACGCATGCGACATGTACTTGCTGTTCTCAACCACGGATGTGTCTCAGAAGCGCTCCGCCGACAGAGCGGCCGCTTGTCAGGAAGCGGGTAAGAGCCGGAGAATCACGTCGGGTGCAGGGCAGGCCGTAGCCCGTATGTTGTGCTCGCGCGACGCTGGCAGCCCGGCGGCGAAGCGGGGGATTCAGGAACGGACCAGGAACGCTCGATGGGATCCAGGGATGCAGGAGGCTCGGTGGGATCTGGAGGGCAAGACCTGGGCGGCGGTGCGCCTGCATCAACGTCGCTTGCCTAACGCCGGTGGAGCAGAGTGAGCGCCAGCGCAGCGGCCAGCAGGCGGCCTGGCAGCGCCGTGCCGATGGCGGCGCGGCAGGGCGCGGTCGGGTGGCGTGCCTGCCGGCCCTGGTTGCTCGTCACCAGCTCGCCGGCGCAGTCGGCCTCGTCCTCGCCGCCATCGCAGTCCTGCACCCCGTCGCACCTGTCGACAGAGCATCACCGGTCACGCCGCGCACTGGCCGAGGACCGGAACCCCGGAGATGACTACGCTAGCATTGACCACCGCTGAGGGTCTATGGCACTGGCACGGCTGTTGGAATTCTGAGTGAGCTGCCGTGGTTTGCGTGGGCGCGTCTTTACACCGATGAGTTCTCGGGCGCCACACGCTCCCTGTGGGCGCACCCTTGCATTTCATTTCCGATGATGTCGTCGCTGTCGATTCTGCTGCGCGTCGAGTTCAGCGCGGAGGAGCCATTTCATCTCCGTTCGGGCGAGCGGGAGGTAAGCCGGCCGTCTGATATTGCTCAACTTGTGGCCGACCCCGCCGCGGGCACCTCCGCGCCGATGTCACGCGAGTCCAACAAAGAGCGCGCGGGGATGTCCCAGCCACTTGGCGTTCTGCGGCGCGACTCGGCTCTATGAAATATCAAATCCGGCGTTAAAACGCGCCGTAAATCTCTCGCGACGGCAGCCGCAAAATTTTATTATTTGACCTGTTTGAATATTCTAGTTGCCGCAGTTTTATTGCCGGCGGCGGCGGGCGGCGCTGCAATATGAGGAGAAGCCGCTCTAAATACAGCCGGCCGTTCACTGCTGATCACGGACGGATCGGATGGGGATGCGGTGCGCGTGCCGAGAGGGCCGCCCCGCCGGCGGTGCGCGCCGGCCGCTCACGATAACCGGCCGTGAACACTGCGCGGCTGACGACCGGCGCCTCTAATGGTGTTGGCCATTTGGCCCGCGGCTATATTTTATCCGCCGCGAGTTGGTCGGCAGCGGAGCCGACTATTATTGCGCCCCACCGGGGTGCTCTTTGTGTGATGCACTGCCGGCTGACCTGTTGCGTGCCGGCGGCGTGCGGCACGCTCCCGCCGGTGATGACGTCAGCGGTAGTGACGTCACCGGCGCCTGAGAAGAGCGGCGGCGGCCACCCGAGCCGATGCCGGTGATCTACAGGGGCCGTTCAGGTGGTCTGACGCACGCAAGCCGGCGAACAAAGAGAGTGGCTGATGGCGTCGTCCGTTGCCAGTGATATCCTTCTCTTTCCCGCGAAAAGTGCGCTGATTGAAGCCTGTTATCTGCATTGGATCCAACTGGCAAACCTGTTTATCAAATTGGTGGACGTCAGCGTCCCATTCTAAGGCCAAGAGCGTTACAGCCGCCTCGACTCCGGGCAATGGGTGGGAGATACGGCTTCCCAGTCGCCTGCAGTAAATAACGGCTTCGATAAACAATTATGGGGCTTTGAGCGGCGAGCACTGGCGAGGGAATGGCGTCGACAATGGTCTCTTAGTGGTCGTATCTCGGCGCCCGCGGCTGGAAACTGTCTGCCGTGCTGCGCGGGGAGCTCAGCACCACCGCCAGACGGCGCGAGTTCAGCACCGCTGTCAGACGGCGCGGGGAGCTCTCTATCGCCGCCAGACGGCGCGGGGAACTCAGCACCGCTGCCAGACGGCGCGGGGAGCTCCGTACCGCCGCCAGACGGCGCGAGAAGTTCAGCACCGCTGCCAGACGGCGCGGGAGCTCAGCGCCGCTGCCAGACGGCGCCGGAAGCTCAGCACCGCCGCCAGACGGCGCGGGAGCTCAGCACCGCTATCAGACGGCGCGGGAGCTCAGCGCCGCTGCCAGACGGCGCGGGAAGCTCCCTATCGCCGCCAGACGGCGCGGGGAGCTTAGCACCGTTGCCAGACGACGCGTGGCGCGCCACCGCACCAGTAGACCAAGGTACCGGGGTGACTAGGCAGACTTCAGTCCAGCGGACGAAAAAGTGAACCCCCGCCCACTCAACCCTCGCAATGCGGCAATAGCTGTCAACCGCCAATGTGCAAGACGGGGTGGCAGTCTCAGTTGTGAGGGAACCTGCCCTCGCCTTTCCTTCCGAACACCAGCGCTTAACAGATGGCACATGAGAGTCCGGCTTGCACCTGTGCGCGGAATCCGGCAGGACAGAGCGTGCCTCACCTGCGGTCGGCCTGAATGCAGAGGCCGGAGGCGGAGAGCCGGCAGCGGTAGGCGCCGGCCCGGCAGACGCGGCACACCCGCTCGTCCTCGCCGTGTGTGCAGTCGGGCCGGCCGTCGCAGCGCGCCGTCGCCGGCATGCACCGCGGCCGGCCCTCGTCCAGCCAGCACCGGAACTCGTCCGGCCGGCAGCAATCGTGCTCGTCCGAGCCGTCGGAGCACACCGCCACGCCGTCACACCTGCGGCCAGGGCACGCGGCCGTACGTCGAGCTCCCCCGACGACAACATACGCCGGCGCCGTCAGTGTACACCTGGCGAGAGCTGACGCCTCCAGTATCTACTCATCACGCATGCCGAGGTCCCGCACGTCACGCCTCCCACAGCTACAACACGACCACAGGCCACTGCGAGTGGCGCCGAGCACCGCAGCGAGACGACCCCCGGTCGGAGGTGACCCGGGTCGCCCAGTGGCGGTCCGTCGGCCGCCCCCGGTGCCGCCGGTGCGCACCTCTCGAACCGGTGGACGCACTCGCCGTTGGCGCACTTGAAGCGGCTCTGGCCCGGGCAGGCGTCGTCCAGGCAGCGGGCCGGCTCCTCGTCGCTGGCGTCCTCGCAGTCGGGCACGCCGTTGCACTTGCCAAGCTCGGGGATGCAGCGCCGGCTGGTGACGCATTTCCAAGCTGCGGCAGCGGCCGTTCGTTGGTCGCTGTACGCGGTCCCAGGGGCGCGCACGAGCGGCACAGCGGGGGCACGGAACACTCCACCAGATGCAAGCTGCGGCAGCGGCCGTTCGTCGGTCGCTGTACTCGGCTCCAGGGGCGTGCACGAGCGGCACAGCGGGGGCACGGAACACTCCACCAGATGCGAGCTGCGGCAGCGGCCGTTCGTCGGTCGCTGTACGCGGCTCCAGGGGCGCGCACGAGCGGCACAGCGAGGGTACGGAACACTCCACCAGATGCGAGTCCAGCTGGCAGACACGAGACACGAGGCACGAGGCACGAGTCCAGCTGGCAGAGTGTGCACATTGTAAGCTGGAGACGCGCGGCCCAATGTCGTCTGTGGCTTGTATTTTAGTGTGGCAGTGCTGCAATGTATTTTAAGTGGTGTTACAGGCCTGTCTTGCAGGAGACGAGGCGCCAATCGCTGGAATTCAATTAAACTTCTGACACATGGCTTCACTGCAGGGCGGGTCTAGCTCGTCAGAACGCGACCAGAGCCTAAGGCGTCTCCGAGGTCGCCCTCGCCGCTCGCTAGGCCCCTGGCGCATTGCTGGACCCGATCGATGGACATCGGGTCATTTTGACTTTTTTGGTGGCCGGTAAACGCGCAAAGCGTGGCATTAAATGCCTAGCAGCATGTTAAGCGGTGGTTAGCTGAAAGTGGCCCGGTGTCGCAGCGTCCGTGGGTCGCAGTGGGTCGCTGGGTGGGTCGCAGCGTCGTTGGCGCCCAATCTAGGCTCCTGTTACATAAATTGACCGCCGCAAGGTGTCCCGATTCTGATTTACGTCTGTACGTACCCCCGCATTTTGCGTACCATAAGCTTCATGGTTCCTCCGCGTCAAAGTGAGCCAGCTCTGAGTGGTGTTCTGCTCAAGGCTAGCTAACGGTTTTTGCAGTTGTTTTACAAGGTAAAAGTCTGTCTAGCAAAGGCGCGCCTATTGTGGCCTACGTATGCTCTAAGTACCTTTACTGTTATCTGCCAATCGTCAGACTACAATAAAGAGATAGTTCCACCTCTTGGTCTATTCCAAAACCCCACAGAAAGGAAAAGTTTATAGCCACAGTCCCTTGCGATTCCACCGAAATGTGCGCCGGCATCGTGCACGACAAGGCATAAGCAACAACAAAAAGCAAACAAAATACCACTTTTCGCTTGCATAAGGCTGGACCATGCCCGGGGCATTTCACCACAAGACAGCCAAAACTTAAAACCCTCGTATCTTAAATCGCATTCGGGTCGGCTTATAGGGTGAACACAGGCGCAGAGCCAGCTATGAGAGCGAAAACATATCCGAGCAACGTCTCTCGAGATATAGCCCCGCGCAATTGTCATAGGCCACATTGAAAGTACAATTTTGGCAATGCCATTCATAAACTATCATTCTGGTCATAGTAAGCCCCATCCGATTTCAGTTGTAATGAGTCAAAGAGCACGTTGGTCATCTTAGATTTTCACGTTCTATCAAGATTTGATCACATGACCATGTGCCCTAATGTTTTCACAGGGATTTTACCTGCTGACAAGTAAATGTTGAATTCTGTCTGAGGGCAATTTAAGCTTTACCAACGCCTTTTCGGATCAGAAAACAAAAAAAGGCTTTCGTCCTACGAACATATTTTTAAGCTTCACGAAGTTGACTGTAGGTCGCGCTGGTGGTCCAATGGTTTATCTCCGAGCTGAGGGAAGAACAGGGATGCAGTAAGCGAAGTTTAGTGAACCTGGACACTGCAGGGGTAAATTTATTTAAATTAAGGTTACGTGACCTAAGGTCAGGACCAAGGTTATATTCAGCCCAACATTTCCATCCGGCAGGTTTTGCGAAGAACATTCATACCTGCTGATATTAAGATGCCGACAAGACTGTTGACTTTATTCTTGTTAGCTCTGTGTGCTATCTCCTGCTCTGCATGCATACAAGCATGGTATGGTGCGTCACGCTCTGATCATGGCCGGGTGCGGAGAGCGTCGGCCGGCGGTTCGGCCGCGCTCTCCAGTGCTCCAGATTATAGTGTCCGCACACTTCGGGTGTGTTCGAAACAACCCAGACGACGCAGAATCTATGCTGTCGACGATACTTATGACGTCATGCTTCATAGATCCCGCGCCGTTTGGTGTTTACAGCGACCCGAACCGCAAAGATTCTATGTGACGTGACGTAGAATCCTTGTCGGACACGCATGATCCTTTCCTGATGTTTTGTATTTGTTGTTTATTGGGGTTTTAGGGCACGTCGAATACATTGCCATTTTGCTCCCAAATCCCTTCCTACAACTCGATCGGAGTGAGACATAAACGACACGACAGATGCAATTATAAATAGGTCAGTTTGCGTAACCAGGACCGACCTCAAGTGATGAAAAGGTGCTTTAAACGTTACAAGGAGCATAATTTGCGGCCTCCATTCTTAGGAGCCCTGAAACTACCTGGACACGAAAATCGTTTGTCTTTGCATCTGCATTTTTATCACGACAGTTACGAAGACGCAAACAAAAAAATAGGTCGAGCCGCGAACACACTCGGCCAAGATTCTACGCGACGACACGTAGAAAAGAACACTCTTGGTGCGCTAAGACCAACCCTTGAGCTAAGTCGTGTGGGTCATGTGACAGGCGAGTGCGGCGACAGTGTCCACCGGGCCGCGGGCACAGAGCGGATCGGAGACAGGGATGGAGAGCGGGCCGGGGAGCGGGGACAGAGAGCGGACCGGGGATGGGGACAGAGAGCGGACCGGGGATGGGGACAGAGAGCGGACCGGGCCGCGGGGACAGAGAGGAAACCGGTAATGGGGACAGACAGCGGACCGGGGAGCGGGGACAGAGAGCGGGCCGGGCCGCGGGGACAGAAAGCGGACCGGACCGCGGGGACAGAGAGCGGTTCGGGGAGCGGGGACAGAGAGCGGACCGGGGATGGGGACAGAGAGCGGACCGGGGATGGGGACAGAGAGCGGGCCGGGCCGCGGGGACAGAGAGCGGACCGGACCGCGGGGACAGAGAACGGTTCGGGGAGCGGGGACAGAGAGCGGACGGGGAGCGGGGACAGAGAGCGGACCGGGCCGCGGGGACAGAAAGCGGACCGGACCCGGGAGGACAGAGAGCGGTTCGGGGAGCGGGGACAGAGAGCGGACCGGGGAGCGGGGACAGAGAGCGGACCGGGCCGCGGGGACAGAGAGCGGACCGGACCGCGGGGACAGAGAGACAGAGAACGGTTCGGGGAGCGGGGACAGAGAGCGGCGGGGGAGCGGGGACAGAGAGCGGGACGGGGAACGGGGGATAGAGAGCGGACCGGGGATGGGGACAGAGAGCGGACCGGGGATGGGGACAGAGAGCGGGCCGGGCCGCGGGGACAGAGAGCGGACCGGACCGCGGGGACAGAGAACGGTTCGGGGAGCGGGGACAGACAGCGGACCGGGAGCGGGGGACAGAGAGCGGACCGGACCGCGGGGACAGAGAACGGTTCGGGGAGCGGGGACAGAGAGCGGACCGGGGAGCGGGGACAGAGAGCGGCCGGGCCGCGGGGACAGAGAGCGGACCGGACCGGGGGACAGAGAACGGTTCGGGGAGCGGGGACAGAACGGACCGGGGAGCGGGGACAGAGAACGGTTCGGGAGCGGGGACAGAGAGCGGACCGGGGAGCGGGGGACAGACAGCGGACCGGGGAGCGGGGACAGAGAGCGGACCGGACCGCGGGGACAGAGAACGGTTCGGGGAGCGGGGACAGAGAGCGGACCGGGGAGCGGGGGACAGACAGCGGACCGGGGAGCGGGGGACAGACAGCGGACCGGGGATGGGGACAGAGAGCGGACCGGGGAACGGGGACAGAGAGCGGACCGGGGAGCGGGGGACAGACAGCGGGACGGGGAACGGGGGATAGAGAGCGGACCTGAGTGCCGTATGGGTACAATGATGCTGAGAATGTCACAGTGTTCAGTGATCAGTGTATTGGTACAGCCAGCAAGGGTCACTTTATTTCCAGCAATAGCAAGAAAAACAGCAGGTTCCGATATGCATGCGTTTCCTGGGTTTGTGTGTGTGTGTTGGATGGTTGATTTTACATGAGCACGTTTTATGTTGATTTTATATGCGTGTTTCAGAGGTTGTTTTTGGCCGTGAAGTCCAGTTGAATGGACAGTTTAAGTTATATGCTTATAATGGTTATGATTATCATTCAAGTTCAAAAGATTGCACGATGTTGCGCAGCCGATATGGGGTACATAAAAAAACACATGATCAAGCTATGAGGATGGGCATCGGGAGACTCGGTCAAGCGTGTGAATGGCCCCCAGCTCGGCATCGGCTGGTTCTCTGCGATCGCTGCCGAAATAAACTGGTTAAGGACCGAAGCAGTCTGCCACCAGAAGGAAGATGTGTGAGTACATGTGAGGTTGATCCGAGCCCCGAACGAGCGCGGCTTACATCTGGATTGGCCGATTAACGACACTGCGTCAGACGTCGAAGCGCACCAGACACTAATGAGGCGAACTTCAAACATCTCTGATGATGGATAATTATAGAGGGGTTGACAACCGATCGGAAGCGTTTCATCGACACTGACCAGCTGTGGAAGGTGGCCGGCGCTGTCAAGAGAAAGCTGGAACAAACCGTGGACGTCGACATCCCGACAACAAGCACCATCCAAAGAGACATCGTAAGAACCCATTGACGACCAGGCTAGGTATGTTCCTGCATTTTGCCGTCGTCCTTACCGACATGTTCCCTGCCAGGCATAACCGGGGAAGGGATTTGCCCCCTCTCCTATGATTGACCTCAAAGTGCAGTGAACTGGCCTGACCGAAAGTTGCGGTTGGCCTCAGGTGCGTAATGAAATGTTGCTCACGCCTGTCGTTTAGCAGCGCGCTCGCTCTCCTCTCGATTTTGCTGAGATTGGAAAACCTTAGACGGGTATGCACCGCCCCTCCCCTCCAGGTCGGGCTCGGATTAAGTTATTCTATCGCGTATAAATTATTTCATGGGGTTTAGTGGTATCTTTACTAATTTTTACGTTTCAGACACGAGACCCCAATGGCTGAGCCCAAGCTAGCCTTTGGTAGCACCATACACCCACTGCAAGAGGCGGTTAGTTATCCCGACGCCATCACCCGATCAACAGGAGCGCCCGATGGCTGCGCCCAAGCTAGCCTTTGGTAACACTATACACCCACTGCAAGAGGCGGCTAGTTATTCCGACGCCATCACCCGATCAACAGGAGCGCCCGATGGCTGCGCCCAAGCTAGCCTTTGGTAGCACTATACACCCACTGCAAGAGGCGGCTAGTTATTCCGACGCCACCACTCGACCAGCAGGAGCGCATTGTGAGTACTTCGAAACAGCGGCGTACATGATCAAAAGAGCCGGGAGCTGGAGCGATAGCATGGCTCCCTACCGGAGGTACGGAGTATGAACCGAGGCCGGCGTCGGATCCCAGAGGAGTATGAACCGAGGCCGGTGTCGCATCCCAGAGGAGTGAGGCAAAGGGCCCGCTTTTTACGAGTGTGACCATGTGAGCTGTATGTGACCCGGCCAAACAGACCGCATCGCTGTACGTAACGGGGATGGCAAATAGTAAGTACTTTTCACCAGAGCCCCACTCCCCTTATCGCCGCCCTGAACTTGCCTGACCTTAAATGTGAAGAGTTGGTTTATACGATAGTGTGCAGCTCCTATCGTTGAGACCGCATGCTGGGTAAGTGTGACGAGTGTTCCGGTGGGGAGGGAGTGGTGGAGTTTCTATCAATTTTAGTGCATGTTGATGCAGGCGAGGATGGGACTGATGACGTTGAGATGCAATACATGGGTGGGAGAACACCGATCGATGTACCGTGTAGGATATGGTGCCGGGCCTGGATGAATGCCTCAGAAAGCTCATTCAGCATATTTTAAAACTATCTTGCCACCATCATCGGGCCAAAGCGCAGTCAGTGCTTTCTGCCCATCTCATGCAGACGTGGAGGAGGGTGAAGTGGCGGTAGAGGGAGACTTTTCGGAGAACTCGTTGGTCGTGGTGCAAGACGCCGTCCAGGGCCTCCACGGGGACGCGGATCGGTGCACAGTGCACCCGTTCACAGAGAACTGGGGGAAGCGCAGCGAGGGGCACCATTAGAGCTAATGTGTCACGTCAGACTGCACCGAGCACAGTGCCATTACGGTGCGTATATCTCCGCGATGTCTGGAGCCGGCAGCCAGGAACCAGGCGTCAGAACTGAACAAGACCTACTACTTCAGCGACGAGAGCGGACCCCAGTACAAAAACAGGCATAACCGTGCGCATGCGTGTTGCAGTTATAGCGGTGACTTCCCCGATGCGACATGCGGTTGAAACTTTTTCGCAGCTTCATACGGAAGGGTGCACGCGTGGGATTGGTGGGACGATGAAACGCGCCGCTTACCGGGCGCACCGCAACAAACCAGATTCTCACTGCCGTAGACATGTTCACGTTTGAGAAGGCCAGGTTTGTATTCGCGATCAAATGTTTGCGCATGTTAAAGGAAGATGCTGCAAAGACGGCGGCCTACTTCAGCGGTCCCTTCGCCAACGCGGTGGTCGTAAAAGCGACACTGAGATTCCACAGATTCTGCACGGCGGGCAGTGTCACAATCAGAATGCATCAAGTGTCAAAAGATCGCGAACAACCTTTCGTTTCGTCAGCGACATTTTGGTTTGAACAACAAAAGCATAAGGTTTGAAGCGCATTATGTCTACGAGGTTACTTTCTAGAAAAATGCTGTTGTGGACCGCCGCCCAAAAGAAGCCAGTTTGAGCTGGTGGTCTTGGAGCTCACATCTCTCCAATTAGCAAGTGCATCTCGTCTAGATGCAGGTATGGTAGATTTTCTCCACCAGCAAACCGTCGGAAATTACTCACCTTTTGGTTTCAAGACATTTCTCAGTCTCTATGTTGTCTCCTCGAATAAGGCTTTGACCAAGCGTATGCTAAGCTGCCCCACTAAAAGTAGTAAATATGATGTACAAAAAATGAACTAAAAATATAAATCACCAGATGTCCTATGTTTAGGACATCTCGGGATCTTCCAGCAAGGAGTGCAATTTCGTATTTTATGTTGTCGTTAGCACACGGAAGGATCACTTTGCCAAGGACAACAATTTGCATTTAACGTCTCTGAAAGCGTGCTCAACAAGTTGATTTTCGCCTAACATCAAACAATCTTCAGTTATTTAAATTCACGTGTAAAATATCTAGATTTATGATCTGGCGCAGACTACATCCCGATATCGTCTTTCGATTCGGAGATATGCCATCAGGTATCGCCAGCGCCACCTACAATTTTGTTAGCTGGAAAACAATGCTTGCAGGACCAAAGCCATCTGCCAGGACTTCATAAAACTAAAGTCGCCTTCGAAAAGGCTGCATCTTTTGCTTGTCAACAAGTTAAAGTCACTCTTACGTAGTAGATCACAATGTCACGTGATCGAATTTTGTAAAAGTGAAATTATGAGATGACTCAAATCTCGCTTGGTTCATTGCACTCTCAATGATATAGGGGTTTAAATGCGGTGATACTGAGTGCTTACCAATGACTACCAAAAAGTTGTTTTCAATGTGGTCCATGTTAAGTGCCCGCGACTATAGCTTGGCAGCCATTTCTCGGAATTTAGTTTTTGTTGTCAAAGCTGGCTTGCTGGCCTACATTATAAACATATAACCCAAATATTATGCGATTAAAAATACGAGTTTTACTAGGCCAAATTTGGGCTTTCTGGTGAAATGCCCGAAAATGTAGACTCAACTCAAACCATCAGGCGATGGCGTGTTCCTGATGGCTTGAGTGTATTTGCCACGGTCTGTACGTGCATATATGCTCTGCTGAAATTGCTTTCTTAACAACAATCACATCCTGCCCAGCGGCTTCCACCCCAAGAAATGCCTTCGTTCACCGCACTAAAACAATGAGGCCTTTACCACCCGCATTGATGGTGGCGTTACTCTCCAGCGATTTGAGCCATTGCCAGAGTGACTGTGACGGTTTGTGTGCCGTAGTGTTGCGAATGCGGCTTTGGGCTGCTTTCGTCTATGTTTGCCGGCTACCATGGCCTGTCGTTTGTCGAGATTGCAACTTTGGACCCAGCTACCTGAAAAGATAATTCGCGGAGTTTAACTGAGAATGGCATCAAATAAGTAAATGTATTGATTTCAAATGACCATGAGTACAATCCATACGGCATAGAGAAGGAAGTTCGTTATTTTCAAAGATAATCTTGCTTTTACTTTATGTAATGCATTTTGAGAAACCAATTTCACATTTTAATCCGGATACGTCTGTTGCCGCCGTATGAGTACAGTCACGTTTTGGCCTTATAAGTGGAATATCTTTCTAGCCTAGTGCGATTTGCATTAAGTGTCTAACACGTTGAAAGATAATGTCAAGCCCAGGCTGTTTTTATTTCCTGCCATACCACATTAGGTGTCAAATCGGCATAGGCGTAGTACAAATATTCTGCACGGTAGTGGCCCAACCACCGAAGCTCCTGAATGGCTAGCGTACACCAGCACTGGTTTGAAGCGCAGAAAGTTTCTGGAATCTACCATTGATAGCTTGCGCCCACTCATGGAAATGCCATGCGAATACAGCAGATGCGCCGATGTACGGCAGATATGCCGGTGTACGGCAGATGCGCCGGCATAAGGCAGATGCGCCGGCATAAGGCAGATTCGCCGGTATGCGGCAGCGTGTTCACGTCACGCCTGTGGTGTCCACTGTCCACGCCTGTGGGTCCTCTGTCTGTGCCGGAGCCGGCCCTGGGCCGCCCCGCCTAGCCCGTGCCTGGTCGTGCCTTGCTGTCCACGCTGCAGCGTGAGTCCTCTGTCTGTGCCGGAGCCGGCCCTGGGCCGCCCCGCCTAGCCCGTGCCTGGTCGTGCCTCGCTGAGCACCCCGGTGCCCGGCTGGCACGGCTTGCGTCCGAGGCGGGACCCTGCGGCCTGGCGGCGGACGACGAGCGGCCGTAAACGCCGCGTGAGGCTGACGCAGCCGCGACGAGCCGCGTCGACGGGTGGCCCTGCACCGCGGCGGCTGGCACCCCTGTCCGGCCGGCCGGGCCGCCCACCGGTCCGGGCTGGAGCTTCTACGGCTAGGGACCACCTCGAAGTGATCGCTTCGCAAGATTTGATCTTCGCAAGGGAAGCTTTCTTTTCAAACCTGGACTATTGCAATGTGTGCTGCGGTATCTTGTCGAGAAAATACGCCATGCTTGAAGTAACCACGCGGCCGAACAGGTGGCGGAGCTCGTGCCTCAGTTTTCATTGTTGCCTTGACGGTGCCTGCACGATATGAGCCGGCTTCCCGGTGCAGTACTCTCCGGTACATAAGGCGCATAACGCGCCAGTGGCGCCATAATGAAGAGCGCTGTGCCGTTCGTGACATTCATCGGGCACCATCAGATCTAATAACCTAACCACTTCAGGCTCAGCTCTCATTTGGCCCAGGCCGCTGTAATGGGAAATATAAAAGTTACTGTCAACCCCCGACCTGGCGTTATGAAGTTTCAGATTAATCCGAGCCCATCAAATTAGCCAGGGAGCCTGGAGAGGGCCGTCCCGGCCGGCCTCCCGGCAGCGCGTCAGCCGAGGCCCGCCGCGCCTCCCATGGGAGCGCGCGCCGATCACCGCCGCCACTCTGCAGAGCTCATCGCCGCCGGGCCGCCGCACGGCTTGTTACCGAAATTTATTCAAAGGCCGAGCGACGTCGAGGCCGGCGGGAGTGCTGCTCGAGCGCGACCGGAAGCTGCCGCCTCGTCACAGCGGAGCCTGCGCCCCCGCCAGCGTGACGCGAGTCACGTGACCCAGCGGCCAGGAAGGCTCTCGGGTCGGGGTTGGAACACTGGTCGCCTCTCGCGCCCGACGCCATTTTGTAGACAAAGCCGGCGCATGGAGACGATCCGCCTTCGACTTCTCATTCACCGCAAATTATGCATGCAGTTTATGCACTTGACCACAGGGCAAACGTCCAAATCAGTCCTGCTGCACCCCCGCATGTCCTCAACCCACTGACAGCTCACTTTCGCACTGCACCAATGAGGTCAGGAGCTGCGACTAAACACATTACGGACGACTATACCGGAGTGCGCTGCGTTCACACAGCTAGCTATGCAGCGTGCCAGGACGGTCGTGATCTCAGTATATTAAGGCGGTCGCAGCCGGGTCGCGATGCATCGTGTGGCGATTTATCACCGTCGTCAATGTCCCACGGCCGACGCAGCACCTTATTTATGGTAATTGGAAATGTACTTGCACGGCAATCCTATAGATGTACGCATTCCCGCGCCTCCCTGCGGGCCTTTGTCGCATCAATAAACAGACAGGCTCGAAAGCCACAGCAGGATCAGCACGCCATTGGGGAATCCATGCTATAGGGAGAAGAATGGGTAGCAGGTGCAAAATACTATAGTGCCTTCTTAAAACCCAATATGTCCTCCACCCCCTCCTCCTGAACTTGGGCACGTGGCAGTTAAATCCTGAGATGACCTGCGGTAAATCTATGCACACGATACTAATTGAGGAAACGGAAAGTCTGTGTGTGCAATTCGATCAATTCCAATTGAGAACAATTCCGTCACCATGGCGTGATCTGTTTGCTTTGATGTTAAGTGGCACACCTGGAATTTTTGACGTTTAAACCGCAAACATTTCCCGGCCCCTATTTGTCGACGATCATCCCGGCATCTTCGACTTCGTCGGCAAGAGGCAGCTCCAGCTGTGTCTCTTGAAACTCTCTGAATGGACTGTAAGACGCGTGTTCATTTCCCCTACCAACAGAGCCGAGTGTATACACTCTTATTCACGTACTAGGGAATGCAGAGACCCTGTACTACGACTGTACAGTTCAATCATCCCGGTATGTGCCAAAACAAAGTTTCTTGAAATGACACTTGGCCGGCAGCTGTCTTTTGAACCCCATATCAAGCAGTTCAAAGTCCGGTATATAAAGCGCATGAACAATTTCAAAGTGACATATTGCATGACATATTGAGCGGATCGCTGTGCATCGCTGCGACTGTACAGAGCACTGGTATGTTCGATGCTTGGCTCTGCCTAAGGCAGTGCTCCAGCATCCTCAAAAGCGGTCCTTGAACAGTCCACGACGCGTGTGTTCGCATTGCCACCTGGGCATCCTGCACCAGCCGCGCTGCGAACTTACTAACGGATGCAAACGAGCTTTAAAAAACAAGCTTAAAACAAACGTTATGTTCGGAAAGGAAATCTTACTCTGTATAACCAATAGCACATCGCAATTTCCTCAACAAACAGCCTGTCGGTTTTTTTTTCAAATGGATTGATCCAGTCGTTAATGAGAGGATAAATGATGTCACCGAGACCCATGGGCTTGAAGATGCATGTTCGGTTAGACGAAGTAGGTTTTCATGTTGGTAAAATCACGCAACGAATGTTTGATGACGTGGCGCCCTAGCGCCGCGTAACTCTCCAGCCTGATCCTGGCTAGAGGCACGATTTTTCAACACGCAAACCCGCCAATTTCTGACCCGCAAGAATCCGCAGGCATTTGTCTGGATTATGAGGCAGACTTGGAGGGCTTTTGCAGGTCAAAAAGTTTAGCAGGCAAAATAATGTCTATTTTGTATTTCCCAAGCATCTCAAAGCCAAAAATCCATCCCAATACCAGGGTGTTGTGGCAAACATAAAACAATCATGAAGCAACATATCTTTATTTTTACAGCAAGAGCACCAGTGACAAAAAATCCATGGCACACATAACACGCCCGTAAATCAGGTTGCACAAACTTAACAGCATAAAGTCAGCATCCCACTGGAACATTCAGTAGCAACAATCCAAATTTTTAAGACTACAGCCTGATTTCATTGAGTACCAGTTAGGTAGATTCTCGATATGAATACAGCTACACACTGCCTTTGGCTCTTAATTTGAGAGTGTGGTGTACTTAGACCTTCTTGATTCACACAAAAATCATAGTTTACAAATGTCAATCAATATCCATGATTAGACAGTAGTAAAAGCCTTATTTTCCGGAGAAAAGCCAGGAGAATGAAGATTTAGATGCGTTGATATTTCGGCAACACGCCTTTTCCAAGCGAGTGGCAGAAATGACTTCAAAACTGTCTGCCGATCACGGTTACGGGACCTACAGGTGATGTGAACATGGCAACCAGTGACGTGCTCGCGGGCGACTAGATCTTCTACGGGGTACGGCGTCTCATCGCCTAGATTGCTGAGCTAATGCAGCTTTTCTCAATATTACAGTCTCTTATGAAAAGTAAGTGTGATTAAACCAAAAAATTTAGTACGTACTGCAGGCCTTCGCACTTTTGGCATTTACGAGTTGCCGAAACGTTCACCAGCGACGGCTACCGAGTTAGTCAGGTTAGGCAAAACTATTCTTTTATTGTAACAGTGAGTTGTTAAGCAGAGGATTAGAGCTGTTTGCATTACCCATTAACGATTGAGCTTGCACCATGGACAAAAATACGTAAGACGCCCCCTCCGATTTGTGTTTTTAATGTTCAGCCTGGTTGTCAGATAGTCTGTGTCAGCTTCACTGACTGTAACAGCGATTTTGTGGGAGAAAGATTTATGTTGACGTTTGCTTAACCACTGGTGGGAACAAATGGTGGGAGTGGGGGCCTCCAATTTTCACCCGTTATTTGGTCTGCACCTAGTTAGCCATGGATGCATGCTAGTCATGTAGATGTTGAGAGTTAATCAAAGCCTTATTTCTTTCAAAACTTTATTCTCAGGTCAACTTGCCCTCTCTGTAATTTAGTTGCCAACCAGGGTTTGTTTATTCCCCAGTTTCAGAGGCATTGTTATACACTATATCTGTGATACAAATTTATGCATTTTGATTTGTTTGCAAATATCATAACACTTGATTGGAATGCTTCACTCCAAGTGTACATTCATCCAAGCTGGAATCTGGTTCCATTCCAAGACCGATTGGGACCAGCATGACAACTGTTGGTAACTGTATTATCAAGTAAGCTCATTTTAAACAATTGTTGAAGCTCTCTTCCAGCCGCATTAAACATATCAGTGTAGGCTTGGTGTTTCATTGATGCGTGGCAATGGCGCATATTAAATTTAGTGTTCTCAACATCTACATGATTCTTTCACATGTTTTGCATCAAGGGGTGGACTTTTAAATTATCTGACGCTCAAATGAGACTTCCAAATATTGCTTGTCTGTTTGACCATGGTACCCACTATTTATGTTAATTGGAAAGGTTTTCCTTCATAAAGAATAAACGCAATTTCTAACTACTGCCCAGACAATTTTAAGTGATAATCTATATACACATGCTCAGAGTTTCATTAATTTTAAAAGCTGCTGGGTGCATATGTTTTTTCTGAGGAGCCAGACTGGTGCTAAGTGTGAGCTGTAAAATTAAGCGTAACTAATATCGTGAGTAGCTAACATTTTTTTAACTGACTGGGATTTTTTGTCATGAAAAGAAAGTTCCCTGGGGCAAGTGGCCCTGGAATAATCTGGTAAAAAGCGGGCAATCTTATAACTGTTTTGTCTCCATGTTCTCTGCATGAGTTATGAAATTATATCGCTGTGGCAGCTATGTGCTGTGGTTGATGTGATGTCCACTCTGATCAGTTTTCCGCTTCTGTTTATTCCACCCTATAGCTTTCAACAGCAGGAAATATCGCCTTTATGTGTATTTTTTATGACATTCATATCACATTTCAAGGCCCTCGCATGTCATCTGCAAGCGAAGTCCTGTTGGCCCAATGCACTGGGTAAAGAATAAATGAGTACTAGGGAATATAATATTTCAGTATTTCACAATGACACACACGAACAGGGTATCGAGGAAAGATAGCGAACATATGAGGGTCTTCAGGTGCTGCTGCCCAGAGGAGCCATGAGAGCTCTTCCAGATACACCCCAAGGTCGGACCGCTGCTCAAGAAATCCATTGTGCGGTCCTGGTCACTGCACGAAAATGGGGCAATGGACCAGCTATTTTAAAGCTGTCTGGTCTCCCTGCTCTGTGCGTTCGTTTGTTGTCACCCCTCTGCGCACATGTAAAGGCCTGTAGACGCCTGGCAATGAACCAGCTGTTTCGCAAAGAAACTGAAAGTGAGCATGCATGCTTGGGAAGCTATGCTGAGATATGGGGCAGATTGTGATCTCGTGAGCTTTCAACGGTCGGCGTGCGTCTGGTTGCGGGAGCATGATCACAAGCTGCACCGCCTGGTCGGTCTGGCTCTGGTTGGCCCAGTTTGGCCGGGGGCAACGGTAGCTGTCTTGTCCTGTTTTACCAACGCGTTTTACCAGCGCGCCGTCGGCTCGCCGAGTTGGCGTAGCTGGTGCGCCCCGCGGACGCCAGCTGGCTGCCGCCCTCGCCGCCGCTGCCACCTGGCAGACCGGCCGCTGCCCGTCGCCTCGGTGGCGATGTAGCGCCTTTAGACTGCTGCTGCCGCTGCTGCCCCTGACTTGGTGTGCGGCGACCGAAGGGCCTACGAGGTGTGCCAGCGCATGCTGCGTGGCCACCTTGATACGTTTCACGTCCAGCTCGACTCGGAGTGCACTGGCGTCTGCATGCGCCGCGGCCGGCGAGCCGTTGCTGCCCAGTGTCTTCTATCCCTTCATCGAGTGCCGTACATCCATTGCCGCGGCTCAGTGTCCCGACCGGGCCGGTGAAAGTGCTCGCACGGAGCAGTAGCGTTGCGTGCGACTAGGACGGCCTGATGGATCATCGCGCCTGCCAGCACGGGCTGTTGCGTAGATGCCCGGAGCCAGCGGACTGCTGCATGGACGGTCATATGGCCACCCATAACGAATGAGTAGCTGGCTGGCCGTTCCTTGCTGTATGATCCTAACCGATGGTGCTGGAATGTGCTCTAGACATTTAGTGTGATATCCTTTGTTGACACGCTGATACACTTTGTTGTTCAGTGCATTAGCGAGGAACTGTCTGATCTTTCTTTCAAACAGGCTGTTCACAACTTGTGTTCCGGGATTATCAAGCATTTTATGCGGACGCTTACCCTACGCCGAGCAATGTGGACCAGCATACCCTCAGATTACGTTAAAAGTTGGTATCTTACATTGCTGAATGCATCAGTGAACAGGAGCTCAGGAACTGTGGATGAAGAGTGAGGAACAGGGACCAGGGCATTCAAGCCCCAATTTTAAGAACATGTAGTATTACTGTTATGATGTTGACTGTAAATGAATGACCAAAGGCCACCCACCCTCCAGCCTGGGAACAATTCGGCAGCACATTTCAGGTGCATGATCCCTGCCGTTTGACAGAGCGCGTTGGACTGCGGTCACAAGGGACGCCTGGGCTTGGCTCAGCTATCGACACCGCTGACCAGTTGAGGCAGTGTTCGTCTGCGACGCTCTGTAACATTGTTATCAGGTCTAGTGGTGACCAGGTCCAATGCCTGATTGGATGGCTGTGTACACTGAGAAGCGTAGCATAGCACGATCAGTTGCGGATGCTATTCACGCGGATGATCAATTTTGTGTGATTTTACAATACAGCATATTAAAGGGAGTGTTCCGCCTTTATATGGGGTTTTGAATTTAAATGCCCATCATGAGGACCTTGTGATGCAGTTCACGGCCATGTCCTTTTTAAGACCCAACACCCTCTGGTTTCTGAGTTACACGCCCACAAAAGTGTGAAAAATTTATTGGGAGACATTTCAAAGTCACTTTGGCATTAATTCCGTCAAGGAAACGCCATGCGATCGCCGTCATATTACTGGCTGTTTTCTGCTAATGGTCAAAAAGAGCACGGCGTCTGATATGTTCGCGAAAGCGATGATGCGATACATATGATACAATCCACAGAAGAGCATTGACTGTTAGTAAGATTTCGCTGCTGAATGGGTGTCGCGGACGTAAGCGTGCGCACTTTCGGCTTGTGCGACACTCGTCAACACGGCACTTTGCTTTATTTCTAGGTCATGGGCCAATGCTATAAAAAACACCAATGCTTGCAAAAAAGTGCGGCACCCAAAAAAAACGGGCACCGTACCAACAGTTATAAAAAAGAAGGCGCGACGGCAAAACTTCTTCTACTAACGAATGCCTTAATGCCTTCGTGCCGAATACCGAAAAATACGGTTCTCTCCCGAATGACATAAAAAGAAGACGCGACGGCAAATCTGTCTTTTTCCCCTGCTGGCGATGTTTTTTCTTCTACTTACGCATTTCTCACGACAGCCTGGTTAGTGCTTTGCGCACCGGTGCAAAGAACCTTACGCGGGGTTAGCATGGCATTTTGGAATAAGGAGAATATGAGAGTTATTACACACCCACACACCCACACACCCACACACCACACACACACACACACAACACACACACCACACACACACACACACACACACACACACACAACACACCACACACACACACACACAACACACACGCATACGCATATATATATATATATATATATATATATATATATATATCACCGTGAGTTCCGTCCAAAGCAAAGTCTCAAGTGGGGTTCATGGTAATGCAATTCAGGAGGTTTTACTTGTAAGATGCAATTGATTCGTTCAAAATTTAATATATATATATATATATATATATATATATATATATATTTAGCAATATATATAGATATTTATGCAATATTATATATAATATATATATTATACTATATATATATATATATATATATATATATATATATATATATATATATATTGCTAAATATCCAACGCATATTGTATCACAAATTTAAATTTTGAACGAATCAATTGCATCTTACAAGTAAAACCTCCTGAATTGCATTACCATGAACCCCACTTGAGACTATGCTTTGGACGGAACTCACGGTGAAATGCGGTGTTATAACCAAAAACCTGTGCGGAAATTTGAGAAAGCCTGCAATTTGATACTCCTGCGGGCTGTACAGGTGTGGGATCACGCTTATTTGACATCAGTGCGTGAACCAGGCGCTTTAAATGGGTGTGATCACTGCCGGTGCGTGCTAGTGGTTTGTGTTGATCCTAATGTGTTGAGGCGTGTGCGTGCGTGGATAGTTCTTCTGGGAGAGAACATTGTTTTGGTATTCTTCAATTTTAATGACTCGATACCATGTGATATATCGATACCCGTTTGCGCTTCAACATGACAAGGTAGTAACGCCAGCAAACCAAAAGAAACACAAGCATTTCCTATGTTCCAGGGATGAAAAAGACAATTCTTTACTTCACTATGATCTTGCTAGTATTGTGAACCTATCGAGGTATCTCACCATGTATCTAATAATCCATTGCGTGCCATCATATCAGCAATTCATCTTGGCAGTAGAGGCAGGTCCATGCGGCTCATTAATGCACTTCCTCGGTAAAAGCTCACATGATACGGCTTCGTAAAATTGTCTCTCCTTTAAGAATTCTGAAAATATAGTACTGCATTGTTATGGGTGCACATGTTACACTCTTAGCAAATGTCGTATGCAGGCAAGCATTGCTTGTAAGTCATCAATGTCATAGTTGCTGCAACTCGTGTGAGATGCTGGTTGCTAGGAAAGGTGGTTAAGTGTTGCTGTTGGTTTCTCAGATGGCACTAAACAACATTTTATCACGGGCCTTGTGCGCACTGGCGGCTTTGTCACTTTCTTGCATTTCGCCATCTAACCATAACTACGTACATTTGTCATGTCTGCAGCGTTGTGGAAGGTCAGCAGGTTCGCAGTGCCATTTCACCACATAATATATTTTCTTGTTATACATGTGTTATTACCTGTGTTAGCAATACTTTTGAGTGAAATAGCCTGTTGGCCGCAGCATGCTGCATGGCTGTGGAAGCAGGAGACGCGTTTGCGTCTTTGTCACCCATGTTTTGTGGATTCGCAGAACAGACTGAGCAAGTGATGTCACTTATTGGTTGTATGCTTTACTGAAAGTGATTTGTATATTGTATCCCGTGTTTTTGGTCAATTATATGTCAGATGCAGAGTTAATACAAGAATGCACGCTTGACCCATCTTCTCATGGTGGAATTCATTATAAAAGCGGTAGGAATTACGGTACAAAACGTATCATTGTTGAGTATGCCCTGCCAAAGTACAGCGCTGAGGTAGTGTCACAATGGCACAGTTTGCCCGTGCCATTACACAATGTACCACACTGGTTGGTTACTCTATGCCAAGCCTTTGAGGTAGCAGTTTATATTTTACGAATGACTGGCAACAACTGATTTAACACTGCCAATGACTATCACCAGCGAGGATGTTGTTGGACCGCAATGGCTTTATCAGGGTTAACTAGTGGTTGCATTAATAATCCGGAGCAAGAAAAGCATTCTTGGTACCTCAACCTTGCCATCATCACCACAGTAATAACACTGCCTTGGGAATCCATTCATAGCAATGTAACAGATGTATTGCTAACTTTTGCGTGTGGCTGCATTTTCAGTTACAAAAAAGAAAGTACTACTGTGCACATCACAAGATATCAATGTCAGGACTACAGCACTGCAGGCAAGGCTATGTCGACAATACATTATTGACATTCTCAACAGTCCTTGGAAGGTTTCGGTAAGAGATCATGGGACTATATGCCCTGCCACTAGGTGTCAACGGCAGAATTTAATGGCAGAAAGTTAAGCGTGCCACGATGCTTGGCACGGCCCGTCCTGCTCTCTACCGTAACCTGATCTTTCGCGTGGCCGCTGCCACCGGCCACCGGCCGTAGGCCATACCTGTCAAGGAGAAATGCGAACGCCAAAACCGACTCAAACCCAACCCGCCATAGGTGGGTGGATCAGAAGGCATGCGTTCTAACCAGCTGAGCCATCGGGACGGACTAAGTGATACAGGGTCAGTTAGACGCTTGATAATCTTCAAGGAGTGGCTTAGCACATCCACCTTTGTAATATTCTCACACCTTACAACAAAAATGAGCTCATTGGTCTTATTGCAAACCAGGTGTTTATTTCCTTTTTAATTGAGCGAGGCGAGACTTTGGTTCCCAACTTAGTCACCATCTCCCTACCCCAATTTAAGAAGAAGCTGGGCGAAATCTGGGGAGAAACCCATTTGTTGGAATATCTTGAGGGAAGACTCTGTTCTTTTTGGTGCTCAGCTCCCCAAAATTTAACAGGGACATAGTCTTATGAAACTATATCCTTGTTGTAGGTACATCATCTTGCATCACGTCAGCCCGCGAAGAATGCCAACAACGGCTGAAGGCTGCTGAACTCTTTTCTTAAATATTTTCGGTTCGATGCAAAACAAGAGGATTGGTGATGATTTGTATGTCGTTTCCACATTTCAGGTTACAACACTACCAAGTAGACAATTTGGGAAATCCCCTCTTCAATTGGCAAAGCTGTTGCTAAATTAGGCTTGTTTATTACAAATCAAGGCTAATTCTGGCATAAACTCTGTACAGAAACAGAGTACTATCAGTCCTGTTTCTCACTTTTAATATCTGTATCACGCAGGCATTTAACATGCCCAAACTTAGTGATGCCAAAAAATGAGAACCGCTGAACTCAGGGGTGGAAACAGTAATTCCTTTGAAAGAGGATTGGCAAACAAGTCTGGCCCAACCAACCAAGATCGATAAAAATATGCACATATGTTCACTAACACGTTTCCTTCATTTACTCATCACTCAATGCTTGGTTCATAAACACCACTAATGGCGCTGTCATTTCAACGTTAAACAGCACTGTTGACGGGTCACCCAGGCGTGAGGTAAAGTTTTGAAGGTGTTTGGAAAAGCGAGCAGCATAACTGCGTGTGAGCATTTTCAACCATGCTCCTTTACCATCACACACTGTAGTACTCTGCTGCTGCGTTCATCGGCTCTTTGCTACGAATGCGACAAAGAAATCCATGGCAAGTCTAGGGATTTTGTGGTGCATATCAATGCATGGTTTTATCTACGTCGTCAATAAATTACGCCAATTATGCGCTATAACTGAACATGTATCAAGTCCTCCTTGTGTTGGTTTCCTTTCTTACGGTGTCTGTGGAAACATTTATAAACGGTCTCGAGCGGCAGGCTAATGGGAAAGGTTTAACCGCACCTCTTTCACTGTCCTAGCTTAACCCACTTGTCAATACAGCCAGCAGCTTCTGGCGTATCAAATGAGCAGCGGTTGTCGAAGCTGAAAAGGCGATGGCATATACTTGACATACGTCTGCAGAAGATTCAATTTGCGGCCTCAACTACAGGACATTTACACAATATGGTTTTCCCTTATTACGATTGTCACGTTTTTTTAAATGTATATATCACAAATGCTTTTGTTCTGTCTGATTTGTTCATGTTTTTCAGTATGGCATCTGTATGCATTTGTGTGAAAAATCATCTCAACACATCACCTCAATGAAACATTCGATAAAGATCGAAAGCTGTGGCCTGCAGGCTGGGCAAACTCTAAAAAGAATTCCTGAAAATTGTTTTGACAACCTTTTATTTGTTTTTTATAGGAAACTTCTGCAGCATGCAACAATATGTCACGAATCATGATGATATCGCTAAATGTCAATTATGTCACTGGAGGGGCAAAGATTCGTGCTCAAAACATCATTGTCATCCTCGTTTCACGTGTTTTTTACGCAACTCGCATATTTGTTTCCAAGTCGCTATAAATTTTTTCTGATAAAAAATTTCAAGATGCAGCTGGGGGTTCTAGTTAACTGGGACCCACCAACGATGTTGCTAACGCAGAAGACATGATGCTGCTAAATGCGAGGGCATGCTGCATGCAAAAATGGCACATTGTACATTAGCGTTTTTCCAGCTGTGAGGAAGCAAAAACTGTCCCCTGCCGGCTACGTAGAGGCAGTTTTGGATATTAAAACAAATGATGCAGCAGATTTTTTCGGACCAGAACGATGCTAAACATGATTGCTCTCCGCAGTGTGCAAAGGGCAGGCAGGGTGAGCAGGGAGGAAGTTCTTTCATTCCCCTGCAGCCGACCTCTGTGTGGCAAATATGCACAGTTCAGACAGTTCACGGGATCAGCCTCAGCCACCAAGCACCCTAACCTATGGTTTCCGTTAGGCGCCAGTAGCGCAGGCAGAGGAGCGCGGCGAACACGTGGTGTTCGCACACGAACACGCTTAGTGTTCGAGCCGCCCTTCGGGCCTCTCAGGACCTACAAAAAAGCGGCCCAAAAAGCCGGTCAGATGTCGTATTGAGAAGACCAGTCCGTAGGGACGGGCACTTTAATGCTACCTAGTGGGCCCTGCGCGCTAATCATGCCCCCCCCCAAGCAATAAGGGCCTGTAGGTCGGTCAGGCACCACCAATAACACACAGTCGGCTCCGTGACGGCATGGGCCTGAGGGTCCATTTGCCAAGCAGGGACGAAGCAGAAGCCAGCGACATACGTTGGTCCGGCCTCAGCGTCTGTCAGGGACCCCCAGCGCCTAACAGGGGCCCTGTGTTGGCAAGCGGTCCCGAGTCAACCAGAGGCGGGGCCTACCGAGACCAGCGATCAGTGGCCCGGTCGGAGAAAGAGCACCAAGTCAACCAAGCCCAAGCCCTCAAAAGGCACCAGTACCGCACAGCTGGCTCCATCTCAGCATGGACATGAGGGCTCACTTCCTTATCAGCTAAAAATCCGGTGCCAGCAATTTATGTTGGTCGGGCCCCTGTATCTGCAAGGGGCCCACAATGCCTAACAGGGGGTCCAGTGTTCACAAGGGGCCCCGAGCCGGCCAAGGGCAGTGTTCAATGAGGTCCGAGGAGGGGCCTGGATGACCCACTGGAACTGACGGTCAATGACTCGGTTGGAGGGCATAAGGGCCCGAAGGACTGGCTGCAGATTATCACAACCCGTAGGGTCGTGGGCCTGAAACATCAGTCAGAGGTCTCCTTACAACTGTTTGAGGACCCCTTGAGACAATCCGGGTGTCTCAGTCGGGCCAAAAACCGCGAACACTGAACAGTTGGGCTCCTGGTCAGTCTGAACGCTGGTGGTCCATTTCCCAGCAGGAGCAGGGCCGGAAGCCACGATTTTCATTGGTCTGGGTCCCTGTGCCTAACAGAGGGTCCTGAGGGCCTGCTATGCTCTTAATCGGAGGTCACAGGCTCGAAGAACTGACCGTAGGACACATTAGAGATGCCCTCCCACCAGTAAGACCATGCCCTCAAATCCCGGTTAAAAAAGCTTTTTTGCATTGATTGGGAGCCCCTGGTGCGGTGCGGGCCCCTATTTGGATCAGAGACCGTCAACACCGAACAGTCGGCTACGTGTCGGTCTGCGCCCTGGGGGCCATTTTCCAAGGACGAGCAAGCCGAGACCACGATTTGCAGCAGCTGGGGCTACTGAAACCATGACGGGTGTTGGCTCAGAGCTCACAGTACCTAACAGGGGGTCATGTGTCGGCAAGTGACCCAAGTCGCCACGAGCCGTGCTTTTCGGAGTCCGGAGAAGGACCCGAAGATCCATTTGGGACTAAACTCAAGAGCCCGGTTGGAATCGGCCCGTCCTCCAGCCGCGTACCGTGACCTCAAATGTCAGCCCGAGGGTTTCTATTAGTCCCTCTTATTAGAGTTTTCCTATCCCTATCATATATACCTTAACACGGAGCCAAAAAGTCGGCTCCATGAACACGCCAAGCGGAACCAATTCACAAGTGGCAACGTGACCACGGCGCACGATTTGCAATGTTTGAGATCCCTGACACAATGAGGGTCTCTTTGTGCTTCTGTCAGGGGCCACATGCCTAACAGGGGCCCTGTGGCCGGCCAGTGGCCCCGAGTCGGTCAGAAGCGGTGTTTAAGGGGGCTTGAAGGAGAACCGAAGGGTCTCTCGAGACCGAATATTGATGGCGCGATTGGCTTCATGTTGGCCAGGGATCCGACGCTGCGCGGCCTGTGGAGATTGCAATGCCTGACGTCAGCTTTTTGTTCCAACATTTGCGAGCGCGCCATGTTTAAAGCTACTTGCATAATTTGTATCTCACATATCGATTTTGACTGAATGTTATGAACCTTTCCAGACAACATGACTTGTCCACGTTAATCTCATATTGTTGACCCAATTTGATTTACAATCTACATTCGCGGTCGCTGATCTCTCTCTGCAGAACCTAACCCACCCACAGACCCCGATAAAACTCCAACCGAGCTTCTGAGGTCTTCGGCTTAGAAGAGTTCACTGCACAACCGTTGTAAAATGGTAGAGCGCCGTCGATTTATTTCATGCAATCTTTTGACATGTGATCTTTTGACTTTTTGACCAGAAGATTCAAACAAGAATAATCGGCAGTAGCTTCTGGCCTCTATTCCAGGCATAGAAGGAACAATTAGCAATATCGCGAAAAAACACACACCCTGATTAACAAATGGACCGTATCCGGCAATTCTTTTTGGTGGGGGAGGGAGATTTCACACTCAAGGAGCTCTCTTGACTCTGTGCCCCCCCCCCCCCTGTCATCGCTCTGGCGTGCGTGTCTGCTGAGCGGGCACCTTACCATTTGTTCAGGGGCTCCGCAATTCCGTGGCTATCTCTCCATGGGCTGCAGGCAGTACAGCGCAGCCACCTAGTTTGTGGTAACCTCGCACACTCCATCGTAATCAACCTGGGGGATAGATATCGCAGCATCGAAAGTGAAACCAGGCAGAGGAGAGAGGAGAGAGAGAGAGGAGAGAGAGAGAGAATAGAGAGAGAGAGAGAGAGGAGAGAGAAGAGAGAGAGAGCAGCGAAGAGAGAGAGAGAGAGAGAGAGAGAGAGAAGAGGAGAGAGAGAGAGGAGTAGAGAGAGAGAGAGAGAGAGAGAAGAGAGAGAGAGAGAGCGAGAGAGAGAGAGAGAGAGAGGAATAGAGAAGAGAGAGAGAGAGAGAGAGAGAGAGAGAGAGAGAGAGAGAGAAGAGAGAGGAGAGAGAGAGAGAAGAGAGAGAGAGAGAGAGAGAGAGAGAGGAGAGGAGAAGAGAGAGAGAGAGAGAGAGAGAGAGAGAGAGAGAGAGAGAGGAGAGAGAAGAGAGAGAGAGAGAGAGAGAGAGGAGAGAGAGAGAGCGAGAGAGAGAGAGAGAGAGAGAGAGAGAGAGAGAGAGAGAGAGAGAGAGAGGAGAGAGAGAGAAGAGAGAGAGAGAGATCGAGAGAAGGAGAGAGAAGAGAGAGAAGAGAGAGAGAGAGAGAGAGAGGAGAGAGAGAGAGAGAGAAGAGAGAGAGAGAGAGAGAGAGAGAGAGAGAGAGAAGAGAGAGAGAGAGAGAGAGAGAAGAGAGAGAGAGAGAGAGAGAGAAGAGAGAGAGAGAGAAGAGGAAGAGAGAGAGAGAGAGAGAGAGAGAGGAGAGAGAGAGA
>NW_023596746.1:47702552-47843282 GCF_011947565.3 Pollicipes pollicipes
AGGTCGCCGCGGAGGCGGGCAGCGATCGATCTCGCCTGGTGAGGGGCGGGATCAGGGACGGCCACGGCTGGTGACCAGGGACCGGGACGTGTGGTGAACAGGGGACGGACGCGCCTGGTGACCAGGGACCGGAACGTGCGGTGAACAGGGGACGGCCACGTCTGGTGCTGGGAATGGTAGCCTCTGGGTTGAGACTGAAGCCGCACCTTGAGTACGCGTGGATCAATTCACAGTTATTTATTTCGAGTCGCTGTCAGCGCTACAGGTCTATCGAACATTCATGTACGATCAGAATGTAACGGGGCGGAAGACAACAATATCTTTGGATCTTGTGAACATGCACATCTACCTATGGACCTGTTGCAACACCAACTGTGATACATATTACGCATCCTGATCTACAGCGTGAGTATGCTGCCACGGTTTAAGGGCTCGATGCCTTCGGCGATGGAGTGTACGGCGGGCTGGGAGCCGCCGCCAGCCGCCGGTTGGTCGCTGACGTGCGCCTCCCGCGCTGACTGGGCACCTCCCCCGCTGACCGTGCGCCTCTCCCGCTGACGGGGCGCCTCCCGCCGACCGGTGTCTTCCCTCTGACTGTGCGCCTCCCCTCTGACCGTGCGCCTCCCCGCTGACCGGGCGGCTCCCCCGCTGACCGGGTGTCTTCCCCTCTGACTGTGCGCTCCCTCTGACTGTGCGCCTCCCCGCTGACCGGGCGCCTCCCCCGCTGATCGGGCACCTCCCCCGTTGACCGTGGGCCTCCCCGCCGACTGCCCCCCCCCCCCCTCTGACCGTGCGCCTCCCCGCTGACCGGGCACCTCCTCCGCTGACCGTGCGCCTCCCCCGCTGATCGCCCCCCCCCTCTGACCGTGCGACTCCCCGCCGACCGGGCGCCTCCTCCGCCGACCAGGTGCCTCCCCACTGACCGTGCGCCTCCCCGCTAGCCGTGCGCCTTCCCCGCTGACCATGCGCCTCTCTCGCCGGTAGGATGTTCGACGAGGCGAGCCACAGCCCCCTGAACAGCACCGAGGTGCCGCGCGCCTTCCGCCAGAGCATCCAGCCGATGCGCGCGCCTTTAGGGGGGGGGGGGGGGGGGAGAGAGCCGCCGCCGCCCCGCACGCTCGTCGCGACAGCGGACGCCCGAACGCCGGGTGGGGTCGGCTGGGCCAGCACCGCTCAGCTGTAGCGGGCGGAGCGCCGCGCCCCGCGCTCGTCGCGACGGCGGACGCCCGAACGCCGGTGGCGGTCGGCTCGGGCCAGCACCGCCTCAGCCGTGAGACGCTGGACGGTGGGGCGGGCCGGCCTGTGGGTAGTGGTCAGATGCTGGGTGGTGGCCAGCGTTGTAAAGTGCCTTTATTAACGGGACAGGGCCGTGGTGTAGGTAAACGGCTACCGGATAGCATCGGTCGATTAGTGTCGATTACTGTCCACATCGGGTTCGTGAGAGTGAATGCGGTGGTGATTTGTTACGCGATAACTTGTTAAAGTTCGTAACGTGCAGAGCAACATGACTCGCTATGTGCAATTGTGTTGCTGGCGATGTTTCCAGTGTCAGTGACAGACCATACGGAACCAAAGCGATAGGTTAGGCTCAATACCTGTCGTCGATCAGCCGATTCTGTTCGGTTAGTGAGTGTGGTAGGATCAGTCGATCACTGGCCTTCGCGGCTTCCCTGGTGTGTACCAAAGGACCACGTGTACCCAGCATGCCTCAGTGGAACCGTCGTGGTGCTTGTATACGAGCTTGACCTTTGTCACCCGTGAACCTTTGGTGACCCCTCGAGGTGGGGGATAGTGAGTCCGAGAGGCTCACGCGTAACTCTGATTGCAGTTTGGTGGATTGCGCGAAGCATGTTATGCTCGTGCCCCGGAATACGATGACGGTGATAGTGGTACCCATGTAAGCAATATATTGGTATGATCTGGTGCCGCTTCGTGGCAGTCAAAGAATGCGGACTGGGCTAATGATGATGCGTGCGCTACTCTGGAAGACCACTTATGGTTCGCATGTCCCGCGGTATATCGATCAGTATCTGGGCAATGGACGAGTGCCGATCACGTCAGTAACTGTGACTGATGTCGTCGGCGCAGGGCACCAGCGGGTAGACTATGGCGCGCGGCGGCCCGGGTGCCGTCTACGTGAGGGAACGGCGCGCGCCTCTGCTCGGGCGCAAAATGATCACAGTAGTCGACGCGCCCTAAAACTCCAAATAACAACAACAGCACCTCTCCTCGGGCTGCTGGCGCCGTAGGACAATTAATCGGACGTATCGTGCGTTGATTCGAAGCTAACCCGACATAGTAGCTGTGAAACCAGGCTACGACATAGCAGCTACAAACACACATCTGGCTAGCTTCCTTGCATGCCGGTATGCTGCCCATAGATGCAGATGCTTGACTTAACGATGAGTAAAGCCAGGTCACCGGGGTCACGTCGGCGAGTTCAGTTCTCATTTTATCCACAGAAGCACGCGATCTACGACCCTGGGAAGCGCAGTTTTGTGCAGTCCTCTACATCGGATCATATCATGATAGTAATTCACAAGTGCATATCTCCTATGTAATGTCCGATCGGGTCATGTGGGTCAACCCGCGGGTGCGTAAGCCCATTCCGTTCTCATGTTCTGAGCATGGTTCTTACGCAATATAAACAACGCTAAACAGCACGCGAAGAACTGCATGAGATGTTATTTACGTCAAACCCGACTAAAAAGTGAGTAGTGGTCCCGTACGATGTGTCTTCATTTTGCGCAACTGACAATTCCGCCTCATATGTCGCGATGCCACGCAGGAAATCAATTTCAGCCAGTGACGTATCCAGGATGTCGTCCGAGGCGCGAAATCGCGGAATTGATGCACCTGAGTGGGACCTGTGCCTAAAGCACCTAATCCAACAATAGGGGTCCTATAGCGATGGACTGGAGAGACGAGCCTTTGGCTGAAGCGAATGCCCGTCATCCCCGCCATTGTTTCGTGCATTCACGGCTCTGCCGCCGTGCATTGTCTCTGGCGCGGAGCGGTCTCGATTGGTGATGAGAGCAGCTGACGGCTCTGGATGTTTGAGAGAGCAGCTGACGGCTCTGGATGTCGGAGAGAGCAGGCGACGGCTCTGGATGTCTGAGAGAGCAGGTGACGGCCCTGGATGTCTGAGAGCAAGTGACGGCTCTGGATGTCTGGAGAGAGCAGGTGACGGCCCTGGATGTCTGAGAGAGCAGGTAACGGCTCTGGATGTCAGAGAGCAGGTGACGGCTCTGGATGTCTGAGAGAGCAGGTGACGGCTCTGGATGTCTGAGAGAGCAGGTGACGGCTCTGGATGTCGGAGACCGGTACAATGTCTCGTCACCAGCTCAAAGACCGGCAGAATGTCTCGTCACCAGCTCTAAGACCGGTAGAATGCCTTGCCACCAGCTTGAAGACCGGCACAATATCCCGTCACGACCTCGAAGACCGGTACAACGTCCCCCACCAACTTGAAGACCGGTACAATGTCCCGTCACCAACTCGAAGACCGGTACAATGCCCCTACACCATCGTTTGACAGTAGTGAGGTCGTGGCGGGGCCATCCACGCTGGCGTCGCCGCCAGGACAGCACCGAGGGGGCGGCTTTCCCGCCTCGTACCACGCCTGTGCGTGGCTCGAGGCGTCACTGTTCTGGGTGGCAGATAGCAGTATACCTATCTAAGTCTGCCCCTGGTCGACACGCAGCTGATGCGAGCTGCGTTTCGCGGAAGTGGGACACGGTATGTTCATGTCAAGTGTGGAGACACTTGAAGGGCATGCGTTTGTATTGAGCGGCGCCCATCGTCGTGCGCACTCCCAAACGCACCTCAGAGGCGCGGTTGCCGCGAGCGTGCCTTGTATGGACACAATCGAGATTGTAAACAGAGATCTCTGCTGCCAGTACGCCCACTTCTCTACAGCCAGTCCGCCTCACTTCTCTACAGTCAGTCCACCAACTTCTCTATAGCCAGTCCGCCAACTTATCCATAGCCATTCCGCCTCACTTCTCTACAGCGTCCACCACACTTCTGACGACCGGAATGGTGTACGGGTCACTGATATGTATATTCGCTTTTAATGCCAACAGCCACATGACAAGGCCATGCACAGTTTGGGATCGGCTACCGTGACGGAATGCAGAATGGGAGCTGAAAGACAAAAGCCTTTAAATTCTCGACACGTGCTCCAGCTATACAATGGACGAAGCCAGCGGCGCAGCTTTCTACCCCGTACCGCCCCCTCTCCAGACACATGCTCCATGCTCCAGCTATACGCTGGACGAAGCCAGCAGCGCAGCCTTCTCGCCCCCCCCCCCCCCCCCCCCCCCCCCGATGCCGCCTGACAGACCGCGCAGTACGGGACACCCCGTGCACCACGCGATATACACATGTGTAAAGTTGGATACATTCGGGTCTAGGGAGCCGATCCACACACATCGATCGATGATTCGGGCTCCATTGGGCCGCGCCGACGGTCGAGACCATTTGACGCCCAGATCCCTGCAGATCACCACTTCTGCTCACGTTGCGTTGGCACCGCTCAAATCTCACCAGACGACGCCCTATAATATTAGTTTTCACACGATGCGTGCCTTATCATCGGCGAACATAAAACCTCACGCCGGAAGCCCTATGCGAAAAGGCATAGTTGTCGGAAGAGACAGCTTCATACCGCTCGCGATCGCAGGCTTGGCAGGTTCGCCCTAACAAGCTAGCGGTCCGGAACAACGCGCTCTGCGGGACCCGGCTATACATGGGCATCGCCCGGGCAACCTCGCGAGCGCACGTGTAAAACCAATGTACAAAGCGCACCAATCACCACGTCCGAAACAGTCACCGGCCGCCGAAGCCGGAACAGGCAGCTGCACCTGGCTGACCGACTGGCGGAGCGCAGACAGCCGACGTCCGCACGCCCAGCGCGGCTTTGTTGGCGGCACGACATCGGTAGTGTTCGGCCACCGCCGCAGACAGGCCCTTCGCGCCGACTCCGGCGTCCCACGACCCTGGCCCGGCCGCTCAGACGATGGTGACGACGCGGCCGTGCCAGCCGCGGCGCAGGAACTCGGGCCCGCCCTCGCGCGCCGTGCGCAGCGCCTGCATCACCAGCACGCGATCCAGCTGGGCCTGCGAGCTCTGTTCGTTGTCGAGGGTCACGTGCGGCGCGCGCGGCCCCAGTCGCTCCAGCGCGCGCGCCCGGTAGTCGATGGCCGTCGTTACCGGGTTGCCGACCAGGCTGAGGTCCTCGAGGCAGGGCAGGCCGCGCAGCCGGCCCACCTCTTCCACCTCCTGCACCTGGTTGAAGCTGAGATCGAGCTGCACGAGCGAGAAGAGGCGCGCGAACGGCGCCAGCGAGCCGATCCGGTTCTGCGAGAGTCGCAGACGTGCCACGTTGCCCAGCCGCGTGTGCAGGTCCGGCACGTCGGTCAGGCAGTTGTTGGAGAGGTTGAGCTGCCGCAGCGCTGGCAGCTCGGCCAGGTAGCCGATGTGCTCCACGGCGTTGGTGCTGACATCCAGCGAGGTGAGCTGCGGCGCCAGCGCCGCCGCCGTCTCGTCCACGCTGCGGATGTGGTTGTCGCGCAGCGCCAGGTGGCGCAGGCACGTCCAGAGCGGGCGCGCGTCGGCGGCGGGCGCGTCGCGGTGCAGCTCGCCGCACAGCAGCACGTCGCGCACGTCGCGCACGGCGCCGCCGCTGACGCTCAGCTCCACCAGCCGGTCGCGCAGCGCTGCCAGCGAGGCCAGGCTCGACACGGGCACGTCGTGCAGTGACAGTTTGCGCAGCGAACGGAACAACTCCAGCGAGAAGGCGTACGTGTGCGGCCGCACGTTGGAGCGTGCCAGCGGCTGCCATGATCCGGCCACGCGTAGGCTGGGCGTCTGCGAGGCCACGTCCACCACCTGGCTGGGCGCCGTGCTCAGCTTGCTCTCGTGGAAGAACGAGTCGGCGCGCCCCTCGCGCACCAGCCGCGTCAGCCCCTGCACCTCCATCGGCGTCATCTGCAGCTGCCGCTGGCCGCCGACGTAGGCACCCTCGTGCACGAAGCAGAAGAACGCCTGGCGGCGTAGCATCCAGCCGATGTCGTACGTCTCCAGCTCGAGGAACTTGGCCAGCACATCTGGCATGTTGAGCTGCAGCAGTGCCACCACCCGCTTGATATATGTGTTCAGATCCTGGCGCCGCCGGTCCACAAACGCTGGCTCCCGGTTGCCGATTATCTTCTTGCCGGGAAGGAGGTCCAGTGGGATCAACTTGTCAGAGACAAGCTGTGAGTTGAGGTCAGCAAATGCAGAATACCTGTGCTCCACCAGCCACTGGCATGCATCCACTGTCACCTGGACATGATAGAATGTGGTGCTGGTGGTGGTGGTGGAGGATGTTATCTCCACACACAGGTTTCCCTGGTCAGGTTCATGGAATGCCATCTTCCCAACTGGTTGTGTTGGTAAATTGTGCTAGGCAGTCTTCAAACCCTCCTAATATTGAAAGTGGCCCATTTCACTGAATCTTGAATATAGTGGTACCTTTCCTGCAAGGAAATGGCATGTCATGAATATACCAGCAACAAGGCAGAGTGCAATGTCTCAGTAAGATACATTTCAGACCTAGTTGTGTAAAACTAAGCAGCATTATGAATGACCAATCTCAAAGTAAGGTTACCTTAATGCCACAAATGCTACAACTATGGTGACTGAATAAACCATCTTCAGCTACCTTAAAATTGGTAATACATTTTACAAAGAAACTGTGAGGATATATGCATCACAACATGGCATTACAAAAGGTATCTCTGAGGTGTAAATTTGCAGCATCAAACTAAACTAATGACATGGAGCAGTTGAAAAATCATCACCTAGATATATCACACCCAAGCCACAGCCATCAGACATGACATAATTCCTGGTTGACTATGGTCATTAAATAAAGTAATGCAGTGCATAGATGACACTATGCATTTGTGCCTGCCATGCCTGGTAATGGTGGTTTATTGAGTCACAAAAGGTTGGAGTGGTAACTGGCTGGAGGTCAGATTACTAAATGTTAGAGGGTTTCTCACTCCTGCATTAAGCTAGACGGACATTGATTTTTGAGTGGCCTCTGCCCAAAACATTGTTCAGCCCAATGACAGAAGACGGGTGCCTAGAGAGCCCCACACAGAAGACTCCTAAGTACAGACTACATTTCAAAACTAGTCGATGTTTATTGTGATTGCTTCCAATTTCAAGATATTAATGATTTCTGCCTTTAATAAGTCCATGCAGCACAACAAATGAATGACACATGAATAACTAACAATGTTTACCAATATTTTAACAAGTTGACCTAAGCTTATGTCGGACTATACCAAGTCTCACATGCAGACTTGGTCCTCATGCTTATAAAAAAGTAGATAGGCTGGAAAGAGCACCATGAAAAGCTACTGGTACGACAAGTGGGATTAGTGCCTTAGAATATCAGGATAGGCTTGGACCCTTGGGTTTGTATCCATTACAATATTGTAGAATAGAGGGGGCTGAAAGAAGCATTCAAGATATTATAGAAGGATAGGCAAGGTAGGTTTACATGGAGCACTGGAAATTAGGCAGAGACTTGGAGACCAGTTTCATGGTAAAATATAGGAGTAAAACTTTCAAGAGGCAGATGCTATTTAGTCACACAGAAATGAATCACTGGAATGGACTGACCAACAAAGTGGTAGTAAATCACTCTCCGGTACCATTCCAACATCGCGTGGACAAAACATCTTTCTGTCTGAAGTTCTTATTTAAAGCCAAATCAAGGCATTAATTCAGGCAAAAATCCAGGGTAGGTGGTAAGATTAGTTTTGCAGATAGTTTTGCATTACTTGTGTGCAGAACCCGAGGCAGACCAGCCTCGATGGGCCCTTGTGGTGTTGTAATGGTTGGATGCCTTTATGTCTTAACGCCGTGATAGAAAGAAGCATCTTAACATTTCCAAAACATAATGAAGTATAAGCATCAGCTCCAGCACTGGATGGGTGCCCCAAAAACGCTAGGGTACATTCCGATAAATGAATGCATTTAAAACCTAAACCGACTTACCAGTTGCAGGATATGCCTTCCATCACAGACGGGCGACCACCCCCCACGTCTGCGCACTGACTTGACTGATCCGTTGTCATGGGTTCCTGTTTGATACTAAATGGAACAAAATTAGTTACATAACCATAACAGCCACTGATCTCACCAAAATACGTAGCGTGATCACCAGCCGTAGTAATGAGACAAAATAACCAATTTAAGACCAGAAATGTCGATACGCCACCAATTTGACTTCAAATCTGGTAGTGTACACATCAACCACGCATGAGGGCATGAGCAATTACTTCTGACCCCTGCAGTCCCATCCTGCTCGTGACGTTCCTTTTGGTCACGTCACTTGCCGTCTCATCGCGCCACGTAACGTGTTATCCTGCCTGACCCGGACGGGCTCCATCCAGTCCCATCCAGTCCCAGGTCTCGTCCAGTTCCATCCGATCTCACCAGGTCTCGTGCCGGTCCCATCTGGTACCATCTGGTTTCATCCGGTCCCGTCTGACCTCGTCCCATTCCATTCTGTTCCGGCTGGCCACGTCTGTAGCATCCCAGCCAGCATGTCCAATTGGGACCCATATGGGCACCAGTTGGACAGTCATATGGGCCCACCTGGGCTGTCCATTTCGGTCCCATGTGGGCATGTCATGGGCAAACACCTGGGTCCCATATGGGTGACCCTTGTTGGGCCCATTTGGGGCCTAACTGGGGTAAACACGGGGCACATCCAACGTTTACAACCGGGACCCATGATGAGATGGGCAACCGAATAGGGCCCATCTGGGTATGCTATCTCGGGCCCATGCGGGGAGGTCATGGGCGACCAACTGGGTCCCACATGGAAGCCCATGTGGGCCCTTATGGGGCTTAGCTGGGACAAACATGAGACTCACCTGGGCAGCCCAGTTGGGACCCACCTGGGTAACTCAGTTGGGACCCATACGGGCCTGTCCAGCCAGAACCTATGTGACCAGCCAAGATGGGATCCATATAGCTAGCCCAGATGAAACCTTTTTAGCCACCCTAGATGGGCCTCAGCTGGGCTTCACCGATCTGCCATTTCAAATTCCATCTGATTGATTGACCGCCGTGATTCCAGGCAGACCGCTTCATATCATCCATAATAAGTCAGATAAAGTTTATTCACCATGCATTTTACCGAAATTGCCTCGACAACAGCAGCTTTGCGCAGGACATACACTTCCCTGTTATCATGCCCGATGCGACAATCACTAAACCATTCAACAGATTTAAGGTGTTGCCGTTGCCACCGTTGTCAGCGCAATGTTTCCTGCTGTCGTCGCAGTCTCTCCCGCCGAATCCATTTTCCTGGTTGTAGTGTACGCGAATGCACCAGCGGTGATTTCGTAACGCTGACCTTTCTGTATATTAGTTCACCACTACGACGCACCAGCGTCCTCAGCACTACGCGAAATACAGTCTTCCGGTGAACCTTCCCTTGTGCCTTCCTGACGCCTGACGGCCTCATGAGGTACACAAGAGTCCCATTCGGCCTGGTCTCCAGCGGCAGCGCCTTCCAGAAACTGCTCAGCAGCCTGCTAGAGGGTATTCCTGGCTGTGGACACTACCTGGACGACATCCTCGTGTCCGGGAAAGACCATCAGGAACACGGCGCCCGCCTCCGACAGGTCCTGGACCGCCTCGCCCGGTCCAACGTCACCATAAACCAGGCCAAATCCGTCTTCAGGCAGACCACCACCGAGTTCTGCGGCCATAAGCTGTCCAGCGCCGGGGTCGTCCCCGTAACGTCAACCGTCCGCGCCGTGGTTGAGGCGCCGCCTCCCACCAACGTTAGGGAGCTACGCAGCTTCCTGGGGACCAATGGATGGTTCAGCCGGTTCGTGCCAGGACACGCCACGGTCGTCCGACCGATGGCCGACCTCCTCAAGAAAGGCACGACCTTCCAGTGGACCCAGGAACAACAGTTCGCCTTCAGCAACGTGAAACAGCTGACCTCGACCAGCCCCGTCATGCGGCCGTTCGACCCGCACCTGCCGACGGTCGTCACTTCGGACGCGAGTGACCGCGGCGCCGGCGCTGTCCTCACGCAGATCCAGTACAGCAGTGAGGAGCGCCCAGTCGCATACTGGTCGCGGTCATTCACGGAGGCCGAGTCCAGACACTCCGTCTCAGAAAAAGAAGCCCACAGCGCCGTGAACGCGATCGAGCACTGGCGGATCTACCTCTGGGGACGTTTCTTCAAGCTCAAAACCGATCACTCGGCACTCACGACCCTGCTCTCGCCGAAGTCGTCCAACCGAGCAGTGGCACGGATCGCCAGGTGGCAGTCATGCCTACCGCCCTACGCGTACTCCGTCGAGTACAAACCGCGACACACCATCCCTGTCGCAGACGCGCTGTCCCGGCTCCCCCTGCCGGACACGGCCGGCGCCGAGCCCGACGACGATGACATCATCGCCCTCGTCACGGACGCCGCCGCAGACGTGCTTCCCGACGCCGAGATCCAGGCAGCATCGGAAGCCGATCCAGCACTGAAGGAAGTACGTGAAGCCATCCGTACCGGCTGGCCAGAATCGGCGCGCAGGTGCTCGGCGACGCTCCGCCGGTTCTTCGGCGTCCGTCATGAACTCCAGCTGCGCGATGACGACATTATCCTGCGAGGTCCCGACCGTGTCGTCGTACCGGTCGCCCTGACCGACAAGTACTTACAGGTGGCCCACCAATCGCACGAGGGAATCGTGCGCACGAAACAGCTGCTCAGAAATCTCGCGTGGTGGCCCGGCATGACGCGAGCCATCACCGACCTCAGCCGCGACTGCCAGACCTGCCGGACCAAGGAGGCCGTCCTCTCCCAGAGTGCGCGCCCTGCCTCGCTGCAGCCGGACCGAGACCGAGCCTGGACCTCTTCCGGACCGAGCCTGGTCCAAGCTCGGCACCGACGTCGTTGGACCGATTGCAGGTGCGCCACCGTCAGCTCGCTACGCCATCACCGTGATCGACTACGCCAGCAAGTGGCCGGAGGTCGCCCTGACGCCGTCCGTCGAGACAGATGACGTCATCAGCCTTCTCGGCACCATGTGGTCCCGTGAGGGATACTGTGACGAAGTCGTGAGCGACAACGGCCCCCAGTTCACGAGTGCCAAGTTCGAGAAGTACCTGAGCCACCGCGGCATCCAACACCGGAAATCGTCCCTCTACTGGCCCCGGGGGAATGCAGCCATTGAGCGGTTTAACCGCACGCTTAAGACGTGGCTGCTGGAGGCCACCCAGCAACCGTCGCGGACGGCGCAGGCCTTCGCTGCGCACATTAAGCGCCGCCTGGCGCTGTACCGCGCAGCCCCCATTGCACCACCGGCATCTCGCCCTCTGAGAGTCTGTACGGCCGCCGCATGCGCCTTGACCTGCCGGTGATGTCGGCCAACGCGACAGACGCTGACATGCGCACGTGCGTCCAGAAACAACAGCGACGGAACGCGCACAACTACAACAGGCGCCGCGGTGTGAAGAAATCGACCATCCGACCAGGAGACATGGTCCGAGTTCGTCGACCTGGACACACGCCCAAGAACCTGTCGCGGTTCGGGGCGACACAGACGGCGGTCCGGCGCGTCGGCAGCGCGACGTTTCTCCTGTCGGACGGAACGCGATGGAGCGCGGCACACCTGGCGGCCGTACCCGCAACCAGTCCGGCCGTGACGCCTGACGGAGACTCATCTGCCTCCGGAGCCGACAGTCCGCCGCCGACAGTCCGCCGCCGACTTCAGTGGACCAGCACGAGGCTCAGCACGCAGCACCAGCGGCTCGGCCAACCCCGCCCCCGCTTGAGGCTTCACGAGCGGCTCAACCCGTCGCACCAAGGTCCCCTGCTCCAGATGGACTTCAGTCGCCCATTCGAGCCCGGGCGGGCACACCGCGTGGCGCCGGCAAAGAGCTGCCTCCGTCCTCCTTCGACCGGCGACGGTTCCAGCCGCGAAAGCTAGGCAGCTAGGCCGCTGCCGAGCCCCGCTCAGACCCGCGAACCGGTGTATCATTTGCCGTCAAAATTGTTGTCATTCCTTGTTTAAGTGCCGTACGTGCTTCAGCTTAATGTGTCGGGATATGTAGTGTACACGAGTGCAGCAGCGATGATTTCGTAACACTGACCTTTCTGTATATTATTTTACCACTACGGCGCACCAGCGTCCTCAGCACTACGCGAAATACAGTCTTCCGGTGAACCTTCCCTTGTGTTGTTTTGTACACCGCTGTCGCGAGCAAACCGCGTATGACGAACATTACACTGGTGCCTATTCCTTTCTGTTGCGGGAGACGCCGCAGCGCAGTGTGCTGCGCAGGATTGCCCCTGAAAATGGCAATATTCAGTGCCTCAGATCAGTGTCCAGCGGCCTGAGTGTGAGTGATTATTCATGTGCACCGATTTTGATACTGAAAGAGCCGACCTTTTGTTAGATCGTTTACTGAGGTTGAAATAATGAGAACATCTATGCCGAATAGCAGTCCAGAAATGCACAACACATGCACTCTTTCGGGGCATATGTATGGAAAAACTTAACGAGAGGGCACTTACATGGAGTACTTGCATGAAAGACGGCTTGAGTCATATCTTCTTGCGGTCACGATAACGAAATAAAACTCTTCATTACTAGACTGGAGCGCAGTAACTGTCAGATGTCTATATGGGAATGTGATATTGTATCGATAGATCATTTTTTGGAGTGGCTACTTTCCAATCCACTCACTAAAGGATGGGTTTGGGTCGTTTTAGGCACTTAGGCACTCTGCTCCTACAATGGATGGCCTGCGGCTGATAGCAATGAAAGCAGTCGTCGATGATTAATAGCTGCACTTGTTAAGAATGTCTGAAATAAATAATAAAACAGCAAGCTCCCCAAAAACACTGCCAGCCCACTTTCAAAAAACAATTCTGCCACTTCTTTCCTAAGTCACGATTCCAAAACTTGGTTTGCTAATATTCACCCGCGAAGGTGTTCAGAGAAATGAAATATGTAAAATGGGGTTGTCTTTCGTCATGTTAATGTTGTGGAATTACCAATAATCGTGGTAAGGAAATCCTCGCTGTAAATTTCGGCAGAAATGTACGTTAAGTGCGAGCTGAACACAACAAACCAATATGGTACAATACCTGCTTTCCTAAGCATGACGATTCTGGAACAGCACCAGTTGTCTTTGACGGAAGCGTCTGACTGCTGTGCCAGCTGGCTGGCAGACATACTGCTTCCGGGCGACCAGGAGCAGCCTCAAGCAGCGTTCCATAGAAGGGCAGCCGCAGTTCTCAGCAGCATCTCAGGAATACAACAGTAGAACTTTTTTCATCTAGTCAAGTGCTGGGGCTGATACTCATCCCTTCCCCTCGAAATCCACAGCAGCGAACCTCATCCTGCCGGAAAAACACGCAAAAGGGGCGTAAACTGAAAAATACCAATAGCACGTCGCTCGCGTATTGCAAGCAAGCGCATTAGGAGAAACGGGCGATGAGATGTCGCAAATGTATTGTCGCATATGAAAGAAGTCATGCAGGCCCAGGGCCTCGTCTAAGACCTTTCGAATGAGCGTGGGTGGGGGGGGGGGGGGGGAGACATTTCCTATCCATGCACAATGAGCCTCACATGACACTACACCATGGCGGGAAAGGAGTTCATTTAATTAAGGTTCTTTAACTAGGGTTGGGGTTTTCCACGCCACTGGGTGGGAAGGGATGCATAACACTGGAGGGATTTTCGCCCCCTATTCAACATGGGTGCACGGCACCCTGCGCGGCGCAGCACAGCCCTGCGAGTGCACCGGTCGTATCAAACACGCCAAATCAATAAAAAGGAATCCTGCCACACAAAGGCACAATGCACCAAACGGAAATGATTTTGCACAACGCACACGCACCGGTGCGCCCAGCACGCGAACGAAAACACTTCCAGGGTCCGTCCTCCCTACGTGCCAACCTGTCTGGGGAATGCAGCCACCCTTCCCGAGGTGCGCACCGGAACGGGCCCGACGCCCCCCCCCCCCCCCCCCCCCGGCCGCCAGCCGCCATCATAACGACGAGAACGCTGGCCCGTTTGTCAAGCTAGAACGATATTACACATTCACATTCGCGTGTCACATTCCATCTATTCACCAATTACAAGTGAACTTAGCTCACAGATAGAGCTAATTATACCATTGATAAATATACAAGTCATCAAGTGTGACATCCAAAAACGAACGAGTTATTAAAGATTAACATTCAATGTCATTCGAGGCGATTGCTAAGTGAACCTTCCTGGACTCGACAGATTTTAACGAAATTTTGTTTGTTGATAAAACAAAGCATTCCAATTGATAAAGTCACATTTTCCAAATGTGACATTTAAAATCACGCCCGTCAAAAACCATAGAAGTTCAAGGTCACTCAAAATCGGACGCTTTCGATTGCTTTCAAATTCGGCACAAGCATTCACATCGCCTTGCTCTACCTAGCCGCCAGATATTATAGTATGAAATTCAAACGCTCGCCTTCCAGAGGCATTCAAAACTTGAAAATGACAGCCTCGTACGTATTAACATATACACATGGTATGTGAACTAATTGGACGAGAGACTTCTTCGATCACCTTGAAATTTGGCAAAAATGTGTACCATGTACGTATACAGTTTTTCATTAAGTGAAAATTTGTGACATTTGAGTTAACGCATTCCAGAGGCTCTCAAACAACAGAATATATGACGCATCTCTAGAACGACACAGACAGCGTCGTAATATGCCACCAAGACCAAGGAATGCCTAACAATGCATCTCCTATCATGTAATTAGCCGTTGCCTCTCATATGATGTGCCATATGACGATACGGCATGCAAAATGTGACGTACAAATCAAAGATGTCACATTTGATGTCGGGTTTCACACATTGGCGGACTTCTCTGATTCCTTTGAAATTCGCCACAAATATTCACCTTACATGGTTCCACCTATCCACCAAATTTTATAGTATGACGTTCAAACTTTCGCCTTCCAGAGGCATTCAAATCTTGAAAATGACAGTTTCGAACGTGTTAACATATACAGATTGCGTAGCAGCTAAATGGACGAGAGACTCCTTCAATCACCTTTAAATTTGGCACAAATGTGTACCATATACAGTTACATATATATTTACATGCAATATACAGTTATATATTATATAATATACAGTTACATATAATGTGTATACCCACAGTTTTTCACCAGGTGGAGATCTGTGAAACCTACATTCACGCATTCCAGAAGCATTAAAATCTTGGAAATGATAGCTTCGCACGTGTTAGCATATATACATTGCATGTCAGCTAAATGAACAAGGGACTCCTTCGATCACCTTGAAATTTGGCAAAAATGTGTGCCATGTATGTATACAGTTTTTGCCAAGTGGAAATTTGCGACATTTGAATTCATGCATTCCAGAGGCTGTCAAATAATGGGATATATCACTAAAACGACACAAACAGCGTCGTAGGGTGCCACAAAGACCAGGAAAGTTGGCCAAGGTGGTCGAAGGAGTCTCTCGTCCATTTAGCTGCCACGCAATCTGTATATGTTAACACGTTCGAAGCTGTCATTCGCAAGGTTTGAATGCCCGTAGAAGACGAAGTTTTAATGTCATACTATAAGATTTGGTGGCTAGGTGAAGCCATGTGAGATAATTATTGGGGGCGAATTTCAAAGCAATCAGAGGAGTTCGCGAATGTGTGAAAACCGACATCGAATGTGACATCTTTGATTTGTACGTCACATTTTACATGCCGTACCGTCATATGGCGCATCATATGAAAGGTAACGGCTAATTACATGATATGAGATGCATTGTTAAGCATTCCCTGGTCTTGGTGAAATATTACGACGCTGTTTACGTTGTTTTAGAGATATGTCATATATCCTACTGTTTGAGCGTCTGTGGAATGCGTGAATGGAGCTGTCACAAGTTGCCACTTCATGAAAAACTGTATACGTACATAGTGCATATATGTGCAAGATTTCAAGGTGATAGAAGGAGTCTCTCTGCCATTTTAGTGACATGAAATGCATATATGTTAACACGTGCGAGGCTGTCAGTTTCAAGATTTGAATGGCTCTGGAAGGCGAACATTTGAGTGTTGCGATCTAATATTTGGAGGCTAGGTGGGGTGGCGTGATATGAATGTTTATGCCAAGTTTCAAAGCCATCAAAAGTGTCCGATTTAGGGTGACCTCGAACTTCTATGTTTTTCTGCGGGCGTGGTGTTAAATGTCACATTTGGAAAATGTGATTTTATTAATTGGAATGCTTTGTTCTATCAGCAAACCAAATTTGGTCGAAATCTTTCGAGTGCAGGAAGGTTTACTAAGCAATGACCTTGAACGACCGTAAACTTTGATCCTTAATAACTCCTTTGTTTTTGAATGTCACTTAGTGGCTGGTATATTCGTCAATGGCATAATTGGCTCTATCTGTGAGCTACATTTCATTGTAATTGGCGAGTAGATGGAATGTGACACGCGAATGTGAATGTGTAATATCGATCTAACTTGACGAACGTGACGCTGGAGCGGCGGGGACAAATGTTACCAAGCATGGGCGAGGGAACGATCGCGTTATTTGGAGGAGGGCTTAGGGGATCGAGTTCATCCCCCAACAACCGAGATAATTTAGCACTACGCTTGCGACGGTACATGGAATGAGATACTTCAAATGCTTTTGCCCCCCCCCCCCAATTCTTGACAACTTCCGTCGCTCCTGTGAACAGGAAGCGGCAGGGGATGGGTCAGCGCGGCAGAAGCGAGGGCCAAGGTCCGGCGGTGTCAGGCACAGCGGGGCGCATTGGGTGGGAGGGCGGCCTGGACAGGTGGACTGCCGGCGTCGCCGGTGTGGTGTCAGCGAGCGGCACCGTTCGCCGCTCTCGTGGTCCGGCGCAAGGAACATGCCTTGTTTATGTGGAAATCCCCATACTCAATAGCATGCATGCATAAGGCATCGCCGCTGAGCTCCAGGTTAAAATCACGGCTTAAGTGCAGTAGTTTCGAATTAAGCGACAACAGTACGAACTAGCAGGCACTGATCGCCGGTGCTGTGCTGCTGCTGCAGGCAACACTGACGTTGGAAGCATGCTATCGTTCACCGCCAAAACAAGGATTTTAGGGCAAAAAGGGTCTTGGAAAAAGGACTTGCGGATTTAGCAAATTCATACACAGATTTCTCCCAACAAATGTGCGCAATACGCATGATGAAAAGCGCATATGGTAAAAGAACGTGCGACAAGGCTATTACCAAAGATCTCGTAAGGGGATGTTTGTATGGTTTAAAGAACGCTTGCAAAATATTTGGTATGACAAAACGTTGAAGGGGAGGCAAAAGCTACTAGGAAAAGGTTCTGCATGCGTAGAGTGAAGTATAAAATTTATATCAGACAATCTTAAGCACGTTTATGCTGGGAACACAAACTTGCTTGATAAAAGCACGCACGTAAGAAGCACTAGGCGTCAGTGACGCAGCATCGACTATCTGCGTGCAAAGCACTCCTATGATGACGTTTCAGAACAAAAAAATAGATCACCCGGTTAGCAAATTATTCACGCCACCCCTCCGATGCCGCCTGAATACTGTGTGTGAGGGATGGGTTCGTCTCTTAGTCATAGAACTGCGGCCTGGGTTTTTTAAAGAAGCGTGCCTAATGTTTTTGATTTTCTCACTATACGCGTAAGGAAAGTTTGCAATTATATATAGCTAATTTTGGTTGCTTAATGCGTATTTGGGTCTTGCAACATTCTTTATCTATTCATTTTTATCGATCCCGTCGATGCCTGTGCGTGAGCAAATACAATCCTAAAAGACAAACCAATCAGCGGGCAGGAAGGGACGAACGCACTGACTTAAATGTGGCGAGTAACCGCGCGCCAGAGACATGGCCATTACTTTGGTTGCTAGAACTGACTAGAACTAACGATACCTGCTCAATGATGTCGATGTGTTAAGTAGTGTCTATTGCTTGGGGCTACCCGATGACATCGTTATTCCCTACAACCCAAAGAAAATTTGGGGCTGTAGCTATATTTCGTCAGTGGAGACGAATTTGTAGAACCCATTGCCACCAAAATTTGTAAATCAACATTCACTACCATCCTACGTGCACAGTCAAAAATCCTAACTTGACTAGCCGCACTCCCTTTAACTATCCGGTGTTCCGTTGAAACATTATAGTTTGGGAAATTTTCGTCGGCCTAATAATTATAATAAAAACCTCTGAAAGCCGAAAAACGTTCGTCAGAACGTCATTTAAGTACAAATATGAGCTTGGCAACGGCAAAGAACTGTAAATTCCTGGACTTAGTATCGCACATAACATGAAGCGGTACTTTTTTATCTTCCTTCACCGTTACACAACGATTTAAAGTTTCCTGTCGATTCTATTCTTCGAAACACGAAGTAGGCGTTCATGTGCTTTAACACGCTATCTATACTTTGCTGTGGTTTTGAGCCGTAGCAAACCTATTACATTCTGGTGCGACTATGTTAGGGGTTTCATGGAAAATGAAGTAACATGCATTTTTAACGTTATCAGGATACATGGCATGTGACATGCAACCATAGGATGCAATAATTTAAGTTAAAATACACTTTTCCCATTGTCAGGCGACGGCGTCAGTATTCCTTTGGGACGCATTGCATCCTAGATGACTGTTTGACCTGAACATGATCATGCACACATCAGGCATCTGAATTCCAATTTGTGCGTACTCATGTGAAACTGGCTTTGTCGATGAAAAAGATTCGAGGACAAGTGTTCGTGTATCCATATCATACATCTACAAAAAACTTAGGCGCAAGTAGTTTTTTGTAGACAAGCTTCATCCCTGGCAAATAAACAAACGGACGTATCCATCCGAACGTTTACGATGCATACAGTGTCGTGCTGAGCTTTTTTAGACTCCTGCTCTGCCAAGCAAGATTTTGACATAACGGTCTTTTCACACTGCGAAACTGATACCGCACGCAGCCTATCTTGACGGACTTACCGCGTGCAAACCTGTAACTTGCAAACAGTTGTCACTTGGCCTTTTCTCTGCGTACTTTTGTCCATGAGCAGAAGACACTCCTCCGGTGTCATCTGGTGGCTGTGCCATTATCTCCGCTTAGGTCAAAGGTGCGCCTAGAAGAAAATCGTGCAGCAGTTTTTCTTGAGGTAAAATTTGTAAACCTATGTACAGTAAACCAGCATAGACATGCTGAATATCTCGTCATGCAATAAGTTAATCATGCAAAGACTACAAAAGATGCAGCTTGTGTAACAAAATACTCGCCGGGAAACGGTCGCAGCGAACATATGCTGGGCGGTAAGTTAATGGAAAAGTCGCACGAGTTGTGTGTAGGCTAATCCCTTCAGCGGCAAAAATTCGCTGTAAGTATCCACACCTTGGCATGTAAAGTTGTAATGATAGTAGTATGTTTGTACGTAAATATTCATACATCTGAGCCCCTCAGGGACATAGTGTGTGATGTCCGTATTTTCCTTCAGCAAAATACGGACATCACGCACCACGTATCATGCATCACCCATATATTCAAACGATTTCAAATTAGCACGCATCATACATTAAGGCACTAATGACATATGCATAATCGGCCATGATAAGCCCTGCACGGTTAGGTCTGGTCGCCGACTTTTTTTATGAATGGGCTCACTAATTTCCCTTTCTGGGTGGTCCTGTGTTCTGTGTATGACTGAGTTCTAAAACTGACAGGGTCTGTAGCTTTCTGGATTTCAGCCTCAGTGTGTTCTTTAATGGTAGAGAATACACTACGAAATTTTCTTGTATCTTTTTTGCTCTCTCCTGGTTATTTGACGAGGAATAAGGCTATCAGCGCTGTCTCATACATGTGCAATGCTCCTCAGAGCTGCGCCCGACAAATTCCGAACTTTAAAGGTCTCTATAATACTCAACAAATGTTTATAGCGTAGAAAACGTAACACGCATGTGAATAAAGGCCACGTGAAGATGGATTGCACATAAACACATCTAAAACAGCACAGGCTTCAGAAAAAACGACTATCACAGATGTTCGGCGGCGATTTGGCTCAGGCGGCGCTCTCCCCCCCCCCCCCGCACACACGCGCACACACACAACCGCTTTTGTGAAATGGCTTCTGACTGCCCTCCTGCCGAATGGTACACGAAAAATACAGCACCGTTTATTCCTGGTGGGTCTGGATTGTACGTGAATGCATACGAATTAAGAGCATACGATAAATGAAATAAAGGCAACCCTTTGGCGGTGACAACCGATGACATATATTTTCACTCTTTGACTTCGCGGATCACTTTTTAAATGTAATGGTTTTAGCGTCGTCTGCAAAAATCCCCTTGCTCAAGAATGACTTCTAGTTGCAAGATAATATTGAAAGTTTGGCTCCAAACCTATAATAATGCACCAGCACCCTTTCAGAACAACAGCTTTAAAGTGGCAAACACTTAAAGCCATGGTTTATCATCCCTTTTTGTTTTCTTTGAATTATGCCGCATGGGAACTACCAATAAATGCTTTTCGATACGTCCATGTCAATCGCACAGTTTCATATGGATTCACAGTTATACGCTTTAACCCTCTCCTTGCTAAGGGGCACCCTTAACCCCTCCCAAAGTTTCTGAGGATAGCTCTCTGGAACATGCAATCGCGCCGAATGTTTCGTGATCGGATAGCTGTTCGTTGTGGGTGTTTTGACACCAGAAACGCTTCTCTATCAGTCTGATTTCTGAAAGGCGAAGTTTTTGTCGGAATACTGCATGGCGATTCACGGCCGGCGGGGACGGCGGGCGGCGTCTGACGGATCCGCCGATGGTGCACGGCGGCCAACACTGTTACGTCAACAGAGCCAGGCATTGTAAACGTATGCTCAAAACACATCCAACTCTTATATATATATATATATATATATATATATATATATATATATATATATATATATATCTACGATGGTAGTCAAAATCAAACAAAAGCAACGTTTCTATTAAGCTGTATTGTTACGCGCACATGCGCATGCCAAGCTGACGTCGTTCGTCGTTCTCAAGAAAAATTGACATTTGATCTATCCTAGTGGGGTAAAGTATGGACCAAGAGACATCAAACTGGCTGCCAATCGTGAGATTGGTCAATCCACTGAGGCCAAGAGAGTCGGGGTCAATCCGCTGGATTTTTCGCGGTGTCACAACGACCGCTCCCTATCTTCATGGAAAAACGGCGAACTTGGGGCGAACGTGAAACGATGCAATGTGATGCGGTGTCCGAGTACACTCCTGGCTTACAAATCCCGTTGCATACAAGTAAATCGCTTAGCTCATAAAAACTGACGGGACGGTTCAATCGTAAGGAACAAAATGATCAGGCAGCCTTCGTTAGCTAGGAGCACTGATTCCAGGCGTATGACATTGAGGAGACACAGCGCCCAATCGAATACTGTCAAGAGCCGGCTAACCAACCGCACCATCCAACCGCCAATGCCATGAACGTACAACAGCTCTCCACATGCTGAAAGTCTTAGCAGACGGTTGGTAACTGGAATATTAGCTTCCATATAGTGAAACAATTGCGTCGAGTCGCCCATGTCGGACTCCTGACACTAAAGCTGTCGATAAGTCCAAGCATGATCCTCTGGTTCTGTGTTCTTTGAATGCCAGGCAGCTGAAAGAAACTGCATCTGATCAGTTGCATGCAACCGCGAGAAACTCCGATCAACCTTATAGAATACAGTGGTTAGACAGTTAGCGGTGTGCTCGGCGCTGCCGGCCCACTTGGCCAGACGGCCCCCTGACCAGCACCTCCGCACCCCTGAAGGGGGCGCGGAGGTGCGGATCAGCGGACCGGTCATGCCAAACTCCCACTCGCCACTGCTGAGATCTCAGCCGGCGACCGGTCAGCGGGCCGGTCATGCCAAACTCCCACTCGCCACTGCTGAGAACTCAGCGGGCGACCGGTCAGCGGGACACCCGTAATTACCGGGGGAGCTCCAGACGCGAGCAACGATCCATCAACCGGCGAAACATAACAAGGGGGCTCACTCCATTCCCTTAGCGCACAAACTTTCCGCACGGAACACACCAACTGCCTCAAGTGACATGGCAGTGAATCGGTCAATGTTGACGTGAGCTAAGTTCGCCCACGTGCAGTCCATGCGGATGAGATCCAGTCCCTCTTCTTGGTACATGACATGGCAAAAACGGGCCAGGAAGCACACGGTACGAAAATTATTACACACAGTCAATATGATAGCATATGGGCAGCCAATCTGGGTCCCAGATGAGGCCAAGGCACCAACCCGCTGCATCCCATGCTGGCCTGTGACCAGAACGCCCACCCGCGGCCCGTTTGGATCTGAGTCTATGTCGCTCACCCTTCTTACAAACTAGCTTATGCACGATCAGAAAATATCAAACCATGGAGAGCAAAGTCTGAAACTAATGCACTGATGTAAAACATGTCAGCATATGGGCAGCCCATCCGGGTCCGACATGAAGCCCGAAGACCAGCCCACCTGCAGCCCATGTCGACATGAACCCAACTTGCCCACATGCATCCCATGTGAACCTCAACTTGTGTTACTCGCCTTTGCCATGTACTCATTTACACACGATAAGGAAAAATCCAGCGTATGAGCACAAGGTAGCAGGCCTTATGCACCTGCACCAAATATGGTAACGTATGGGCACCCCATCTGAGCCCCACATGGCGGGCAAACACCAGCCCACCCGCAACCTACATGGACGTGAGCATGGAGTTAGCACATGTAAGATAATTATACACCATATGATAAAAACCTGAAAACAATGAATGCAATTGATGTACACGTAACTGTGGATATGACAACTCTATTGTGTATGCAGCATATGGGCAGACCATCTGGGTTCAACATGAAGCCCAAAGACTAGCTCATCTGCGGCCCATGTTGACGTAAGCCCAACTTACCCACGTACATCCCATATAAGCCCTAACCCGTGTTGTTCTCCTTTGCTATGTACTCATTTGTATATGATACGGAAAAATCCAACGGAGCACAAGGCAACAAGCGTAATGCACCTGCACCAAACATAGTAGCATGTGGGCAACCCATCTGGGTACCAGATGGAGCCCACATACCAGCCCGCCCGCGACCTATATGGACATGAGCCCAGCTAGCCCGTGCTCAGTCCATGTGGACCCCAGTCTAAGCAGCAGTCCCGTGTTTTGGAATAACTGTATACAGGATGGTAAACCCAGACAATAAAAACGATTGGTACACACATCAATATTGAGTGTGTGGTTACTTAGTTGCGCATGTAGCATATGCTCAGTCCGTCTGGGCCCCATATTAAGCCTGGATATCAGCCCACCGGCAGCCCATGTTGACATAGGCCCAGCTTGCCCACATATGGCCCACATAGATCCCACCAATGCCAGCATTCCCTCCTGGTGAGTTATTTCTTCTTGACGTGATACATTTCGCCGGAACAGTGCAAGGCACGAACAGATCTGGTGCATACAAAAATATGAAACGATGTGGGCGTCGCGTGTGGGACCCAGCTGGAGCCCAGTTAAGAGCCCACCGGCAGCCCATGCCCACATTAACCCAGTTGCCCCACGTTTAGCTCATGTGGATCCTATTTGGGAATGCTGGCTGGGATCAGACGTTAGTCGGTAGCGTCCGGTACCCTCCGACTCCATCTGACCTTGTTCTGTGTCCTCCCATTCTATCTGATCCCCTCCAGTCACGTCTAACCCCGTCCAATTCCGTCCGGAAAGTGCAGGTCCATTTCGGTTCCGGTCCGGTTCTGTTCCACTCGGTTCCTTTCGGTCCCGTCCGCCCCGTAGCGGCCACGTAGGTGACGGCAAGCGCCCCGATGTTATCATGGCCATGGTTACTTCGATGATTATTGCATGATAACTTTTGGAACTTGCCGGACTCAGACGCCCTTAGTTGGCTATGATTTTGTGGCTCTATGACACCATGGTCTAATCAACATGTATGTGAAATTGGCGGTTTATTCGGCAATTTATTCAGTAACGAGTTCCCATTTCTCTGAAAGGTGTCAAGGTCAATTATGGCACGAGAACATCGAAAATTACCTATATTTTGCAATATCATGTGGCCGTCTAGGTCAAAAGCTGGGTCAAAGGACCGGGAACTCAATATCGCTAAAAAAAACTGCCGGCTGATTTAAAAAACTGCAAGCAATAAATTATGCACAAGCGCAAGATCTTAAGTCCGCCAAACAGTTCAGACTTCTCAAGGTCACAATTCAAAGTCAAAGGCGTGCTCAAAGGACGGAAAACTCAATATCACTCAAAAATTCCCGCTGATTTTAAGCTTGCGAACATCAGAGTATTCACTATAAAAGGAACTGGCGACCTCCAAAAAGTCCTGATCTCTTAAGGTCAAGTGCAGGCTCAAAGGGCAAGGAACTTAATATTGCCCAAAATTTACCGGCCTATTTTAGACTTAAAAATGTCAAAATATTCACCGTACAAAGAACTAGCGTCTACCAAAAAGTTTTGACCTCTCTAGGTGACCCTTCAAGGTGAAATGCGTTTTCATAGGACGGCGAACTCGATATTATCCCAAAATTACCAGCCAATTGTAAACTAGCAAACATCAGAATATTTACCGCAGAAAGAACTAGCGTCCGTCAAAAATTATTGACCTCTCAATTTCATCCTTTAAGATCAAACGCAGGCTCGAAGGACGGGAACTCAATATCACCCAAAAATTTCCGGTCAATTTCGAGCTTGCAAACGTCAGAATATTCACTACGGAAAGAACTAGCGTCCCTCAAAAGTCCTGACCTCTCAAGGTCATCTTTCAAGGTTAAACATGGGCTCAAAAGACGAGGAACTCAATATCATCCCTAAATTACTGGCCGATCTTAAACTTGCAAATGTCAAAATATTAACCATACAAAGAACTAACGTCCAACATAAAGTCCTGACCTCTCAAGGTGACCCTTCAAGGTCAAACGCGGGCTTAAACAACGGGGAACTTTATGCCACCCAAAAATTACCGGCCGGTTAAAAACTTCTTAACACTTGAATATTCACCACAGAGAGAACTAGCATCCGTCAAGAAGTTTTGGCCTCTCAGGGTCATCCTTCAGCATCAAACGCGGGCTCGAAGGACGGGGAACCCAATATGACCCAAAAATTACCGGCAGATTGCAAACTGGCAAACATCAGAATATTCAGCACGGAAAGAACTAGTGTCCGTCAAAAATTATTGACCTCTCAATTTCATCATTTAAAGTCAAACGCGGGCTCAAAGGACGGGGAACTTACTATCGGCGGGTAATTTTTGGGCGATATTGAGTTCCCCGTCCTTTAAACCCGCGTTTAAGCTCTAAGGGTGACCTTGAGAGGTCAGGATGTTTTAGCAGACACTAGCTCGTGCGTCTGTAAATATTTTGATGCTTGCAGTTCTCAAATCGGCCGGTAATTTTTGGGTGATATGATGTTTCCCGTCCTTTGGCCCATCTTTTGACATCGTAGGTTACATGATATCGCAGCACAAAGGCTTTTTTTGATGTCCTCTTGCCATAACTGTCGTTGGAACCTTTTTTAGAGAAATGGAAACTCATCGCTGAATAAGAAGCCGAATAAATCGGTAACTTCACGGGCATCTAATCAGCTGGAATTGTTTGCTACCCTTCAGCATCTTCGCATAATCAGATGACAGCCACAACGATGTCCTTGAAGTTAGCGATTTATTCAGCGATTTTTTTCAGTGACGAGTTCCGATTTCCGTGAAAATGGTTTCAACGTCAATTGTGGCATGAGAACACTAAACATAACCCTTATTTTGCAACATCATGTGACCTTTAAGGTCAAAAGCTGGGTCAAAGGACGGGGAACTCGATATCACCCAAGAATAACCGGCCGATTTTCAACTTACGAACGTCCGAATATTCAACACAGAAAGAATTAGCGTCCGTCAAAAATCCTGACCTCTGGAGGTCACCCTTCAAGGTCAAACGCGGGCTCAAAGGACGGGGAACTTTATTTCACCCAAAAATTACCGGCCAATTTTTGACTTACAAAGATCAAAACATCCCCAACAGAAAGAGCTGGCATCCGTCAAAAAATCTGGACCTCTCAAGGTCATCCGTCAAGGTCAAACGCGGGCTCAAAGGACGGAGAACTCCATATCACCCAAAAATTGCCAGCCGATTTAAACTAACAAGCATCAGGATATTCAACAAAGAAAGAACTAGCGTCCGTCAAAAAGTCATGTCCCCTCAAGGTCGTCCTTCAAGGCCAAACGTGGGCTCAAAGCATGGGGGGCTCAATATCATCCCAAAATCACCGGCCAGATTTAAACTTGCATGCACTATGATATTCACCACGGAATGGTGGAGCGTCCGTCAAGAAGTTCTGCCCTCTGAAGGTCATTCTTCAAGGTCAAACGTGCGCTCAAAGGACGGGAACCCTTTCTATGGTGAATGTTTTGATCTTTGTAAGTTGAAAATGGGCCGGGAACTTTTGGGTGATAAGGAGTTCCCCGTCCTTCGAGCCCGCGTTTGACCTTGAAGGGTGACCTTGAGAGGTCAGGACTTTTTGACGGACGCTAGTTCTTTCTGTGGTGAATGTTGTGATCTTTGTTAAATACAAATCGGCCGGTAATTTTTGAGAGACATGGAGTTCCCCGTCTTTTGAGCCCGCGTTTGACTTTGAAGGGTGATCTTGAGAGGGCAGGACTTTTTGAAGCTCTTTCTGTGTTGAATATTCTCACGTTTGCAAGTCGAAGATCGGCCGGTAATTCTTGGGTGATATCGAGTTCCCCATCTCTTTCTGTGTTGAATATTCTCACGTTTGCAAGTCGAAGATCGGCCGGTAATTCTTGGGTGATATCGAGTTCCCCATCCTTTGACCCAGCTTTTGACCTTGAATGTCACGTGATATTGCAAAATAAGGGCCATATTTAGTGTTTTCATGCCACAACTGACCTTGAAATCATTTTTTTTCAGGGAAATCGGAACTCGTCGCCGAAAAAAAAATCGCTGAATAAATCGCTAACTTAACGGACATGCCACAACGCTGGTTGGCGCGTCCGATGCTAGCTGTGAGGCCATGTAAGGCGTCGTTTGTTGTCGTTATGTGACACGTAAAGTGAACTAAAGGTACTAGAGGTATCGATTTGTGTCTGATGAATTTATCGTAATCGGTTTGTGTGCGCATCGCACGGCTTACATGCAAGATTTGATTTATTCAGGCCGTTCTAGGAAGTATGAGGCATACGCTGGCGGTGCCAGTAGTACAATATCCCCATTTTCTGATTTCTTTGAGCGCGTGTTCCATGTTTAGGGCAATTTCTCTAGAACATGTTCGTTAGTGAGGTAAAAGCCTTATTCATGGCTGTGGTTTTTTGCAGATTGATATAATGGGGTGACATTGAATGGATGGATAGATGTTTAGTTGAACAGCTTGAACCTTTAGTTGAATTCATGCTCAATCCTTTTAGAAAATGTCTATATGCTATTCATATTTTAAAGCTTGGTATGCAAGAATGCAATAACAAAAGGAGCTCCAGAGTGACATTACTACAGTGAGGATGATCATCTAAATCAATATTCTCTTCAGGTTTTGTGCTTTGTGTTACATGAGGTGTTTTTATTTAGAAAAAACTTTGGTTTTGTGCCAGGGGCAGCTGCAGATCCCTTTGGTGAGGATCGGTGTATTCATGAATTGGGGTTGTGTTTCAAGACTACATATATTGCATGACATAGTTGACTGTTGTAATGTGCTGTGTGTCTCACTGTGATTTTTGTTTTTTTCAGATACACATCAAATTGTTCCTGCCATGGAGAGATTACAGCATTTGACAAAGCTTACCTCCAGCAAGTGGTTTGCCACCCTAATGCAAACTAGGCATTATTCAAACAAAGGTCTTCAATCAGATCAGAAGGTATTAATTAGGTAATAAGTGATAAGTTGATGTTGCAACATATTTTCATCTTTTGGTGATGTGTACCTCACTTTTTGGTTTGTTTCAATTGAGTTGTTGGACAAATCCTTAGCACCATGCAGCAGTGAGGTATGGGAAATCTTGAGACACATTTTTATTTAACTATTTCAAAGCTGCTACTTGTTTTGCTTTTTCCAGCACATTGCTAGTCAATCTGCATTAACACTTAACCTGTTTGTCTTCATTTTAGTTGTGCAATAATGTTGGGTCATAATTAAGAATGACACAAATGACAGATTGCTGCCATTATGTGTCACATGTTAGATGGAAGCCTTGGACTTGTGCTGTGTGTGCCCAAAAAGTGCCAAACAGATGCAGGTAAAATGAGGTATAAGCAGCATAAGTCACTACCTTTTCTGATTTTGTCCAGCACTTCTTGTGTAAAGATTCCAGCAGCACTGACCTAACACTCCAATCCCACTGATATGCTCAGCATAGGATGATTGCACCCAATGGTGTTTTCATTGTGTTTGTTACACCCACACATATGCATGTTCCTGCAGGGTAAAAAGCTGGCTGCTTGCTCCTGGACTGGACTGAGAAGGTGTTGCTGTGCAGTGCTGTCAGACCTCTGCTCACTCCTGGACTGGACTGAGCTGCTGCTGCTGTGCAGTGCTGTCAGACCTTTGCCCACTCATGGACTGGGCTGAGTGGCTGCTGCTGTGCAGTGCAGCCAGACCTCTGCTCACTCCTGGACTGGATGGAGTGGCCTCTGCTGTGCAGTGCAGTGAGACCTCTGCTTACTCCTGGACTGGACTGAGCAGCTGATGCTGTGCAGTTTAGTCAGACCTCTGCTCACTCCTGGACTGGACTGAGTGGCCACTGCTGTGCAGTACAGTGGGACCTCTGCTCACTCCCGGACTGGACGGAGAGGCCGCTGCTGTGCAGTGCTGTCAGACCTCTGCTCGCTCCTGGACTGGACTGAACAGCCAATGCCATGCAGTGCAGTCAGACCTCTGCTCACTCCTGAACTGGACCAAGCAGCCACTGCTGTGCAGTGCTGTCAGACCTCTGTTCACTCCTGGGCTGGCCCGAGCAGCCACTGCTATGCAGTGCAGTCAGACCTCTGTCTGGCGTGGTCCGCACCTGTTGTCGTGACGCTCTGTCGGCCTGCGCCAGGCCTACACGCCGCGCCGTGCCGTGCTGTACGTGCCGGGCAGCGACCGGCGCAAGATAGCCAAGGCGGCGTCGGTGCCTGCCGACTGCGTGGTGCTGGACTGCGAGGACGGCGTGGCGCTGAGCCGCAAGGTGCGGCAACACCAGCGCTCGCCGCTGCCGCCGCCGCCACCCACGCCGGCCCCGGCCCGACCGGCGGGCCTGTCACTCAGAGGCGGAGTGCCACTCCCTCTGCTGTGCATGTGTGGGTTTGGGCGTGAATGTGGATGTGGGGGTGAGTGAGATGGGCAGCACTGGGTAGCTGGGCGTCAGTCGGCTTGCCTTCAAAACGGTCCGCGCGGTAGGTGGTAGCATCAGCAGACATGACTATGGTGACGTCATCTAACCGGCAATCTTGTGGTGCTGGCGCCATCCGCGCTCATAGTTTAGCTCTGACTGGTGAGACGTCTCATTCAGGTGCAGGACCACCATTGTGGCTTGCTATCAGCAGCTCGTTCATGCACGTTTGGTCAGTGCAGGGCCCGCCCTGTGACGCATTCATCCGGCGAGACACACTGCTGCGCCGTGCCCGTCGAGGCTCGTTAATTATAATTTTCTTGGCCTTGATCACATGGCTAATGAAATAACAGGATTTGAGTGATCATTGTGGTGTCTAGGTGCTTGGTGACCTCGAAACAATCTCCTCAAAAAAGCCTGCTTATCTTCGCGAGTGGGCAGCACAGAAACTAGAGGGATTTAGACCTCAAGAAAGGCAGGGCCGTGAACTGCACTGAATGATCTTCAAGAGGGCTTATCAGTTCAAAACCCCATACAAATGTGGAAAACTCTCTTTAAGTGCGTTTCTGCTTGACTATTTGTGCCAGTCACCCAGAGTTGTTTGCTTCGCAGGAGGAGGCACGTCGGACAATCCGCGACGTCCTTGATTCTGGCTCCGATGGCTTATCCGGCAAAGACTGCTCGGTGCGCGTCAACTCGGTCGACAGCGGCCTCTGTCACCTTGACCTAGAGCACGTGCTCTCCGGACAGCGGCTGCCCGACACGGTGCATCTGCCTAAAGTGGACACCGTCGATCACGTGACCTGGGTGAGTCGAGAAGTTGTCATCTGTGCATGCGTCCCCCCGCCCCAACGATTTTGGAAATTTTTTTGATAGTTGTATAGTGCTGACAGTGTGATTTCAACTGCAAAAAGAATGTATGGTTCTTTGCTTTCCTTTGGCACAGCTTGGGTTTTTAATGCTTTCTGCTTCAAACTGTCAGCTCTATCGTCATTTAATTTGTGATAGTATGTCTTATACAGTAGCACGCACCACCTAGCAACTATGTAGTGAATGATGATGGGTGTACTCGGTGTGTGGCTTTATCAGCGATGGAGTTGTTTGAACGGTTGGCAGAGAGCTGAATGGTTCGTCTGGATGTACTGATGAGGCGACTGGCAATTTGTTAGTGTAGCTTGGTGCTAAGGGCGGCCCTGCTTACTCTTGGGTTTGTGACTGAGTGCACTCACTCCCGAATTTGTTTCCCCAGTTCATTGAACGGGTCCGGCATCACGTTTCAAGTACCATGTCGCGTCCCCTCAATATCATCCTCTTCACTGAATCTGCGCTGGGCCTTCTGAACCTCAGAGCCATCTGCGAACGGGCACAGGAACTGGTGGCTGGCACGGCGCTGTCGCTAGATGGCCTCGTGTTTGGGTCGGATGACTACTGCGCTGATATTGGTAAGCCAGGGTGCTGATATTATTGTCGCGTGCTTGCCAGTCGGTCTTCAGGCGTAAGACAAAACGTGCGCGCACCGTCGCCGAATGCGTAATTTAGGCATGGATCCAGATGTAATCAATTTGATCAGATGATCCAGATTCAAATCAGTTTTGCTGAAAAGGTAACCAGGAACGTGGCGTTGTTCTGTACCGCAACGGGTGAGACACCCACACATCCCAGAGGATGTGATGTGTGCCAGAGTACTGGAGACACTGCTGGACGACAGACCCGTCGCACTGACGGGAGACCGCCCCGCATGAGTGCTGTTTTGTGATGTGTGCTGGAGTGCTGGAGACACTGCTAGACGACAGACCCGTCGCACTGACGGGAGACCGCCCCGCATGAGTGCTGTTTTGCAGTCGGGTCCCAAATCGATGGCAAAGAACCTTGCGGTCAGGACAACTCGGCGTGGATGTTAAGGTCCGGCGCAAGAAGGGCATGCTGCTCATCATGACTCCGTCCTTTTAAGCACCATTGTAGCCGAGCTTAAATCTGCGGGATAGGTACGATCGTAGCCCCGTTTGTTGAGCACGGATGCTGCTCTCAGTGAGCGCCGTTTTGATATCCAACTGCGATCAGAATATCGTATTGTGCTATATGTGTTGGGTGATAAGTCCAGACAATCTGTGGGGTTTTAGCGCAACCCGTTTTGATTCAAGGTGTGTTAGTGTGAAATTTTGTGAGATACATGCTAGGGAAACGGCAGTGGGTAGGAATGTACCAACTAATAAGTTGAAATGCGTGCAGGATGCTGAACATATAGAATACTGTGTATCGAGGAGTTTCAAACCACCTACATAGGTTTCATGCCAATTCGGTGATCATGTCACGCATGAAGCATGTCTTCCTCTGAATTTTAAATGGGAGAATGTTTTGATTTCATTTGTGTCCTTACTTTTTGGAAGATTCTGTTTAAACGCTGCCTTTTCAAGGTCGTACCGATAATTGCTGCTCCTGGAAAGGTGGTGATTGTCTCGGCTGTAAGCTTTTTACATCGCCGGCATACTGTAGTTGCCTATTGAATGTTCATCTGTGATAGCGTTTTAATACATCAGTACATTTGTGCCCGCGGCGAAACATTGAGAAGTGAGATAGCGGGGTTGCATTGTACACTTAGTCGAACGCTCCCGATTCAGGCGGGCCGTATCGAATCAGCTGCCATTTGTAATGTGCTGCATGCTTAGCTGTTTGAGTCATGCCTGACTCATACGGGTTTTGGACAATTTCTTTTGCCATTCTAAATCGAATTTAAATGAAGCACGAGGTGACTGATACGTGGACTCCAGACCGCGGCTGGCCGTCAGCAGGGCCGCGTGTCACGTGGTCGTTCGTAGTGGCTCTGAAGGCCAGTGACCCGCGCCTGTCTGTGACTGCCATCATCACGGTGTCTGCTCTCCTGCCGGTGTGAGAAGCTCCTTGTCTTCTTCTTCCGTCGCCTCCGTTCCGCAGTGTGACAGAACTGGCAGATAAACGGGCCATGTGGCGCGCCAATATATCTGGGGGTCTACAGGCTACTACAGGCTACTCAGCAGTTATGCTGTAAATGTTAATATCGGGCATTTCGTCGCCTTTCCAAGAAATGTCAGCAAGAAGTGCCGCGCCATGGTTGTACCGAATGTTTGGGACAAGCTTTTAATGCAGATGGGATTTTTCCCATCCTCCCGGTCATTCAAATCGAATGTTTTGTTTGTGCACTGTCAGCCAGTTTCTTCTCCGGCCGTCGCCATGTGTTGTTGGTTGTGAGCAGGGAACTGACGATGTTTGCCTTTAGCCACGTATGTATCACAGCCTTGAATTTTGGCAGTTCCAAGTATTGAACCTTGTGCAAATAACGCCTCCATTGACGAGGCCAAGTCTACCAATGATCGTTCCAAGTGTGACGCTACTACTTATGTGTAACGCCGCAACACACGCAACAGTTGTGTTGTGTAGCGGTGTGTTGGACTTGTACTACGCCACCCGCGCTGCGTGGCCGTACTTTGTGTTGGAGTGCCAGCAGCATGCGTCAGTGTCGGCTTGCTGGAATCTGTTCAGACACGCCGTGCACTAACAAGGTCGCCGCGAGACTGGCGTACCTGCGTCTCCCGATGCGACCTGTCGTGTGTCTGTGTCGTGGCCCCTCTGACACTGGCCGGCCGGCCTGTGTCTGGTCTGAGCTGTGTCCGGTGTCTGCCGGGCATCACCAGCTCGGAGCCGAGTAGCCGCTGTCGTCTCAGCAGTCAGCCCGCCTGTGTCTGGTGTCTGCCGGGCGTCACCAGCTCGGAGCCGGGTGGCCGCTGTCGTCGCAGCAGTCAGCCGGCCCGTGCCTGACAGCAGTCTGTCTCGCGTCGCCCGGCCGGCGGTCGCCTCCTTTGTGTCGCCGCGCCTGCCTGCCGGCCGCCGCCGGGCCCGCCGCCGACAAAGGCCCGTATTTTGGCGCCAAAGCTGACGCGGAACGGCCGTTCGGCAGGTGCCACGCGAACTTCCGCCGCCGGGGAGCTGCTCTTCGCGCGCCAGAACTTCGTCATGATCGCCAGGGCGTTCAAACTTCAGGCGATTGACGCGGTGTACATCGATTACAAAGGTACGGGGCGCGCCGTGACGGGCGGCCTGCAATCTGTGTAACTCGCCGGCCGGCTCGGTAACGGCCCCATTTCCCCGGGCCCACCCGTGATTGGTCCTCGACCAGAGAGAGTCGGTGACGTCACGCGTCAACCCCGTCCCTCCAGAGGTCTCTGGGAAATGACGCGACCTGCAGGAGATGTTTACAGATGTGTGATGTGGTCAAGGAGATAATGTGATCACATCAACTTTGAGCAGAGCAGCGACGAAATTGGCGGGTGATTTGCCACTGCATACCACAAGACGTAGCTGTTTTTCTGTGTACGTGTGTTTCTGATCCATTTTGCTGACCAGAGGAAACAGCGTTTGATAGTGTTTGGCTTTTCAAGATCATAGATCCAGTTTTTCATTGGGAATCGCATGTACGTCTCACTTACGGCGTTACCTTTTAGTTTGAGCGGGCATCGACATGGCGTTATCTTACGTAATGCATTGTGTTGTCGGCTTTTCGCACGCACATTTGGATATATTTTCGCCATTGTAAATGTGTCCTCACAACGCAATCTCCGTGACGTTGTGGGTGAGCGTCTTACGTTGCATTGTCTCAAAGCACATCTTCCTCGCCAAGTAGGGCTGGCATTACAATTTAAAAGACGTCTTTATGTTTCTTTGGGGGTCCATGTTAACCCTGACGCTACTTGGTTCAGTAGGGCGCGGTCCGTGACAGGCGTGGTGACGAAGCCAGCTTCCGGTTCCGCGTTAGCTTTGTGAAGTCGCGGTTTTTCTCCATGTCTTTGGACTTGGTTAGAGTTTTTAGTCATTTTCCGCAACTGTAGTCCGCTTCGGCCTCGTGCCATTTGAAACGTTAGTTTCGGATTTGGCTTTGTTTTATTTTGAACAGTTGGCTTCAGCTTCGTCTTCGAATATTTATGTTGTATTCTTCAGGCTTCGCTTCATGTGATCTTGAATTGCTGGCCTCGGTTTGGTCGTGGTGACTTTCTCGATGCAGTTACGACTTATTTTGAAAAAGCAGTCTTGCAAATCTTGTCACCCTTATGTATTATTAGATGTGTTATGTGTTCTTATATATTTTCGAGGCTGAGATGCATGCATGGATGGGAGCCAGTAAACCAGCTAGTTATTCTCAGTTCTGATCTGATTCTGATCGATTTGACTTTGGCTTCGCGTTTCGTAGCTTCGCAGCCTATGGCCTCGGTGCAGATTTCAGGGCCGCTGCCTTCCGATTCGGCCGCACGTGTTTTCCAAAAATATGAACCTTCTGGATTTAATGTCGACTTTACACTTCCAACCTTCAAGGCCATCGACTTCGACTTTGACGTCGACTTCGGATTCATCGCACCGTCTTGGCCTCGGATCGGGCTGCGGAACCAGAGGCCTGACTTTGTCCCCATGTCTGATCTGTGGGTAGAACTGTAGGCATCCCTCTGCCGAGTTGGACCGGACCGGACCCGTCGGGGCGCCGCACGAAACGCGGACGTCTGGTCCCGGGGCGGCTCGTGTCTGGCCTGCTAAGCCCAAATAACGTTTCCATGGTGAGTGTGCAGGGTTTGCAGGTCTGCAGGTTTCGACTTTGGCGGCAGAGCTAGTGACGTAGAAAAGCACGGCAGGTGCGGAGGTGAACGTTTATGGCACGCCGCCCCATCGATGAAGTTCGCCCGATTTCGACGTCTGTTTTGGCGCCATCCCCGACAGGACGGCTCGGTGCGACCCGCCCGACTGCGCGCCGGCCGCTGCGGGGCGCTATACGCGAGACACATACGTGACGAGCTCTGGTTGTAGCCGCCGTGTTTAGGCTACGTCCGGTGACGGGTCACCGACCACAGCTCCTGCTAATGCCCCGGTCTGACCCCACCGACCTGGTGGCGGCTGAACGTGATACGCAGCACTGCGGTGCGCAGGGACCACCACGTATTTGTCGCGCGCCGGACGCGCTGGTGCGTCACTTCAGTTGCGCGGTATCGCGCCGCTGTGGCACAGGCTGTCGGCCGCTCCGTGCCAGGCGTGTTACAGAAGCAGGCGGCCAAACGGTCCCCACTGTCAAGCTTGCGACTGGGGTAACAGCTGATAATCAGCTAGGCCGAGCTCGCGCTGATGTCACGCACTGGCGCTGATCTCTCCAGTCCCTGGGTCACGCGAGCGGACTGGGTCAGTTTGTACTGAGGTCACGCACTGGCGCTGATCTGTCCAGTCCCTGGGGCACGCGAGCGGACTGGGTCAGTTTGTACTGAGGTCACACACACTGGCGCTGATCTGTCCAGTCCCTGGGGCACGCCAGCGGACTGGGTCAGTTTGTACTGAGGTCACACACACTGGTGCTGATCTGTCCAGTTCCTGGGGCACGCGAGCGGACTGGGTCAGTTTGTACTGAGGTCACACACACTGGCGCTGATCTGTCCAGTCCCTGGGGCACGCGAGCGGACTGGGTCAGTTTGTACTGAGGTCACACACACTGGTGCTGATCTGTCCAGTCCCTGGGTCACGCGAGCGGCCTGGGTCAGTTTGTACTGAGGTCACACACACTGGCGCTGATCTCTCCAGTCCCTGGGGCACGCCAGCGGACTGGGTCAGTTTGTACTGAGGTCACACACACTGGCGCTGATCTCTCCAGTCCCTGGGGCACGCCAGCGGACTGGGTCAGTTTGTACTGAGGTCACACACACTGGTGCTGATCTGTCCAGTCCCAGGGTCACGCGAGCGGCCGGGGTCACTTTGTACTGAGGTCACACACTGGTGCTGATCTGTCCAGTCCCTGGGCCACGCGAGCGGACTGGGTCAGTTTGTACTGAGGTCACACACACTGGTACTGATCTGTCCAGTCCCTGGGGCACGCGAGCGGACTGGGTCAGTTTGTACTGAGGTCACACACACTGGTGCTGATCTGTCCAGTTCCTGGGGCACGCCAGCGGACTGGGTCAGTTTGTACTGAGGTCACACACACTGGCGCTGATCTGTCCAGTCCCTGGGTCACGCGAGCGGACTGGGTCAGTTTGTACTGAGGTCACACACACTGGTGCTGATCTGTCCAGTCCCTGGGCCACGCGAGCGGACCGGGTCAGTTTGTACTGAGGTCACACACACTGGTGCTGATCTGTCCAGTCCTTGGGGCACGCCGAGCGGACTGGGTCAGTCTGTACCGAGGTCACGCACTGGCGCTGATCTGTCCAGTCCGTGAGGCACGCGAGCGGACTGGGTCAGTCTGTACCGAGGTCACGCACTGGCGCTGATCTGTCCAGTCCTTGAGGCACGCCAGCCGACTGGGTCAGTTTGTACTGAGGTCACACACACTGGTGCTGATCTGTCCAGTTCCTGGGTCACGCGAGCGGACCGGGTCAGTCTGTACTGAGGTCACGCACTGGTGCTGATCTGTCCAGCCCCTGCGTCACAGAAGTGGACCAGGCCAGTTTCGAACGCGCGCCACTCAATCATCGCCAGTGCTGGGAAGTCTCGCCCTTCTTCAGTTCTAGCATACAGGCAGTTCCGAAGGGTTTCCGTCCACTTTATCGCCGTCCGTAGCGTCACCGATGCTCCTTATCAGTTTGTGATTTGTGCGGTTGACGTTGTGCGGTTAACGTCAGCTGCACAAGCTCCGTCCGTTTCTTCCAGATGGAGTTTGCGTGTCATCCTGTGTCTCAATGTGGAACGCGTACACTTCTGCTTTCCAGGGTGCCTGGATAATGAGAGAAGCACCGGTCTGCGTTATCAGAGGAGGGTGCCGCGTTCTTTGACTGGTCGACGGGCCTGGATTGCTTATTTTAGTTTGGTTCAGACAGCAAGCGAATCACTGCGTGCTGCCAACGGTCCCATGCGTCCTACGAGGGCTTGGGAAAAGGCACAGCGCAAAATCGTGGATCAGCGGGCTTGCAGCACGCGGACCACTCACTGGGTGAACGCACCCTCGCTTACACTTGAACACTGCTGCCAGCCGTTGTTTGTTGGCCTGATCCAAGCTCTCGCGAGCCACAGCGTTGCGCGAGAGTAGCATGCGCAAGGGACCTGCTGCTCGTGGTACCGGGCTCTATTCTGCCTCCACCTTGGTATGATGGTATCCTATTTCAAAATTCTAGTTGGCATTCTTCTGCTGTTTTCCTTGGCGCCAATGTGACTCCATTGGTACTAACTGATTGCTGTATTCTGGCCACAGGCTGCTAATGCGTCCGGATGTTTCGAGATTGCGCCACCTCTTATGATGATCACAGTGTTCATGCTGAACACTCGCAGTCTTACAGGCATATGCCCACTGTCCATCGCCGTCCAGGGGCTGCGGGGACTAATGGCACCTGCAGTGTGGAGCGACCTAAAGTTAGCGTAAATGACAACCGCAGTCTTATCTTCTTTTGCATAGTGGTTAAAGCGTATGAGAATTCGACGTCTAAATCGCTTTCAGAAGACATCAGTGTGTCCTATCTGTGTTATTTTTGATAATTTGTTGCCCAGATTTCCATGTATGCAGATCTTCGTACATGCTTTTCCATCATCCAAGTTTGACGAAGTAGCTTTTATTCCGCCCTTCTGTTCAGAACACCTACTTGGAACGGAACTCTCACGAGCTACTGGCGGTGGTATTGTGTTTTAGTCTATTCTTTTTTAAAAGGTGGTATGCCACCTTTGTGTATATTTCGCTTATTATTAGGTTATACGCGTGCGCTTTGATCAGTTATGCCAGTTTTGTCGAAGTCGTTCTGAACATACTTCGGGATATATCACTGTCAAATTGTGGTTAAGATGCGGGGGACCCTCTTTTTTGGGACAACGGATGTTAACTGATATTAACAGATACCAACAGATATTAACGGAGTGACCACCACCCTGTCTGCAGACCTGGACGGCCAGCTGGTCACTGGCCGCCACCCTGTCGGCAGACCTGGACGGCCAGCGGGTCACTGACCGCCGCCCTGTCTGCAGACCTGGACGGCCAGCGGGTCACTGACCGCCGGCCTGTCTGCAGACCTGGACGGCCAGCGGGTCACTGACCGCCGCCCTGTCTGCAGACCGGACGGCCAGCGGGTCACTGACCGCCGCCCTGTCTGCAGACCTGGACGGCAGCGGGTCACTGACCGCCGCCCTGTCTGCAGACCTGGACGGCCAGCGGGTCACTGACCGCCGCCCTGTCTGCAGACCTGGACGGCCAGCGGGTCACTGACCGCCGCCCTGTCTGCCAGGAGCTCTGGACGGCCAGGGGTCACTGACCGCCGCCCTGTCTGCGACCTGGACGGCCAGCGGGTCACTGACCGCCGCCTGTATGCAGACCTCGACGGCCCTGCGGGTCACTGACCGCCGCCCTGTCTGCAGACCCGGACGGCCAGCGGGTCACTGACCGCCGCCCTGTCTGCAGACCCGGACGGCCAGCGGGGTCACTGACCGCCGCCCTGTCTGCAGACCTGGACGGCCTGCGCCGTCAAGCGGAGGAGGGGTGCCCAGTTCGGCTTCACCGGGAGCAGGTGATCCATCCGGACCAGGTGCCCGTCGTGCAGCGTGCCTTCTCGCCGTCGGCGCAGCGCGCTGAGTGGGCCGCCCAGTTGGTGGAGGCGTTCGAGCAGCACCAGCGCTCGGGCCAGGTGAGCCGGCCACCGGCGGACCGTGGGGGCCCAGCCAGGGCTGGCGGCGGATGGGAGGTGGGGCGTCTCCACCGCATGCTCTCTGGGACCAGGGAGCATGCTCCATGAACATGTGACGTCAACGACTTAAGGTGACGTAGCAACGACGCATTTCAGCCAGCACGCGCTCAGAAGACGTTGTGCCGGTTAGGCGGCGGACATGCCGCTCGTGTACCCGATTCCGCGCTGTACGCATGTTTTCCGGCCCCGCCTGCGGTGTTCGCCGGCTCTCCGCCCGGTCGCATCGCGCCCCTCCGCACCGTCGGTGCGCGGCGTCGTCCTGCGTCACAGCTCGGTGCGCTCCGGTGTGTCCGGCGCGTCAGGCCCAATAGCCCGGGCTCTGGCCGAGGAGCCGGAGGCGGCTGGGTGCCGGCTCACCTCTCACATCCTCCCCGTACGCTGCAAGAGCTGGCGGAGGCGTGTCGGGGCTGATCCACGTTCAGCCCACCGCCTGCGTCCTCCGAGAGCGGGCGGTAGGGTGTTTGGGTGCCCCGAGTCCAGTCGAGTGCGGCTCCCCCATGAGCGGCCGCTAGGGTGTCTGGGTGCCCTCCGCCCAGCCGAGTGCGGCTCCTGCTGAGCGAATGTGGCGTGTGTCCGGCAGGGCGCCTTCACGTTCCGGGGACACATGGTGGACCGGCCGTTGCTGCTGCAGGCCCACAATGTGCTGCGGCTGGCGTCAGTCGGCGGCGGTGAGCGGTGACGCGTCGTCGTCGCCAGACTCCACAGCGGTGACGCGTCGCCGCCCCGCCGTCGCCAGACCCCACAGCGGTGACGCGTCGCCGCCCCGTCGCCGCCAGACTCCACAGCGGTGACGCGTCGCCGCCCCGCCGTCGCCAGACCCCACAGCGGTGACGCGTCGCCGCCCCGCCGCCACCAGACTCCACAGCGGTGACGCGTCGCCGCTGCCGCCGCCGTCAGACTCGGCGGCGGGGCGGCTGTTCGTGGCACCCGCCGGCCGCCGGCGCCACGCTGTGGAGCTTGACCGTAGCCCGGTGGCTCGTCACCCGGCTGACGTAGTCAGGCGCGCGTGGGGGAGGGGTAGGGCGTGTGGACGGTGTCGGACTGCCGTCTCGTGCACGTGGCATCGGCGGATGGGTGACGACGGTGTGGCCAACAACGCCCGGCCTGTGATGCCATGTGTGGGTGTGGCGGCCCGCGCTGAGGGACGTCTCAGATGGCTGGCCCGGCGGCCTTGCGGGGCCTTAACACTTCTGCTGTGCTGTCCAGTCGCATCATGGCAGGTGGCTTGGAGGTGACATAGGATGTGGCGTAGGACGTGACGCATCGGAAGCGCCATTTGTTGTTGATCGTAGTCATGAGGTACACTGGATGCTGCTCATATTTAGTGAAAAGGCATGTCCGGATTTCCGTGCAATAAAATATCAAGTACCCTTCTTTTCCACGCAAGTTATCCCCAAAGGTCTGTGGACAGATCGTGCGATAGGAGATGCGCGGGGCATGTTCGAAGCGCCGTTTACGGGTGATCTCATGATCGGCGGTGACGGGCCTTCGCAGCAAACGGATGACGTAAGGTTCGCTTATAGCAATGAACGAAGATGCGCTGGTAAGCAGCTTCGTTCATTGTGTGAACATGAGCCTAGTGCGGGCAGCTGACTTGCGCTACGCTCTCTCCAGCGCGCCAAGTGGTGAAACGAGACCTGATGGGCCTCAGATCGCGCGTGGCGGTGGGGCTGCTGCTGGCCACCGCTGTCATGTCGGGCTTTTGTGTTTGATGTACGTGACTTCAGTGTGCCCGCGATTTTTCCCCAAGACGATAATAAAGCATGTGGGATATGTTTATTGACAAGAGGCGAAGTTCACACCAATACCATAAAGCACACAAACACCACGGAAATCGGCTAGCACCTGCCTGCCGCGATGGCGACACCCGCCTATATCGCCTGCGCAGCTGCGCTCACAGGTGGCGTTTGCCGTGTCTAAAACAGTAGTTTTGCTCGACACAGGTTACGTACAAATCATGCATGGACATCTACGCACATTCACTGTATACATGAACCCGTAGACGATGACAACACCACGCTGTACAGATAGGTGACAAGACACTACAACCGATTCCTGGACCTAATTTGTACATAGCCGGCCGAGCGCCCGCGGAGCCTCACGCGCACCACGGAGCGGGGACTGGCGTCGGAGGCGGGCGGTGCGCCTCCCCAGTTGCCGGACACCGGGCGTAGCCACCAAGTGAGCGGGCGGCGTCGGTGGTGCTGTTACCGAGGCCAACCAGAGGAACGCGAACGTTAGCCGTCCCGCTCGCCGCGGGGGCGGCGCTAAAACTCTAAAAACTAAAGCTAAAACGCTCGAACACGATGGACCGGGTTCCATGCCCCGTGCACGGTCCCGATCTGTGCAAGCATGCCATCGAAGTAAAAAATATTTATAAAAATATGTGCATGGCAAAGAGCCGCTCGTTCACATTATACGAAATGGGCTACTGTGTGCTGAGTGTATTTGCTAAGGCTGCGGAAAGGCGCTAGACAAACCGGCATCGGTTTCTGTTTTCAGGTTCCGCCGCAGCTCCGGCGCTCTGTCGTCCGTAACTCAAACTTGTGGAACTCCGACGCACTCATTCGTCCACGCAACCCCCTGTGATCTGACTGCTTCCTTTTCCTCGTTCTTTACCCCGCTCCGATCCTCAGCATACCCGCTCCCGCTCAACATGCACGCAAAGGCAACTCCGAATGCATTTTCAATCTAGCAAGCGCTAGTAAGCAACTCACTGGGGTCCACTTGGGCCATCTCTACAGCACCGCTCTTGGGCTTCACTACGCTGCCGTCCCTGGGCACGGTAGCCTGGACTGAAAGTGGCCCGCCACTAGCTAGCGGGACTGGCTTCCGACGAGAGGGATGGGCAGGGTCCACCACAGCGTGGCTCCTGGTGTACCACGCAGGCACGGAGGCTGGTACAGATCTGACGTTTCGCACATCACAGCCAGATGAGCCAATTCAGTCGCCGTCAAACAACAGTTTGCCAGCGCATGCAATCCCCTCTCAGGAGTGGATGGGTTTCAAACCTGGGGACTTTTCAATGTCACACCAGTTACACGAAAGACCAACCCAACAAAAGACGCAAGCTCTATTGTTCACCGTCTTTGCAGGTCATCTTCCGTTATCTCTCTTCTGCGGCTGAATCCGCGATCAACACTCTGACACCTGAATAATTATTCATTTGAGGGCGTCTGCAACTAGTTATGAAACCCAACTCCATCAAGAGCTTTTGCTACACATGTCAAGTGCTGCCCCCCCCCCCCCCCACACCACACACATACACACGATTGCTACCTTAACATGTCATGCTCTATAGCTTCTGGTCGTACTCTCAACTCATTGCTTACAGGTGCAGTGTTTACCACTTCATTTTCCATACCTCATACTTCTCCTCATCTAAAGCCACCATGAAGCCATGCCAAAAGCCTTGTCTTTTCCCATTGAGACAGATGAGTGACCCCTCGGAGGTCCTCCTTTCGGCGCTGCCCGCCAGCCGCGCGGCTGAAGTCGCCACCTCAGCCGACACTACTGCTATCAGGTCCCATCGTGCGCTCTGGTCGCCGCGCTTCCACGGGCCATGGCCGCTCGGCGCAGCGCCGCGCTACTTGACAACGGCCAGCCCACACTTCGTCAAAGCCTGCTGCACCAACAGCGAACGCACTAGCACTACGCCGACACGCGCCTGGATATACTCGCGTGGCCGAAACCATGCCATACAGCTTGGGGCCATGTACTCGGAACACTCCTGATGGCGTCCAAACAAGGTGGAGCGGATTGAGGAAGCATTGCCTCCGCAACGAATGCAACGGCGTGCCCTTGGAGTAAGCACAGTGCTGTAAGCAGCTGATCATTAGGCAGCGGACAGGTGCCCCACCCGCCGCGTTCAATGAAGTCGTCGACACCCTGGATCTAAGCATTCTGACTTTTATCGCCACTCCCAACGCTGCAAATCAAGATCGCTTGCATGTAGAAAAGTCGGGGAACACTGCCGGCGCGCGCGACCGCGCCTATGGCCCGTCGCCCTCCGCCCAGGGCCGGCCCGGCCCCGTCCAGTTGTTTCCTCCGCTCAGGGCCGGCCCCGTCTAGCGGGGACGGCAGCTGGTGTCCCCTCCACTCAGGGCTGGCCCCGTCCAGCGGGGACGGCAGCTGGTGTCCCCTCCGCTCAGGGCCGGCCCCGTCCAGCGGGGACGGCAGCTGGTGTCCCCTCCGCTCAGGGCTGGTCCCGTCCAGCGGGGTCGGCAGCTGGTATCCCCTCCGCTCAGGGCTGGTCCCGTCCAGCGGGGACGGCAGCTGGTGTCCCCTCCGCTCAGGGCCGGCCCCGTCTAGCGGGGGACGGCAGCTGGTACTCGTCTCCCTGGTTCACCCATGGGCCGCGAGGATCGGGTGGCGAGCGGCCTGAGCTGGCCTGAGTGGACGGCTCGCCGGCGGAGCAGGCTCCCACGGCCACGACTTGTGCCGCTGCCCGTGGGCGGCGGGGACGCGGCTTTGGACGCTTGGTGCAGATACTGAAGAAATAACGAAAGTACTACAAAACAAGAAATAACGGCAATTGTTTATCGGAAATCAGGGATCTAGCGGTACAAGGCCGGAGTTTCACTTCTGCACTCTTATAGATGCCCTCTTCTCGCACGCGACTTTTCCTACATGGGAAGTTACGAGCAAAAGCGTACCGACAAACATACAATGAGATTTGTGATTTTCTGCCCAGTTTGCCTCGTGTTATGTCACGCATTTAAGCTGCGTATCTCAGAAATATATGTTATTGCCCGTTCAGTGTGTGATTCCAGGCAGCAGGGTGGCTGTGTTCACCCGTTCCTTGGTACAACGAACCTGAATTGCCCAGCAGCTCTGGTTTCAAGCTGAAAAAAGATCAGAATGACTGACTTTGGCACTGACTGGATGGCATGCGTTTATTCACGTGTAGAATCTGCAAAAACTGCTAACTATCCGTACATGTTTAAAACGGGGCCCTTTAGTAAAACATGGGAATGATTCAGTCATGCAACAGAGCTGTTTCCGGCACGCTTGGAGCTTTCGTTTGGACCGGGAGTGTGTCCGAAGTTTGCCCTACGGCGGTGCTGGGCAGGGTTAACCAAGACCATAAAGATACCTTAATCTATGGTCAGGGCCATAGATTAAGCCCATCGTACCCCCGCCCACTAAGCCGCCTAGAAAGCGAATGTCTACATTGTCTGTCACCACGCGCCACTCGCCGCACCCTCCTATAACGCTACGCAGCTTACAATCAATACCGTCCAGGTCCCCCAAATACTGCCACCTGTGCATCATCATCACCTCACGTCCGCCCTCCCACCCTCAACATCATTTAGAACCCCTCCTCATCCGCCTTTCTAGCGTGGTCACCCAACGCATCGTGCAATGGACCCCACACCATCGTACACAGCATATCTTACCCCACCCGGGCTCCGAAAAAAAACGCCTCACTTCCCCTAAGCAGCCGGAGTCAGCGGCAAATTCAATCAGCTCATAAATGGGAGACCGCAGTTGAGAAACAAACTTAGGCTTGAGAGCCCAAAATCGTCCCTTAAACGTGACATATCCCACTCAACGTCTTGAATTTAGCCACGCTGCACTCCATCTCATGCAAAGGTGTATCACTCCCATTCGTTCGCACACGCACCCACCAGACGCACTGAGCGTTCCTTTGTACTGGCATCAGCCCTGCTCGCGCAGCCGCGCCCTAGCCCAATCTCCTCTACAATACCGTTTGGAAATCACTTCATCTGTTCAATGGGATGTGGTTACTTGTGTGTATGTTTATATAGCTGTTACGGCTTTTCAAGTGAATTTCATCGCGGTTGTGATCTTCCAGCACTGGTGGCGTAATGGTTTTGTTTTTTATGTTGTAATGGTGCAATTGTTGGTCTAGGACTGAAAGGCATCCACTTTAACGAGTGGCGCCACTGACATGTGCCAGGCTATTCGTGGAAATTGTGGAAGCAAAACTGAATTCCACTCCATTGAGGAGGGAGTCAATGATTTTTTTTGTGTGCAAAACACGAGCACCAGACTGCGGGCATGGATTTTGTTCTTCGGCTCCGTGGTCACGGGCTGTAACTCACGCGGTAATCTGCTTGACGGACAGAATGTTTTCACAGGTTAGTTTTTTTGACGACACTGAGCCTTTTGTGATAAACTAGGCATCACCATTGTACTATTTCGCTGCCCGCTCTACGTTAATGCCTCTTCGCTTGTGCCAACAAGCGGTAATGTAACGAGGAATAAGATAAAGCATATCGTTAGCGTTGCGCAATACTTCCCAATCATGTTACGTGATGATATTGAGGTGTCGGAGATGGAATTGTTTCAAAATGTACGCGTGGGCGTATTGGGATTGAAAATAAGCCTTTTTTTAACAACGCCCTTGGACTCCATGTTAAGGTCAAGAGAAGCCGAGCCTGGAGTCCCCAAATACATGATTGGTTCAGCAAACATATGAGTATATAGTTTGCATACGTACATTCCAGGGAAAAATCAACGACCACGTTAAAACCGTTGAATCAGTACGTCAATTCGTTGTGCAGATTCTTAAAATGTCTTTGGGTTATTGCGGAATGAAAGGGAGGCATTTCGGAGTTTTCAAGTTTATGGAAGTGCCGGCGTTCCGTCTACAAGCAGCTCCAAGATCTTGTCGTGCCGCTCTTCCAGGAGCCTGTCATTCGTCAGGAATCTCACAGTGACCCCAGTGACTCATCTGTTACAACATTCAGGGCGTGGAATAACGGGCTTAAGTGTCCCGTATCGCCTAAACACAATGAATGATTCCAAATTACCTTAAGTAAACGGACGCCACTTTGTCTTAGCTTATCGCGCGAGGTTAACATGTGCACCAAGACTGGACAACATTTACCTATACAATCCGTACGCTGGACATTATGTACACACACATGCACACACACACACGCACACACGCACACTGCACGCTTGACAATGCATTTCTCCGAACCCACAAAAGGGAAACGCTGAATCAAGCACCATTTTGAACTGGCCGTTAACCTCTTAATCTTGACGAAGACGGTAGAGGCAAGCATATAAATCGAAACCAATCGCACGCGTGTCCAGTGAATTAGCCGCTGCATCACCACTGGGTCTTGTGTTTCTTAATGGACATGCTGCGCGCTTTGTTATATGGGGACTAAGTTTACGTCCGGCAACACCATCCCACAATGCCAAGTCACTGTGGCGCAACACTTCTCCAGGCACGGCTGTTCAATTAACAACACCAGAAGGAAACAGCCGCTCGGAATATCGAGGGAAATCTTCTCCTCCGTTTCCTTATTCGTGAGTTTTCATGTAAATGACGAGCCACCCGGCCAAGCCAGGCAGTTCGTGAGCTGAGCCTCCAGCCGTGCGCACCGCACCGCCCCGCGGCTGGCCGTCTGGCCGGAGAGCGTGTCTCGCGGGCGGCGCCACAGGTCAGTGTTGCACCAGCCGTCAACGCCGAGCCGGCAGCCCGGCACCGGGCAGCCCAGGCGCCCACCGACCGGCCGCCCCACCCACCGGCAGTTGTACACTGGTTTTGTATCTCGGACCGCGCGCTGCAGAGAGGCGCAAACAAAGACGCCGTCCGCCGGCCGTCGGCTGGCGCGGCAAACTCATTGGTGCGGGCGGGGAGCGCGCCGGGCCGTCCGACGGCTGCCGAGGCGCCCCGACGCCCGGCGGGTGGCCCCGCGCCCGGTGGCGGTTACGGCCGGCGCCGACGCATGCGACATGTACTTGCTGTTCTCAACCACGGATGTGTCTCAGAAGCGCTCCGCCGACAGAGCGGCCGCTTGTCAGGAAGCGGGTAAGAGCCGGAGAATCACGTCGGGTGCAGGGCAGGCCGTAGCCCGTATGTTGTGCTCGCGCGACGCTGGCAGCCCGGCGGCGAAGCGGGGGATTCAGGAACGGACCAGGAACGCTCGATGGGATCCAGGGATGCAGGAGGCTCGGTGGGATCTGGAGGGCAAGACCTGGGCGGCGGTGCGCCTGCATCAACGTCGCTTGCCTAACGCCGGTGGAGCAGAGTGAGCGCCAGCGCAGCGGCCAGCAGGCGGCCTGGCAGCGCCGTGCCGATGGCGGCGCGGCAGGGCGCGGTCGGGTGGCGTGCCTGCCGGCCCTGGTTGCTCGTCACCAGCTCGCCGGCGCAGTCGGCCTCGTCCTCGCCGCCATCGCAGTCCTGCACCCCATCGCACCTGTCGACAGAGCATCACCGGTCACGCCGCGCACTGGCCGAGGACCGGAACCCCGGAGATGACTACGCTAGCATTGACCACCGCTGAGGGTCTATGGCACTGGCACGGCTGTTGGAATTCTGAGTGAGCTGCCGTGGTTTGCGTGGGCGCGTCTTTACACCGATGAGTTCTCGGGCGCCACACGCTCCCTCTGGGCGCACCCTTGCATTTCATTTCCGATGATGTCGTCGCTGTCGATTCTGCTGCGCGTCGAGTTCAGCGCGGAGGAGCCATTTCATCTCCGTTCGGGCGAGCGGGAGGTAAGCCGGCCGTCTGATATTGCTCAACTTGTGGCCGACCGCCGCGGGCACCTCCGCGCCGATGTCACGCGAGTCCAACAAAGAGCGCGCGGGGATGTCCCAGCCACTTGGCGTTCTGCGGCGCGACTCGGCTCTATGAAATATCAAATCCGGCGTTAAAACGCGCCGTAAATCTCTCGCGACGGCAGCCGCAAAATTTTATTATTTGACCTGTTTGAATATTCTAGTTGCCGCAGTTTTATTGCCGGCGGCGGCGGGCGGCGCTGCAATATGAGGAGAAGCCGCTCTAAATACAGCCGGCCGTTCACTGCTGATCACGGACGGATCGGATGGGGATGCGGTGCGCGTGCCGAGAGGGCCGCCCCGCCGGCGGTGCGCGCCGGCCGCTCACGATAACCGGCCGTGAACACTGCGCGGCTGACGACCGGCGCCTCTAATGGTGTTGGCCATTTGGCCCGCGGCTATATTTTATCCGCCGCGAGTTGGTCGGCAGCGGAGCCGACTATTATTGCGCCCCACCGGGGTGCTCTTTGTGTGATGCACTGCCGGCTGACCTGTTGCGTGCCGGCGGCGTGCGGCACGCTCCCGCCGGTGATGACGTCAGCGGTAGTGACGTCACCGGCGCCTGAGAAGAGCGGCGGCGGCCACCCGAGCCGATGCCGGTGATCTACAGGGGCCGTTCAGGTGGTCTGACGCACGCAAGCCGGCGAACAAAGAGAGTGGCTGATGGCGTCGTCCGTTGCCAGTGATATCCTTCTCTTTCCCGCGAAAAGTGCGCTGATTGAAGCCTGTTATCTGCATTGGATCCAACTGGCAAACCTGTTTATCAAATTGGTGGACGTCAGCGTCCCATTCTAAGGCCAAGAGCGTTACAGCCGCCTCGACTCCGGGCAATGGGTGGGAGATACGGCTTCCCAGTCGCCTGCAGTAAATAACGGCTTCGATAAACAATTATGGGGCTTTGAGCGGCGAGCACTGGCGAGGGAATGGCGTCGACAATGGTCTCTTAGTGGTCGTATCTCGGCGCCCGCGGCTGGAAACTGTCTGCCGTGCTGCGCGGGGAGCTCAGCACCACCGCCAGACGGCGCGAGTTCAGCACCGCTGTCAGACGGCGCGGGGAGCTCTCCATCGCCGCCAGACGGCGCGGGGAACTCAGCACCGCTGCCAGACGGCGCGGGGAGCTCCGTACCGCCGCCAGACGGCGCGAGAAGTTCAGCACCGCCGCCAGACGGCGCGGGAGCTCAGCGCCGCTGCCAGACGGCGCCGGAAGCTCAGCACCGCCGCCAGACGACGCGGGAGCTCAGCACCGCTATCAGACGGCGCGGGAGCTCAGCGCCGCTGCCAGACGGCGCGGGAAGCTCCCTATCGCCGCCAGACGGCGCGGGGAGCTTAGCACCGTTGCCAGACGACGCGTGGCGCGCCACCGCACCAGTAGACCAAGGTACCGGGGTGACTAGGCAGACTTCAGTCCAGCGGACGAAAAAGTGAACCCCCGCCCACTCAACCCTCGCAATGCGGCAATAGCTGTCAACCGCCAATGTGCAAGACAGGGTGGCAGTCTCAGTTGTGAGGGAACCTGCCCTCGCCTTTCCTTCCGAACACCAGCGCTTAACAGATGGCACATGAGAGTCCGGCTTGCACCTGTGCGCGGAATCCGGCAGGACAGAGCGTGCCTCACCTGCGGTCGGCCTGAATGCAGAGGCCGGAGGCGGAGAGCCGGCAGCGGTAGGCGCCGGCCCGGCAGACGCGGCACACCCGCTCGTCCTCGCCGTGTGTGCAGTCGGGCCGGCCGTCGCAGCGCGCCGTCGCCGGCATGCACCGCGGCCGGCCCTCGTCCAGCCAGCACCGGAACTCGTCCGGCCGGCAGCAATCGTGCTCGTCCGAGCCGTCGGAGCACACCGCCACGCCGTCACACCTGCGGCCAGGGCACGCGGCCGTACGTCGAGCTCCCCCGACGACAACATACGCCGGCGCCGTCAGTGTACACCTGGCGAGAGCTGACGCCTCCAGTATCTACTCATCACGCATGCCGAAGTCCCGCACGTCACGCCTCCCACAGCTACAACACGACCACAGGCCACTGCGAGTGGCGCCGAGCACCGCAGCGAGACGACCCCCGGTCGGAGGTGACCCGGGTCGCCCAGTGGCGGTCCGTCGGCCGCCCCCGGTGCCGCCGGTGCGCACCTCTCGAACCGGTGGACGCACTCGCCGTTGGCGCACTTGAAGCGGCTCTGGCCCGGGCAGGCGTCGTCCAGGCAGCGGGCCGGCTCCTCGTCGCTGGCGTCCTCGCAGTCGGGCACGCCGTTGCACTTGCCAAGCTCGGGGATGCAGCGCCGGCTGGTGACGCATTTCCAAGCTGCGGCAGCGGCCGTTCGTTGGTCGCTGTACGCGGTCCCAGGGGCGCGCACGAGCGGCACAGCGGGGGCACGGAACACTCCACCAGATGCAAGCTGCGGCAGCGGCCGTTCGTCGGTCGCTGTACTCGGCTCCAGGGGCGTGCACGAGCGGCACAGCGGGGGCACGGAACACTCCACCAGATGCGAGCTGCGGCAGCGGCCGTTCGTCGGTCGCTGTACGCGGCCCCAGGGGCGCGCACGAGCGGCACAGCGAGGGTACGGAACACTCCACCAGATGCGAGTCCAGCTGGCAGACACGAGACACGAGGCACGAGGCACGAGTCCAGCTGGCAGAGTGTGCACATTGTAAGCTGGAGACGCGCGGCCCTAATGTCGTCTGTGGCTTGTATTTTAGTGTGGCAGTGCTGCAATGTATTTTAAGTGGTGTTACAGGCCTGTCTTGCAGGAGACGAGGCGCCAATCGCTGGAATTCAATTAAACTTCTGACACATGGCTTCACTGCAGGGCGGGTCTAGCTTGTCAGAACGCGACCAGAGCCTAAGGCGTCTCCGAGGTCGCCCTCGCCGCTCGCTAGGCCCCTGGCGCATTGCTGGACCCGATCGATGGACATCGGGTCATTTTGACTTTTTTGGTGGCCGGTAAACGCGCAAAGCGTGGCATTAAATGCCTAGCAGCATGTTAAGCGGTGGTTAGCTGAAAGTGGCCCGGTTGTCGCAGCGTCTGTGGGTCGCAGTGGGTCGCTGGGTGGGTCGCAGCGTCGTTGGCGCCCAATCTAGGCTCCTGTTACATAAATTGACCGCCGCAAGGTGTCCCGATTCTGATTTACGTCTGTACGTACCCCCGTATTTTGCGTACCATAAGCTTCATGGTTCCTCCGCGTCAAAGTGAGCCAGCTCTGAGTGGTGTTCTGCTCAAGGCTAGCTAACGGTTTTTACAGTTGTTTTACAAGGTAAAAGTCTGTCTAGCAAAGGCGCGCCTATTGTGGCCTACGTATGCTCTAAGTACCTTTACTGTTATCTGCCAATCGTCAGACTACAATAAAGAGATAGTTCCACCTCTTGGTCTATTCCAAAACCCCACTGAGGGGAAAAGTTTATGGCCACAGTCCCTTGCGATTCCACCGAAATGTGCGCCGGCATCGTGCACGGCAAGGCATAAGCAACAACAAAAAGCAAACAAAATACCACTTTTCGCTTGCATAAGGCTGGACCATGCCCGGGGCATTTCACCACAAGACAGCCAAAACTTAAAACCCTCGTATCTTAAATCGCATTCGGGTCGGCTTATAGGGTGAACACAGGCGCAGAGCCAGCTATGACAGCGAAAACATATCCGAGCAACGTCTCTCGAGATATAGCCCCGCGCAATTGTCATAGGTCACATTGAAAGTACAATTTTGGCAATGCCATTCATAAACTATCATTCTGGTCATAGTAAGCCCCATCCGATTTCAGTTGTAATGAGTCAAAGAGCACGTTGGTCATCTTAGATTTTCACGTTCTATCAAGATTTGATCACATGACCATGTGCCCTAATGTTTTCACAGGGATTTTACCTGCTGACAAGTAAATGTTGAATTCTGTCTGAGGGCAATCTAAGCTTTACCAACGCCTTTTCGGATCAGAAAACAAAAAAAGGCTTTCGTCCTACGAACATATTTTTAAGCTTCACGAAGTTGACTGTAGGTCGCGCTGGTGGTCCAATGGTTTATCTCCGAGCTGAGGGAAGAACAGGGATGCAGTAAGCGAAGTTTAGTGAACCTGGACACTGCAGGGGTAAATTTATTTAAATTAAGGTTACGTGACCTAAGGTCAGGACCAAGGTTATATTCAGCCCAACATTTCCATCCGACAGGTTTTGCGAAGAACATTCATACCTGCTGATATTAAGATGCCGACAAGACTGTTGACTTTATTCTTGTTAGCTCTGTGTGCTATCTCCTGCTCTGCATGCATACAAGCATGGTATGGTGCGTCACGCTCTGATCATGGCCGGGTGCGGAGAGCGTCGGCCGGCGGTTCGGCCGCGCTCTCCAGTGCTCCAGATTATAGTGTCCGCACACTTCGGGTGTGTTCGAAACAACCCAGACGACGCAGAATCTATGCTGTCGACGATACTTATGACGTCATGCTTCATAGATCCCGCGCCGTTTGGTGTTTACAGCGACCCGAACCGCAAAGATTCTATGTGACGTGACGTAGAATCCTTGTCGGACACGCATGATCCTTTCCTGATGTTTTGTATTTGTTGTTTATTGGGGTTTTAGGGCACGTCGAATACATTGCCATTTTGCTCCCAAATCCCTTCCTACAACTCGATCGGAGTGAGACATAAACGACACGACAGATGCAATTATAAATAGGTCAGTTTGCGTAACCAGGACCGACCTCAAGTGATGAAAAGGTGCTTTAAACGTTACAAGGAGCATAATTTGCGGCCTCCATTCTTAGGAGCCCTGAAACTACCTGGACACGAAAATCGTTTGTCTTTGCATCTGCATTTTTATCACGACAGTTACGAAGACGCAAACAAAAAAATTGGTCGAGCCGCGAACACACTCGGCCAAGATTCTACGCGACGACACGTAGAAAAGAACACTCTTGGTGCGCTAAGACCAACCCTTGAGCTAAGTCGTGTGGGTCATGTGACAGGCGAGTGCGGCGACAGTGTCCACCGGGCCGCGGGCACAGAGCGGATCGGAGACAGGGATGGAGAGCGGACCGGGGAGCGGGGACAGAGAGCGGACCGGGGATGGGGACAGAGAGCGGACCGGGGATGGGGACAGAGAGCGGACCGGGCCGCGGGGACAGAGAGGAAACCGGTAATGGGGACAGACAGCGGACCGGGGATGGGGACAGAGAGCGGACCGGGGAGCGGGGACAGACAGCGGACCGGGCCGCGGGGACAGAGAGCGGTTCGGGGAGCGGGGACAGAGAGCGGACCGGGGATGGGGACAGAGAGCGGACCGGGGATGGGGACAGAGAGCGGGCCGGGCCGCGGGGACAGAGAGCGGACCGGACCGCGGGGACAGAGAACGGTTCGGGGAGCGGGGACAGAGAGCGGACCGGGGAGCGGGGACAGAGAGCGGACCGGGCCGCGGGGACAGAAAGCGGACCGGACCGCGAGGACAGAGAGCGGTTCGGGGAGCGGGGACAGAGAGCGGACCGGGGAGCGGGGACAGAGAGCGGACCGGGCCGCGGGGACAGAGAGCGGACCGGACCGCGGGGACAGAGAACGGTTCGGGGAGCGGGGACAGAGAGCGGACCGGGGAGCGGGGACAGAGAGCGGGACGGGGAACGGGGGATAGAGAGCGGACCGGGGATGGGGACAGAGAGCGGACCGGGGATGGGGACAGAGAGCGGGCCGGGCCGCGGGGACAGAGAGCGGACCGGACCGCGGGGACAGAGAACGGTTCGGGGAGCGGGGACAGACAGCGGACCGGGGAGCGGGGACAGAGAGCGGACCGGACCGCGGGGACAGAGAACGGTTCGGGGAGCGGGGACAGAGAGCGGACCGGGGAGCGGGGACAGAGAGCGGGCCGGGCCGCGGGGACAGAGAGCGGACCGGACCGCGGGGACAGAGAACGGTTCGGGGAGCGGGGACAGAGAGCGGACCGGGGAGCGGGGACAGAGAGCGGGACGGGGAACGGGGGATAGAGAGCGGACCGGGGATGGGGACAGAGAGCGGACCGGGGATGGGGACAGAGAGCGGGCCGGGCCGCGGGGACAGAGAGCGGACCGGACCGCGGGGACAGAGAACGGTTCGGGGAGCGGGGACAGACAGCGGACCGGGGAGCGGGGACAGAGAGCGGACCGGACCGCGGGGACAGAGAACGGTTCGGGGAGCGGGGACAGAGAGCGGACCGGGGAGCGGGGACAGAGAGCGGGCCGGGCCGCGGGGACAGAGAGCGGACCGGACCGCGGGGACAGAGAACGGTTCGGGGAGCGGGGACAGAGAGCGGACCGGGGAGCGGGGGACAGACAGCGGACCGGGGAGCGGGGACAGAGAGCGGACCGGGGAGCGGGGGACAGACAGCGGACCGGGGATGGGGACAGACAGCGGACCGGGGATGGGGACAGACAGCGGACCGGGGAGCGGGGGACAGACAGCGGACCGGGGATGGGGACAGACAGCGGACCGGGGAGCGGGGACAGAGAGCGGACCGGGGAGCGGGGACAGAGAGCGGACCGGGGAGCGGGGGACAGACAGCGGGACGGGGAACGGGGGATAGAGAGCGGACCTGAGTGCCGTATGGGTACAATGATGCTGAGAATGTCACAGTGTTCAGTGATCAGTGTATTGGTACAGCCAGCAAGGGTCACTTTATTTCCAGCAATAGCAAGAAAAACAGCAGGTTCCGATATGCATGCGTTTCCTGGGTTTGTGTGTGTGTTGGATGGTTGATTTTACATGAGCACGTTTTATGTTGATTTTATATGCGTGTTTCAGAGGTTGTTTTTGGCCGTGAAGTCCAGTTGAATGGACAGTTTAAGTTATATGCTTATAATGGTTATGATTATCATTCAAGTTCAAAAGATTGCACGATGTTGCGCAGCCGATATGGGGTACATAAAAAAACACATGATCAAGCTATGAGGATGGGCATCGGGAGACTCGGTCAAGCGTGTGAATGGCCCCCAGCTCGGCATCGGCTGGTTCTCTGCGATCGCTGCCGAAATAAACTGGTTAAGGACCGAAGCAGTCTGCCACCAGAAGGAAGATGTGTGAGTACATGTGAGGTTGATCCGAGCCCCGAACGAGCGCGGCTTACATCTGGATTGGCCGATCAACGACACTGCGTCAGACGTCGAAGTGCACCAGACACTAATGAGGCGAACTTCAAACATCTCTGATGATGGATAATTATAGAGGGGTTGACAACCGATCGGAAGCGTTTCGTCGACACTGACCAGCTGTGGAAGGTGGCCGGCGCTGTCAAGAGAAAGCTGGAACAAACCGTGGACGTCGACATCCCGACAACAAGCACCATCCAAAGAGACATCGTAAGAACCCATTGACGACCAGGCTAGGTATGTTCCTGCATTTTGCCGTCGTCCTTACCGACATGTTCCCTGCCAGGCACAACCGGGGAAGGGATTTGCCCCCTCTCCTATGATTGACCTCAAAGTGCAGTGAACTGGCCTGACCGAAAGTTGCGGTTGGCCTCAGGTGCGTAATGAAATGTTGCTCACGCCTGTCGTTTAGCAGCGCGCTCGCTCTCCTCTCGATTTTGCCGAGATTGGAAAACCTTAGACGGGTATGCACCGCCCCTCCCCTCCAGGTCGGGCTCGGATTAAGTTATTCTATCACGTATAAATTATTTCATGGGGTTTAGTGGTATCTTTACTAATTTTTACGTTTCAGACACGAGACCCCAATGGCTGAGCCCAAGCTAGCCTTTGGTAGCACCATACACCCACTGCAAGAGGCGGTTAGTTATCCCGACGCCATCACCCGATCAACAGGAGCGCCCGATGGCTGCGCCCAAGCTAGCCTTTGGTAACACTATACACCCACTGCAAGAGGCGGCTAGTTATTCCGACGCCATCACCCGATCAACAGGAGCGCCCGATGGCTGCGCCCAAGCTAGCCTTTGGTAGCACTATACACCCACTGCAAGAGGCGGCTAGTTATTCCGACGCCACCACTCGACCAGCAGGAGCGCATTGTGAGTACTTCGAAACAGCGGCGTACATGATCAAAAGAGCCGGGAGCTGGAGCGATAGCATGGCTCCCTACCGGAGGGTACGGAGTATGAACCGAGGCCGGCGTCGGATCCCAGAGGAGTATGAACCGAGGCCGGTGTCGCATCCCAGAGGAGTGAGGCAAAGGGCCCGCTTTTTACGAGTGTGACCATGTGAGCTGTATGTGACCCGGCCAAACAGACCGCATCGCTGTACGTAACGGGGATGGCAAATAGTAAGTACTTTTCACCAGAGCCCCACTCCCCTTATCGCCGCCCTGAACTTGCCTGACCTTAAATGTGAAGAGTTGGTTTATACGACAGTGTGCAGCTCCTATCGTTGAGACCGCATGCTGGGTGAGTGTGACGAGTGTTCCGGTGGGGAGGGAGTGGTGGAGTTTCTATCAATTTTAGTGCATGTTGATGCAGGCGAGGATGGGACTGATGACGTTGAGATGCAATACATAGGTGGGAGAACACCGATCGATGTACCGTGTAGGATATGGTGCCGGGCCTGGATGAATGCCTCAGAAAGCTCATTCAACATATTTTAAAACTATCTTGCCACCATCATCGGGCCAAAGCGCAGTCAGTGCTTTCTGCCCATCTCATGCAGACGTGGAGGAGGGTGAAATGGCGGTAGAGGGAGACTTTTCGGAGAACTCGTTGGTCGTGGTGCAAGACGCCGTCCAGGGCCTCCACAGGGACGCGGATCGGTGCACAGTGCACCCGTTCACAGAGAACTGGGGGAAGCGCAGCGAGGGGCACCATTAGAGCTAATGTGTCACGTCAGACTGCACCGAGCACAGTGCCATTACGGTGCGTATATCTCCGCGATGTCTGGAGCCGGCAGCCAGGAACCAGGCGTCAGAACTGAACAAGACCTACTACTTCAGCGACGAGAGCGGACCCCGGTACAAAAACAGGCATAGCCGTGCGCATGCGTGTTGCAGTTATAGCGGTGACTTCCCCGATGCGACATGCGGTTGAAACTTTTTCGCAGCTTCATACGGAAGGGTGCACGCGTGGGATTGGTGGGACGATGAAACGCGCCGCTTACCGGGCGCACCGCAACAAACCAGATTCTCACTGCCGTAGACATGTTCACGTTTGAGAAGGCCAGGTTTGTATTCGCGATCAAATGTTTGCGCATGTTAAAGGAAGATGCTGCAAAGACGGCGGCCTACTTCAGCGGTCCCTTCGCCAACGCGGTGGTCGTAAAAGCGACACTGAGATTCCACAGATTCTGCACGGCGGGCAGTGTCACAATCAGAATGCATCAAGTGTCAAAAGATCGCGAACAACCTTTCGTTTCGTCAGCGACATTTTGGTTTGAACAACAAAAGCATAAGGTTTGAAGCGCATTATGTCTACGAGGTTACTTTCTAGAAAAATGCTGTTGTGGACCGCCCGCCCAAAAGAAGCCAGTTTGAGCTGGTGGTCTTGGAGCTCACATCTCTCCAATTAGCAAGTGCATCTCGTCTAGATGCAGGTATGGTAGATTTTCTCCACCAGCAAACCGTCGGAAATTACTCACCTTTTGGTTTCAAGACATTTCTCAGTCTCTATGTTGTCTCCTCGAATAAGGCTTTGACCAAGCGTATGCTAAGCTGCCCCACTAAAAGTAGTAAATATGATGTACAAAAAATGAACTAAAAATATAAATCACCAGATGTCCTATGTTTAGGACATCTCGGGATCTTCCAGCAAGGAGTGCAATTCCGTATTTTATGTTGTCGTTAGCACACGGAAGGATCACTTTGCCAAGGACAACAATTTGCATTTAACGTCTCTGAAAGCGTGCTCAACAAGTTGATTTTCGCCTAACATCAAACAATCTTCAGTTATTTAAATTCACGTGTAAAATATCTAGATTTATGATCTGGCGCAGACTACATCCCGATATCGTCTTTCGATTCGGAGATATGCCATCAGGTATCGCCAGCGCCACCTACAATTTTGTTAGCTGGAAAACAATGCTTGCAGGACCAAAGCCATCTGCCAGGACTTCATAAAACTAAAGTCGCCTTCGAAAAGGCTGCATCTTTTGCTCGTCAACAAGTTAAAGTCACTCTTACGTAGTAGATCACAAAGTCACGTGATCGAATTTTGTAAAAGTGAAATTATGAGATGACTCAAATCTCGCTTGGTTCATTGCACTCTCAATGATATAGGGGTTTAAATGCGGTGATACTGAGTGCTTACCAATGACTACCAAAAAGTTGTTTTCAATGTGGTCCATGTTAAGTGCCCGCGACTATAGCTTGGCAGCCATTTCTCGGAATTTAGTTTTTGTTGTCAAAGCTGGCTTGCTGGCCTACATTATAAACATATAACCCAAATATTATGCGATTAAAAATACGAGTTTTACTAGGCCAAATTTGGGCTTTCTGGTGAAATGCCCGAAAATGTAGACTCAACTCAAACCATCAGGCGATGGCGTGTTCCTGATGGCTTGAGTGTATTTGCCACGGTCTGTACGTGCATATATGCTCTGCTGAAATTGCTTTCTTAACAACAATCACATCCTGCCCAGCGGCTTCCACCCCAAGAAATGCCTTCGTTCACCGCACTAAAACAATGAGGCCTTTACCACCCGCATTGATGGTGGCGTTACTCTCCAGCGATTTGAGCCATTGCCAGAGTGACTGTGACGGTTTGTGTGCCGTAGTGTTGCGAATGCGGCTTTGGGCTGCTTTCGTCTATGTTTGCCGGCTACCATGGCCTGTCGTTTGTCGAGATTGCAACTTTGGACCCAGCTACCTGAAAAGATAATTCGCGGAGTTTAACTGAGAATGGCATCAAATAAGTAAATGTATTGATTTCAAATGACCATGAGTACAATCCATACGGCATAGAGAAGGAAGTTCGTTATTTTCAAAGATAATCTTGCTTTTACTTTATGTAATGCATTTTGAGAAACCAATTTCACATTTTAATCCGGATACGTCTGTTGCCGCCGTATGAGTACAGTCACGTTTTGGCCTTATAAGTGGAATATCTTTCTAGCCTAGTGCGATTTGCATTAAGTGTCTAACACGTTGAAAGATAATGTCAAGCCCAGGCTGTTTTTATTTCCTGCCATACCACATTAGGTGTCAAATCGGCATAGGCGTAGTACAAATATTCTGCACGGTAGTGGCCCAACCACCGAAGCTCCTGAATGGCTAGCGTACACCAGCACTGGTTTGAAGCGCAGAAAGTTTCTGGAATCTACCATTGATAGCTTGCGCCCACTCATGGAAATGCCATGCGAATACAGCAGATGCGCCGATGTACGGCAGATATGCCGGTGTACGGCAGATGCGCCGGCATAAGGCAGATGCGCCGGCATAAGGCAGATTCGCCGGTATGCGGCAGCGTGTTCACGTCACGCCTGTGGTGTCCACTGTCCACGCCTGTGGGTCCTCTGTCTGTGCCGGAGCCGGCCCTGGGCCGCCCCGCCTAGCCCGTGCCTGGTCGTGCCTTGCTGTCCACGCTGCAGCGTGAGTCCTCTGTCTGTGCCGGAGCCGGCCCTGGGCCGCCCCGCCTAGCCCGTGCCTGGTCGTGCCTCGCTGAGCACCCCGGTGCCCGGCTGGCACGGCTTGCGTCCGAGGCGGGACCCTGCGGCCTGGCGGCGGACGACGAGCGGCCGTAAACGCCGCGTGAGGCTGACGCAGCCGCGACGAGCCGCGTCGACGGGTGGCCCTGCACCGCGGCGGCTGGCACCCCTGTCCGGCCGGCCGGGCCGCCCACCGGTCCGGGCTGGAGCTTCTACGGCTAGGGACCACCTCGAAGTGATCGCTTCGCAAGATTTGATCTTCGCAAGGGAAGCTTTCTTTTCAAACCTGGACTATTGCAATGTGTGCTGCGGTATCTTGTCGAGAAAATACGCCATGCTTGAAGTAACCACGCGGCCGAACAGGTGGCGGAGCTCGTGCCTCAGTTTTCATTGTTGCCTTGACGGTGCCTGCACGATATGAGCCGGCTTCCCGGTGCAGTACTCTCCGGTACATAAGGCGCATAACGCGCCAGTGGCGCCATAATGAAGAGCGCTGTGCCGTTCGTGACATTCATCGGGCACCATCAGATCTAATAACCTAACCACTTCAGGCTCAGCTCTCATTTGGCCCAGGCCGCTGTAATGAGAAATATAAAAGTTACTGTCAACCCCCGACCTGGCGTTATGAAGTTTCAGATTAATCCGAGCCCATCAAATTAGCCAGGGAGCCTGGAGAGGGCCGTCCCGGCCGGCCTCCCGGCAGCACGTCAGCCGAGGCCCGCCGCGCCTCCCATGGGAGCGCGCGCCGATCACCGCCGCCACTCTGCAGAGCTCATCGCCGCCGGGCCGCCGCACGGCTTGTTACCGAAATTTATTCAAAGGCCGAGCGACGTCGAGGCCGGCGGGAGTGCTGCTCGAGCGCGACCGGAAGCTGCCGCCTCGTCACAGCGGAGCCTGCGCCCCCGCCAGCGTGACGCGAGTCACGTGACCCAGCGGCCAGGAAGGCTCTCGGGTCGGGGTTGGAACACTGGTCGCCTCTCGCGCCCGACGCCATTTTGTAGACAAAGCCGGCGCATGGAGACGATCCGCCTTCGACTTCTCATTCACCGCAAATTATGCATGCAGTTTATGCACTTGACCACAGGGCAAACGTCCAAATCAGTCCTGCTGCACCCCCGCATGTCCTCAACCCACTGACAGCTCACTTTCGCACTGCACCAATGAGGTCAGGAGCTGCGACTAAACACATTACGGACGACTATACCGGAGTGCGCTGCGTTCACACAGCTAGCTATGCAGCGTGCCAGGACGGTCGTGATCTCAGTATATTAAGGCGGTCGCAGCCGGGTCGCGATGCATCGTGTGGCGATTTATCACCGTCGTCAATGTCCCACGGCCGACGCAGCACCTTATTTATGGTAATTGGAAATGTACTTGCACGGCAATCCTATAGATGTACGCATTCCCGCGCCTCCCTGCGGGCCTTTGTCGCATCAATAAACAGACAGGCTCGAAAGCCACAGCAGGATCAGCACGCCATTGGGGAATCCATGCTATAGGGAGAAGGATGGGTAGCAGGTGCAAAATACTATAGTGCCTTCTTAAAACCCAATATGTCCTCCACCCCCTCCTCCTGAATTTGGGCACGTGGCAGTTAAATCCTGAGATGACCTGCGGTAAATCTATGCACACGATACTAACTGAGGAAACGGAAAGTCTGTGTGTGCAATTCGATCAATTCCAATTGAGAACAATTCCGTCACCATGGCGTGATCTGTTTGCTTTGATGTTAAGTGGCACACCTGGAGTTTTTGACGTTTAAACCGCAAACATTTCCCGGCCTCTATTTGTCGACGATCATCCCGGCATCTTCGACTTCGTCGGCAAGAGGCAGCTCCAGCTGTGTCTCTTGAAACTCTCTGAATGGACTGTAAGACGCGTGTTCATTTCCCCTACCAGCAGAGCCGAGTGTATACACTCTTATTCACGTACTAGGGAATGCAGAGACCCTGTACTACGACTGTACAGTTCAATCATCCCGGTATGTGCCAAAACAAAGTTTCTTGAAATGACACTTGGCCGGCAGCTGTCTTTTGAACCCCATATCAAGCAGTTCAAAGTCCGGTATATAAAGCGCATGAACAATTTCAAAGTGACATATTGCATGACATATTGAGCGGATCGGTGTGCATCGCTGCGACTGTACAGAGCACTGGTATGTTCGATGCTTGGCTCTGCCTAAGGCAGTGCTCCAGCATCCTCAAAAGCGGTCCTTGAAAAGTCCACGACGCGTGTGTTCGCATTGCCACCTGGGCATCCTGCACCAGCCGCGCTGCGAACTTACTAACGGATGCAAACGAGCTTTAAAAAACAAGCTTAAAACAAACGTTATGTTCGGAAAGGAAATCTTACTCTCAATAACCAATAGCACATCGCAATTTCCTCAACAAACAGCCTGTCGGTTTTTTTCAAATGGATTGATCCAGTCGTTAATGAGAGGATAAATGACGTCACCGAGACCCATGGGCTTGAAGATGCATGTTCGGTTAGACGAAGTAGGTATTCATGTTGGTAAAATCACGCAACGAATGTTTGATGACGTGGCGCCCTAGCGCCGCGTAACTCTCCAGCCTGATCCTGGCTAGAGGCACGATTTTTCAACACGCAAACCCGCCAATTTCTGACCCGCAAGAATCCGCAGGCATTTGTCTGGATTATGAGGTAGACTTGGAGGGCTTTTGCAAGTCAAAAAGTTTAGCAGGCGAAATAATGTCTATTTTGTATTTCCCAAGCATCTCAAAGCCAAAAATCCATCCCAATACCAGGGTGTTGTGGCAAACATAAAACAATCATGAAGCAACATATCTTTATTTTTACAGCAAGAGCACCAGTGACAAAAAAATCCATGGCACACATAACACGCCCGTAAATCAGGTTGCACAAACTTAACAGCATAAAGTCAGCATCCCACTGGAACATCCAGTAGCAACAATCCAAATTTTTAAGACTACAGCCTGATTTCATTGAGTACCAGTTAGGTAGATTCTCGATATGAATACAGCTACACACTGCCTTTGGCTCTTAATTTGAGAGTGTGGTGTACTTAGACCTTCTTGATTCACACAAAAATCATAGTTTACAAATGTCAATCAATATCCATGATTAGACAGTAGTAAAAGCCTTATTTTCCGGAGAAAAGCCAGGAGAATGAAGATTTAGATGCGTTGATATTTCGGCAACACGCCTTTTCCAAGCGAGTAGCAGAAATGACTTCAAAACTGTCTGCCGATCACGATTACGGGACCTACAGGTGATGTGAACATGGCAACCAGTGACGTGCTCGCGGGGGACTAGATCTTCTACGGGGTACGGCGTCTCATCGCCTAGATTGCTGAGCTAATGCAGCTTTTCTCAATAATACAGTCTCTTATGAAAAGTAAGTGTGATTAAACCAAAAAATTTAGTGCGTACTGCAGGCCTTCGCACTTTTACGAGTTGCCGAAACGTTCACCAGCGACGGCTACCGAGTTAGTCAGGTTAGGCAAAACTATTCTTTTATTGTAACAGTGAGTTGTGAAGCAGAGGATTAGAGCTGTTTGCATTACCCATTAACGATTGAGCTTGCACCATGGACAGAAATACGTAAGACGCCCCCTCCGATTTGTGTTTTTAATGTTCAGCCTGGTTGTCAGATAGTCTGTGTCAGCTTCACTGACTGTAACAGCGATTTTGTGGGAGAAAGATTTATGTTGACGTTTGCTTAACCACTGGTGGGAACAAATGGTGGGAGTGGGGGCCTCCAATTTTCACCCGTTATTTGGTCTGCACCTAGTTAGCCATGGATGCATGCTAGTCATGTAGATGTTGAGAGTTAATCAAAGCCTTATTTCTTTCAAAACTTTATTCTCAGGTCAACTTGCCCTCTCTGTAATTGAGTTGCCGCCCAGGGTTTGTTTATTCCCCAGTTTCAGAGGCATTGTTATACACTATATCTGTGATACAAATTTATGCATTTTGATTTGTTTGCAAATATCATAACACTTGATTGGAATGCTTCACTCCAAGTGTACATTCATCCAAGCTGGAATCTGGTTCCATTCCAAGACCGATTGAGACCAGCATGACAACTGTTGGTAACTGTATTATCAAGTAAGCTCATTTTAAACAATTGTTGAAGCTCTCTTCCAGCCACATTAAACGTATCAGTGTAGGCTTGGTGTTTCATTGATGCGTGGCAATGGCGCATATTAAATTTAGTTTTCTCAACATCTACATGACTCTTTCACATGTTTTGCATCAAGGGGTGGACTTTTAAATGATCTGACGCTCAAATGAGACTTCCAAATATTGCTTGTCTGTTTGACCATGGTACCCACTATTTATGTTAATTGGAAAGGTTATCCTTCATAAAGAATAAACGCAATTTCTAACTACTGCCCAGACAATTTTAAGTGATAATCTATATACACATGCTCAGAGTTTCATTAATTTTAAAAGCTGCTGGGTGCATATGTTTTTTCTGAGGAGCCAGACTGGTGCTAAGTGTGAGCTGTAAAATTAAGCGTAACTAATATCGTGAGTAGCTAACATTTTTTTGACTGACTGGGATTTTTTTTGTCATGAAAAGAAAGTTCCCTGCGGCAAGTGGCCCTGGAATAATCTGGTAAAAAGCGGGCAATCTTATAACTGTTTTGTCTCCATGTTCTCTGCATGAGTTATGAAATTATATCGCTGTGGCAGCTATGTGCTGTGGTTGATGTGATATCCATTCTGATCAGTTTTCCGCTTCTGTTCATTCCACCCTATAGCTTTCAACAGCAGGAAATATCGCCTTTATGTGTATTTTTTATGACATTCATATCACATTTCAAGGCCCTCGCATGTCATCTGCAAGCGAAGTCCTGTTGGCCCAATGCACTGGGTAAAGAATAAATGAGTACTAGGGAATATAATATTTCAATATTTCACAATGACCGACACACGAACAGGGTATCGAGGAAAGATAGCGAACATATGAGGGTCTTCAGGTGCTGCTGCCCAGAGGAGCCATGAGAGCTCTTCCAGATACACCCCAAGGTCGGACCGCTGCTCAAGAAATCCATTGTGCGCTCCTGGTCACTGCACGAAAATGGGGCAATGGACCAGCTATTTTAAAGCTGTCTGGTCTCCCTGCTCTGTGCGTTCGTTTGTTGTCACCCCTCTGCACACATGTAAAGGCCTGTAGACGCCTGGCAATGAACCAGCTGTTTCGCAAGTAAACTGAAAGTGAGCATGCATGCTTAGGAAGCTATGCTGAGATATGGGGCAGATTGTGATCTCGTGAGCTTTCAACGGTCGGCGTGCGTCTGGTTGCGGGAGCATGATCACAAGCTGCACCGCCTGGTCGGTCTGGCTCTGGTTGGCCCAGTTTGGCCGGGGGCAACGGTAGCTGTCTTGTCCTGTTTTACCAACGCGCTTTACCAGCGCGCCGTCGGCTCGCCGAGTTGGCGTAGCTGGTGCGCCCCGCGGACGCCAGCTGGCTGCCGCCCTCGCCGCCGCCGCCACCTGGCAGACCGGCCGCTGCCCGTCGCCTCGGTGGCGATGTAGCGCCTTTAGACTGCTGCTGCCGCTGCTGCCCCTGACTTGGTGTGCGGCGACCGAAGGGCCTACGAGGTGTGCCAGCGCATGCTGCGTGGCCACCTTGATACGTTTCACGTCCAGCTCGACTCGGAGTGCACTGGCGTCTGCATGCGCCGCGGCCGGCGAGCCGTTGCTGCCCGGTGTCTTCTATCCCTTCATCGAGTGCCGTACATCCATTGCCGCGGCTCAGTGTCCCGACCGGGCTGGTGAAAGTGCTCGCACGGAACAGTAGCGTTACGTGCGACTAGGACGGCCTGGTGGCTCATCGCGCCTGCCAGCACGGGCTGTTGCGTAGATGCCCGGAGCCAGCGGACTGCTGCATGGACGGTCATATGGCCACCCATAACGAATGAGTAGCTGGCTGGCCGTTCCTTGCTGTATGATCCTAACCGATGGTGCTGGAATGTGCTCTAGACATTTAGTGTGATATCCTTTGTTGACACGCTGATACACTTTGTTGTTCAGTGCATTAGCGAGGAACTGTCTGATCTTTCTTTCAAACAGGCTGTTCACAACTTGTGTTCCGGGATTATCAAGCATTTTATGCAGACGCTTACCCTACGCCGAACAATGTGGACCAGCATACCCTCAGATTACGTTAAAAGTTGGTATCTTACATTGCTGAATGCATCAGTGAACAGGAGCTCAGGAACTGTGGATGAAGAGTGAGGAACAGGGACCAGGGCATTCAAGCCCCAATTTTAAGAACATGTAGCATTACTGTTATGATGTTGACTGTAAATGAATGACCAAAGGCCACCCACCCTCCAGCCTGGGAACAATTCGGCAGCACATTTCAGGTGCATGATCCCTGCCGTTTGACAGAGCGCGTTGGACTGCGGTCACAAGGGACGCCTGGGCTTGGCTCAGCTATCGACAACCGCTGACCAGTTGAGGCAGTGTTCGTCTGCGACGCTCTGTAACATTGTTATCAGGTCTAGTGGTGACCAGGTCCAATGCCTGATTGGATGGCTGTGTACACTGAGAAGCGTAGCATAGCACGATCAGTTGCGGATGCTATTCACGCGGATGATCAATTTTGTGTGATTTTACAATACAGCATATTAAAGGGAGTGTTCCGCCTTTATATGGAGTTTTGAATTTAAATGCCCATCATGAGGACCTTGTGATGCAGTTCACGGCCATGTCCTTTTTAAGACCCAACACCCTCTGGTTTCTGAGTTACACGCCCACAAAAGTGTGAAAAATTTATTGGGAGACATTTCAAAGTCACTTTGGCATTAATTCCGTCAAGGAAACGCCATGCGATCGCCGTCATATTACTGGCTGTTTTCTGCTAATGGTCAAAAAGAGCACGGCGTCTGATATGTTCGCGAAAGCGATGATGCGATACATATGATACAATCCACAGAAGAGTATTGACTGTTAGTAAGATTTCGCTGCTGAATGGGTGTCGCGGACGTAAGCGTGCGCACTTTCGGCTTGTGCGACACTCGTCAACACGGCACTTTGCTTTATTTCTAGGTCATGGGCCAATGCTATAAAAAACACCAATGCTTGCAAAAAAGTGCGGCACCCAAAAAAACGGGCACCGTACCAACAGTTATAAAAAAGAAGGCGCGACGGCAAAACTTCTTCTACTAACGAATGCCTTAATGCCTTCGTGCCGAATACCGAAAAATACGGTTCTCTCCCGAATGACATAAAAAGAAGACGCGACGGCAAATCTGTCTTTTTCCCCTGCTGGCGATGTTTTTTCTTCTACTTACGCATTTCTCACGACAGCCTGGTTAGTGCTTTGCGCACCGGTGCAAAGAACCTTACGCGGGTTAGCATGGCATTTTGGAATAAGGAGAATATGAGAGTTATTACACACACACACCCACCACACACCACACGCACACACCACACACACCACACACACACACCCACACACCAACACACACACACACACACACACACACCACACAACACACACACACACACCCACACACCCACCCACACACCCACACACCACACACACACACACACACACACACACACACACACACACACACACACACACACACATACGCATATTATTAATATATATTATATATATATATATATATATATATATATCCTGATGTGTTGAGGCGTGTGCGTGCGTGGATGTTCTTCTGGGAGGAGAACATTGTTTTGGTATTCTTCAATTTTAATGACTCGATACCATGTTGATATATCGATATATAATATATTATAATATTATATAATATATAATATATATATATATATATAATTATGTATTATATATAATCACCGTGAGTTCCGTCCAAAGCAAAGTCTCAAGTGGGGTTCATTGGTAATGCAATTCACGAGGTTTGACTTGTTAAGATGGCAATTGATTTCGTTCCCAAAATTTAATATATACATATATATATATATATATATATATATATATATATATATTGCTAAATATCCAACGCATCTTGTATCACAAATTTAAATTTTGAACGAATCAATTGCATCTTACAAGTAAAACCTCCTGAATTGCGTTACCATGAACCCCCATTGAGACATGCTTGGACGGAACTCCACGGTGAATGCGGTGTTATAACCAAAACCTGTGCGGAAATTTGAGAAAGCCTGCAAATTTGATACTCCTGCGGGCTGTACAGGTGTGGGATCACGCTTATTTGACATCAGTGCGTGAACCAGACGCTTTAAATGGGTGTGATCACTGCCGGTGCGTGCTAGTGGTTTGTGTTGATCCTAATGTGTTGAGGCGTGTGCGTGCGTGGATAGTTCTTCTGGGAGAGAACATTGTTTTGGTATTCTTCAATTTTAATGACTCGATACCATGTGATATATCGATACCCGTTTGCGCTTCAACATGACAAGGTAGTGACGCCAGCAAACCAAAAATAACACAAGCATTTCCTATGTTCCAGGGATGAAAAAGACAATTCTTTACTTCACTATGATCTTGCTAGTATTGTGAACCTATCGAGGTATCTCACCATGTATCTAATAATCCATTGCATGCCATCATATCAGCAATTCATTTTGGCAGTAGAGGCAGGTCCATGCGGCTCATTAATGCACTTCCTCGGTAAAAGCTCACATGATACGGCTTCGTAAAATTGTCTCTCCTTTAAGAATTCTGAAAATATAGTACTGCATTGTTATGGGTGCACATGTTACACTCCTAGCAAATGTCGTATGCAGGCAAGCATTGCTTGTAAGTCATCAATGTCATAGTTGCTGCAACTCGTGTGAGATGCTGGTTGCTAGGAAAGGTGGTTAAGTGTTGCTGTTGGTTTCTCAGATGACACTAAACAACATTTTATCACGGGCCTTGTGCGCACTGGCGGCTTTGTCACTTTCTTGCATTTCGCCATCTAACCATAACTACGTACATTTGTCATGTCTGCAGCGTTGTGGAAGGTCAGCAGGTACGCAGTGCCATTTCACTACATAATATATTTTCTTGTTATACATGTGTTATTACCTGTGTTAACAATACTTTTGAGTGAAATAGCCTGTTGGCCGCAGCATGCTGCATGGCTGTGGAAGCAGGAGACGCGTTTGCGTCTTTGTCACCCATGTTTTGTGGATTCGCAGAACAGGCTGAGCAAGTGATGTCACTTATTGGTTGTATGCTTTACTGAAAGTGATTTGTATATTGTATCCCGTGTTTTTGGTCAATTATATGTCAGATGCAGAGTTAATACAAGAATGCACGCTTGACCCATCTTCTCATGGTGGAATTCATTATAAAAGCGGTAGGAATTACGGTACAAAAACGTATCATTGTTGAGTATGCCCTGCCAAAGTACAGCGCTGAGGTAGTGTCACAATGGCACAGTTTGCCCGTGCCATTACACAATGTACCGCACTGGTTGGTTACTCTATGCCAAGCCTTTGAGGTAGCAGTTTATATTTTACGAATGACTGGCAACAACTGATTTAACACTGCCAATGACTATCACCAGCGAGGATGTTGTTGGACCGCAATGGCTTTATCAGGGTTAACTAGTGGTTGCATTAATAATCCGGAGCAAGAAAAGCATTCTTGGTACCTCAACCTTGCCATCTTCACCACAGTAATAACACTGCCTTGGGAATCCATTCATAGCAATGTAACAGATGTATTGCTAACTTTTGCGTGTGGCTGCATTTTCAGTTACAAAAAAGAAAGTACTACTGTGCACATCACAAGATATCAATGTCAGGACTACAGCACTGCAGGCAAGGCTATGTCGACAATACATTATTGACATTCTCAACAGTCCTTGGAAGGTTTCGGTAAGAGATCATGGGACTATATGCCCTGCCACTATGTGTCAACGGCAGAATTTAATGGCAGAAAGTTAAGCGTGCCACGATGCTTGGCACGGCCCGTCCTGCTCTCTACCGTAACCTGATCTTTCGCGTGGCCGCTGCCACCGGCCACCGGCCGTAGGCCATACCTGTCAAGGAGAAATGCGAACGCCAAAACCGACTCAAACCCAACCCGCCATAGGTGGGTGGATCAGAAGGCATGCGTTCTAACCAGCTGAGCCATCGGGACGGACTAAGTGATACAGGGTCAGTTAGACGCTTGATAATCTTCAAGGAGTGGCTTAGCACATCCACCTTTGTAATATTCTCACACCTTGCAACAAAAATGAGCTCATTGGTCTTATTGCAAACCAGGTGTTTATTTCCTTTTTAATTGAGCGAGGCGAGACTTTGGTTCCCAACTTAGTCACCATCTCCCTACCCCAATTTAAGAAGAAGCTGGGCGAAATCTGGGGAGAAACCCATTTGTTGGAATATCTTGAGGGAAGACTCTGTTCTTTTTGGTGCTCAGCTCCCCAAAATTTAACAGGGACATAGTCTTATGAAACTATATCCTTGTTGTAGGTACATCATCTTGCATCACGTCAGCCCGCGAAGAATGCCAACAACGGCTGAAGGCTGCTGAACTCTTTTCTTAAATATTTTCGGTTCGATGCAAAACAAGAGGATTGGTGATGATTTGTATGTCGTTTCCACATTTCAGGTTACAACACTACCAAGTAGACAATTTGGGAAATCCCCTCTTCAATTGGCAAAGCTGTTGCTAAATTAGGCTTGTTTATTACAAATCAAGGCTAATTCTGGCATAAACTCCGTACAGAAACAGAGCACTATCAGTCCTGTTTCTCACTTTTAATATCTGTATCACGCAGGCATTTAACATGCCCAAACTTAGTGATGCCAAAAAATGAGAACCGCTGAACTCAGGGGTGGAAACAGTAATTCCTTTGAAAGAGGATTGGCAAACAAGTCTGGCCCAACCAACCAAGATCGATAAAAATATGCACATATGTTCACTAACACGTTTCCTTCATTTACTCATCACTCAATGCTTGGTTCATAAACACCACTAATGGCGCTGTCATTTCAACGTTAACAGCACTGTTGACGGGTCACCCAGGCGTGAGGTAAAGTTTTGAAGGTGTTTGGAAAAGCGAGCAGCATAACTGCGTGCGAGCATTTTCAACCATGCTCCTTTACCATCACACACTGTAGTACTCTGCTGCTGCGTTCATCGGCTCTTTGCTACGAATGCGACAAAGAAATCCATGGCAAGTCTAGGGATTTTGTGGTGCATATCAATGCATGGTTTTATCTACGTCGTCAATAAATTACGTCAATTATGCGCTATAACTGAACATGTATCAAGTCCTCCTTGTGTTGGTTTCCTTTCTTACGGTGTCTGTGGAAACATTTATAAACGGTCTCGAGCGGCAGGCTAATGGGAAAGGTTTAACCGCACCTCTTTCACTGTCCTAGCTTAACCCACTTGTCAATACAGCCAGCAGCTTCTGGCGTATCAAATGAGCAGCGGTTGTCGAAGCTGAAAAGGCGATGGCATATACTTGACATACGTCTGCAGAAGATTCAATTTGCGGCCTCAACTACAGGACATTTACACAATATGGTTTTCCCTTATTACGATTGTCACGTTTTTTAAATGTATATATCACGAATGCTTTTGTTCTGTCTGATTTGTTCATGTTTTTCAGTATGGCATCTGTATGCATTTGTGTGAAAAATCATCTCAACACATCACCTCAATGAAACATTCGATAAAGATCGAAAGCTGTAGCCTGCAGGCTGGGCAAACTCTAAAAAGAATTCCTGAAAATTGTTTTGACAACCTTTATTTGTTTTTTATAGGAAACTTCTGCAGCATGCAACAATATGTCACGAATCATGATGATATCGCTAAATGTCAATTATGTCACTGGAGGGGCAAAGATTCGTGCTCAAAACATCATTGTCATCCTCGTTTCACGTGGTTTTTACGCAACTCGCATATTTGTTTCCAAGTCGCTATAAATTTTTCCTGATAAAAAATTTCAAGATGCAGCTGGGGGTTCTAGTTAACTGGGACCCACCAACGATGTTGCTAACGCAGAAGACATAATGCTGCTAAATGCGAGGGCATGCTGCATGCAAAAATGGCACATTGTACACTAGCGTTTTTCCAGCTGTGAGGAAGCAAAAACTGTCCCCTGCCGGCTACGTAGAGGCAGTTTTGGATATTAAAACAAATGATGCAGCAGATTTTTTCGGACCAGAACGATGCTAAACATGATTGCTCTCCGCAGTGTGCAAAGGGCAGGCAGGGTGAGCAGGGAGGAAGTTCTTTCATTCCCCTGCAGCCGACCTCTGTGTGGCAAATATACACAGTTCAGAGAGTTCACGGGATCAGCCTCAGCCACCAAGCACCCTAACCTATGGTTTCCGTTAGGCGCCAGTAGCGCAGGCAGAGGAGCGCGGCGAACACGTGGTGTTCGCACACGAACACGCTTAGTGTTCGAGCCGCCCTTCGGGCCTCTCAGGACCTACAAAAAAGCGGCCCAAAAAGCCGGTCAGATGTCGTATTGAGAAGACCAGCCCGTAGGGACGGGCACTTAAATGCTACCTAGTGGGCCCTGCGCGCTGATCATGCCCCCCCCCCCCCCCCAGGCAATAAGGGCCTGTAGGTCGGTCAGGCACCACCAATAACACACAGTCGGCTCCGTGACGGCATGGCCCTGAGGGTCCATTTGCCAAGCAGGGACGAAGTAGAAGCCAGCGACATACGTTGGTCCGGCCTCAGCGTCTGTCAGGGACCCCCAGCGCCTAGCAGGGGCCCTGTGTTCCACCGATCAGCGGCCCGGTTGGAGAAAGAGCACCAAGTCAACCAAGCCCAAGCCCTCAAAAGGCACCAGTACCGCACAGCCGGCTCCATCTCAGCATGGACATGAGGGCTCACTCCCTTATCAGCTAAAAATCTGGTGCCAGCAATTTATGTTGGTCGGGCCCCTGTATCTGCAAGGGGCCCACAATGCCTAACAGGGGGTCCAGTGTTCACAAGGGGCCCCGAGCCGGCCAAGGGCAGTGTTCAATGAGGTCCGAGGAGGGGCCTGGATGACCCACTGGAACTGACGGTCAATGACTCGGTTGGAGGGCATAAGGGCCCGAAGGACTGGCTGCAGATTATCACAACCCGTAGGGTCGTGGCCTGAAACATCAGTCAGAGGTCTCCTTACACTGTTTGAGGACCCCTTGAGACAATCCGGGTGTCTCAGTCGGCCAAAGACCGCGAACACTGAACAGTTGGCTCCTCGTCAGTCTGAACGCTGGTGGTCCATTTCCCAAGCAGGAGCAGGGCCGGAAGCCACGATTTTCATTGGTCTGGGTCCCTGTGCCTAACAGAGGGTCCTGAGGGCCTGCTATGCTCTTAATCGGAGGTCACAGGCTCGAAGAACTGACCGTAGGACACATTAGAGATGCCCTCCCACCAGTAAGACAATGCCCTCAAATCCCGGTTAAAGAGCTTTTTGCATTGATTGGGAGCCCCTGGTGCGGTGCGGGCCCCTATTTGGATCAGAGACCGTCAACACCGAACAGTCGGCTACGTGTCGGTCTGCGCCCTGGGGGCCATTTTCCAAGGACGAGCAAGGCCGAGACCACGATTTGCAGCAGCTGGGGTTACTGAAACCATGACGGTGTCGGTCAGGAGCTCACAGTACCTAACAGGGGGTCATGTGTCAGCAAGTGACCCGAGTCGCCACGAGCCGTGCTTTCGGGAATCCGGAGAAGGACCCGAAGATCCATTTGGGACTAAACATCAAGAGCCCGGTTGGAATCGGGCCCGGTCCTCCAGCCGCGGTACCGTGACCTCAAATGTCAGCCCGAGGGTTTCTATTAGTGCCCTCCTATTAGAGTTTCCTATCCCTATCATATATGACCTTAACACGGAGCCAAAAAGTCGGCTCCATGAACAGCCCAAGGGAACCAATTCACAAGTGGCAACGTGACCACGGCGCACGATTTGCAATGTTCGAGATCCTGACACAATGAGGGTCTCTTGTTTCTGTCAGGGGCCACAGTGCCTAACAGGGGCCCTGTGGCGGCAAGTGGCCCCGAGTCGGTCAGAAGCGGTGTTTAAGGGGGCTTGAAGGGGCACCGAAGGGTCTCTCGAGACCGAAGATTGATGGCGCGATTGGCTTCATGTTGGCCGCGGTCCGACGCTGCGCGGCCTGTGGAGATTGCAATGCCTGACGTCAAGCTTTTTGTTTCCAAACATTTGCGAGCGCGCATGTTTAAAGCTACGTTGCATAATTTGTATCACATATCGATTTTGACTGAATGTTGAACCTTTCCAGACAAACATGACTTGTCCACGTTAATCTCAATATTGTTGACCCAATTTGATTTACAATCTACATTCGCCGGGTCGCTGATCTCTCTGCAGAACCTAACCCAACCCAGAACCCCGATAAAAACTCCGACCGAGCTTCTGAGGTCTATCGGCTTAGAAGGAGTTCACTGCACCGTTGTAAAATGGAGAGCGCCGGCGATTTATTTCATGCAATCTTTTGACATATGATCTTTTGACTTTATTGACCATAAGATTCAAACAGAAGTAATCTGGCAGTAGCTTCTGGCCTCTATTCCAGGCATAGAAGGAACAAATTAGCAATATCGAAGAAAAACACACCCTGATTAACAAATGGACCGCATCCGGCAATTTCTTTTTGTGGGGGGAGGGAGTTTCACCATCAAGGAGCTCTTCTTGACTCTGTGCCCCCCCCCCCCTTGTCATGGCTCTGGCTGCGTGTCTGCTGGGCGGGTACCTTACCATTTGTTCAGGGGCTCCGCATTCCGTGGCTATCTCTCCATGGGCTGCAAGGCAGTACAGCGCAGCCACCCACTTTGTGGTAACTCGCACATCCATATCGTAATCAACCTGGTGGATAGATATCAGCATCGAAAGCTGAAACAAGGCAGAGCGAGAGAGAGAGAGAGAGAGAGAGAGAGAGAGAAGCAGAAGAGAGAGAGAGAGAGGAGAGAGAGAGGAGAGAGAATCGAGAGAAGAGAGAGAGAGAGAGAGAACGAGAGAAGCGGAGGAGAGAGAGAGAGAGAGAAGAGAGAGAGAGAGCGATTAGCAGATAGAGACCTATGAGAGAGCTAGAGAGAGGAGGAGATCGCAGGAGCGATCTCGAGAGAGAGCGAGAGAAGATCTCGTAGATAGAGAGAGCGGGACGCTAGAATGGCTCCTCGCCAGCGCGAGTCGAGGAGCTGCGAGCAGGAGTGCATGCAATCCATCTCGGCATCTTCCACTCTCAGACCTCTGAAGTTACTCGAAGATAGCAGAAGCCAATCACCCGGCAATCGTTCCACTCATCACCACCCTGAAGTTACCACCGAAAGCAGAAGCCCAGTTCCATACCCGCCCTGTTCGCCGAAGTCTTAGCAAAATAAACTAGATTTCTAAAACCGCAGGACACCACCAAACAACCACAGAATTATCTACGCAAAATGTCTCTAGCGATTTAGAAACAAATATACGCTTTTACAGCATAGCATAAAACCGCGCGGCAATGGTTATGGGCAGACACGTGGAAAGTGGTAAGAGAAAAATATGGATCATTTCAAAGATTCCATGTGGTGTTGGTGTGGTGTGGTTGCATGATGTATCCACTTAAGGACTGCAAAAAATGTATGGGGGCTGGCCCTCCTCCTTAAATGATAAGTTTAAATTTATGGCAATTGTGACACAGTGGAGTGGCGATCATGCTTATGTACATTGTATGGAACATACACTTCCTTTTCGTTTGTCGTTAAAAACTGTTATCAGTGTTTATGGTGCATTATAACTTTCATTGGGCGGGTACTCTCATTGCTGGTCTTTGAGTAAGATCACTAGTGTCGGCAAAACAATGCTATGTATTAGATGATGCATGCCATTTTATGCACACTGTAATGTGTAGGCCTGAAATTAGGATGCAATGGTAAAATGCATACCGCGATACATTAGTGTTCGCAGGTTCATGGTGAGTCAGCATGGTAGCATAGCGGGCTTTTGCGAGCGGCATCACTGACTTGGCGGGCGAGCTGGATCGCGAGGTGATATTTTGGAGGAAGCTGCGTCTCTAATCTGGACCTCCGCCGGACTAAAAAGAGTGACACCACCGCGCATGAGTTTGCCAGCCTGGAGGTGAAGCGGATTTCGCAATACCAGCGCCAAGTGAAGATCTTGACTAACGTGTCGAGAGAGGTCCCACGGCACTGGTTGCGCTTTCGTCTGCGGAAATGTGGAGCAGGGTCTCTGCTTATCTCGACCCTATGAGAGCGCTCTGTACTAAGGTCTTTGAAATCCTATCAGCCCTGCAGCAAATCCAAGGCCGTACTAATGGTGACTTCCTGATTTTAACAGGCTCATTAGGTGACCTCCTATAATAAAAATAAGACCCAGCCTCAGGTTCTCAGCTTATAGTACCCCCCCCCCCTGGGATCTCCCTGCATGACTCAGGGCAGCGTACACGAAAAACTATTTGATAGATGAAGCAAACACTAAAACTATGAATTGCCTTTTACCAAAATAAAGTAGGCTAAATCCGTTGTGAAAAAAATGGAGAAAAGATCATGTCGTCGGACACTGAGCTGCCTCTCCCCCCTCACATCCTTTAAAAAATCGACATCTCTCGTCGTCCATCTTTTTTACAGAATGTCTTAAGACTTACCTATATCAAGACTTGTCGAATATGATCCCCAGCCCTAGTTGTTCGTTTGGCGAATTCTGGTAAGTTTTATCGTCATATATTTGATGCGGCGAACAATGCATACTGAGCCTCCAAGCACGTCAGCCGTGTCGGGTGAATAATTCAGTCCGTAAATCGATTAATGTGACATGAGTTTTAAAGCATCCTTTTCCAATATCGAGCCTGGATGACATTAATTCAAGACATGCATGTGTGCCTTTCATGAAATTGTAAGCTAATTTGCATTTGAATTTAGTATAAGGTATGACACGTCACTTTGATGAACGCTACCCAGCTTTTCAGCTGCGTACTAGTCGCCAATAATTTACTGCGTGCTACTACCAGCGCGATATGGGTAATTCACTAATCAGTACCGGCCAACGAATTGCATTGGACGTTGAGCTGACCGAAACGTCGGATGCTCATCAAAGTGCAATAAAGAAATAACAGAATCTAAATTATAACGACAAACTATGACAATAATATAAAGCACATACAGCTGGCGCATAATAATACGAATATGATATAGCTAATCTATGGTTTTTATTTATTTGCGGAAATCATGACAACCAGGATTGGCGACGCCGGCATCGCCAATATAACACGGTAGAGACACAGATGTTATGGATATTGACACCGCATGTCACATGTAAACTGCTTTCAACTTGCGCTTTGAAGTTTGGAATAAGTTAAATGGGAGCAACTTGTGTTGAATAAACAAACAGATTGACAAACACAATGGAGAAAGAGCAAAGGAGCTTAGACGCAAAATAAAAGCAGTTGACATGGTTAGCTGTGCTATGTTCAGACCGAAAAAAGTTGATCGCATCCCCAATTTTTTCTGATGAGAATGTGTACGTGAATGACGATGGTAAGGTCGTTATTACATTATGATGCGAACAGCGTGCTCTTTTGGTTGTTCAGAAATCTGCGCTGGACTTAATCAAATTTTTTGAAATGCAGCCAAGATGGCTAAAACGAAGGCTCCTTAAGTTTGCTCGTCTAATTCTGCCACGCCTAAAATGAACGACATCGATCTAACATAATTTTACGAAGCGCGGCAGGCAGGAACAGCTACCGACCATCAGCAGACTTCGGGCGAACAGTTCGTCAATGTCATCATCTGCGGTGCCGCTCCCCCGACCTGCCAAAGCCACGGCCGCGGCCGTCTGGCGCCCGGCTCCGAGGCTCTGGCTCCCATCACTGGAGCTGTCTGCGCCGCCCACCCGAGCGTCCCGAAGGCGCTGGCCGGCCCCTGTCGGGACACGGGCCGCGGGCGCGCGCGCGGCGCGGGTACGCACACGGGGAAGGGGCAGACGTCAGGCAGCGACGGACTCGGAGCAGGGGCGGACGTGGCGCAGGGATGGGCGTGGAGCGGGGGCGGGTGACGCGGCACTGGACAGGACGTGGGAAACCAGACGCTCGGCTGGGGCGGCAGGTACCGCGCTGAGGCAGCTGCAGGTCCGGCCGGAACGGACCCGGGTTCACGGTCGGCGCGGCGGGACCGACGGAACCGACGCCGGCTCGGCGTGCGCTGACGGCCGCGTTTCGGACGGGATGACGCTCTAGCAACGCAAGCTGAATGGGAAATCCGTGCGGCTTGGCAGACGCAGCAGAAGCGACCAGAAGCTTTTGGTCGCTTCTGCCGGAGCAAAGATCACCTCTGGCTGCTGTTGTCATTTCCAAACTGCGATGCTCTTTCGGCCAAGCGTACGGATATGAACGCCACATCGGCGTCGGGTTTTTACGTTCTATCTGTTGTTGTTGCTCACCTTGCTCCAAGACATAATCAAGGCAAGGCAAGTATCTCCATACGCGTTTCAAACGAGTGAAGAAATTGCATTGAACACGACGACCAGGCACACCAGCCCTTTTGATGCTCAAACTGGCATGCACTACACCTCTGCCTAATTCTGGGACCTAACAGCCGCCTACTAGTAAGTGCCAGAACTTTAAACGAATCGTTCGTGTCGTACAATAAATCCACCGAGTGGCCTTCCACAGGCGGGCAGGGTTGCTTATGTCCCCTCATACATTCACCTCCAATCTTCATTTGAAGCAGATTCCAACGCTAAATGGCTGCCGGAAGTGTTCCCAAGCCGCGCTCCCTAAATGCGACCATCCAGCAGTGAACGGCTAATGGTCCGGGCCGACTCGGCGGGGTGGCTTCTCGAGAGGATCGCCACGCGGACTGTCGGAGCAGGCGTGACGTCAGGCCCTCGGGAGCGGGCCGCTCAGCCCCGGCGCACTGCGCGGGGGCGCAACAGGCGCGCTATCAAGCACGGATAGCCTTGTCCGCGCATTGCCATGCAACGAGAGCCTTGAATGGCAGGTAGTTGCTTCATTTGCTCTGTGCTCAGCGGGAACTGCGTGTACACATGTGCTCCGACGAGTTAGCTGAAAGGCTCACAAACAACGGCACTCATCTAGACGGCTCTTGGAAAGGCGGATAGCAAAAGAAATCCTGGTACTTCAACTCCCACGATCGGCCAGTAAGGTCAGCAGGCGGAATCACATCTTGAGGTACTTCCTAGTTTCTTCCTAGCCAATGCTTTCAGGTCATAGGCCGTGCAGTGATTCGTTGACCGATATCTGGATGACCACTCGGGGACAGTTCCTTGGTCCATGCTGCTAAAGAAAGCATCCTGGCGATGGGGCGATGGTCTCGGACGCCAGCAAGGATTTTGGCGCTCCATAAGGTGCCTTATTGTATGCCTTATGATGGGCGCCAAAAGCCTTCCTGGCGCCCAATTGAGCCCCGTCGGTGATGTCTCGTTGCCGGGTTCCCCTAGTGATTCCTCGTATTGTTGACGATGATTGTCTTCAAGGCTCTGCTGCAGTTTCGCCTCCAGCATTTCCGTAAGGTTCAAAGGATCGAAATATGATATGCCGCTGCTAAAACGTCTTTGTTTGATTCCTCCGATAAGACAGTTCAAGAGACTAAGGGAAATTTGTCATTTTGCCATACACATTTAGCGCCTTTGTGGCCAATGGGAATCCAAATCGGGTCTGGTTGGAGGCCCGAAATCCGTTCGCGTTTTCTGATCTGACATTTGCAGGCGATTCGTCCCATATCGACTGGGACAGTCTGTCTGTTTTTGTTGTTCCGTGCGATAAGTGCATAACCCTGTAAAGCAGTCAGATCAGCCATACATATATTTTTATATATCTTATCAAGCCTGCAGATATTCTGATATATTTGAATGTACGACATAATGCATACATGTATGCAGCTTTGTGCGTGGCTTCCAACGTTTCTTCCTGAGAACTGGTTGCTGGTTTCTGGTTCCGGTACCGGGAAGGACCAAGGAACCAATCTGGTATTAGGTCGAGGGATCTAGCAGGAACCAGCATCCAGCATCCAGCCTCATATTTGGCCGAAAGATCCAGCAAGAGCCAGAATACAGCCTCACATTCAGTCGAAAGAGCCAGCAAGAGCCAAGATCCAGTCTGATACCACGCAAAGAAAACTAGCAGAAAAACAACAACAAAATCTAGCTCGGTCTTATGTCGAAGGATCCAGCAAGGACCAAGATCCAGCCAAGAGCACGTCGAGATCCAGCAATAACCAAAACACAGCTAAGGATTAAGTTGAGATTCGGCAAGAAGCAGTCTCTACTGGAGTGATGCCAACGTTAGCAGCAAAAACCAGAACCTTACCAGACACTTTTGTCAGTTTTGATTTCTGAGGGGTATTTCCACCTTTTTGCATTAAAGCTGGAACGGCTGAGGTGACCTAACAATCAAAACTATACCCCTGGCGTTCCTTACAATTGATACAAATGAATACAATGTGCATTTACCATTTCAGAAAGCTCCCCAAATTTCAGTTGTTTCATGCATCCCTGCCACAACGAGATCTTACGAAAATCTGCTTAAGGTTACAGAATGGAGCAAAGTCAACGAATTCTGTGCATTGGGCCCTTTCATTATTCTGCATGCATGTATTCTCGTATATATGGTTCAAACTACCCACTTTTGACACTTGCAACATTAGCTGTCCTCCAAAGCTGGTTAGTGGAATGCCTGCTGGCATGGGGCATTGCTGCTTCACCAGAATAAACCCAGATTCACTGAAGCTATTTTTTCTTCGCTTTACATTCCGCTGGCAACATGTTACCGGCGACTATCATGGAAACCTCCTTCTATCCCGACAAACCCTCCGCAGCAACACAGGTGATTGCAACATTCCATGACACCATTCCATGACACCACATCAGCAACAAGGTCAGACACCACATACCATAGCACATCAAATAACGGCGGTATCTGACCTTGCTTGAACTGATCTATTCCGCCACCCGATCTGTTTATATCCGTTTTGGCTAAGGTAATAGAAATTAGGCGGCACCGAACCGAGCCAAAAGTACAGACTCCGATGGATGACCCTGGTCAAATGGTGTTTTTCAAATAACCATTTTGGAAGCAGGTAATCTACAGACAATTACAGTCATGAAAGACGAATTACTGGAATGCATCAGTATAGAATCAAGATGCTGACCTGCAAGGGAAATGAGCTGACAATTGTTTTACATTTGCTAATAGGCTGAATGGGTTCATAGACATAGGATGAGGACCGATTACCAGCTGACCGACCCACACCAGCGACGCCACTCTGGTTGTGCCAGTATCTGATTTCTGACCTGTGTCTTATCCATTTCAGCTGTTGTGCAGCCGTGGGTTCTGACCATATCTTGTTCCGATATCATCAAGAAGGGTAATTGTTCATGGGATTTGCAAGTTTGACAAGCAAGAAGGACATCGACACAGCATAGACAAATTACACAGGGTGTTTCACTTTTTGCTGACATCAAACAGCAGGCACAACGGAAGTACTTCCAATATGGGGCCCAGGATTTCGTTTCTGATTTCTTTTCAGGGAAGGCAAAGGCAAGATTGGCCCTTTGTTGAAAGGGCCAATACTGATGTTTTCCAAAGTCAGGGGCCTCGGCCTCTTCTAGTACGCCCACTCGCCACACCCCTGTCAGAGGAAAGAACAAAAAACTACAAAGAAAAACCGCTGCAACTCTGGCACCTGTAGCTCTGGCAGCGTTTTAGGGAGGCCCTGATGGTTAAGTAGTTGAAATTCTAACATTATTTTGATAACCTTAAAATTTAGTGCAAGATCCTGATGTGGTTGATTTGTGTGTCATTCGCAATCAACATCCCTATTCTTAAACAACGATGAACACGTTATTTTATCTGTCAGGTGCCCATTTGTGAATGTTAGGCAATCCTCCTCAGGTGACAACAATGCTGTATTAGTTGCAGTGGTGGTATCAGTACATGCCGATTGTTTGACATGTCTGTAGTGTGTGACTTTCAACATTTTTATTGCAAATATGTGAACCATTCAGATGACACTCTCAAATGGCAGGCATTCACGTTTGGATTGTGGGCAGTGATTGGAGGGGATAAATTGGGGGAAGGACCGATAGCGTGACAGCCTTCCCTCGCCAACCACCCCTGACCCAAAGTGCTCCTGTTTGGATTTAGCCTCCTTTGTGTTGAGACAACAAACATTGATGAAATAGTGTTTTGTTTTAGGATCATGCTAGTAATAGCATCAAACAATGCCCATGCGTTGTAGGCTTTTTTGTGATCCGAGTTCCTATTGTAATGCATTCCAACAAAAAGTATTCGCGGGCTGAATCCACATTGGAGGGAAATCAGCATTGGGAGGAGGAAGGCGCTTACAGAAATTAATATAGACACCAATGATTAGACACATCAGATTATAGACACATCTGTTTAAGAAGCAATCATAAAAATTGACTAATCAACCTAATTATAAATCAAAATAAACACCCAAAATTACACACATGGACACAATCCAAACAGACTGTAGACAGATCTGCTAAGAAGCTAACCATAAAACCAAAGAGATCTGGTGGGAACGAGGATCCAGAGTCGTGTTTTGTCGAAAGAGCCAGACAAAACTAAGGCCCAGGGCATTGCTTTGACGACAGAATTAGTGGAAATGAGGAATCAGGAAATGAGGTTTAGGATTTTTGCCGAAAGAATTAGCAAGAATCAAGATCCAGGATCTCCTTTTACGAAAGAGTAATTGGGAACCAGCCACATGTCTGTGCAAGATAAAGGTACGCGACGACTTCCGTCATTATGAACTATGCATGCCATCAACACACATGCAGCGTTCTTATTTTGCTCCGTTTTATGGTTGTGAGGTAAATATATGAGACCACTTTTATTCTCAGAAACTATGCTGTTTATCTGGCGAAATGGGCAAAATCATTGCTTATTAGTTTTTAGAGTTTTCTTGGCGGCGTGCACCCTAAATAACATAGTGCCGGTTACGTGCGGACCCGAAATCTGAGCTCTCCACTCCGACATCGCTGCTTGCTTCAAGAAGTGTCATGTGATGGCTCCGCTCGGCTACATAAACCTAAGCAAATCAAGGCAGGAGCAAATGTGTCTGAGTAATTTGCATGCTAAATGACGTTTTCAATGATTCAGTATTGAAGACTTCTGAAACTAAAACAAGACATTTTCGGTTTATATACTCATGAAATGGACGTACTCACTCACATACCACCAAGTGAGTGGCCGCATTTCGCCGGGTTCAGTGTCCCTATGACTGAGAAAACAGAGAAACCACGTCTCATGCAGCGAGGAGGTATGCCGGGCTCATTCTGAGGCCGCGCCGCCGCCGCTCGCCGCGCGGCGGTCGCCTGCGGACGGGCTCGCCTGACGCGGCGCCTCCCCCGCCGACGGTTTACAGCCGCCTTTGATGGCCGACGCTGGCGGCGCGCATGTGTGCTTTTATGTGCGCCCTGGTGAGCAGCCGGCGTCACTGCACGCCACGCGGCGGCGCTGACTCACGCGGTGTCGGGTCGGCCGGCCGTGCATTAGGCGAGCAGCCCGGCTAGGCACGCCGCCCTCACGCCATGGGCTGATGCCGGCTGGTCTGGGGCCGGCGTAGCGTCCGTTCGGATCAGGATCGCAAGTGCCGTTTTCTGGAAGTTCCTGTCCAAAGTCCAGTCCAAAGTCCAAGAATGGATCAGGTGCTTGTACAAAAAGTGCCCAAAAATTAGGATGCCCCAAAATTTCAAATTCTTGTATTAGATAGCTACCACATACAATCAATAACTACAGTCACTAATTGCGCCACTCCACTCTCTCGCTCAAGCCAAATGAAAAGAAGGAAAACGATCGTAGCTTGCAAGGTGTGCCTGAAATAAATCACTTGAGATGCATATCTATTCGCGGCATTACATGACGATATCAGCTGTCCAAAAAATTCGAAATATTTTTTTTCTCTGTCCGTCCAATTTCCAGCTTAGACAAATAAAATTTTTGGAATTTCAAAAAAGTTGGAACCAGTTGGCACATTTAGCTACACCATGACCTGATGTGGGCTGGTCGGGAGCATGTGAGAGACCTGTCAGCGTCAGGGCGTCACGCAAAGGACCAGTCCGGGCTGGTCGGGGTCTGTAAGAGCCGGAGTGGACAGGAACCGGCCTGCAGGAGCAGGAATGGACAGACCGGTAACATCCAGCATGATCCACCGAGGTCAGGTCAGAGCCGCGCGTGCGTGCGTGCATGCGTGTGTGTAGCACAGGGGCATGGTGTCGACCCTATGGTAGCTGCGCGTTGTGTCCAGCAGAGATGCTCTAGGTACTGGTAGGGTCTGGCAATAGACTGTGGGGCCTACAGGATTTGATAGCGGCCTCTGATCGGATGAGGTTTCAATGAACCTGCTGTCTTCCTGTGGGGGGCAATGTGTTTTTCTCTTGGCATCCACGTTTTATCGAAAACAAGGAGCATGGGTGACGTAGTCTATGTACATCTATCTATCTATATACCTATCTATCTATCTATCTATCTATCTATCTATCTATCTATCTATCTATCTATCTATCTATCTATCTATCTATCTATCTATCTATCTATCTATCTATCTATCTATCTATCTATCTATCTATCTATCTATCTATCTATATATATATATATATATATATATATATATATATATATATGTGTGTGTGTGTGTGTGTGTGTGTGTGTGTGTGTGTGTGTGTGTGTGTGTGTGTGTGTGTGTGTGTGTGTGTGGTGTGTGTGTGTGTGTGTGTGTGGTATGTATGTGTGCGTATGTATGCATGTATGCATGTATATACGTTATAATTTTTATCTGATATGACCGAAATAAGGCTAGAGGCCACCGCGAGACCAATCCTGCATAAAGTTTATAATCAATAAACTGAAAAAAATCATGCGTAAACGGCTGAATGACATAAATCCTCGGCGTTCTTCATTTTACAATGATCCAGTCGATAAAACTCAAAGGTGTCGTCAGAATTTTAATCTGGGTTGTACAGAGATATCAAGAATCGCGCAAATGTAGATTGGCGATAAAATGGGTCTACAATTCGTGTTAACATAGGTAACCCATTTTTGTTTTGAGGTGTTTAAAATTCAGTCAAAAAAGATGAGTGATGCAACTTATTTTGAGCATGTGCGCTCGCATTTCTTGGCAACAAAAACTTGGCGCCAGGCGTTGCAGTCTTCATAGGCCGCGCACCGTCGACCTCACGGCTAACATTAAGCTGTGGAGACAGCTGGACGAAAATGATGACGCATTTGAAAGAAGCACCTTTGAATGATTTAGGACATCAAATAATACATGCAAGATATTCCAGGTGTATATTTTATCCGCGAGATTTTTAGATTGATAATAATGGAATGACCTTACAGCGCCGCGAGGCGGTGCTGGAATTATCTGGTGGAGCTGAAGAAGTAAAGATAGAATCTCCATTTTCGTGTTGCTGTAACTGTTAATCTGCTCGCAGTACAACCTCAAACTTGTAACACGGATACGCCTAGTTTTATCTTTGAACGGTACGAATGAATTTAGAAAGATATTCGGATTCGGAAGCATTACTTTACGACGATCATTCTCGCGCACACGACGCCCGCACCCAGCTGCTAAGGCCATGTGGCGCCGCCTGCCTCTCATCTTGGCAGGAACGGCGGGTACCGCAAAGAATCGAACCCCGTACTTCTGGTTTCTCAGACGCGCAGTGGTTGACACGGTACGCGAGTAAATTTAAACAAACCTGGAACGTGCAATGTCGTTTTAAGCCACGCAAGTATTTTCGCTCATTCGCAGCCACTAAGCATGTTCTAAATGGATTTGTTTTTGGGATTCGCCCCCCTCCCCCTGGCATTGCCGGTGCATGCGTAAGCCCCTGGATGTACACATGCGACCACCACGCGAGCAATGCTCACGCATCGGAGTTTGTTTTCGTGCGCATCTGTACTCTGGCAGGTGAGGGCGCATCCGTTGGCCGCTGAACACGATGGACATGCTGTCCAGCGATGTAAAAAATAATGCCCAGCGGCCGCGGTTTCGTGTGTTCCTATGCCGCAATCAAGACGCGTTCAGCATCACGCACGCGGCTGTGGCACCTGGCCATCGCTACTCATGGTTCGGCTCCGCCACGCATGGTGGAATAACACACAATAGAGGTCTTGCGACAACCACTCTGCTATGATTTCATTCGGTTCTGACGAGAAGACCATTGGTTTCGAACATGCATCGCACGATATTGATACCAACGCAATGAAAACAAATCGACAGCAGCCAATCATCCAATCTGACCCTACCTTATGCCACCAGTGACCTGACCCGCCGCCGGTTCCGGTAACATGACCTGGCCTGACTCGCCCGCTCCCGGCGTCCGGTGCTCAGCACGTGCTCAGGTTCCGCTGCAGCTTAGCAGCAGGCGCCGATCAGACCATCACAGCGACAAGTGCGCCAATCAATGGACGGCATCGACGGCGACCGACCGGAGTCGGAGCCGGCAGCCGCGAGCTGGCGCCGAGCCGCCGCCGACCCCTCTCGCACCGCTCTCGGCCGTCGGCGCGTTAGACGGACACCAGCACTCTCGCAGCGTCCGCCCGGCCACTTCTGACCGACGCGGGAACGCTGACTGCGGCCGGGCCTGAACGGCAGCCCGCGGCGGAACCAATGGCCAACGTTCGCAATGCTCATAAAATCGCCCGTGGTTCACAACGACGCACATAGCGGTGGTAAGTATTCAGCGGCACTTACTGGGCCGCCTAGCCGAGCGCCGTGGATATGTTAGTCTCGCGAGCTTCTCCAAATTGTTTTTCGCCACCATCCTTTGCTTGCTTTTCATCCATGAGGATAGAGCTTACACCTGACCTGAACAGTTTGAGGCGCGAAAGGGCACGCGTAGCGTGCGCTTCATGGTCCCGTGGCCATCTGAGCGCCAGTTAGCCTGCCTCACATGCCTACAAATCATGGAACAGAATCTAAATGAAACCAGATTGCAAAGAAAGGCAAATCATAACTTGCTTGCAACCCACACTCACGAGAACAGATGGCAGCAGCTATGTCGAAACCGCGGGCCCTGCAGCATCTCCCAGGCCGATAGCACTGGTTCATACCAAACTCAGCCCAGCCACTGCACGCCGCAAAACTCCATCACCGCCACCTTCGTCGGGCTCTGACGCGGGATAACGTGCTAATCAGGTCCATATTTCAGCATTCCGCGCGGCGCGACGCGCGGAGGACCCCGGCTAACCCGCGCGCCTCGCGCCGCGTCGCCCCCGTTATCGACGGCGACGGCAACAGCTGAATTGTGGCCGCCAGCTTCGCGCTGATTTGACGCTTAAAGAAGGGATCAGCCTTAGGGGCGCCGTCTAATCAAGTCATTCGGCGAATATGCGGCCCGGTTATGGGGCGGTCGGCCACTTAGAGGGGACGCAGCGGCGGCCGATGTGGCGCCGGCGCCTCCACAAAGGGGTCGGGCCGGCGCCCGGGCGTCGGGCACGGCCCGCCACACCGTGTGACGTCACCAGGGACAGCGCCGGAACACACCTAATGGCCGGCGGGCGCATAAATTCGGCCCGGGCGCCACGCAGCGAGCGGGCGTCTGGACGCGGCGGTCGTGCAGCCGGTCTGGCGGCGACCTCCCGCCGCTCCCCGCGGACGCCGACAGCACAATACGCCGCCGGGGCCGGCCGCAACTTATGGCCGCGGCCGTAATCACGTTGACACAGCTGATTACGCACGGCCGGTGCTGGGCCGGGATGGCTTCCGACGGTGCGCGCCGGGGAAAGGACGCCCCGCACACCTCCTGCCCCGCTCGGTGCCGGAGGCTCGCTCGGCGCCGCGCAGGGCCGGTTAGCAGGCATTTGGAGGCGGCGCGGCCGACCGGTGCCGGCGGGGCGAGTTACGACCGCCGCCGCGCTCCCTTCAACAGTTAAAGCAAATGGAACAGAAGCCGTGGATCTGCAGGCGATCTTTGCAAAATTGAATGAATAAAACAAATTGGCTCCGGTCAAGAGAGCGAGCGTCGTGGCCGTGGCGGCGCGCCGCCTTTATTCGGCCGTATTTCCGCCGGACTGCGCGGCGCCTGCGGAAAGACCCAGCTCAAAACGATACACTTCCATGATGCGAGTGGCTGGTTATCCTGGGTCCATAAATCCGAGACGTGGCGCAAATTTTCGAAGGGCTTAATGCAGAAACTGGGTGGTCGCACCTGGCGGCGATCTGGGTGCTTGATTTAGTGAGAGGGTAAGTAAATTTGGTCGGTCGGAAATTACTCAAGTAGAAAAGAAGAAATGCACCGCATCTTTCGGTTAGAGCGGTATTGTTATTCCAGCCTCCAAGCGCTCAATTGGTGCCGGCACGTATGCGTCCAAGGCTGTTTATCAGTTATTCTTTCGTTGTATAACCACTAGCATGCGTGCCGGGTATATATATATATATATATATATATATATATATATATATATACAGATACCAGGATGGTGTACATGTGTAAAAGGCAATGTGTAAGCGGGCTAACCGACGGCATTCGCAATTCGTAAATGATAGATATCCACAAAAGTACTTAAAGCTCTGTCATTTGTACAACCCTGGTAATGAAAATAATTGCTAGTCTTAGCGTTAGATGCACGTCGTTGAATACTGTACGCGCATCAAACTAGCACCGTCTCATAGGACTGTTATGGTTGAATACACAATCTGGCCACTTGGTTATTAGAAATAATACGACCATTGCCACAGCGATAGCGACATGGTAATGTATCCTCCTGCGTGAGGTCCACTTGTTGAAGAGGCTTTCCTTTCGTTAAAGTGTTCCCGAATGTGCCAAGAGGGGAATCGCGGCCTTCCCTGGCATGACAGCTGACAGCTGCACGATGCAAATCAGCTCGCGAAACACGCACCATTGAATGAGTACCAACACCCCGCAGAAGTTCCGTGGCGATGATAAGCTTAGCGTTCTCTCAAAATCGACCAGTGCATATGACATGGGCAGCACCACTCTTGACAATCCCGTGCAGATCCTGAGTGCGGGCATCAACACTTCCTTACCTACTTCCAACCGGAGGGATTTGACAAAATCCTTGCAAACCTTTCTTTGAGTTGTTAAACGGGGCTCTCCTTCCAGATAATGACCGCGAAAGCGCGGCGTATCAGACTCGGGGCTGCATTGTCCGTTCTTCCTCTTCCTTGTCGGGTGGCTGGGTAAGTCGACCAGGGGGTGCGCTGGAGGCTGAGACAACTGAGGCGATACTGGATCTTTCGGTCGGCTCGCATGGCTACGTGGTGAAGCCTTGTGCTGCAGTTTCGTTGGACCAGACTGGGGGCCGAGTGAGCGGCACATGACCGAGCACTCCTACGTCCCGGGGTAAACATGACCGAACGCTTTATGGCCCCGGGGTAAACATGGCCGAGCGCTCCTACGCCCCGGGGTAAACATGGCCGAGCGCTCCTACGCCCTGGGGTACACACAACCAAGCGCTCTTACGGCCCCGGGGTAAACATGACTGAGCCCTCTTACGGCTCCGGGCTCATCCCGAGCCGGGTTTGCTCGTGGATTTGACCAGCTCGGAGTTCGACCAGTTGGGCGTGGCTATCTGAACAGCTGGCGCGAGGATGAGCATAGCTGAGCTGCTGTCCGTCGATGCTACTGCGAGCGACGAGGTGCCGCGACGCCACATTAGTACAGATAACTGAGCCCCCGGTGCGGCCGCGCCCACCTGCTGCACAGCTTGCATCACGAGCGGCGTCGCAGCCCCAGCGGAGGCCTGCCTGCAGCTCACCTGCCCGTTGTTTATGCAGCCAACTGCAGTTTGCCACATGTCGCCGCTCGATTGTGTGATGGGCGGCAGACGGGGCAGGGGGATGTGATGGGAGGGGAGCGGACGGGACAGGGTAATGTGATGGGGGGGGGGGGGGCGGACAGGGCAGGGTGATGTGATGGGCGGCGGAAGAGGCAGGGGGGGGGGGGGGGTCTGGAGCTCGGGTGCTCCCCAGGTGCGTGCAGGCGGGGCAGGCTGCTGCGCCAGCCACCAGCTGCTGTCGATACGCGACAGGGGTCGTTGCATACGTATTGCAAAAAGGGTCGTTTAAATGTTGGTGTTCGCAAATGCAACCTTCTGAAAGTATGCAATTTTACGGCCAAACAGCCAAAGAGCATACATCCATCGTTCGAAAACACGTTCGTTAATTCTCTCCAAACCTAACATTGCATAACAATGTGGTCGTGGATGTGTGGTGTAGCCATGTCCTCTCCTCGAGGGAACAGATGTGATCTTCGCCCTTGCCAGCCGGCAAAGCGTACGCGAAACCTGCTGCTATTATTGCTGCTGCTATTAATGCTGCTGTTATTGGCTATCGCGGCAAATATGGGGAAACCAATGGGATCGTCAGACTTGCCACCGCTTTCAACCCAAAGTGTCACACTGAACATAACCCTGAAGAAACGAAAACACTGAATGCAGTGCAACATCAGATCAACGGGGATCTTGGGCACACTCGCAAATACGGGAGCACGGCCAACCACTTCGGCTTCATCAGTTTGGAAAGTATATAGTAAAATAAACAAAAATGTGCATGTTTGGGACACAGGCGTGGTACACCATTGCAGGTTAAACTAGTCATTGCTAAGTCTAAATTTGGCGTTATACCGAATATTCTTGAATATGTTTTAAATCCCCGCCTGCGGTTTTGGTTGTCGATGTTGATTATCAGCTATATTTTCTATAGTTACTTTTTATGCTTAGAACTGATCCCTGTTTTAAATACCCTGAAAAGGTGGCACGGGGATACAGGGGTTTGTGTAAGGCTTAATGTTTTGGTTTCAGTCGTCATTTATTGGCTTTGGTTGCTGCGTCTCGTGTTCAACACCAACTTATAGATGCCGCCATGCATGTCATGGTGCTCAAAGGTGAATGGCTATAACTTTCAATGAAACATGATGCTTGTTTGTCCATATTCGTTCACAGTTTTCGTGAACAAATACTAATGTAACTGTTTCTAGTTCTGGATCATCTTTGTCGGCGACACGTGCCCTACTCTGTGTAAACTTGATCCGGCTAACAGCCGCAGCGACTGTAAGCCATTCTATCGAGCAGCATCCAGCGGCTGCTGCCAGCCAAGCAGAGCTGCTCCGACGTTTGACCGCCTGACCCCAGGGGTGGAGTTCCATAGAAATCACTGGACACCACTAGCTTTGGGAAAACACAGAATGCTTTCTAACGATGTTTTTATGATTTCCGTTTAACAGCGAGAGGGTTGATGTAAATATTCAAGAGGGGGCGAGAGCGGGCGAGCGAGCGAGCGAGCGAGCGAGCGAGAGAGAGAGGGAGAGAGAGAGAGAGAGAGAGAGAGAGAGAGAGAGAGAGAGAGAGAGAGAGAGAGAGAGAGAGAGAGAGAGAGAGAGAGAGAGAGAGAGAGAGGGGGGGGGAGAGAGAGATGGAAAATCCACCAAAGAGAACAGCGTTAAACACACCCATGCGCTTGGCCACTACTGGTCGGCCGCGACTGCTGACCTCCTCGCCCGCAGGCAGTGCAGTTGGTCTCGTCCACGTCGCCCAGGCAGTCAAACAAGCCATCGCAGAGCCGACTGGCGGGCAGCAGCAGGTCGCGCCGGCTCGGGTCCTGACAGAGGAACGGGTCTCCGGCGGTCGGGCCGGACTCGGCGTTCAGGCCGCGACCCGCGAGCGGCAGCAGCGTCCCTGCAGACGGACGGCGACGTCAGGGGTGCCGGAGTCCGGCTGGTAGACGGCGTCAGGAGCGCCGGAGTCCGGCTGACAGACGCCAACAGGGGTGCCGGAGTCCGGCCGATAGACGTCACCAGGGGCGCCGGAGTCCGGCCGACAGACGTCACCAGGGGCGCCGGAGTCCGGCCGACAGACGTCACCAGGTGCGCCGGAGTCCTGCTGACAGACGTCAACAGGGGCGCCAGAATCCGGCCGACAGACGTCAACAGGGGCGCCGGAGCCCGGCCGACAGACGTCACCAGGGGCGCCGGAGTCCGGCCGACAGACGACAAACGAAGACAACATTATTAAAGGGAGTCTGGGATGTTAACGCATTTAGCAGATACGTGAATGTAAACCGTAATTCAAACATCAGTTTGATGTTTGTTATGCATAACTTGTTTGTATACTTGTGTATGCTATACAAACATGTATACTTGTTTTGCATGACCAGGAAACGCCCCTGCGTGATTTCTACGCTAAATGAACAGGACCAGAATGAATGGCGACATCAGTGTAGTGTGTGCAAATGCTTCGGTAGAAAAGCAAGTTCTGTAAACTACCAGTGTGGCCCGAGCGCATCTCATGTTTCTCAAACTACCCCATCCGAATTTCTGCACGCATTTTACGTGCCTGACATTTGTTGAACTGCTTAGATAACTCTGTGGGCTGCAGCCTTCCAAACTGCATGCGTGAAGGTACCTCATTATACTTTGGTGCCGGCCTGCGACGCGAGGTCAATGCTGTGCGACCTAAACGAATTCTGCCATTCCACCGCGAGGCGTCAGACATTGGCGACTACATGGTCCGTTAGGAGCGAAAGACTCCCTTGCACGACCAGTGGAGCGCTGGACGGTACACCGCATGGGACCACGCGGCCGGATCATGCCTAGTTCGAAACCCACCAGCGGCGGGAAGCGACGAAGTCTTGCCCGTCGTGGCCTTCTGGCATCCAGGATACTGCTCCCGCATGCGGTGGGAACTGACCCTGGACAACGCAACCATACCGGGAGAATGTTTACACCCTCGAGGGTGTGAATGGTTCAAAGGATGGTGTCGGGACTGTAGTGTGACCCATGGCCCCGTTCTGCAGCGCCGCCCGTGCAGCGCCCCAGCGGCGCCCCGCCGTCGCCCGCCACCGCAGGGGCGCCTGTTGTGAGCCACGCTTCCTGCAGCCGGCGGCGCCGGGCGCTGAGCTAAGCAGCGTGCCAGCCCGCCGCCGCCGCCGCCGCCGCCGCCGGCCCGCCGCAAACCGCCGACGCAGCGGCACCTCGCCCGGCCGGGCCGGCGCCCCGGCGGCGCGCCGCTGCACATGTGGCGAAACACGGCGGCCGGCAGTGTGGCGATCGTGCCCGGCCGGCAGGACCGACCGAAAACACCGGACCGGGGACCGCACTGACGGCGGGCGCTGGGAAGGCTTAGCAGCCGGATTTCAGCCGGCACTGGAACTGGCTGGAAGAGAATGGCTGGTCCAGGGCACGCACGTGGCGAGAGTTTTCTTCGGGGACAAAGGGAGGGGGCAAATGTCAAATTTTCTCCGAACTCCAGCATCAAACATAATCCTCTTGGCTTAGCGCAAGGGGCATACCTCGTGCCTCCTTCCCCCTTCTGACTCACTCCTTAGTCGAGAAGCACAGAGCAGACGATAAACAGATAAACAGATAAACGGACACCTGGTCCACAGTGGCTGGGACACGGTTGGCCAAGAACGAGAATGTTTCATAGAAGTCTGTTGTGTCGTGGAAGGCGTTTAGTTTTAGAAACCTACCTTTGACGGTACGGCGTGCATCAATTTTGGTGATTAGAGGTGGTGACAACGGCTAATGATTGCAGGAACGGAGATATTTCTGTTCCATTCTTCCCGTGCAGCGTCACAGCTCGCACTCAAATTTGAGATATTGGGGACGGGTACCTCCCCCCCCCCCCCCACCCACGGTGACTCCGGTCACGTGGGTTGGGAAACCTTCAGAGAGGCAACGGAATCTAAGACACAACGAAGGTCGCGCGACCAGCTCTCCACTTAGCGGATGGTGGCAGGCGAAGAAGTTTGATCTACCCTTGTATTTTTACCTGCCCTCCTTTATCTGTTCTTGTGTTTAATTCCACAACTGGCATATGAAGGGCCCTAAAAGCATGACCCAACAACTTCTGAATCGAAGAGATGAGCTGCGTTGCGGTCAGTCATCCGGCTGTTTCTGCGACCGCCCGCTACAAGCACATAAAACTTCGTAACGGGGTCCAGATAAACTTCAAAGAAGGAATGTGTTGTACCCAGCTCATTTAATAAAAAGCTCATCGTACACTGCAGTAAGTCGTATGAACTGAGGATATCAGCCAAGACAAGATATCATGATATCATATATGATATCATCATATCATATGATATCACATCCATGATACCATGATATCATCCAAGATATCATGCAGTGGTCGTATTAGATCTACCGAAGCCTTTCCACTTTAATAGTGGTGTTGTCATACCAAGCGCCTTAAAAACACTTCACGTTGTAACATAATATGTACCTTATTCCTTTTTTAGAAAAGCGCCTGGACGTCCTTTCTTTGGTCCGTCAGATTACCGCATACAAGACTGACTCGTAAATGCAGGTGGGTTGGAGGTGACTGTCGCCAGCCATTTCACAGAGCTGTCACCACTCCCAGCGTGGCTGAGCCTCCAGGATACTGGAAAAGATTCGCCGGTGGTGCGAGAACGCCTGCTGAAATAGCAAGAGGAATGCCCTCACAGAATGGTGGGGAGACATCCACTCGCTAAATAAGAGAATCCGACTGGGTTTGCCGAGTCTCGGGGACACTGCTCTCTCGCGCCTCTTACGCCGTCTTCGGCGAGGCGCGTTCCGTCCTCGGCGTGTCAGTCTGTGGCGCGTCGGCTCTTTTTCTCGACCCGTCTCCATGCACTCTAGAGACGCCCCATCTCACCGGGCCGTCTTGGTGGAGAAGGCCGCCCGAGCCCGCGCACCCCTGGTTTGTACTCCCTGTACAGTAGAGGGTTCGATGTGAAGCTGGTCCAGACTGACTGCAGTATTGACCACTTCATCGATCTCATGAGTCTCACGACTTTGAAATGATCAATGCTGGCCAACCCAAGAATTCAATTACCAAAACAGGATCTGTGGCGTGTATCTGCCGTGTTTTCCTAATAAACCGGTTCAGCCTACATCGTCGCAGCGTCCCACCTCACCGGCACAAACTGTGACCATCAACCATGAATCGATCTCACGGCTCTCATTATTTTTCCCTGAAAATCGAACTATTTCAGACGTGCACGTCAACATTTACGACACCACGCCCTGTAGCAACAAATAACTTGTGGAGATGGTCTTCTCATCTAATGTGGAGCATATCGACACGTGGTTTTGTGTGCTTTGAGCAGATATTGATGATATAGAGCTCGGTTAATGAAACGGTGTTTCCACGCCGCCCGCTATCAGCGGATTCATCGGTTACCGCCAGTGGCTTGCTCACAAACTAAAGTCTTAATTTCTTCGAATATTCCTCTGAAAAATTCATTTCCAGCCATCCTGGTTGCTATCGGCCCAGAAAATATAGCTCCGTAACTCACGTGCAATAATTTATTGGCACTATCGTTGTTAACGAGCACGCACTCCTTCATGCCGCGATAACCGAGCGTGAACATTTCAGACGGCATCATGTCCGTATTAGACCGCCCCCTGCTGCTTATCGTTTTCTCTTCGCAGGTCTCTGACGTCAGGGAGCTGCGGAGATGAGGGCCGGTGGTCAGGTCTCCTCGCAGGTCTCTGACCCCGCGGCCATCTCTGGACACCTCCGCTGCCCTCAGCTCCACAGCGCGACGTCAGGGGGCCGGTGGTGTCAAGGAGCTTTGCTTGACGTCTTTAATACCGGCCAAAAGTTAAACAAATGCGTTCCATTTCGGAGAACGTATGGGTTTCCCACTAGCTGTGGGTGCGCGGATCAGATCGCACGCATGCGGCAAAGAGCAGAAAATGTGATTACTTAGTTTGATTTTTCAGAGGACAGCGATCATCACTGCAAAAAACAAAACAAAAACTGGGAGCTGTCATCCAGAAATCAATTGAATTTGCTTGCAAGTGGGAACTGTACGACGTCAAAGTTCCAACCTACCCACGCAAAGATTGGAATCTATTTCAATCTACTTGAACCTCAAATCCTAATGCTCATCCGAAGCCCTCCTCCCATAGCCCTAGCGCCCGCGCCCGGCGCTTCCATCGGCTGTGGCACCCGGCCTTCACAGCTGCCGCGGTCAGTGACTATCAGTGACGGTCACCTCAAGCTCACCCCGGCGCGTCCATCGGCGGTGGCGCCCGGCCCTCACAGCTGTCGCGGTCAGTGACTGTCAGTGACGGTCACCTCAAGCTCACCCCGGCGCTTCCATCGGCGGTGGCGCCCGGCCTTCAGAGCTGCCGCGGTCAGTGACTGTCAGTGACGGTCACCTCAAGCTCACCCCGGCGCTTCCATCGGCGGTGGCACCCGGCCTTCACAGCTGCCGTGGTCAGTGACTGTCGGCGACGGTCACCTCAAGCTCATCCCGGTGCTTCCATCGGCGGTGGCACCACGCCCTCACAGCTGCCGCGGTCAGTGACTGTCAGTGACGGTCACCTCAAGCTCACCCCGGCGCTTCCATCGGCGGTGGCACCCGGCCTTCACAGCTGCCGCGGTCAGTAACTGTCGGCGACGGTCACCTCAAGCTCATCCCGGTGCTTCCATCGGCGGTGGCACCCGGCCTTCACAGCTGCCGCGGTCAGTGACTGTCAGTGACGGTCACCTCAAGCTCACCCCGGTGCTTCCATCGGCGGTGGCACCACGCCTTCACAGCTGCCGCGGTCAGTGACTGTCGGCGACGGCCACCTCAGGCTCATCTCGGTGCTTCCATCGGCGGTGGCACCACGCCTTCACAGCTGCCGCGGTCAGTGACTGTCAGTGACGGTCACCTCAAGCTCACTTCACCACGGCAGCCGCTGTTCCCGTGAACATCAATGATCGTGTAAGCCATGAGTTGTACGGAAATCCCAAAGGGCGCGATTTGAAACCACAACGCTTAAAATGGCTTTTAGATTTGTGATACTTCAACATTTGACACGATTTCATCGCATCATACACGGCGACCGAGCAGACGTCTATCTCTCTCTCTATCTGTGTTCACTGCTTCCTCCGGTACGCTAGGCCCATCTCGCACCAGCATCACGCCGTCGCCGTCAGCTGGGAGTCCTGGCGGCCGTTCCGACTGGGAATCCGACTGGGAATCCGACTGGGAGTCCTCAGGCACACTAGGCCCATCTCGCACCAGCATCACGCCGTCGCCGTCAGCTGGGAGTCCTGGCGGCCATTCCGGCTGCCAATCCTGCCCGAGCATTCGCCCATGGACGGCGTGGGGTTACCTGCGCCCGGTACGTACCGGTGGAACGATCAACTAACGCTGTCAAAGTAGCATCCCATCTGTCGTTTATCTCTATGGCCCTAACATAGTGCTTTCAACTTGAACAAACTATTGTATCTTCCTGATCAAACCCCTAAAAGCACAGCGTGCCACATCACTTAACCATGTACCAAATTGCCTATTTGGAATGCAGACGAAAATCGGTGAATTCACTGCATTGAAAAAACCATGGCATCAATTGGAGATCATGCTCATCCGAATCAGCGGCCATGGCACGTGGCATCAACTTCAATCTCGTGAGACAGTTTCGGCGTCATGCGTGTGTCGGCCGGCCACCTGGCCGTCAGTAACGTCGCACGTCACGTGATCCACCCGGCCACCTGGCCGTCAGTAACGTCGCGCGCCACGTGATCCAGCTGGTCACCTGGCCGTCAGTGACGTCGCGCGCCACGTGATCCAGCCGGTCACCTGGCAGTCAGTAACGTCCCACGCCACGTGATCCAGGGACGCCTGTTCAGTTGACCGCTGCAGCTGAACCAATGTTCCCTTATTTTGGATCGGAGCGGTAGGTGCGCTCTGTAGAGCCGCGTGCTGTCCTGGACCGCACTGCCCGCTGATGCCGTGCTGTCGGTGCTCTGGGACCTCTCCTTGCTGCCCGCCACCTGCTGCGCAGTTCTGTGCTCATTTCGGGTGCTGCACGGGCTCCACTCGGCAGCCCCGCCCCCTGCAGCGTCGCAGCGAGACGTGAAATACGGACGGCGCGAGTCTGGGAAACGGGGGTGGAGGTTCCTGCTTCAATTGCGGGAGGGGGGCGTGAATTTTTCATGTCACCACCCCTTCCCCCTCCCAATAGGGACCAGCCTCTCAACTTAAAGGAAGTGTTCGAAATCGGAGGATAAACTCTGTTGGCATATTTTGAGCGTTGGTTGCATCATTTTTCACTGTTCAGCACTCAGTTCATTTCGCGAAACCACGCGCTGCTGGGAAGAACTCCAGTGAAGAGTAACGCACATAACGCTTTTCCTTCGTCCAGTTTTCGCATCACCATGTCCCGATGTGAAGTTTGTGCCCACGGGTTGTACCGACTTTACGCTGTGGTACGTGCACAACAGATCGTTATACACGACGTAAATGAAGCTTCCATTGCGCAGTTGGTAATTGCACCATAGTTGCCTACCCTAGCTGTGGCTAAAGACTGTTTTTGAAAGCGGGCGTCACCTTTGGATGGTATCGCAAACATATTCGGCAATGAAGACACGGTCTGGCTTCCGTTGTACCTTGCATCCATCTATTGTATATGTCGTATTACGTGCATGATACTTGTTCTGCAAAGCGTGCGATCTTGTGGCGTGAATAGCTATTCAAATTTCAAAAACATTCACGTACCAATTTTTTGCTAAAGATGGAACGTCATCTTGCGCCAGGGGACCAGCAATTCTATCGCCGATTTTGACATGCGAATGTGATGTAAAATGAAATGCATACGTGTTTGTAGAACATGCTGTTTTTTACTCGTTGAGTAAGCTGTGACGAATGGCGCCTTACAGGGAATTGCAACGTAATTGCCTCTAATATTGCACTGGGATCGCTCGGACTGCGATCGCTGGGACTGGGATTGCCCGTCTGGGGTTGGTGGGACTGGGATTGCCCGTCTGGGGTTGGTGGGACTGGCGTTGCCCGTCTGGGGTTGGTGGGACTGGGATTGCCCGTCTGGGGTTGGTGGGACTGGCATTGCCCGTCTGGGGTTGGTGGGACTGGCATTGCCCGTCTGGGGTTGGTGGGACTGGGATTGCCCGTCTGGGGTTGGTGGGACTGGGATTGCCCGTCTGGGGTTGGTGGGACTGGCGTTGCCCGTCTGGGGTTGGCGGGACTGGCATTGCCCGTTTGGAGTGGGTGGGACTGGGATTGCCGTCTGGGGTTGGTGGGACTGGGATTGCCGTCTGAGGTTGGTGGGACTGGGATTGCTCGTACTGGGATTGCTCGTATTGTGATGGTTTGGACTGGAATGACTTTGACTGGGATGGTTTGGACTGGAATGGCTTTGACTGGGATGGGTCAAACTAGGATTTCTGGGTCTGGTATTGGTGGGGGTGGTGATGAAAGTTTGTCATCATATGTCTGACATGAACGGAGAGGTGAGGGCGCTAAATCAAAGAAAGCAGCAGCTTTATTCAGCCTGACATCGCCGGGATACAAATCCAGCTGTGATCGACGGGACAATGAGGCCAGCTTCGCCATAGTCAGGCCCGGTGAGCGGAGACGTGGTCGGTTTGAAAGACTGGTAGTCGACGAAAATGAGCCGAATATTTAAAGCAGAACTAAACGAAGAGGCCATCAACTCGCCGCTCATCAGACCAGTCACCGCTCAAAACTGGCCATTAGTTCACCGCTCATCAGACCAGTCACCGCTCAAAACTGGCCATCAGTGCACCGCTCATCAAACCAGTCACCGCTCAAAACTGGCCATCAGTTCACCGCTCATCAGACCAGCCACTGCTCAGCAGGGAAACATAAGCAATATGTGAAAGCATTTTGGCTATGCTGTGGCAGTGTGGAGAGTGAAGTAAGGAGCGGCTCATTAACATATGTGGACGCTAACAAAGCCTGGAAGGGTGTGGGAAACCCAGTCTTAATGAGCTCTTCGCCGCATTGCACTTCTGAAAGCTGTTCGTCGTTGAAGAGTTTAAGCGCCGTGATTTCAGATTGCAAATGTCGCTCTCAAGATTCATTATTTGGAGCACCCTTTCCATTGGGATCATAGGGACGAAGAACACTTATTTTAGTTCTGTGCAGCATCAACAGAAAAGAGTCTGTCAAACGACGGAGTAATGCACTAAGCGGACTGCAGAGGAAAGGAGGTTGGTACAAGAATACAGAAGCAATGTGGCTGATAAAGGTCCAGCAACCGCCGCAGCTCCGATTCTTGCGCCCGGAACGACGTGGAATCTTTGTTAGACGCGACACAGAGCCTCGCGCAGGCGCTTAAATGGCGTGGTCACGGCATCTGTCGCATGTGCATGGTGTTCTGCAATAGGTGACACGTACCGTGCATGCCGCTGTAAAGTCCATCTAGGTTACCCAAAGCATGCTGCCGTTTAGTCATATATATATACAAACACATATTCGTAAGATTCGTAATGGTCAAAGCTGTCTGTAGACAGCACTGTTCCACTTTAAAGTATGGCGGCGATCATAAGTTTACACGGCTTGAACGGCCCTGCGCGGCTTTGCCGCATGTGTACCGGAGAGGCCTGGGCTCTGCTGACAGTCAGTGGGGCCGATGCGGTCATGGCATGCACTGAAGCCGAAGTCGCAAGGGCTCCGCTAAATCGAAACGCTAATATTGAACCACACACGTTTTCCGAACTAAAGCATGATGAACTCTCATGAGATTAATAACAAGATTAGTTTAGCCGCGAAGTCTACTAAACAATTCTTTGGCTACAAGTGAGCAAAAAACGTAGAAAAAGTGTTGTGCGAGAACACGCATTTGTGATAGTGACGGACAGGGATGGCAGCCTTTCACAAAAGTAGCCGCTTCAACTGGAAGTCTGGCCGTCTGGGGAAGAACCTAAAATCTGGCTCTACAAGCCGAATCGAGCATGTTTAATTTTCACATGAGAACGAAAGGATTTCAGCTCCCGGTTTTTCGGCATTATGAGTTCAAAGTTCCTATGCTCAGCTAACGACCATCAATGTACCGGAAGGTATTGGTTAAACGACGTCAAAGTGCTAAACGACGAGCGCATCAAATGCATGTAGTCCATTTGTTTGTTTGTTTTTTTTCTTTGGGATAGGGGAGAATTCATATGCTTTACTCTTGCTTTTCCAGTGCTACATTTTGTTTACCCTGTCTGAACCCTTGTCACTCTTGAGGATAAGCGCAGCTCTAAATGTTTAGCAACACCAATACGATCGTTGTTTATCACTATAACCCTGTTAAACCAATACCTCCTGGTATAGTGAGGGTAGTTAATACGGCATAAGAGGTTTGAACTCAGCATGCTTAATTTAGTTAATCACATGAGCAAAGAAACGTCACTCGAAAGGTGACAAGCTTTTCATATGTTGAAAACCCCACTGTAAATAAAAAGCGAGTAACATTCAAAAACGTGTTTGGAAAGCTCGCCCACATCAACAGGGACAAGGTCTCCATAGGCTCGGTCCTTCGACAGGGACAGGGTCTCCGTAGGCTCGGCCCCTTCAACAGGGACGGTGTCTCGGTGGGCTCGGCCCCTTCAACAAGGACAGGGCCTCGGTAGGCTCGGCCGCTTCAACAGGGACAGGGTATCGGTACGCTCGACCCTTCAACAAGGACAGGGCCTCGTCTGAGGACCCAGAGCGCCTAAGGCCTCCGAAGTAAACCCCAGAGCCAGATCACTGCGCTCTCGGCGATGGAGCGTAATGAACGAGAACTTCTGTGCCATGAATAGATCTGAGTGGTTTCAGCACGGCATCTGAAGACTGATGGAATTACGAGGAAGGGAATGGTGCTTGTTTAATCGGCTTAACACAACTTAAGCTCTGAACCTGAGCAATCGCCCATCTCCCGCCTGTGAACCTGAACAATCCCTCATCTCCTGCCTCGTTGCTCGGTGCCGGGCAGCGACCCGAGAACGGATTTTTAAAGTTAAATCTAAGGCTTTCAGATAGGGTGAGTTGTTGAACATAGCCGCTGGGCTGAACTTGACACAGAACGTCGCTTATCTTAGCATGCTGCTATCTAGTTATGTAGTTCTCTTGCACGTTGATAGGTTTATGTATCTGACTTATCGTATCTTCTCTTGTCTGGCGTAACTTAAATAGAGGATGCGTAGTTGCTCAGTTGTGCTATAATGTTTCCAAAACAGCTGCGTGAAAGCCGACTGACTGAGGTAGTCCTCTTGCATCACTGCACAAATAACAAATGCATTGAGGCATTGATTCGCGCATCAAACAGCAGAATTACGCGGCAGTGTACACTGCACTTCAATTATGATGCGTTGGTTTCGGTCTATTCGGTAATATTTGCCATAATGCGACGTTCACGGAGAACGGTTACATGTTGAAATGGTTGCAGCATTTAAAATGTTGCGTAAGTGCATTCATGTTCCTATTCAATGCGCATGCTATGTGAATCATGATCCACCTGCATGTTCGTAACTTTGCATACTTTCAGGACATCACACATCTTAGCTGCTCCTGTAAAGGTGATTCTCACCAAATGCTTAGCCTATTAGGCCTGCTAGCTGCTGTTGAAGCTGCTACTTGTCACATGTTTACCTGAAAAACGACGTTTACATGGTCCCTGCACCACGTGCTTTACCTTTAAGTAATTGAGACCATGGACACGAGGCGGATTCAGCACGGCATCTGCCAATGTGACAACAGACTTAACGCAATGCTGCGCCACGCCTCAAAAGCTGAGAGGGACTCCGAGGTTTTCGATGTACTTTTCCATGATCGCCCATTCACGCCTGATGATTAATCCCACGAAGGTGTCCGGACCTTGCCCAGTATACTCCCCCCCCCCCCCCCGAGGCCAAGCCTGTTGGTTAAGTCCATAGGACCTGCCCGAAAACTAGCCAGCCGCGACGAGAATAAGCGCACGCCCCAGCGCAGGGTGGTCTTGTAGCTACAGCGGTGTGCGGCGCTAAGCCTGCTGCTGACGTTCACGGCCAGGCGGCGGGTTTACGCGCGTCACTTGCGATGTCGGCGCGCTCGCGCAGCAGGGTCGCTAAGTTGGAGCGGTCGTGGCTGGACTGTTAATCTCCCAATTGAGCTGGTTAGTGCTGAGGACTTCATGACGCTGGTCCCAGACGCTGGTCGCAGAGACGACCGCCAGCATGGCTCGGATCGTGATTGGGCATTATGACACCAGAGCGTGGTCAAAACACTTACCCATGTGCATTCATGGCATTATCCAAGCGTTGGCATCACCGTGCATTATATGCTTTACATGCATGCATTGTATTCATGCGTATCACAGTGTTAGGCCACGCAAAGCTAAACGTACAGGAGATGTAATGAACGCAGTGGGACACCTGTGTATGGTTCCATTGTGTGCTAAACAAAAAGCTAGAATTTACCGGCATGTTTGTGTTATCAATGCATGACCCCGTCCAGGACTTGGAGGAGGGGGTGGAGACAATTCGATTTTATTTGACGTATACCACAACACTGCTGGGAGCAGGCTGAGCGTGGAAAAACACCCAAAGCTACCCACAAAATAAAGAAAAAAACGTGCCCTCCCCAGATTTGATCTACTTTCTTTTCAAGGTTGGGGGGCTGCAGCCCCCTTCCCCTTTAAATGAATCGGAAACTACACTCCCGGGTGTACCACCAAAAGCTGCACGTGTTAAATTTCTCAAAACGTTGGGCCCTTGACCTGCCAAAGTTCTTGCCACGATGGCTTCCGCGCCCATGCATGCACTGGTACAGGTCGCCAGGATCTAGTGACCGCTAGCGTTGGCATGCTTACAGCGGCAGGCCAGCAGCTGGCACCAGAGCGATTCCGCCCAATGCTTGAAGGCTGCAACATAAACTGTGCGGCATACCCGCACTACCAGCGAAGCCCTGCTCTCGATCATTGGCTGTTTGGGCAAAACTTATGACGCTGTTGATTTATTTGCTGATGTCACTAAGTTTACTCACTTGCGTGGCTGGGGCAGGAATATCTTATTCAAGGCAAACATAAAGCTCTGTTCATCTCCCCGATTGCTGTATAAAATGCATAAGTTACACAAACATTATAACTTAAAACGTGCACACTTAAGTCCATAATAAGTCCCCACCAACGTCCGGTGCCGTCGAAGGCGCAACACAAAGACGAAACGGCGGCTTGTGTTACCATGGTGAGGCATGGACAATGGTATGCACAAAGTGGAGTTTTTTGGGAGCACATGGGGTAAATCGGAAATTCAAGTTAATTATCATTACGGCTTTCGGGAGTATACAAAAGTTCGTATAGGTGGTGGAGGGTCAAGCCCATTTTAAAGCTTGGAACACCCCATCCCCCGTTTATACGTACGAATCGCCTGGCGCCCTCCTCGCGGCCCTATACTGGCGTACTCACCAAGCAGCAGCGCCAGCAGGGAGCAGCCGGCTGGGAGCGCGCCAGTCGCCATGGTTACGCGTCGGTCGCGCGGCGCGCCGTTCTGCCGCGGCTGGCACCGGTGCATCTCTGACCCAGTCAACCGGGCCGCCGGGGCGTTTCATTGGCCGGCCGGTGGGGGCTCTGCGCCCGCGTAAGTGCGGCGTCGCGGCCGCCTTCGCCGCCGGCCACGAACAAAGGACAAATTGAAATTCTCTGTGCAACAGTCAATGTCCTCGCCCGAGATTGAAAAATACATCAGCTGGGCCAGTGGTGACTCCTTTAACAGCCGTGTTTGAAGAGATCGGTAATGGCTGGACAACAGGGCGCTATGTTTGACGGAGGACCGCCCCAGGTCAGTCACGTCCGCGAAAATTCTAGCCCCCGGGGCCATAAAATGAAATTTGACGCTTAGGGGATTGACGAACAGAAATGAAGTGGATGTGGAGATTCGATTCCATTTGAGCCAAGGGAGCCGCCTCGAATGCTAAGCGGCACCGGTGATGCGGACGTGACCTCTGAGCCGGTTCACTGACGCCGCTTTGGCGTGATTGCTGGGCCTGCTGGGAGGAACACATGATCTGCAGGTGGTTGTGGATGTACTGGTAGGTGTAATCTAACGGGGAAGTGCGACACCTCAGTGCGGTCCCAGCCGGTGCCTCATACCACCGCCCGTCTGCCGTGTCATGACTTCATCATCCGCTGTAGCGGACCGGTCCTGCGAAAGCACGCCCACTATTTCACTTTTGCTGGACCCAGCGGACAGTATAGCATTATCCAGCATTTTCTGTCACCGCGTGGGGGCTGATATCCAACATTTTATGACTTATGCCATGCGTCTAGATTTAAAAAAGGCGTAGGAGGGAAGTGGCATGTACAAAAACTCACCAATAGTAGTCGTTGGTGAATACAGCCGATTGTCTGCAGGGTTTCCAGGCCAGCTCTCTCTCTCTCTCTCTCTCTCTCTCTCTCTCTCTCTCTCTCCTCTCTCTCTCTCTCTCTCTCTCTCTCTTCTTCTCTCTCTCTCTCTCTCTCTCTCGTGCATCTCCTCTGCCTCTCATCTCTCATCTCTCGTCTCTCTCTACTCTCTCTCTCTCCTCTCTCTTCTCTCTCTCTCTCTCTCTTCTCGTCTCTCTCTCTCTCTCTCTCTCTCTCTCTTCTCTCTCTCTCTCTCTCTCTCTCTCTCTCTTCTCTCCTCCTCTCTCTCTCTCCTCTCTTCTCTCCCTCCTCTCTCTCTATCCTCTCCTCTCTCTCTCTCTCTCTCTCTCTCTCTCTCTCTCTCTCTCTCTGTCTCTCTCTCTCTCTCTCTCTCTCTCTTCTCTCTCTCTCTCTTCTCTCTCTCTCTCTCTCTTCCACGCCGTTCTTCTCTTAAATGCTTGCCAATGTTGTGCTTTACGAAAAAATGGGCAGATTTCTTAGCTCCTTGCAAGACTTGGAAGATAGCATGGACATGTGGTGGCCCTTACGTAATGCGCAGTGCAAAGGGCATTGTGAGGAACCACAACTCGACGGGATCTTTATCCACATATCAACTGCCTTACGATTGCTACTTTTGTAAATGCTTTTAGAAGAGTTTGCTGTTAGTGTGACTGAACAGCATCAGTGGGCTAAGTCACAGATCAGCTGTTTCAGTTGATTATCGTTCGAAAATGTTAGCTATGCGCTCTTGCAGGTACAACAATCACTGATAACGAACTATCGTCAATGACCAATGGCACATCTGGGGACAAAAAATGGTCCGGCTGCATCAGACTGTGTGTCCGCCTGCGAAGCCATTACCACCCTAACTGCATTAAAGACTTAACAGTGAAAACATAGTACCGCTCAGGAAGTGCAGAATGTGGTTATATTGAGCCAGGTTATCAGTGTTATCAGTGTTGTCTGTGGCTGTCGCAAAGGCTAAGAAACTGCACGCGCGGCGATTTCTCGTCTTGGGGGATGGCCTCAAGAAGTGGCTTTGAACTAATCCATTCAAAAATCGTGCCCTAAAAAGGCCCTTGATCCATTACATTTACTCTATAAAGCAACACGAGCATCACACAAAACTCCATAGTTCTATAGAATAAATCATCAAGGTAGAAATTGCAACTAAAACTTAAAGCATACCTTCTTTGTGATGCCCATTCGAAATTGCTCAAATGCGCAAGAAATGGATGCAAGTGTTGTAGAAATGCAGCAATCGTATGACTTAATCATGGCAAACATCCCAATGGATGGGACTCAGGGTCTCAGGTCACCATGGTATCCGACGCTGGCGTGCCATTCATGCCGTGGCGCAGTGGACTGTGTGCCGCATGTCTGTCACCATAGACAAGGCCCATTGATCAACCACTTGGTTGGAAGACATCCACCGGTGGCTCAATCAAATGCATGCTACTCAAAAAACGTACATTGGTTGCATGAATGTACCTCGCGAACCAACTCCGTCTTCCTGTACAAACTTTGGAAAATGCCCACAGATATTCCTGCCACCATTAGCCCAGGCTCAGTTGGAGCATGTGTTTGACTTTCGTAGCGTAAAGGCCTTTGGTGACTTTGCACTCCACTAGTTTGGTGAGTGTCTTCATGTTCACGTCCTTTGGGTGTCGGGCTCTACACATGCTCGGTTAGCATTCCCGGGGTTTGTGTTGCTGTTCACGGAGTGCATGCTGAGGGTGCGGTATAGTGACGCAGAAGAACGGATGCACAAAGTTTGTTCAGGCACCAAAGAAGTCAATGTTTGTTCCATTTGGGGGCTATCGCATAAAATATTATGGGGCTGCATGTAGTACAAGAATGGAGCCGGCCATAAGTCTAGGCAATCAATTCGAAAGCCGCAATAGATTCACCACATGCATAACGCAATGCTTTGGCGCTGTTGGCAGCTCACTGAACTTTTCTCAAGAACCAAAGCCTAGATCACCAGGTTCACACTCGACTAGTGTGCTTCTAATATAGTGTTCTCATCAAAATAAGGCATAATTTGGTCTAAACGGTTTATGAGAAAAAAATCAGTTAAGTTGAAAAGTCGACCGAAGACCAGCTGCCTTAACTGCAAATGAATAGAATGCAAGTAAGTGTCAATATACAGGTTTGTAAAATATAGAACCTTGTGCGCAGCCGATGCGCAGTGGGCCAGATCGTCTACAAAACCACCAATAACGCAAATGAATGGTCAAGTTGGACAATTCCGTGTTTCTTAGTGACTTTTTCTAGTGTCCAATGCGATCACGTGCTTATTTTGGCATACAGGTAGACATGTATGACAAAGCAAGCAACGGGTGATTACGCCTCCTACTGTTGTTTTGCCATCTGAATTAGGCTAGAGCCGCAAAACAAGAAACCGGTGAGCTGCTAGTCATGGAGGGAGGATTTCTTCAATTGAGTGATAACCTTGGACGTTCGGGTAAAACATCCTATAATGTGATCGGTATTTGCTTTGGCCATTAAATATAATCACAGAAGCTTTTTCCTGCAACTACACATGATATTGATGACACTCATTCTTCAGTCTCGCGGAGACTTTGATCCCAAGTGACAGTTGGTCTGTTACCAATAGCGAGCTACGGACCTAACATTGTTTTACTTACAGTTTAGCCACGAATTGCTTGAAGTGTCATGAGAAAACGAAATTAGGTAACAAAGTATTTTTTCGGGGGGCTGCATCGTTAGTCCAGATAGAAATGCCCAGTTCATGTACGAGATGAGAAACAATACAGAAAGCAAAAATTTTACCCGGACAGATTTTCTATCTGATTCGGTGCTGAACATACCATCTCACTCTGAACCCACCATCCCATTATTGTAATACATCTGCAGCAGATCAATTTTACATTGATCGCTTTCCAAATAGCACGAAGGGACCTTTACCGAGTCATGCGACTACACGACTGTTGGTCGCTCTGGAACCTGGATGACACTGTCAAGCCAGCAGCCAAATAGCCCTTGCTGACGAGCCATGAATGAACGCTTATTCTGAAAGGCGAATCTACCATTATGCGTTTCTCCGCATCACGGTTATGGTCAGTGGCATGCATGTGGTGATTCTCTGGACAGCAAACGCATTTTCGACACCACAGTTACAGCAAACTCATCCTTACCGTTGTGCTTACAGCGCATTGTTATGTTCCCAATTGAACTAGCCTTTGAGCCTAAATTAATAAGTTCCAATCCGTTAATTTGTGTTGATCTCTTAGCCTCAATCTCACAGAACTATTGGTCGATGTGAATTGTGTATTATGAGTTGCTGAACACTATTGAGTATGGCTGAGCATTGTTGATTATGATCTTGGTATTGATTAAAATTACTGGTGCCATGCATAGCTGAATTGAAAAGTGTGGTGCGACGTCAAATTCAGGTACAAAATTTTGCGCGCCGCTCGCTCGCTCGTCACTTTACATGGGGCGGGCTGCGACATAAATGCAAGCGGAAAAAATAGAATTGAAGCAGACTTGTGTGACTTGGCCAAATTGTTTGGCCCCCAAACCTCATAACTGGGTCCGATAATTTAGCCTGATGGGTACTGCCCCATGAAAACGAAATATATATGTTTTCCGTACAGAGCAGTGCACGTACCAGGGGCGTAGTTCCACAAAACGAGTTGGGGGGGAGGGGCTGAACAGTTGGGAGGCTGGACCCCCCCCCCCTCCCCAGCTGCATAGGAAACTACGCCCCTGTCACACATCAACACTAGAAGACCCCCTAACCTCGTAATATAAAGTCGTCTGCTCTCACCGCCGGAAAACACGCACTAGTTGAGCGCAAGAACGATGCGAATCGACTTACACAGCTAGGGCCACAAACACGTAAAGGTCTAAAGGGTTAAACTAAAACACTCTGGAGTACGGGAATGACCAAAGGCCTTCATGATTAGCCCTGTCCCTGTCCCCAACAACAAAAATACGTGCCGCCAACCATAGCCGCCATAAAAGTGTGTCTTCGGCTCCCTAAGGCGGCCTCTAGAGGGGCGCCTTTACTTTCCGATCAGGGGGAGCATGTCCCTCCCCTAAGCCGCCAGATTCGTCCACGCAGGGCTGCTACGCTGCTTATAAGTTGGCTTAATCCGTTTAGACGAAAATAGGGGGCGGGGTTAGCTCGTCGGTCCTTTGGTTGGCTCCCAAATAGTTTTAAAAATTGGCACTTCTGATTCCTGGCGAAATGATCAGGTCAGGTCGGTCAAATTGGATAGCAGGTCTGAGTGGCGTGGGAGCATTTTAATGACATGACATTGAATTGTCTTTATCGGACACATTTGAGGTAATTTATGGAGATGATCTATCATTTTAGGTGAGTATGATAGTATTTTATGTCCAACTGGTGACCTCGGTTCACTTTGGAGGGGGTGCGTCATGATATACAGCATAATACTTTCAGCGTGCATCTCTTTTTACAACAGTTGTATTCCTTTGCCTTTCGCTGTCGTGGACCGAGGCTTTTGACAATCGTCTCTGCATGAAAGCGAAAACCAAAATGCACTCCTTGTACTGCATCGCCAATTGTTACAGTTGGATGAATTAAAGTCTGCGGTGGGGTAGTGTAGATCATGGTCTTCATTGCATGCAAAGAAGCCGCATTTTGATTAAAACTCGGCAGTGAGTGCCCAGGTAAATGTCAGTTATTGTATGCCTATATGTCACGTCACGTCACATGTCACGTGCTATACGTTACGGTCAGGCTATCGCACGTGTCCGGTGTTCACCTCCCGTCTAAGGCAGACCTTGCGTGAAGTTACCTGAACATATGTTACCAACCAACCATAGTCGACGGCGCATGCCAGGCAAGGCTCAGAAAAGCATCGTAGCTTTTACCCGCGTCCTGCACTGACTTGACGCCGCTCACTGACGCACAGGACACGTCTGCTGCCTTGCCACCCGCATTCTCCGGTGCCTCGACTCGCCACGTCCAGTGGCGACTCGGCCGTCTGGCAGGTGGGCGGCCGGCGCGGCCGGAGCGGGGCCGTGGAGGCGCGGACACTCAGCTGACTGGCGGTCGGCGCCATCACGGCAACACCTCACTGAAACACCAACATGTGCAATTGGCGCAAATGTGCGCAGCTTTCGCTTCAGATCTGTGGTTCAGGGAGCGGAAGGTGTCGCTGAGCGCAAAATTTGCGCCGGATTCGGTGAGACTTTTGTTGTATCTCTGCAGCACCACTGGAAGCCTTTTGTTAAGTGCTCAGTTGGTCCTATCACGATATATTCTACAAACCAGGTTCAACACTTCAACTGCATATTTTTGGCGGAATACATAACCAGATGAATCCATGAATGTCACGGCGTGCTCATGTTTGTGATGCGATCACTATGGACACACAGCTATATTAACGATAGCTATCACGCGTCACAGATTGAAAGCGGTTGTCTAACGTCACACCATTGGATGAATTTCGAGCAGCATTTCGCCAAGAATGCTTTCGCCGAGAAGGTGTTTTGTCGAGAACGAAAAATGAACATCTTCATATTGAATGCACCGCTAGTTTTCCCTTCATATCCACTTTTTGAAGATGCAGAACTGAAACCTGACGTTTTCCAGACCGCGTTTTACAGCGCGGTCTGACCCATCGTGCGAGCGGAGAATTTCGCAAAAATAACGATTTCGACTGGAAAATATGAGCTATCTAAGCAGGAATCGATAGAATGACCGTTCGGTGCCACATGTAGGCATCCCTAACCTAGTTGTGCATGCACACAATTATATTTTGCTGCGAAAAATCCCACTCACCCTTAAAGACTACGGTGCGCCCGGCTGCGACGGCCGTGTGTGTTTCGCTGAATTCAGGTGGTGCATTGTCTGTCCCAGCGGCACCAATGGACCCTGCTGGTGTCGAAGAACATTATGCTCATAAAAGCTGAACCATGGCACATGTCATCTTTGTTGCATCTACCAAGGTACAGTCCGATTTTCTTCCCTGTTAGCCGGAATTACACACTGTAGTTGTCCCATGCGCTAGGGCGGCGCCACGGATTTGGAGTGGGGGCATGATTTTCCTGGGAGCTTAATCTTTGCCGCATCTTTCAAGGCACACTGACTTTCAATCTTGTTCAGATGGCATTGCATGCTGCAATTGTCCCATTTGCAAGGGTGGCGCCACGGACTTCGAGTAGGGGGAAGGCCATTAGTTTCCAGGGAGCCTGGTGAACAAAACGGGGCTTCTCACAGGGGTGAGGGATGTACTCCGGGGCAGTACTGTGTTCAAGGGGGATGAGCACTGAGCACATGTGGCCCCATAGCACGTCGCTACATGCATCATAGTCCAAGTTAATAAATGTATACAGTCGACAAAATTCAGAATGGGGTCCTCCTGATCATCCAGTCAAGGATCTCCCTATCCTAAGACAGGACGTCCTCGTTCCAGAAAAGGATCTGCCGATGCATAGCGGGGCTTCTTAATCCAGAGTAGGATGATTCCGATTTACAAAGGGGCCTTCAAATCTAGCCAAGGGGCTTTGTTATTCCAAAACAGGGCATTCTTATCCGGAACCTTGCCATGTTATGCATGATTGGCGCCTCCCGCTGCAGAAATGGGTCTTCCTGAGTATAGAGGGTGCCTCCTAACCAAAATCAGGGCTCCTAGGTCGTAACGGGGGCTTCCGATCCAGCAAAGGGGCCACCTTAGCACATTATTGGTCCTACTGATCTAGAGCATGGTTTACTTTTTCATATTGGTGGCATTATGGCCCAGGAAACGGACCACTTGATGCACGAAAGGTCTTTTGAACACGATTTATTGCTTTATGGTTCAGTTATAGGGGCCTCCTTGATCGGGACTTAGTAGTCTACGGGTTGCTACAATGCCTTAAGTTTGGGGAAAGTGGCCACCCAAAATTTTGAGGGGCTACAAACATACTCTTGCCCCCCTGCCTGCCGGTAGGGGCAGCTACTCTCTGTGCTCCCCCCCCCCCCCCCCCCCCCCCCCCCAACACCTCCTTACTGCGCCGCCTCTACCCATGTGTGGATTGAAAACCAACATAGGAAGTGCATGAGGCCTAAACTATCGTCAGTCTGCGTTCTGTTACAGTAGTATAGTCTAAAAGTAACGAATAACTCAGCCTCCGTCCACACACCATCGCAGCTTTAGGCAGTCAGATATTCAAGCCCATCAAGAAATTGACGTGAAATGCTACATTTTGAAAAACCAAGCCCATTTCTGGCCATGTGCTCTCCCAAAAATATGAATTTGGAATGCCTTTCAACCAACTCCCCATATAATGCAAAGCCCATATATTACGTGATATATTGACAGGGAAGGGGGGATGCAATATACCGGAAGTGTTATAAAAGGTAGGGGAATAGCGTAGCGTTATGCTCAAGTGTGTTAGCTGCAAATCATGTTGAGGTATTTAAAAAAGGTTGTAAAAATCCTGACGTCTGATGCCATTGGCTTCATCTCATGATAAGCAGCACACCCGCCCTTGCGTTGCACCCCTAGCTGCATAAGGGACCAACAGACATAACATTTTGGGGCGTTACGCTAGGAACGGCATAACTGGGAGAGGGGAGAGGAGTTCACCCGCGTAGCCCTTGCGTAACCATGGGGTAGAGGGATTGCAAATTATCAAAAGTGCACACTGTTATCTATGGGCAGCTCATCATGTTTATACAGCAGCATTTGGTCACCTTTTGCTGAGCTTGTTTTAAAGCCAGCCAAGATCAGTGCCAAGCTAGGTTTGCTTTTGTTTTTGAGTCGAGGTTCGCTGCCCGATTTGTTTCCTATTTAACTGCCCTATTTAAGCCAGCCCAGACTGGCCTACCCATGACGATGGTTGGGTATAAAACATTTGATAAGCGAGCATTGGGAAGAAGCTGAGAGAACACCCAGGAAATAAGCATGCAATTATGAACATAGTTATGCCGCCGCTGTCACATGCTGCACTGTGTTTTCCGCGTGAGGGACAATAATACAAATCGGCAACTTTCTTCCCCATATTTCTAACTCTAAATGACTTTTCTAAGCATCCGATTCTGTTTAAGAATGCGCCATCTTGCACATCTCGACGCGCGCCGTGAGCGAAATGGAACGTGAACGCTCAAGAAGCATACCGTCGTGATCAGCAGGGTTCCCTTCTCTCTTGTGGAGTGACTATCTCATAATGTGCAAACTGCATATTGGGCACGGAATCTGGCAGAACAGAGGTCGAGCAGAGGCCAAGCTTGGTCATGCATGTCTAAGTATGTTGGCATGCGACATTTATGCCACCTTCATCCTCAAGAATTATTGTATCAAGATTCACCACTTCAAAATCAATTTGACAAACACCATGCGACCAATCAGTAGTGAACTACTTGGCCCACAGTCACGCCGGGTCGAAGATATAAGGCAGGGAAGACATAAGACGAGTAAATACCGACGAATACTTGATATAGGCAAACGAGGCTCCTGGTTGTTTGGCATTATGAGTGAGTTACTGACCTTCGGTGTACCAGGAGGATTCTAGTTCACAGAGGTTCCGGTGGCCGGTCGAGTGTGGCACCTTCAGGTGGGTGGGCATCCTGAGATTCCCAAACTAAAAATGTTAGAAACGCACAATTCACCAGGTAAGTAGGGCTCTATATGAATCACTTGTTGCAAATTTTGAAGTTTCTAGATTGTGACCCTCGGGTCGAATAGAGCCAAACAAGGTCAAACGTCAGATACGCCCTACCATCCTTTCGCAACCAGCATTGACACGCGCCCGGGTGGCCGGCTAAATACCCTTCGCTTGGGTGGGGGGGGGGAAGGGGGGCCTATTTGACCCCACTGAGATCTCGGGAACTAAAAAAGCTAAAGATACCAAATTTACAGGACGTGTTGATCTGTACTGTAAACTCTCTTAGGTCAAAGCTTGAGGTTCCTGGATTGTGATCCTTCGTGTCAAATAAGGCCAAACAAGATGACATTGCGGGTTGGTCCTCAAAGTGCCCCCAGAACCTAGATAGCTGTTTTTAAGCGAAGGGTCGCAAGCCTATTTCAGGTCAATGACCTCGTTTGCGCTTTTAAAGGCATGGTCACCAAAATCATACAAGACTGCTCTGAGTTTTGCGTTTGAATAAGCCACAGATATTACGCTAGACAGTACGTTCCTAAAAAAATGTCGACCTGGGTCATCTTAGGCCAATGATCTATTCTGACCTCTTAGAAGTCAATAGAAGATGTATAATGCGGCTCCTGCTATCAATAAATTCGAAATGAGCACCAGAAGCTATCCGATACAGCAAGGCATAGAGTAATAAAACAGGTTGGTTTTCACCTTGGTATAACCTTCATACCTGACCTCAGGCCAACGCAATTTACTCATTCAATATTTTTGTTGCCTAAGAAAGCATCTCAGAGATGAATGGTTTCGTCAAACACTCCGTTGTTGCATCAGATTGAACGATTCCCTAGAAATTGCCTTCGCTGAAACCATGGTCTGATTTTTACCTGCCATAGGTCAGCGGCCTTACAAGGTACATCTAAATCTATATATCAAATAATCCGGTATTTAATTGTCTACAGCTATACAAAATTTGGCGTGGCTGCGCCGCACCGTTCGAAACCATTCTGGAAAAACCTTGGGGGGGGTCAATTTCATCCCCCTACCAGAACGCGTGTTAATCTAGATATGCGGAAAAGGTCAGTAGTAGTCATATTAGCACAGTGACACTGCCTGAGCTTTAGAGGGTAAACAACCATGTTCACCCTTTCCTTCCGGTTTATTTTCCTATTTCAATATCAAATTGGCGCCGAGCACTGGCCGTAGGTGGCTCACTCCTCAACAAAAAGGCTCATAAAGGCCATTTTAGGTCAGTGACCCCCCTGGCCCTCATGGATTCAAACAAATTCATCTTTAGACGACGTTGTAATCCAAAACTCCTAGATGAGCGTAAAAATCGCCTAACTACTGTGGATTTTTCAGTGATAAAGTGGTTTGGTTATGACCTTAGTCTGACCTTTACATCTAGATAAATGGAGCTAGTCGTGTTACTAATCACTATCTTGTTGTCTAAGGAACCATGTTTTGCCTAGGAACCAGGAACCAACCATCCATTTGTGTAACATTCATTTAGCTCACTATATTGAATGACTCCCTAAGAACTGAATCCGCTGACAGCCATGGCCTGACTTTGATCCTGCTATAGATCAGCCATCTTGCAAGGCATGTTTAATGTTTTACGCCAAAAGATCGCCCATTGAATTGCCTACAGTTACTGAAAGTTTGTAGCAGCTGTGCTGTGCCGTTCGGAAATAATTCTGACAAATTAGAAATGATCAAATTTACTCCACGCTAGCGTGTGTTTTAAATGACGTCATGACGCAAACATTGGCCATATTAATAGCGCTCGATGTTATCGCAGTTGGTGCGATGATAGATACAGAAGTGATGTATTGGCGACTGATTAGACGAGCTTTCATGTTAGTAGCTCAGATCTTACAAAGGTCCAGCAAAGGTATTAAACCTCATATATAATTTGAGATCATTGCACCTTACAATTTGCTGCATGCAGCATCTGGGCTCACACTGCCATCATCTGTGAATAAATTGTTTGTCCAGTGCAACTTAAGGGCGTTCAACAATGAAAAGGGGTTCCGAAGGGTTGGTTCCAAAGGATGGAACCTATGTAGGAGCCCCACACGATGCAAAACAAAACACATATGACAGCCAGGCAGCATTTAAGTAAGATATCTTTATGTCTAAAGAAGGAACCTAATGAGAAGGAATTCACCAGAACAGTCTCAGGTTCTATGAAGTTAATACAATTTTCGATAACAGGTTGGCGTACTCACGTTTGAGGTCTCAGAATCTGAGCCAGAGTATGGCAGAACAAAATGCGTTTTGAGTTTCGGAGCGTCAAGGCGTCGAGACAAGGAAAAAAAGATGCCTACACTCGCAGAGCCTACGAATTAATAAATAATTGATACTCAAGAGGAGACCATGGTTCCGTAAATGCCACTTTGAATACTCGATTTCAGCACGGAAAAATTGATAAGAAGAGATGAGACATTCTCTCAAGATGGCTGACCATATGGAACTAAGCTCGAAAAAATCCGGAATAAACTTGAAAAAAACTCGTGCTCAGCCCAGTAGAAGGAAGCTTTCGGTACACCAAAAAGCTTAAACAACCACCTTCCTTGTGGATGAGGACGTTCATAATGAAAATTTTGCTGTCTGGCTCCTCTTTTCCAAAGGGAATCCGAGCCGGTGTGCCACATCTCTACCGTTCCGCCTGAAGATGGCGGCTGAGAAAGGGCGAGATACCGCAGGCGCTTCTCTTCTCTGTTGGCTTGCCAGTTGGTACGGCCAGCCTCCTCTGCTCCGGCATGGAATCGCTCCATTTGGTGACTGCGACTCTTGCGGGTCGCTGATGTACCCCATGTCGAGGAGATCGCGCCAACCACCATTGTTTTCCTCGAGCCCACTCCTGCACGCGGACGACAGCAAATTCTAGAGGCGCTGTCGCACAGACGCTGTCGTAGCCACGAGTTTATGATGCATGCTCTAGTGTAAATATATACCTGTATCGATACAGATGCATAGTTGGGGCATTGTGCTTCCTGTGATCGCAGCCAGCAGTCTGATCTTTACTGCCGACGAACATATTTGTTTTGGACGCAATAGTGATTTAGGAATGTGAGGGGTTTGGCAGATCGCAAGCATGAATGCATTTCAACCGGGTTGCAGAATAAAACCCCTGAAATGCTGCAGTCTGTGAGTGTCCGTGGCTCAACTGTGCCTGCGTGACTCACCGAAGGTATTGATTATACATAAACTAACACTGCCGTTACCATTGCATTTCAGGGAGGGCAATTTGTTATGCCCTTCACACATAAGCTACGAGTAATGACCGATAAAATAGGTGCTAAACAAAATCATTTTACGTAATATGCGATGCAAAATACGTATAATATGCTCGCGAAAACGAGAGAGTGCTAGCAAGCACCAATGTTCTGTTAGATCCACTCATTATTGATGGTCCCTGGCATGCTGGAATGCTGCACGACACGGAAACAACATTTGAAAACACTCGCGTAATTTGATGAACGAAGTGGTCCATGGTTTTTCGTTGCTATTGATTGTCTGACCTCGAGCCGTCAGTCCCCAAGGGGAACCACATGTTCCATCGCCGGTCGGGTCGAGTCAGGTCACTCATTCAAATAGAACGCCCGCTTACATTTTGTGAAGCCCAAAAGACGCTTTGCAGCTCGCTCATGGCCCGTTCCTTTCATCGCCAGCCTGTTGTATCGCCATCGCCAGCCGTTGCATCGCCAGCCGAGTATCGACGTATGACAGGACGCCATGTACGCAAACCGGTCTCCGATGTCGTGCTTCCGGCCGGAGCCTCAAATCTGGGCTCGGTAGGCGACACGAGCAGCTGGTGCGAAGACGCTCGGGTCTTTGGAGAACGGACTGTTCAGAGGCGCCCCCACACCGATCTCCGCACATCTCTCGTTATGTTGTGCAGGTGTGCTGATTGGTGTTCTCGCCCGATGTTGATGCGATTTATCGCGACGCAGTAGGTGTGCTTGCTGGAATGAAACTAAGACTATCCGGAAGCAATCCTAACAAGTTATAACTTGGTCACATGTTTAGAGCGGTCATTCATGGGGCATTCCACAAATTACCAATGTCGTGCACCCTTATGCCCTAAAAAATCTGAAAATGAAATTGTACCACCGTTCTACGTCGTCATTTTATACTATATATTATATAAACCGTTAATTACTTGTGCTTTTTATATTTTCCCCACGATGTAGTAGGTTCTCGAAACGTCAGAATGCACAGATCGACGAATATGTGAGTGATTTAGAGCGCACGATCTTTTATCTTAACGATACTGCTAAGTCAAAAGGACGGAAGCTTCAACGATGCGTCAAAAAGCTTGTCAGTTCGGAAACAGCGGTCGTTTGTAATCCAAACACGCATAAATGAAAATATTCTGCCAGGCTGACAAGGCAAAATATACTGACAAGGCAAAAACATGGTTTTCCACACATGCTTGTTTTTTCTTGAGGCGGGCATTTTCCCATTTCGACCACATCCTGGTTCCGCCTCTGTTGTAACTGGAGCAGTTGTCCGTGCGGAACGCAAATGTGCTTTATATATTAACAAAGTGGTACGTAAATACAGCATGTAGCTTTTTCCCCCGCTATAAAACTAGTTACACATTTGATGACGATCGTCGAGTTCTTGTCTTTAATGCTATCAGATTCGGGGATGGCCTTTTGGGCTAATGTGGGCCAAGGATGTCGCCGATTCCGGAGCTAAACTGGAGCTTTCAGAAGGCCGCTGGGACTTCGCTTGAAGATGGCGTCCCAGCTGTGATGGGAAAAGCACATTAGCGTGAATTTATCGGCGATGGTGCATCCCACTATCCCATCCTGGACCAACGCTGGCAAACATACGCGGCGGTCAATATTCCGTCTCGGAACACTCCCAGCTTTCTAGCCGTCACCGGCAGGGCTGCTGACAGCTGCCGGATAGCAAGACAACCGTTACAAGCGAACCCAGGTAAACACCAGACATTTGAACCGATCGTTCACGTAACCTGGGCACAGACTCAAAGGATGCCTACATTGCAGTCCATGTACAACTACCTCCGTCGCTCCCGCTTCCCGTCTGCTCCGGACCAAACGTCCAAGCTTAACGGTAATGTTCCACATTTCAAGTTATTGAAACAAGCATCAAACATGATGAAATTGAAATGAAATGAAATCAAACAAATGAAAAAAAAAGCTTGGAGGAAATGCTTCACATCTAAAGGTGCTGGAGCAAGGATCAGATATAATGATGCAAACTCACCTATACTTATTGGTACACTTTTCAACTGGAAAAGACTACGTTAGACAGCATGATTCTCTGTTTAGTAAATATGCTCCTCAATGCGTCATGGTTTGATTACGTCATTGTGCACTGCACACCATTGATTGAGAGTCAATTGACGGCCGTAACATCTGGAAGTCGTGCTCACGAACGCCCGGTGTAAACGACTCGACAATTATGCTTTTCTTTTTGTTTTTTGTTTTGCTTTGATCACTGCTTAGCCAATGGAATGACAAGATTTGAATTACAATTTATGACATCGTGGATGTCCGGAAGACTCTTGAAGTAGTGTCCACGGAAAAGTCTGCACGTCTTCGCGGACGTATAGCTCAGAAACTAGAGATGTTTAAGTCTTTAAACGGGCAGGACTGAGAACTGCACCAAATGATCTTCAAGAGGGCTATTTCAGTTCAAAACTGCATACAAATGTGGAGCCTTCCATTTGAGTGAACAGGTGACGTGATTTCACGCCTCACCGCCCTGCAGCGAAAGGTCTCAGCAGCAGCCCGCCTCCGACGGCCCTGCCCGGCGCCCGGCTCTCGGCCGATTCCGCTCCTCTCGACGGACGGGTCTCTCCGGCGCCCGGGGCGTCACGTCCGTCACGGCCGCCGCCGCCGGCGGCTCCGGGCAGGGCCGCGCCGTCCCGGCTCTCAGCACCCCCGCGGGACGCATAACCGACGCCGGCTCACTCCAACTGATTATGACAGCTCCCCGGAAAGATTTGACGCACTCGCGGAAGGCCCGGAGGCCGGCTGTTATGCGCCGGGTGATCACTTACGCCTGTGGCAGAGCGCTAATTGACAGCCGGCGGGCGTTTAAGCACCGCTCGAACGACCGCACCGGCTGCTCAGCGCTGAGCAGAGGCAGCTGCGGTGCCCGGCGCTAGGCCAGGGTGCCGCCGCTGGCTGCCGTCGCTGGGCCAGGGCAGTGGCCAAGGGCAGGAATGCAAGCAAGGCGCAGGCTGGCTGTGCTACTGTTACCGACTCGGCTGTGGCACCAGTGCTGCTAGAGCAAACAGCTGCTGAAATGTCTCGTGGGCCGGTATTCAGCGTGTTCCTCACACGTAATGGTCGCCGTATGACGGCGATGAGAGGAAAGTTCGAGTTGTTACCTGTCACGATTATACGATAGCATAGCCGACGGCCGCCGCTCCAGCGTGTCCCAGCGTCGGCCACCAATGCTGCCGGCATCTTCATCCAGCATGTGCTGTGAAGAGGCTGCTCCGCGCCGGCTCGCCACCCGCCTGCGGTAGCCGAGGATGGCGGCACCGCTGACATGCGGCGCTGACGCGCGGACCACCGCCGCGGACATCGGCCTCGACAGGCGGCGGGGCGCGGCTGTGGCGACCTCCGACTGCTGCGGCGTGTGCCGATGGCACCCACTGGTGGGACGGGCCACCGCTGACGACCGGCAGTGACCCGTCCGACCAGCGACCGGCGACCGGCGCGTCCGGCCGACGCTTCCCGTGGTGTTCGATGAGCGGCCCTGCCCTGTTCGATGAGCGGCCCCCCTGTTGCTGCTGTATGCCTCCACGGAGATGCGTCGTGTGGATATTCTGTATTGAGACACTTCACCTACCTCTGTTTTATGGGGTCATAGCTGCTAGACATTGCTCAACTGCCTTATGTCCTTTGAACAATAGCTTCTATTCCTTCTAAATAATTATATACTCTAAGAAGAAATATTCAATACAAATAGCCAGACAGTCATATTCCATACTCTCCATATAGACATGTTTCCATTCTCCTCATGGTCATATTTCCACACTCCCATATAGTAACCTTACCATAATATTTGTATAGTTTTCCCATTCCAAGGGCTATTTTGTCACTTGGTTGCCCGACCAAAATGTGTGGTGTGCTAAGTCCCAAAACATGCGCCTGCAAAACCTGTGCGCATATTTTCTACCACTCATCTAACGTTTCCACGATTCTGCTCATTTTTGAATACCCCACTGGTTACCTCCGACCGAAAGTGGAACACTCATCACCAAGACGTTTTCATAAGCGATAATGATTTCGATTTACTACCGGAAGTTTTACTTCATTTCATTCTAGACCATCAACCAGTGATCCTAGCGCTCGTCATCCGTTCAACTGAATCGGGAAAACGCGTTTGCTAGGTCGAAAAAAGGTTTATTGTACAGCGTCAACCTTAAATTTACCGTCCCCGCAGTACCGCCTGAAGTGTCACGGTGGTTCGAGTCGGTGACCACGCCGCACTGGTTGCTGTGGTCCTTGGTCATCTTGGTGTAGCTGTCCTGGCCCCAGTATTCGCCCCACGAGTTCTTGACCAGCCATTAGGCCATGCCGTTCTCAGTGCCGCAGCCCACTGCCAACACGCCGTGGTCCGGGTTACGGCTGCTGCGGCGCGGCTCTTGGAGATGTGGCTGGCGTTGATGTCAGTGGCAACGGGCCGACATTGGCTACGGCGTTCTCATGCCCGACTGGGACTCGGCGACCTCCATCCAGGACGAGATGGAGGCGACCACGGCCGACTCGTCGAAGCGTCAGTGAAAGCGGCTCCTCTCCTCGCTCGGGTATTCGGCCTCAGACATCATGCCGTCGGCGTCCTGGACTAAAACGCCCAAGATCACAGCGTCCAGTGTTAATGATATTATCCAATTTTGCAACATCCAGCGTTCACAACATCCATTATGCCTCCAATTTCGTGCCCATTGGGCGCTCATAGCATCTAAATGAGCAGCGTCCAAAATCGTAACATCAAATACTCATAGCATCCGGCGATCAAGGCATTCATAATCAGTTTTTGGTTCCTGCCATTAGAAGACACTATAGCAGCATACTTCCCTCGACTCCTGCTGCTAGGTGTCAAGACAATGCCACATTTCCCTCTCTTGTCATCAGATGGCATAGTCAACCTGGCGTTCCACCGATGACCACGGAATAGGTATTGTGGACATGGTTACCACGAATTACTTGGAGAACCTGGCGGACGTACCCAGCCTAGGCAAGGCCGCGTCCCGTGGCTCGTCGGTGAGCTGAGCGCAGACGCGCCGGGCGGCGCCGCAGCCCGAGACGTGGCGGTCGTCTGGCGGTCGCAACTCCCGGTGCAGCTCGGCCAGCGAAAGTGAACGTTAGGCCTCCGCAGCACGGGGCCACCCTTGGCTGGTGCCTCGCCAGAGGAGATGACAACTCTTTGTCTTCGCAGCTTTTTTCGTGGCATGGAAAATGTGCTGGAAAACACATTGGCTATCCAGTTGTGACTGGGGAAATGCCGACGCATACCCCGCTTCCGATTCATCAAAAGATACAACTTAAGCCATATTTACCTAATATTCGCAGCAGCGTCGCCGCGGTGCCGTTTAGCCATGCGTAGCTACATATAGTAGAGTTTACACACACACACACACACACACACACACACACACACACACACACACACACACACACACACACACACACACACACACACGCATATATATATATATATATATATATATATATATATATATATATAGTTATAGTTATACATTGATAAATGTTTGTTCCATATTACTGTTTCGTTTTACCACAATAAGAATTATCTTTAATTGTGCCGGAAGACGCATCTTCTCATCCAATGATACGCCCGACCACGATGGCTTTTGCTTCAGCAATCTTACGTCACGTACACATATTACGACTGAGTAGGATTATAACTATCGCGAAAACAGTCACGCATGCCTAGTTTGGAATGAATATGTAGCTTTTTTAAAACGACGCATTTCATAGTTCTGTCTCTGGTAGAACAATTACTGTTTTTAGTTTTTCTATTAGGAAACAGCAATGTGATTGTCTAAAAATTCAAAATAGGTCACAAGACTTTGGTCACGCTTTCGCGTTTTTGAAAATAAAACCAGGAAAAATTTAGAAATAGCTAAAAGATGCACCGTCTCGTTGGAAATTCACCGGTATGAAGATCTCGCAAAATTGCACAGTTCAATTCAGGGCATAAGATAACTCTCTGCACGAATTTTGATACAAACATGAACTGTTGATTGTTATGCCACTGCCGATTTGTCACGGACTGCCCTGATTATGCTCTTGCACAGCCAACCTTTTCATAAGCCGAAATGTTTATCATGGTTTTTGCTTTGTACATGAAGTGTTCAACGATTTACCACGGCTGCCATGAGTGTAACCACTAGAGGGGTGAAGGGGGCAGAGCAAACAGCCCCCTGGTTGATGCCTCTTCCCATGTTGACCCCCCCCCCCCCACCCCACCCCCACCCATATTGTGCGCAGGATGCAAGTTTGTCACATCTTGCCACGAACAAATAGCAGTTTTAGGTTTACCTGTCTACAACTCAGATTCAATCCCAGCCCCAATTATGATTTGTCACTTTATTCTCAGACACATAGCTCAAGATTGCCGCTCATCATTTAATGTCAGGCGAATCTGGTCTCATCAAGATAGGACTATTTGGCGGCACATGGGAGCTGTTCATTTACATTGTGTGTCACTCCCAGCCACCACGATTACTGGGTAGGGGACTTACATTTGCGTTTGTGCTGGCTGTGAATGACGTGAGTGAAATGTACGTTTCTGATTATCATAGCGGGCGGTATAATTATTTACCGATAAATTCATTGGTGGGAGTTTGAACAGGTGCTTCACTGGGCCATGTGATGCCTGGCTGGTATATACCTGTGTTGTAAGCGCAGCCTTGCATCCAGCTGAGCACCCAAGTAAATGTTTTTTTTTCCAAATTCCAAAGCCAAAGCACCATTTGAAAGGAGTCACTGTACTAGGTAACGTAGGAAAAAATCAAAACCATAGCATAACGTTTCGTTGCACTTGCGTCATAACGACCTAGCATCCCCATATATTTCCACTAAATATGGTGTTTAAGCTCTCATGCCATTTATTGCACAAGCATGTTGGCTGATCAGTTTATAGCGATCATTGCAAACCCGACATGGTGGGAAAAGTAAGGCGAACGAAACTATGGCGTTGATATATGCATATATATATATATATATATATATATATATATATGCATGTATGTATGTATGCATGCCGCCTGGTGCTGGAGGGGTTGACGCAGAGGCGGAACGGCTATCGGTTAATTATCGGTTATGATTATGTTATATATCGGTAAATGAACGGTTAATATCACCTTTGATGGGGTGTGTTGCGATAATGCACGCCCTTTTGGCGCTATCATTCGCTGCTGTGACAGGTCCTGAGATGTGTGCGACCGCTCGCGCCCGGCTCGGCTCAGCTCAGCTGTTGGCCCCATCATTCGCTGCTGTGACAGGTCCTGAGATGTGTGCGACCGCTCGCGCTCGGCTCGGCTCAGCTCAGCTTTTGGCGCTATCATTCGCTGCTGTGACAGGTCCCGAGATGTGTGCGACCGCTCGCGCTCGGCTCGGCTCAGCTCAGCTTTTGGCCCCATCATTCGCTGCTGTGACAGGTCCTGAGATGTGTGTGACCGCTCGCGCTCGGCTCAGCTCAGCTCAGCTTTTGGCGCTATCATTCGCTGCTGTGACAGGTCCTGAGATGTGTGTGACCGCTCGCGCCCGGCTCGGCTCAGCTCAGCTGCTCCGGGGCTAGATCCAGCTGAGTAGCTTCAATGCGGTCAGCGCTGAGATGCAGCGGCTGCTGGGCTTTCACCGGTTGGTGACGGCAAAATTTGCGTTTGGCCAATTAGTGCTGTAAACTTGTGGCCGAGGTGGTATTATGACCCTTATTGCTCATGTGGCAGCGCCAGCCCAATTCTTTCCAAAGAGCTGATAACTTGCACCAGTGCCGCCACCGGTAAATACTCTGACTCCGCATCTACCACATTTGTGCGCTCTTGTTTTGAATAAGGAGCGGCGTGCAGAGGCCAGTGTAGGTGTGTATCCTGAAGTTGTTCAGGTGCGCGTCACGTCCAACTGGTCATGCATCGCCTGTCGCGATGTATGTCGAAGTGACCTGGCCGAGTGGCTTGACAGCTCCTGGCCTTTCTTCAGCGCTGATCAGATGGCTTGTGCGCTAACACCGGCGATCCATGCAACAGCCTACGGGGCCGGTTGTTCTAGACGCTGGCGGAGGCCGAAGCCTTGGCGGACTCCGTCCTGCGCGACTGCTCGTGACGGAGCGCGGCTCTGGCTTCATCTCTGGACGTCAGCTGGCCGGCCTCACCGAGCGGTGCCGCACATCTGGCTCAGAAATACGTGGAGAGTCTATCGGTGTGCACATAGGAAGGGTGCCTGTGCACGCCCGGACCGGGACGTGCGACTTCTAGCCGCGCTATGTCGTGGCTGGCGACCGCGCGCCTTTTGGATGCGCGTGGACCAGCCGTGCCGTGGCCTGCGGTGTTCGCAGTCACCGTTCACAGCCGGTGATTTCGCGGCCCACTTTGGCTCCATTCATTGCAGCGGGGAGCATGTACGTCCTGAACAGTTTGAGGTGACGCAGCATGTTGCCGTGCTCAGAGCCGCTCCTGAGACTGAGCCCGGTCCTTCTCGCATAGTCCGTCCTGATGAGATTGCTCGTCTGAATGCGCTCCGAGACGCGGCGCAGCGCGCGGGTCGGATGGGCTTGCTACTGAGCACCTTCTGTATGCGGCTCTTCCAGCCCTTTTACGGGCCTTGGTACAGCTCTTGACCACCCGATTTTATGAACTGCGGGTGCCGGCCAACTTTGCCCGCAGCACGTTTATGCTCCTCATCAAAATACGTGGGTCTAGTCCTGGTGTCTAAGATATTATCGGTCGATCTCGCCCGTTTCAGCGATCTTCGATATTCTTCTTTTTTGTAGAGACGGTGAGCTTAAGTCGACACCTGTACCAAGAGGACTGCAATTCGATTCTGTGAAGAGATGAGGGACGCCTGAAGCAACCAGGCTCGTGGAGGTCTGCGCAGTGGTATGCTAGTCGGGCTTGCCAGTCTTCACCCCCGATCTAGATGCTCGGAGATGCGTCGTCAGTCTCTGGCACGCTGGCCTGCTGCGTGCTACTGAACATGCAGCAGAAGGGGGCGGAGCTGTCTGTGTGGAGCGGACTCTCCTGGCAGCATGGTATTCATCTCGGTCAGCACGCGTCATATTTCGCGGTCAGCACTCGCTAACTTTCCCGCTTCACAGCAGTTTGAGGTGAACAGTTGGAGTGGTGTTCGTCAGGGAACGATTTTGAAGCCGCAGCTTGGGGCTGTTTTCCCGTTTCCACTCATTAGACAGCTGGACTTCAGCAGTTATGGAGCACGTCTCATGGTTTTCACGCCCCAGTAGTGTTTATTGCCGACGGCCCGCTCATCCTCTCCAGCAACGCACGCCATTTGGATCACATCCGTAGGATTGCTGAAGAGTTCGTTACCCGGTGGCGCCTGGAATTTGCGCACCCCGATCCCGCCAACACCAAATGCCATTGATTTGTTTTGAGAGACAGGTTCTTACCAGACGTGCCGAAATGGCGCCTGCACAGACGACGATCAGTCGTGCGTACCCAGACCGTGCATCTGGGTGTCGTGCTTGATCAGAAGCTGTTCAGCGGGCCCGCGTGAACGCTCGTCTGCGGGGATACGCGGCAGGTCCCGCGTGAACGCTCGTCTGCGGGGATACGCAGCAGGTCCGGCGTGAGCGCATGTCTGCGGGGCTGCGCAGCCGGCCCGCGTGCACGCACGTGTGCGCCGTGTGCATAATTCATGTTACGCTCTGACACCAACCGGTATGCCGAGTCTTTGCCTTCCGGCACAAGAGGGAGTTTTCCTGTCGCGTATCATCCCGCCTCTTCGTATTGGGAGTGCACAGTGCAGCACACCATACAGCCCTTCTCGGGGCTCTGCGTGTCCCACGGATATAGGATACAGGCTCTGCACATCGCTTCCGCCACGCCCTATTGAGGGCCCTATCCGTGCTTGCCGACCGCTCAGGTGAGCTTGCTGGAAGTTTTGCCGGATCTGCGTATTTTGCTTTGCGAAGAAGACTGGGGGCAGCTGGTTAACTTGCCCTGCAGGAGGATGGACAACTGCCTTCTTTCTCCAGCACGGCCCCAGTGTGGTATGGCTCAGATGGCTCTTGATGAGAACCGGCCCGGAGGCCAGAACGCCAGAGTCTTTCATGTGCGGATTGGTGAGACGACCACGTATATTGAATGCGTATCAAGTGTATGTACATAATTGCATATTCTTCCATTATTTGTTGTCCCACAGAAAGTTAACCGAATAATGGTGATGATGACTGATGGCAGTAGTTAGCAGAGTCCAACAGCATTCCTCCTGTCGGAGCGACTACTTAAGATCAAAATTCGGAGCTATTCAAAAAGAAAGCAATAAAATTGGTCAAGTCAACGATATCGGACGCGTCTGATCTAACAATGAGCAAACGCGCTAAAAGGCGGGCTATTCTATTAACTATTTCTATTCTATTCCTGTTAACGATCCACTCATATTTCGCTCCTGAGCACTGATTACATCAGATGACGACTGGAACAGGGGAGCCACTTCCTAAATTCGGTTAGGGGAAGGGGGAGGGGGGGGGGGAGGTAGCCGATAGCCGATAGCCGGTACTGGAAGAAGCACCTAACACGACTGTGGCTTTTCCGAGCGGGAGTACGACGAAATGTCCCTTTAACACTGACGGCGACGGGCGAGGATACGAGCGTCTTGGCTACCGGGTCCGCGGCCCTCAGCGGCACACTTGCAGTGAGTCTTGCCAGCCCCCTCCCCACCTACATGGCAGGGCCACGAGCGGCCACCTTGCCAGCCCTCTCCCCATCTACATGGCAGGGCTACGAGCGGCCACCTTGCCAGCCCTCTCCCCATCTACATGGCAGGGCTACGAGCGGCCACCTACGCGGTGACCATCGCTCTTGCAAAACAAAAACAAAACACCATCTGAATCGACAATATGGTGGCCCTCACCGGTGTGCACAAGGAACAAAGCCCTCCCCTCGCCCAACACCGTTTGGATGGGCCACCCCTGTGTACAAGAAGCAAGCATCAGGTATTCGTTTCGCGCCATCAAGGCTTGATCTGGCGGACAGGTCGTCCCGGCCTCCTTTAATAGCTACACGGGTGTCAAACGAGCTCCGTTCCCTTAGAAACGTCACAAGTGTTACCCTCAGCATGTCAGCTGGCTCAGCCTATCATGGTCTACTACGTCAGTGTAGAAAACGGCAGCGCATAGCTCTAGAAAAACTGTATGAGATGGGCACCATTGTGCGTATCTGTCTGCACGCCGTATGACTGCACTAGCCACCAAGCTATATCAAGTATCAAAAAAGCTACATCAGTTGAGAAAATAATATAGGAAAGGCTTTAGAAAGCTGCAAGATGTGTGCCATTAAGATTCAAATTGTAGGTCCTGAAACGGTCAGATATGGTGATAAAGGTCAAATTCTGATCTAACTTGACCTGGGTGTAGCTGACATTGAAAAATGAACTAAAACGATCGTAATGTACCTCAGAATGGGGCGGTCCACCAACCAAGTCTAGAAGACCTGTTTAGAGCGATTGCCCTGCGATAAACAGCTTCTCCTAGTTTTAATGTCCCTGATATGACCTCGATAAAAGGCTGACCAAAACAACACTCTGACGTTTGCCACGGTCCGCCACCAGCGGTTCGTTCGCACCGCTCAACACCAGCCTGGCAGCCAGGCGCGAACTGACTGCGCACCGTGTGACCAGGGACAAGCGTTCCAACCAATCAAAAGCTGCCTTGCTCATCGTGCCCTGTGCTCGTCGCTCACATCCGTCTTGTTCGAGCTGGAGCGCTTTGCTTGCCACCGAGATAAAGCAGACAAATGAGAGCAGCCATCTTCGGCAGGCCCTTGGCGTAGGCCAGAGGGACTTCCGAGCGTTCGTCTTCTTTAGACTGGAGCGCAACATGGCGCTGCCCTGGAGCCGCCACTGTCACGGATGCACGCGGTCCGCCGCACGTGAGGGGCTCGGCTCGCCTAGGCCAAGCACGGACGACTGTGACGTCCCCAGCTGACTTTCTGACCCTACAATGACGTCATCCGGCCGCGGGGCGTGCCAGCGGGGGCGGTGTGCCGAGCCCCGCGACCTTCAACCTGTGGCCCCCTGCCGGAGCAGCTCAGACGGCTCAGCAGGTGGGCTCGGTGACGGTCACGTGGTCGGGGGGGGGGGGGGGGGGCTGACTGGAGAAGAGCTGCTGGACGGGAGCTCACTGTGGGTGGTGTGTACAGAGTCGGCCGGTGTTACCTGACGGCGTGCATTGGCCCGCATGTGTGTCAGAGCGGGAGATGTGTGTCATTTTCGTCTTCTTTTTTGTTGGTGTAATTTTCTCTTCTCTCTGACATTGGACTGATTTTGAAGAAGCTGCGTGGCAATAAAGAGTTAAAGCGAGGTTTATCCTGTCGGCTCAACATGGTATGGCATAGCTGCCCAGCAAATCAACCTGGCAATGCACAGGCTGCTGAGCAATGATTCGCCAGAGGGAATCCTAGCTGTGAGTCGTTTCAAAGCGGAAGGCGATGCACATTTACGGAATTCGGTAATGGGCTCCAGAAATCACATTGCAAATGGAAGCTCCAAATTACATTTTTATTAGACGGCAGCCTTATGTCGGTCCGGCGCCGCGGGGCCGTGCTTCAGTTGATGTCAGTTTTATGATGCGTATCTCATTACGGGCCAGCACGCGCGGTGGCCGGCCATTGGCAGAGAGCAGGCGCAGTGCATGATTAGCCACGCCCCCACCCAAGCGCTGACCAATCATGGCACTCATCGATACGGCCGGGGCTGTTGCCAGGCGCGCCGGCGGCCGGCCGGGTGGCGGCACAAAGGCTCCGCGAAAGGGAGCTCTTTTTCCGAAAACAATTGTAATAAAGTAGCGAGTGGCTGGCGTGAATCACTCGGCGTCTGGATTAGTTGGCTGGGCCGGCAGCGGCGCAATTCCGGAGAGGAGGCCGATGAAGCTGCCCGGCGTCAGTGATGACGCAGCACGCCATGCTACGCCGCCTGGGCGACCGGACGCGGCCGGGCAGAAGACACACACGGCCTCCACGTGTCGCCGCGTCATGTGCCACCACAGCAAGCAGTGCTCACTAGCCCCGACGTCGTGTCCACTGGCGCCGGCTGTCAAACACGTCAGCCAAACGCAGCGTTACGGCCCGAGTCTTAAGCCAGGAACTGCTGCTGCCCGGCCCTGTCCGTCAGTGCCAGTCTCCTGACCACGCGTGTGGGGGGGGGGGGGGGGGGGGAGGAATAAGGTTGGGTGCTTCATTGAAGTGGAAGGGTACGCCATAGGGGCCGGGGGATGGGGGTGTAGAACGGCCTCGACCGCTTTCCAGTGCGCACCCTATTGCCCCGAGATGGGCCAAGTGTCTATTCCGGACGAGGGGGACTCCAGAAGTTAATCTTCCTCCCCCGCCTGAAGATGTGCTCTCTGTTGTTTGAATGCAACACGCGATCTGACGGGGCTGGAGCAATGCAACGAGCATGCTGCACTGCAGCGGGCGTTCTCAGTCTCGTTCGATTCCCGGCAACTCAAGCTTTCCCCCAATCTTGTAGCGAGATTTGTAGCAAGCATTGGGCAAATTGGGAATTGGGAATTGGGCAGACTGAGCCAAAGCCGAAGCCCAAGCCCAAGCCCAAGCCGCTTCTCGTAGCCAGTTTCCATGCCTACTCGCCACCTTCCTCAGGTTGGAAAACCTCTGGGTGGGTCCATAAATTACGCTTTCCATTTTTTGACCATTTTCAATCTCCTCCTTCCCGTTACGCACTGGTTATGCTGATCAAGCCCCATCCCCCTGGTCACACAGTTATTTTAAATATGTCATAGCTGACAGCATTGCTCCATTCCCTTTGCTGCGCTTCAGTTATCTTCTATCAAAATCCCCTTTGCCCTCCTTGCATAACCTGCTCTATCAACCAAACGTTTGTGCTTCTACGTAGCTCCGCTGTCAGCGGAGTGAGGTTAAGACAAACCAGTGCCTTGCTGCTTTGCAAAATGACCATGGCAGCTGATGCGCCGCTAAACCCAAATATCGTCATGAACTCGGGTAATGAGAAATCTCCTGAGGATATTCCAAGACATCCTTGAAAAAGAGCTTGGATAGCCTGACACGCACGATCTTCAGGCACAACGATGACATCGATACACTGCAAAACGTCCGCTTACAATACTTTGAGCGCTAATTAAGGACTCGACCTGACGTGACCTTGATCCGAAGTAACCGTGTCTCCCTCACTGGCACATTGCAGTTACACTTGGCTCAAGGTATCACAAGTTGCATGACAAATGTCACGCAATTTTGGAGGCCTGGCCTATTGTGGTATTGACCTAGCATGACTGGATGAAAGGCTGCTGATAACGCTCCTGGCGGAACACCTTCACACCTCCAGAGCACCTGGATAGCAACATGCAGTGCATGCAAAGCAAACATTGAGACAAACTCACAGGTTTTACACATTTTCAGCGTACAGAGTTTCAGGTGCACACATTGGCTTGCTGTGGTATTGAGAGTCGGAACTTGCAGGCTAGGGATTCAAAGCTGCCCTACTACCCGGAGCTTTAGTGGAACGCCTCAAACAGCTCGGACGGGATCCTCCCAGAATAAAAGAAATAATAGTGGGCTTACCTCGGGGCGATGGCAGCTCTCCAAGTTGGGGGCGGGGCGAGAAAACGATAGCCATGTTTTGTCGTTCCTGTTTCAATTAACGCCCGCAGAGCCAATTTTAGACTCTCGGACAGGAATGTGTTGGGGAGGGCTAAGCTCCTCCCCGTCCATCCCAGTTCCACGCACTTGGTTGTTAGACTCTCGGACAGGAATGTGTTGGGGAGGGCTAAGCCCCCCCCCCCCCCGTCCATCCCAGTTCCACGCACTTGGTTGTTAGACTCTCGGACAGGAATGTGTTGGGGAGGGCTAAGCTCCTCCCCGTCCATCCCAGTTCCGCGCACTTGGTTGCATCCCTGTCGGGCGATGATCAATTGTGTTCGGGGTCAGGATTCGTTGTATGGTATCACATTTATAGCAACGTTTCCATCGTAGTGTTCATGAATCGGTCTCTATTAAATGTTCTTTAAAGGGAGTGTCCCATCTTAACGCATGATCACTTGCCGTCAACACTCCTACAACTCCGATTCCTTTGAGGCATGCCTCGAAAACATAATCTATTGAAACCCCTTGACTAGTCAGTCTAAAATAGCACTGGCTGGTGCCACTGCACCACTATCAAGACATAATGAGCATATAAATCATAATCCTTTTCAAGGCCAAATTACGCTGATAGCGCCCTGTTATAACTCTACACGTCTTCACTGTAGCCGCGACAGCCGTCGTTATAACGGCAGAATCTTCTGAGCAGGGGGGGGGGGGGGGAGGGAGGGGCGCTGCCAGCTGTTTCTGAATGACATCAGCACAAACAAACGTTTGTGATTGGCACAGCGGACGGCGAGGGTCAGTTACCGAAAAGCGCATTTGTTGATGTTCGCACCAGTGTGTCACCATAGACCATATGATAATCCGTTTCCGAAAGCCAAAGCGCGATTCGCGTTTTGTCTCGCGCGATTCGCGAGCGTTTCACATCCGGCAAACGGTGGACAGACTACGCCTCAAAATTGTGTGATGGCAGTTATACAACTAGCACTGCGACTGCACGGGGTCCAGAAGCATAAGCTTCCCAGCTTCAACCAGCTTCAGCAGACGGTGCAGCAGCACCATCAGGACTGGCGAACGCACCTTGTGACCTCGGTGGAGCGGACGCAGAGGATCGCAACGAAGATCCGCCTCATCGAGGTCACGCCTCGACTCTGTCATTTTGATTTCCAGCTATCGGTAAGAATTTTCCGGAACCTTCCAACACTGATGTAGAAGTCAGCGTACAGAAATGGAAGCATGACGTACTGCGCACGTTCAAAAACCATAAAGAAGGCAAACTACATGTCACTGCAGATCAGCGGAATTTTATCAGAGACCTTAGCAGAAATGATGATATCTTACTTATGTTAACAAGGCTCAGGCTAAACATAGCGACAGAGGCAAGTATGAAAAGCTGAATATGAACCTAGTCCCTCAGGTGAAGGTGAAAACAAAAAGAACACTAAAGAGCACAGTTAAAATAAAGCTTTCTGACAGAACCATCAAAGATCCAACACCTAAATACAGTAGAACACCTGCGCTCTATGGGCTGCCTAAAGATCACTAACCTGCAGTGTCCCTTAGATTCGCCACATCTGCGTGCGGTGGTCATACGGATAAACTACGTGTCGTGTAGAGAAAATACTCACCTAACTATTGAGGTTTGTTCCCATTGATCCACGGGACACCATAGACTTTTTAAAGAGGCTTCCAGTCAATCACAGACAGAAGAGTTACCAGAGCACAGTATTTTTCAGTGTCGATGTTGTCAAACTATATGACAATATACTAATCAATGAGGCCATCGCTGCCTTAAAAGCTAAGGTAGACAAACATTTTCATGAAATTGATGCTCTCGGTCTATCAAAAGAGGGCATCTGCGGTCTTTTAGAACAGTGTCTCCAGGATAATGTTTCCCGCTCGGAGATGACTGCTGTCGACAGAAATTGGGCAAAACAATAGGGAACCCAACCCATGTGCACCTCCTCTGGCAATAATATTTTTAGACCAATTTGAAACGAGGGTCTTGCCACTAGCCCATTCAAACCAACGTTCTTAGCTGAATGCATCGGTGATTCATGATGGAGTATGGACGCAGGGACAGCGTGCCCTTGAATAATTTTAGAGTGCATGGGCAAACAGCATCCAAGTTTAGCCTTTATGATGGAGCGTACGGGGTCGGAGGGGTCCCATATTTGGACATACCAGTGACGGCGGAAAGGAGGAAGAATCGCACAACGTTAGAAACAGAACTCTCTATCAAGCCCAGCTATGGTATAATTCTGCATTACGAATCTGCGCATCCAGCTTCCACAAGCACAATCTCATTCGTAACATGTTCCATACGGGTCTAAACAACTCATCAAGTAGTGAAAAGGAAAGAAAAAGCATAAACAAAAGATGGACTGCTTTGGCAATGGATATTCTCCGTGAATTTTAGATAGAATGTTGAAAGAAGTAAACAATCTAGATCCCGTGGGGATGGATGGTAGGAGGCGGGAACACGTGCAATTGGACGACGAATTCTTAACGCTATCTTACATAGATAAGCACTTGCTTTGGAAAATCAAACATATCGTTAGAAAATCCAAACTGTGCGTACGTATAGCTTGAAAGAACGACAATAACCTAAAAAATGTTCCTGGCGAAATCTTCTATCTCGGAGTCTAATTGCCGGGTGGCAACAAATACAATTTATGTGAGCATGGGTATCAAGGGGTTTGCACGCAAAAAAACGTGGTTTACGAAATTAGGTGTAAACTGTGTAAAAAAACATTGGAGGGACATAGTCTATGTTGGGGAGTCCACGCACCCCGTCCGTTTGAGATGTAGTGAACACATACGAGGCGTCAAAAATGAAACAGGGAAGACCCATTTCGGTGACCATTTCTTTGGCAAAACACGCGCAGGCTGAGATCCAAGGAGGTATGGACTCTATGCCCCTTTTGGAGCTCAAAGTCATCTACAGAGCACAGGATCACTCAGACAGGGAAATAAGTGGATATATTCTTATTAAAAGTTGGCGACCGAAGCTTATCGTACATGGCTCATGGCTGATTATGCGAACGTGATATGTGCTTTGATGTGTGGAGTGTGCTAGTTTGAAATCGTTTACACGAATACGTGATGTCTGATGTGTGACGCGCGATACCCGTTTATTTGAAATTGTTTGCATGTATAAATGATGCGTGATGTGTGATGCCTGCTTGCTTGAAATCACTTGCATGTTTAAATGGAACGTGATGTGTGATGCCTGTGTACTTGAATTCGTTTGCGTGTACCCGTGGGCTACGAGCATTTTGATTCTTAGTTAGATATGTACTGTATCGTAGTAATGGTTGGCAATTGCTCCTTGCCTAATCCTCTAAATGTTGGTGACCTGCAAAAACTGTGGCTTGCTGTTTCAAACAACAGCAAAAAAAAAGAAAAAATCGAGTAGGATCATCGGCAGGTAATATAGATGAGACGGACAAGACAGTAGTAATGACTTATTCCTCTTAGAAAAAAAAACAGTACAATGGAGATATAAATGCGTTGATATTTCGGCAATATGCCTTTATCGAAACGAATAGCTGTTGACTACCTAGAGCATTCAAACATGCGAGCGAGCTCAACTAAACAGGCATCACACATCACGCATCAATTACACTTTATAACAGAAGGACAGAAATAGCAGACTACTGCTATTCGTTTCGCCAAAGGCATGTTGCCGAAATATAGACGCATCTGTATCTCCATTATCCCGGTTTTTCTTCAAGGAATAAAGCTATTACTACTTTCGTATCTATATGACCAATGCCCCCAGTATATGCACTTAACTTACATCGGCAGGCAATTTTGAATTTACTTCTGCTATTCGTTTCGATAAAGGCACATCGCCGAAACATCAAGGCATCTATACCCCCACTCTCCCGTTGCTTTTTCTTCGAGGAATAATGTTATTACAACTGTCTTATTCATGTGCATAATGTTCCTCGCGTTGGCGCTGCATGACCTACAGCAGTCGATGCGCCCCAAACCCCAAATCATTATCATCATCATCATCATAATCAATGTTCCTCGCGAATGCACTTGACAACTTACATTTGGTTAACACATAGAAACTGGCGAAGGATTAAAATCTGAAGCATGAAATTCGTATATTAGCACCCTCGATATCCTAAGAATATGAATGAATATCCCAATGTTACAGTTCTGGTGCTGTGACGACACAACAAAACTGCAGTGGTTCTGCTGGTAACATGTGGAGCAGCATAGGCATTTTACCCCGTTGATCGCCAACTAATTCCGATGAAAATTTACGTACGAATACCCGCTATGGCACTATCCTGACGTTCATGTGATCATGATTCCTGAATTGTGTCCTAAAGAAGCCACCAAACAAATGAAACTTATAGCTTTTAGACCATGCACCACAGTTACATTCAACTTTGTCATGGAAGGCTTAGGAAGGTAAGTGGGGTGTGCATGCAAACGTGATTTTATTTAACTTGATTCCCGCTTTAAAAATTTCATTCTGACAAATTATATAAATAGTCATAGTTGTTACAGTCTGACAAAGTTCGCAGAGTATCTGATATGCTTATACATTGCAATAAGAGCATGTATGATCAATTGCATGTCAATATTCATATTTCAAACATAGTAAGGTGACATATTCCTTGAGCTTTCAGCATCACTCCACGTACATGCATTATCAGTTACATGTCAAGATTAATATTTCAAGCATAAAAAGGTGACATTAAGCTTTCAGCACTACACCATGTGCTGGTTGTCTACTGGTTGTCATCTACCATGTTTTCATGTTTAAGATATGAGCGTTGGCATGCAGTCAATCAGAATGTTTCCTACTTCATATTACAATAATCATAGTGTAACTGCATTCTTGTAAATGCTGCACCAGTGGTCAGTGGAAAGCGGTGCCAAATGAGTTGAGACTCTCAATTCATACTCTACTCTACTCCCTCAACTCAGGTCCGGGGAGCTGAGCAGTGAAAAATGATGTAACCCGCTCCCTCAAAAGACGCCAACAAGCAGGTTTGTTTCGTTCTAAATTTGACTCATTCCTTCTCAAAGTTGGGCCGGAGACCGAATATTTTTGAGGGATTGGCTTCCCCGACTAAATAGGAAACTGCACCCCTAGCGAATGCCAACCAGTGCTAGATATGGCTTACAAACTTCCTGGGGTCAAGTGTGACCCATCACACATATGATGGACATCCACGTAGGTTTCGCTGGTACAGTTACAGAAATATGTCATAGGGCATATCATTTGCTGCCCATCAGTGACGCAACTTAGCATTTGATCATTACCAGTGGCATACCCAAGGCATTCTGCATGGGGAAGGGCTGATCAGTATGCTACTCTTTCAAACCCTTCTTTAATGCCTCAGATATTGCACTTGCCCATATTTGTTTGCTTTAGGTAGCATAAGGTGAACACTGGGGGTTTCAGGTTCAGTACTTTCGCAATGAGTTGTCATGTTTCGTTCTAGGGGATTCGGTCGCTAGCGGTCCCACTTGCCTTCCAGGTATAGTGTTAGGTTAGGTACACTGGGGTCCTCCATTGTCTATTCAAATGCACATCACAGCATTTAGTTGCACTCGATCAACATTCAGACATTTTTAGAGGACTGATGACTTAAAATTATGTTAAGGTACAGCAACTCCTGGGACTCCAACTTGTTTTCAATTCACGCTGTCTCTGTCCTTCACCCAGGCGACCCCTTTTAGTGTTGGAAAACGGCTAGCTGCAGCTATTAGTTCTGCATGATCCATTGAGCAAATACCCTGTCCCTAAATCCTGTTAGGTTCTGTCGAACCAGTTGGCATTGCTTGCTGACTAGAGCAGTTATTTTCCTCTTATTTTTACACTTGGAAATATGGTAGACTGCTCTGCATATCTCAAACCTCGAATCTGTATCAGCTAACCAGGGGGTATCGATTTAATTCCACAAGAAATTCTAGTTGAGCATCTTATTTTTTGCTTTGGAGTGTCCAACTCACAATTTGTGATGCATCAAGCCGATTTGGGAAGGCCCCACAGTGCCAGAGGCGTCCTACATTACGAGAGATGCACAAATTTTCAGGACTATATTGATGTTTAATTTTCATTATTTCTAGGATTTGAAGGCCAGGGGTACGGGAAGAGGCTCAGAAAATTACAGCTGGGCTGATCTTTACTCTATGAGAATGTTGCGTCGTTCCTATGGGCATTGAGTGGACATTAACTATCAGAACTTTATTGTAGAATTTCTGTTGGCCCTGCTCATAATATAAGCCTGTAGCGCACCAATTTCTTGCCAGAACAATTTGCAGATGCCCGGTTGTCGTTTTTGACCTGCCCTTGAGTCTGCACGGGTGTAACTTAAGTCTTAATTTGTGGTCATGAATGCACCGGCCCAAGACTGGAAACGGGTAGGGCTATGACGGTGCACAGAAGAAGCAGTCCAACAATGGGTATATGCACTCTTAACCTTTGTTGGCAAGGTTCAGTTGCGAGCATGTGGGCATGAGCATGATCATGCGCTCAAAAGAGGTTCATGCGTTGCTATTGCGCACATTATGGGAAATCAGATTACATCTGTCTTCCCGACCCATCCGCCCAAGAAAATTCCCAGTGTTTATCTTAACATTGATTGCAGCCGTTGCCGGCTTCTTAGTGGTTGCACACTGGTATACTTTATTTCCATCGAACTGCCCGTTCGTTTACGCCTGTGACCGGTTTGAAGTAACCCACATCGGGACCGCAAGTACGAAACAGTCTGTGACAGTCAGGATAATACTCATCTCAAACGGCGGTAAAAGTAGCCCTTATTCGATGCAAAACATTGCGTGGGAATATGGCCTGGGGTTGGAATATTTGACCAGCCAGTCACAGCTGTAGTGTTTTAACTCCGATAATAGCTAGGAGACGTACTAACAAACGTCTCGAGGCCCATTGTATGGGAGAAAGCGGCTTAGAAGTGTACAAGAACTATTGTTAAAAACCCGTATTATGATACCCTCCAACACGCAAATGCCCTGGGGCGTCTCCCGTGACGTCACCGTTGGATTACCAGACCTAGTCGAGCTTTGACGGTGTTTGGCTCCGCCAATGGCACAAATTGAAAGCATTTTTAATGTTATGAACCTGGATGCTGCGATTTTGGGTGATATGAGCACTGGACGCTACATTCTTGGACGTTTCTATGGCTTCCGCTTCCCCACCACCTCCATTCCACATAATGCTGGACTTGAATACGTGGCTTATATCTAGGCCACCACCGTGTAGAGACAGCTGGCTTCATCTATAATTCCACTAGCTGAATGATTTTAAAGCTTTATGTCTTTACCGCCTGCTAAAAGATTTCCTTTATGGTAACCGCATCCATCTGTTTAACATTGGTCACCTCTACTTCTACCACCTCTACTCCACATTATTCTAGATGCAAACACGTGGCCTTTAGGCAACATGTAGGAACAGTCAGGGACATATGTTACTCACTAGCCTGATAATATGAAAGTTGTTCTGGCTTTATCATTGGATAAAACATTTCATCTGTGGTCACCTGATCCATCAGTTTGACACTGAACCGTAGGGGTGTCCACTGCAGCGTCAGTCCAGTCCGCTTGCCGACAGCAGAGTGGCAATCGACAGTGAGCGTGTCCACCTCAGCGTCAGTCCAGTCCGCTCGCCGGCAGCAGCAGTGGCAATTGACAGTGAGCCGTGTCCACTGCAGCGGCAGTCCAGTCCGCTCGCCGACAGCAGAGTGGCAATTGACCAGTGACCGTGTCCACTGCAGCGGCAGTCCAGTCCGCTCGCCGGCAGCAGAGTGGCAATCGACAGTGAGCGTGTCCACCTCAGCGTCAGTCCAGTCCGCTCGCCGCAGCACAGTGGCAATTGACAGTGACCGTGTCCACTGCAGCGGCAGTCCAGTCCGCTCGCCGGCAGCAGAGTGGCAATTGACAGTAACCAGGTGTCCACTGCATGCGGCAGTCCAGTCCGCTCGCCGGGAGCAGAGTGGCAATTGACGGTGAAGCGGGTCCACGGCAGCGTCAGTCCAGTCCGCTCGCCGGCAGCAGAGTGGCAATTGACAGTGAGCGTGTCCACTGCAAGCGTCATCCAGTCCGCTCGCCGACGCAGAGTGACAATTGACAGTGACGCGTGTCTACTGCAAGCGGCAGTCCAGTGCCAGCGGAGATGTTTCCGAGCAGCGGGTGACAAATGGATGGTTAGAACGTTCAACGTGCAGGTGCCAGTCCAGCCCGGATAGGGTCACCAGGCAGAGGGGTGACACTGGGCAGGGAGAATGACCGCGGCCAGTCCAGCGCGGTGACACGGACAGGGGAAGTGTCGGCCGCGCCTCGGCTGTCGGCCGTGTACCTTTCTATTGAGACGGCCACCGGCCGGCGTCAGCTTTATTGCTGGGACTCTACCACATGGGCTCGTCGCAGTGTCGCCGTTATGCAAATAAACGGCGCAAGTTGGCCGGTCGGGCCGCCTAATGTCGTATTATAGACCGCAACTGGCGACAGGCCCAAACTTTTACCATCACGTCTGCCACGCTGCGCCGGGCGAGATTTCGCCGCTACTGGAGAGGCGCAGCGAGTGGATAGGCAAGGCTCGTTCAACTAACACGCACCAGCCAGCGGTGCGCCAGGCCGCCAACCCGCCCGGCATGTTCAGCTGGTGCTTGTCGAGCCTCAACAGCGCACCAGCCAGCGGTGCGCCAGGCCGAGGACCCGCCCGGCATGTCCAGCTGTGTGCTTGTCCAGGCTCAACAGAGCGCCCCGCCCGTGAGGCACCACCTTTCCGTGGTGGGGGGATTGCGTGTCCCAATGATCCTGCGGGTGGTTGGGGAGGCTTGTAAAGCCCCATTCCGGCCAATGGGAAGGGGCCAGACGAAACGTGCCTCCTGCAAGAGCTCTGACTCGTCGAGGGGGAGCTGCCGGGTGCAGTGCCTGCCTCCTGACACCATTAAGGGGCCGTACCTCGGTTTGTTACCAGGGAGCCTGGTTAGCCCCTGGGAACCGACGCACTGGCGCCCGCAGACTCGTGGCTGGCGGCTCTCGCAGCAACTCTTTTGGTGTACTGGTCTGCGTATAGCGTGCTGGTAGCCCTGGCGACTCCTCTCTTAGGAGTGGACCGTCCCCGTGTTACATGGCTCCATGGTGGGCGTGGAGCCAGCGCGCCGAAAATAAACACATACTCATGGGCACTATATCATCAACCAACCTCCTCAAACCTCGACCGTCGTCCTGTGCCACTGCCCCAGTTTCTGGTCGTAAGATCCGCCAAGGTAGATGACCAATGAAAACAGTTCCGCTCCGACTGAATCCATTTCAGCGCCAACAGCATTTTCCAAGATCGGAACACCCAGGATGTCTTTTCATATACGGTTGGGGGCAAAAAGTGCATTTAACGGACGAACGCGAGGTCCAGTGCATGCTCAAGATGACCACACTAGTCTACAAAGTACGAGGACAGGGAGAGGTTAGGGTGCCCGTATCGATGCACCCTCACCCCTCTAAGAACTACTCCAAGGGTGTGATTACTTGCTGGGACCCTCGCGGTGTGAGTGGTGAGGATGTTGCTGAGGGCTTGTGTGAGGAAGGGGTAACGGCGGTGGGACGTATTAAGAGGAGAGAGAGAGAGAGAGAGAGAGAGAGAGAGAGAGAGAGAGAGAGAGAGAGAGATAGAGAGAGAGAGAGAGAGAGAGAGAGAGAGAGAGAGAGAGAGAGAGGAGAGAGAGAGAAGAGAGAGAGAGGAGAGAGAGAGAGAGAGAAGAGAGAGAGAAGAGAGAGGAGAGAGAGAGAGAGAGAGAAGAGATAGAGAGAGAGAGAGAGAGAGAGAGAGAGAGAGATAGAGAGAGAGAGAGAGAGAGATAGAGAGAGAGAGAGAGAGAGAGAAGAGAGAGAGAGAGAGAGAGAGAGAGAGAGAGAGAGGAGAGAGAGAGAGAGAGAGAGAGAGAGAGAGAGAGAGAGAGAGAGAGAGAGAGAGAGAGAGAGAGAGAGAGAGAGAGAGAGAGAGAGAGAGAGAGAGAAGAGAGAGAGAGAGAGAGAGAGAGAGAGAGATAGAGAGAGAGAGAGAGAGAGAGAGAGGAGAGAGAGAGAGAGGAGAGAGAGAGAGAGAGAGAGAGAGAGAGGAAGAGAGAGAGAGAGAAGAGGAGAGAGAGAGAGAGAGAGAGAGAAGAGAGAGATAGAGAGAGAGAGAGAGAGAGAGAGAGAGAGAGAGAGAAGAGAGAGAGAGAGGAGAGAGA
>NW_023596746.1:47844282-47860061 GCF_011947565.3 Pollicipes pollicipes
ATAATAAGCAGCGGGGCTATCCGTTTTGCAATGTGTCACTGAACTCTTCCTTAGATGTTGGCAGGTAAGAGCTGTGCCGTTTTTTTCTGGGTTGTGCAGAGACATTGCGAACATAAATCCTAGATCGAAGTGGGGTCATATTTTTCAGATCAGCGTGTTTCGGTCTAGAATGGTCAGCTTTGTTCACAATCGAGCAGAACAAGAATTGCGTTGCACAGTTTCGGCCGTGCGCGCCCGCCAGTCTTAAAACAAAAACAAATTAGGTATTTGACTTGGCATATGGAACTAATTAATGACTTAGCAATATGCAATGTGAACATATATGCGCAATCATACCCCCGATGAATTCAATGCAAACATTACATCTGATGCTTTTATTTACATGTAGATATTCCTTTTATAAAAACGTCTCACATATAGATGATCACGCGCATTAGCCTCGATATGGCGCAAATATGGCGCAAGTGCCGCAACTAGGAAACGTGGTTTAGTAGGGTTTATTTTTGCAATTAGATCCGAGTATTTACTTGTCTTTAAAAGGTTTGAACTGAAAAATTAAGGTATCTATTCACTTAACACTACAATAAGGATGTAGAATAGGGTTGCTATCCAGTTCAATAGCGAAATCACTGTTTTTAAAAATGTGACTGGTATCTACCAACCTTTTCACAGCATCAACCAAAAACCATACTGCGGGCTACGAAGCGTTAGTCCTATGGTGACATCACGTCTGCGAAGCCTTCTCTAGTAGCATTGAGTGGGGCTACTGCGTTTGTGATGGTGGCGTGCATGGTGATATTTCCGTACCTCAGTAAGAAAGACACCGTCGTTTTTCGACTTGTGAAGCAAACAGACCTCTTAGCGAGGATATAATGGGTTTCCTAACTTCATGCCCTTGCTTAATGGAAATGCCCTTAATGCCCTTGTTGGATGGAAAACAACTCAATCTTGTCTTGCCGCCACCGGCAGTCGCACAGCTTTTGCCCGTTGCTCAATTTGGGTCAGTGATATGACATTTCTAAAGATGTGTGTGTGTGTTTGTTTAATCCGGAAATGCGGTGAGTGTGCAGTGCGCATCATTGAGCATCGTGGACATTGAGCGCGGCGTGTACTTCCCGGGTGAAACATCCAAGGTTTTGTTAACGATGCTGGCGCTGAAAATAATAAGTTTCCACGCTGAATTCAACGTCAAAGAACAGCTCCGCACCAGCTCCGTATCGGTCTTACACCATTATCTGGCGACAGCCATATATTCTCGCGACCCTGCTACTCTTGCATGCATTCGCATACTTTTGCGCACAAAAGCTATGTGCACCGACACCCAGCGCAACAACATGACCTTAGCCAGCAGCGTTACTAAAATCCATGACACCCTTTGGTGCGGCGGTAGTCGGTTCTCGCACCTTACGATACAATCTGTTGGAGGAAAGTGTAGCGCATGCAGTGAAAAGGCTTATTTTGTTGTGCTTTCCCTGACGCGACCACGCCACGCGACCGAACGGCCACCCGCCCACACGACACGGCGCGCGCGCGCGCGCGGCTCTCGTGTTTATGTTGCGGCCCCCACAGTGCCTGCACCGGGCGCACGCACTGTGCCAGCCACATGTGCTCATGGCCGAGTTTACGGCCGCTGGGAAGGTGTAAATCTTGCCCTGGCCCACAGACAGGTGATGCCTGTCGCTTGTTGCCGTGACAGTGAGTGACATTTACGGCCATCGGTGGCTGCCGGCAGAAAACGAAACACACCGTGACCAGTGCGCGGCGCACGGCTGACGTCGACCGCAACTTTACTGCTTATTGGCTACTGAACTCCACACAGATGGCGCACGCAAACAGCTGACGAGTATGCACTTTTCCGTGGCTATTTTTGAACCAGCCGGAGGCCTCGCATAGTTTGCTGGTATGCTGCACTGCTGCAGTAGCCGCAGCCAGCCGCAGGCCTCGCATAGTTTGCTGGTATGCTGCACTGCTGCAGTAGTCGCAGCCAGCCGGAGGTCTCGCATAGTTTCCTGGTATGCTGCACTGCTGCAGTAGCCGCAGCCAGCCGCAGGCCTCGCATAGTTTCCTGGTATGCTGCACGGCACAGCCGCGCCTCGGTACAACGGTTTAACGTGGCATAGACATGGTACTGCTGCTGGAGAAAAAGACACTTTGGCCAGCTTTTAAATTGCAAAGTTTAGAGTGATGATGTTAATAATGCACACACTGCTGCTTCTTTCGCCAGAGCCAGAGATTCACAGGTGCACGCACGACGACACGAGCCATTTGATCCACGTCCACGAGATCTGAGCTTGAGGAAGGCTTTCCGGGACTACCTGGCCGTCGCGGCCCTCGATTTTCCTCCGCAGCAAATTGCAGGGCCGCCGCACGTGCGTTTCAAACCATCCTCGGGCAAGATGTGACGGGAGGCGTATACACACTGCTGTTTACGGTCACCTAGCCGTTTTTGACCAAATGCTTTGTTCTCTCCGCTTTTCCTGTAGCCGGCCATTATCGCCTTGGTCAGCGATTGCTCGGCAAGTCTTGCAGCCAGGCATCTTCCACACGAATAGCCTGACTGATATTGCTCCCGGAAGCTGAGTGCTTTCCCGGAGTGGGGGCGTTCTCCACGACGAAACGGGTGGCGCGAGGGTGCCACTCCGCGAGACAGACATGGGTACCATTTCTGTCAATATCTAGCTGCAGGCATCTAAGACCACGTCAGATAGCATTCTGCCCAGACATTCTACATGCTACGCAAACATACTTTATGGTTAATAAGCATGTCTCCTTTTTTGAAGAAGACAACCATAGAGCATGTCAGATGTGCTCCATGATCGGCTAGGTGTGAATCACGTATATCTACTACTCGCATCACACGGTCATCATACGGTCCCAGTGAACTGGCATGTCCTTGAAGCCAGCTGAAAGCAATCAGCAGGTATTGATGACTGACGTAACTCCTTGTTTTGACCAGGGGAGATTTTCCCGCTAGTGGTCAGCAGCCTCTTAGCTCCCAGAGGTCGTCTGCAATGTACGTGACTTCAGTACATCTAGATACGCCACACTGCACTAGCCAGCAGATGTTAACACTCACACCACGCGGTGTAATTCCAAGCAACATTACTGACAAGGTTTTCTGTCAGAATGTGGTCGCAATGAAACCAGATCAATTCGGCCTAATGGGACGCCGTCTTGCTCTTTACGGGCCATCAAAAACACCGTCGTCTTACCCTGCAAAGTTGGGCTGTTGGGAGCGAAATAACGGAACATTCCACGCAGCTGATGTCAACTTTTATGTGGATATTAATACTAACGTCTGTATGGCTGTCCCCAGATTAGAATGCTATGTGACCATTAGGCGTTTTATTCGTCCATAAACCGACTGCCACCGGAGTGTGAGTAATGCGCCGATGGTTTACGCTCCGCCATCTTTTGTTTGGCACCCCCGACATCGACCAGCGACGCATGGCGGCTCCGAATAGCTTCCATCAGCGCCGTTGCAACTCTTCAGTCCACTGTTGGGACGTTGGCACCTCGCCGTCGTCGCTGCTCTGGTTAAGCCACGGCCCATGGGCACCATGTCAGCGAGGGGTCGATGTGTGCCGAAGCTAGCCTCGCCCCGTCAGGCAGCGTGGGAGGCAACAGCCAGCCGAGCCGCCCTCGGACTGGGGCGTCACCCGCACCATCGGAGGCAGCGGCCAGCCGAGCCGCCCTCGGACTGGGACGTCACCCGCACCATCGGAGGCAGCGCCGCCCTCGGACTGGGGCGTCACCCGCACCATCGGAGGCAGCAGCTGGCCGAGCCGCCCTCTGACTAGAGCGTCACCCGCACCATCGGAGGCAGCGCCACCCTCGGACTGGGGCGTCACCCGCACCATCGGGGGCAACAGCCAGCCGAGCCGCCCTTTGACTGGGGCGTCACTCGCACCATCGGAGGCAGTCGGACCGGCGCGCTGCTCTGTATTGGTGTCACGCGGCACAGCTCTTTTATTGATCTGACGCAAAATGGGTCTGTGTGTTTGTTTGACATCGTCCATTCGCAGTTCTCGTCAAGCATTTTTTAAAATTTATCTATGCATTTGTTATTTCTTAACAAGAGGCTAGTTCGGCACGCACTGACCAAAAACAGGGTGGGCACTTTTCCGTATCGAGCCCATAGTGTAACTTTGTTTAGATATAGAGCTCTTGTTAAATTGAATACAGGACAAGCGTGGCAACACGCCGCCAGCTCGTGTTCGTCTCCCCCTCCCGATCGCAGTCGCTACGCCTGAAGCAAGGACAGCGGCCCCGTTATCTGCACATCACGTGCGCACGCTCCGCCGACGAGTCGGTCCCTGTCCTCGCACGAACGCACATGTGAGCGGGCGGCAGCGACGAGGGCCCCGAATCGACGCTGCTGGCGTTGAGGCCCTCTTCACTTGCTAGAGCCTGATGATCGACATTTTAATTCCTGTTGCTCAGCGTGCTGGTGCTGACGTGCGTGCGCGCTGCCAATGCGCCGTCAGCGCGTTAGCGTGCTGTTAACGTGCGCACATCCGTTGCCGCATGGCCACGGTAGCGTGCTGTTAACGTGCGCAGGTCAGTTACGGCATGGGTACGCTATGACCTGCGACCGGGCACGTCAGCCTGCCGACAGCCACAGCGCCTGACGACAGTGGAGACAGCAGATGAGACTGACGCCTGATTGGTTCGGCTCGACGCCAGGCCAGAGCATGTGATTGGTGACAAACACTGACCGCGACCGATCGGTACCGCCTCCTGCTCAGGGTTCAGGCGTCCCGTTGCTCGCTGGTACTGAGGGGCGCCTGGGTGGCAGAGATCAGAAGCTTCCGACACGACAAAATACTTTGATGGTGGTCTGCGACGTGGCGCGTCCGGTACAGACGCGATGACGAGCCCACAGGGCGGGCCGGCCGAGTTACGCGCCGCCATCATCCTTATCAGGCATGGACACCGTCCGGAGAGCACATCGTCAAACGTGGCGACCGCAGACAAGGCAGCCGGCGACCAGAGACGGCCGGACACAGCCGATATGACGCCTCTCGTGGGGCGCGCCGCCCGTCCCGGCCAGAGCACCTCCACTGGCGACAGTGCCACTCAATACGCCGGTGAGCCAAGGCCACCTCCGGGACCACCTGAGCTGGCAGGCGTGGCTGTTATGTATACTGTTCGTATAAGCAGTCAGATAGCACTACAGCATCACATATTTTACCGATAAAAATGAGCTGTTAGAATGTGATAAGGTAATAGTGCAATGTAAGTGCTACACAAATGTTACGGTGTAATTTTGAAGTACTCATAAAGGCTTTGAGGAAATAACACTAACTTAAATCCCATTCTGACCCAGGTCCATGCGCGGAATAGAGCGCCGGTCCGCCAGGCCTTCCAGTGTGGCCCAGACCGCACCATGCCCACACTGCGCAGCGCCGCCGCCACCGTCCAGCCACGACTATCGCTATCTGCGGAGCGCCAGCCGGCCGCCGGCCAGTTCGAGGGTCGTAACCGGCCGGCCTGATCACCCCTTCCCCCTGCGACCGACCCGCCGCCAATCGGCGCAGATCCGGAAACAATTTAGTATTCATGGAGTCGAGAGTGGAGCCGTGTAGTAAAAATATACGAGCGGCGGCGCTCTGGCCGCGCCCGGCAGCGTGACGAAAGGCAGCACCACGACACGGCTTTGTGGTTAGCGAGCGGTGGGTGGCGGGCGGCCGGCGGGCCAGCGGCGGCGCTCGCCGACCTGCGAGGCCCACACCGCTCAATGGCGCCGGCGGACCAGCGGCGGCGCTCGCCGACCTGCGAGGCCCACACCGCTCACTGGCGCCGGCGGACCAGCGGCAGCGCTCGCCGACCTGCGAGGCCCACACCGCTCAATGGCGCCGGCGGACCAGCGGCGGCGCTCGCCGACCTGCGAGGCCCACACCGCTCACTGGCGCCGGCGGACCAGCGGCAGCGCTCGCCGACCTGCGAGACCCACACCGCTCAATGGCGCCGGCGGACCAGCGGCGGCGCTCGCCGACCTGCGAGGCCCACACCACTCACTGGCGCCGGCGGCCACGCCCCGTCTGCCTGCCGCCCGACGGTGACAAATAAATAGCTTTCTGTTGCTGGCATAGCGTCAAATGGTTGGCTGATCACTGGTCTTTCATTTGGGAGATCTAAGGTGCGTTCGGTCTGCCGCCAATCTCAGAAAATGATGCGGAATGTTGGAAAATTGTCCGGAATGGCGTTTGGCACTACCAACACGTATAGTTACCGCACATGGTGACTGTGTGGGGTGAATCCTGGAAAAATGAGAATCGGGTCAAGACTTTGCCATGCCGCACTACTATGACCGTCGGCATAGGCGGATCCTGGGGGGGGGGGGGGGGGCGGGGGGCACGGGGTCATGACCCCCAAAACCTCTGAGAGTATGTTTTGCCCGCCAAAACATTCCCAGAACTTCATAAAAATTTCGTCTACTTGCCGTCTGTTTTAACTTTAACTGTTCTAGTTGTTTTGTTTTAACTTCTGTTTAATATTCAAAAGCATTTCGGTGCCTTTTTCAGTTTTGAATGGTGTCTCTACTAGGTACTCGCGAGAGGCACCATGCACTGAACCTCGGATCCCACACCAGCCAGCTGGCGACGAACGGTTGCCCCCCCCCCCCCTAAAAAAACAACTCCAGATTAGATCCGCCCCTGATCGTTGGCTGCGCATCGCATATGTGAGACAAAATTGGGAGATTAAAGGAGAAAAAGGGAGGTAAAGTTAGAATCTTGCCACTCAGCCCTTGACCGCGTTCGATCTGTCATCAGCACAATTTGTCAGCACTCACAATAACCCAGTATTCTCCCTACGTCACGTCACGAAACGACAATGTCACGCGGTTTGTAGCGTCACACGCGAGCTTACGCTGCTGCCAGGATGTTTTGTCGGCCCGTCAGCATGGGGAGAAAGCATTACCAAATTCAATTAATCACTCAGACAAAGAAGTGCAAGTTTGATGTGGTAGCTCTTGCGTTTGCGAGCACATTGGGCGGGTTCGGGGCACGCGCCTTTAATTTTGAGGAAATGTGACGTAAGGTAGATAAGAACGGAGCTTGACTGCCAAGAGTAGCCATGAAAGGGTAAATGTCAGCGATTGGTGTGGCGCGTCGTTGCGTGCCCCAGCAAATTAATACCGTTAGGACGATTGTAAAGGTGAGGAACAGTAATGAAGCACCTAGCCTCTCGAGCATGAGCTTTGCTAGTACAAGTAGAAGTTCAATGAAAGAATAGGTTTTACTCCAGTGCAAGTAACAGTGAAGGATCGATAGACATTTTCTACAAAAGGTAGTAAAGACTTAAAATGAGATAGAAATTGGTGACACACTCAGCCCACGGGCGGAATAGCTGATGGTGATATCGGAGCAGGAGACACATTTCTTTACACCATTTTAACACGCGACCGGGTGACTCCCCTGAAGTCACAGAAAATGAGAGAGATAGACACCAAATTTAGAGTGCGTGTTGGCCTATAAGTGCATTAATTTGTGTCATCGTTTGGGGTTCCTATGTAATGATGTCCACGTCAAATAAGGTTAAACAAGGTCAAACTCCAGATTGATGTCCAAAGCACCGCAGACCATTTCCTGCAACCATCGTGAACCTAGATACTTCTTCTAAGCGAAAGGTTACTGGTGCTCATTTAAGGTCAGTGGCCTTGTTTGACCTTTCGGATGCCATGGTAACCAAAAGCATACGAGACTGCCTTAATTTTTACATTTGAATAGACGTCAAAGGTAACGTTAGTCAGCATGCTCCTAAAAACAAAGTGTTGACCAGGATCATTGTCGGTAAGGAAGCTATTTTGACCGTTAAGGGTCCATGGAAGATGCTTAATACGGTTCCTGTCATCAATAAATAAAAAGATGAGCACCAGAATTTACCCTTTATAGCAAGCCCTGGAGTAATAAAACAGACTGGTTTTGACCTTGTTCCGATCTTCATATCTGGTCCCAGATAAATGCAGTTGCTTGTTCAATTGCTATGCTGCCTAAGAAACTACCTCAGAGATGTAAGGCTTCATGTAAGCACTCCGTTGTTGCATCAGATTGGACAACTCCATAGAAATTACCTGCGCTGAATCCATGGCCTGACTTTGATCTCCCGTAGCCCAGCGACCTGACAAGATAAACCAAAATTGTGAATACCAAACGACCCGGTATTCAATTGTCTACAGTCATGCAAAATTAGCCGTGGTAACGCCGCGCCGTTCGAAACTTATTTTGGGAAAACCTTCGGGGGTATTTTGACCGCGCAACCGAGCGCGTTTTTTAAGTGGTGTTTGGAAGCGTGGATGCTGCTCTGATATTACTATCACCTATTCCATCCGTACGTTGAATGTTTCGTCCCATTTCCATCTCATTTCAATTGCTTCCCTTCTCACTTGAAGTGTAAGCTCATTTTTGTGTGGAGAAGATTTATCTATTCTCCACTGCTACTTATCTTAGCATGGAGCCGATTCTTTCACTGAATTCCCACTCGTAATGACAAAGTACATTTTCGAGACACATGGCGTTTTTTCCTGTTCTCCATCTTTTACGATCACTGCATGGCTATCTATTTACTAAGGAACACAGCCACACATCACCAATCATTGTCACTCACCTTTTCATAGCTTCTCTTAGCATTTCAATTCCCTCCTTATTTATCTTAGCTGTATTTCTCCCAAAATTAGACAAGTACCCCCACCCCACCTAACAAGGGCCGCGTTCGATCTGTCGTCAGCACGTTTGTCAGCACCGACCACGGCCCGGTATTCGCCCCTACGTCACGTCACGTGGCCATGAAGTCACATGGCCTGTCACATAGTCATACTCCGGCTGACGATGATGCCAGGATGTTTTGTCAACCCGTCAGCGCAGAGAGGAAGCGCTACCAGATTAAAAGATCACTCTGAAGCGGGGGTTTGATTTGGTCGATCTTGCATTGGCGAGTGCGTAAGGTAGGCTGGGCGCACTTGCCTCTTATTTTGGGAGAAATGCGACGTGAGATAGATAAGGAGGAAGTGAAATGCCAAGAGTAGCAGTGAAAAGGTGAGTGACAGCGATTGGCGTTGTGTGTGGTTGCGTTGCCCAGCAAATTAATAGCATTATCCGTAAACACTTAAAATGAAGGGGAAGAGATTAACATGACTTGGAAATGAGAAAAAGCACGCAACATACGGATGGGATAGATGATGGCTAAACCGGTGCAGAAACCACACTTCCAAACGCCACTTTGTATGTAGTCTGTCGGCGGTAAGCCAGAGTTAGCGTGTGGTCTGAAGTAAAAGGTAAAGGAGGAAGGGAAAGTAAAGTTTAAAAGCTTTTCCGTTATCCCACAAATTGCACGCGCCGTCAGCACGCATGACGTCACTCCATGGGCACCAACGGCCGGCGACATCCGGTCACGCGCCAGTGTGTCGACGCAACCGCTGCCCGTTTCGACCAACAGATATTTCGCGGACGACTCAAGGTGCAACAAAATGCCAATGCATGACGCTGGAATGCTGGAATGCATGACGTCATGCATTCCAGCTGACAAAAATGCTGACGATGGACCGAACGCGGCCTGTAGTCTGAAGTATAAGGTAAAGGTAGAAGGGTAAGTAAAGCTTGAAAACTTTGCCGTCAGCCCACACGTAGAACGCGCCGTCAGCACGCATGACAACACACATTTCACTTGACGATGGTGCTGACAACAGACCGAACGGGGCCACGCTCGCCAACGCAAGAACTACCAAAGCAAACTCCCGCCTCAGGCAGAGTGATTTCCTTATCTGGTAGCGCTTTATCTCCATCCTGAAGGCTTCACAAAAAGATCCCGGCGTCATCGTCAGCCGGCGCGTGAGTTAACAAGCCACGTGATTTTGCGGTGACGTGACGTGACGTAGATCAAATACTGGGCCGTGACTGGTGATGACAAACGCACTGACGAAAGACTGAACGCGGCCCAAATCAAACTCCAAAAACGTAATTGCTTCCCTTTTATTTGGGAGCGATATGGAAGCAGTGTTCCTATCACTTGTACGTGATCGTGACGCAGCAGATACTTTTCTGTAACGCAACAGGTAATTTGAAAGAGGTGGGTACCATTGAGGTGCCATTTTCAGATGAGGGGTGCTCGCTGGGCGCTGTAATAACCCGACTTCATGATTAAATTTTCTCCTCTGTAGCAGGCAAGTCAGTTGGCTTTTGTTGGCTGGGGGAGTCAATCTACCGCATTCATCTATGGGCTCATTAGGGTCTGTGGGGCATTGGCGCTCATGTGAATGTGACAGATATCCGATCTGGACATACATCCCATCATACGGCTTCCTTGGCTCATCGCAACAAAAAGAAATTGTTGCAAAGCGCCTAGACATGCTAGGTGGAGATGCCGCTTGGGTTCAGATTTTGACTTGATTCTTCAGATTGGGGATAGTTTGGGGTTTTACTCCAGCAGACCAGTCTGCAAAATATCCACTGTGGCGGAAGTGTACACAATATTATGCTAAATTTGGGCTAGGCGTAATTGTTCAGATTTGTAAGCTACTTTTGTGTGCAAAAAAGTTTTGCAAGCATTTTTGTCTGAAATTACCTGTCCTTTACAACCTCATGGTTCCTTGAAGTGATGCTCCCATGTGCTGAAATTGGTGATCATAGTGTGCCAAGCTCTGAGCTCTCAGATTTATGGTTCATATACACTGTATTTTTCATGATGATTCTTGCTAAGCTGTTTAGGCATGCTTGGCAAAGCATGCATTTGTACTCAGACTGTCCAGCAGAGGTCCCTTAGGCAGGGAATCAAGAGCTACTATGGGCACTAGTGTATGGTGTACTTCATGGCTGTAAAAGCACCTCTTTTGTTAACTTCTAAATTTTGTTTGATCCTCCATCCCCTGTGGGACTTATTATGCCTGTAAATGCTGGAACTATGGGTTTAAGTTCTTGTTCAGTTTATGGGCCCCCAGTTTCTACAGCTTTCAGAAGAAAGGGAACCAGAATAGGACATGAATCTATTTTTGGCATACTTTTCAGACAGGAGTAGCAAGTTTGTCCTGCTAGGCTCTCCAACTTATTTTGCAAAGATGCACTTCTGATGTACAACCTGCTATCTAAATCAATCAAAGTTTTTGAGAGATCTTCATTGGTTATCCTGAAATGTACACTTATCATTCATAATTCCCTTGACGCACAGACTGTATACGTAAGTATCTCTGAACATTGTGCCTTTTTCTGTTGCAGGATTCCACTTGTTCTGCAACCTGCCTGCCACAGAACATTAGTTTGGCAATGTCTGTCATTGACGCCAGCTGTCCAGTTGAGGTTCAGGTAAATATTTGCAACATGTTTTCCACTCTAAGATGTCACCAAATGACCAGAACTGTGGCAATCACATACTTGAAAACACAGGTGTCATGCGTGGCTTTCTGCCATCTGGCTTTCATGGCATTGGCAAAGGAAACAAGATACATATGCTCACATGCACCTTTATTCCAATGTTAAACAATAGTCTTAAAAAGGGCCTACATGTATGTGCCTTTAAGTTGTGGCGAGTATGGAAAAAAGCCTCATGTGCACTTGCATGTGTCTCTTCCATGGTTATGCACTTCTAGGTTAAGCAGGAATGTAGAGGTACAGGCTTACTTAGCATCTGCCACATTCAGGCCTGAATTCTTATCAGACATGTGTTTTTGTCAGAGTTTTAACTTTCATGGTCAGAATTTGGATGCTTCTGGGAGTGAGTGTTGGCATAGGTTTTCTGCCATAATATTATGTTACAGCTGAATGCAAAAATTGCAATATCAGGGGTTTAAAGCATTAGACACAGCTAGATGAGATGAATCAATTGATTCCAGTTACTTCATCTCCCCAGGAGTGGCAGCCCAGCTTTCTTTGGAGTTCAGGTGTCATGCAAAATGTGTAAAGCAAACTTCAAAGCAATGTTCCATTTTCTATCCAGCCATTGCCCCTGGACGTGTGAAAGGAATACCTTTCCCATCCAGTGTCATACACAGAACATTGCGTTGTCACCCTGATATAATGAAAATTGTATATGTGTTGGATTGCCTGCTGAGGGATGCAAAGGAAGTTATGTAAACAATGATAGCAGCAACTACAGAAGAACTGAATGAGCACAAAGAACAGTTCAGCACAGTCTAGTGTCTAGGCTAATGATGTGAGGAAAATATAATGATGATTAGGACAGATGCACCACTAAATTGTGTTGCCAATAGTATGGCTACCAATGGGTGCAAATTCAATATGTATGCTGATAAACCACTTAATGACAAACAGTGTTAGGGATAACAAACATGACCCTGGTCTTGTGGGTGTCTATATCATTGCACAGGTTTAAGCATAGTCCTGGCCAAACTGCAGTGCATGCTGCCATCCCCCCCCCCCCCTCCTCCCCTCCAGGCTGCACAGTGCCATCATCAGCAGGATGGCGTCAGTGCATCTTAGTGACACAAATTGTATTATCTGCCACATGAAGCTAGCTATGGCCAGCTTGTCTGTTGTGCAGATATACACACAGTGTTGTTTGCTGAACTATGCTTGTATTTTCAACTCCTTAAATGTGTGGACTTACACAAGTAAGTGTATCCTAAAGTGCAAGAGAATTTCAAATGTGGAAGGGATGTCACAAACACAATTGTCTAGTAGGTAATACAGTATTGTCCCGGATATTTGCATCCTGCATTGTACATTCCTTTTGGTTAAGATGTATCCAACAAGTGCTTAAATATAGCATGCAACTGCATGGCCTTTTCAATAGTGCCCATGGGTATGAAGATTTAAGCGATTGGTTTTAAGCGTAGCACTGTCTCGACGCGGGCAGCATCGTGGTGGTTACGTTATCACGTGTATGAGCTCAATGAACACGTTTATGAGCTCAATGAACATGTGTACGAGCTCAGTTATCACATGTACGGGCTCATGAACACATGTATGAATGCAGCGAGCAGCTCTGTGTAAAACCCTTAAAGAGAGTTTTCCACGTATATATGGGGTTTTTAACTGAAGTAGCCATCTTCAGGACCTACATCTGTTTCTTTACAGTGCCCGTCGTCAGTTTCCGTAAATCATGCCAGTTAACTGCTGTGCAGAATTGCATATTAGGACCATTAGAGCATGGGCCGTTTTAACGACGTATGTGATGTCGCTCTTGGTTATCTGACACATCGGTTGTCGTCCTCCAAATCCTCTGTCGGTTTCTTAATGGGCGCAAAAAGAGCGACGCTCGCCGCAGCGTATCGGTGGCATTTATTCGTATGTGATATTTGGTGTGCACCAGGCTCACAGCCCTGCAAACATTTATTTAACTGTGTTCCTTTACCTTGCCGTGAAAGTGGAAGCCTTCTTTATTCATTCTCCAGTTGAAACCGCATCGCAACATACGCTGAAAGGTCAGAGACTCACTCATTCACCACGCACGTCTTTCTGTCTGTTATTGCTTGAGGAAATCTGCCCGTAAACGTGTGTAAAAATATCCGATATGATAGAAGTGATCGTATAAATTTTCGTTATGAGCGCTTTGACTCGTGGCGTGTAAAAATTCCAAGCTAGATAAGCGTATGAGAAACCAGGCGTCCGTCGGATATTTCGGCTCTGTGAGCCGATTTGTTTAAGAAATGGAGTCCGACTAACAAGAAGTTTATTCTTGATCTGCTTCCTTGATTGACGTGGTGGACTGCTCAATCTCCCATGAGGTTTCAGCCGTCTCCAAATTCCAGAACAGGCTGAAATGTGCCTTGATTTTGTTTAAGATACGTTTATTTTGGTTGTTCTCGCTGGACTTTTGGGAAAGAATACTGTGCCATTGTGTATTGTAGTGAAGGTTGAGCTCCGATCTCTTTACCGTATATTCGTTCTGTAGCAGTGATTGCAGTCATAAACGGTTCTTAAATGCGATCGGGCTTTCAGCGTCGGATCCACATATACTGACCAGCTTGCATGGAGCGGTCAAAATGTTCATCATCCACTGGGTACCGATCTCTTCGCTACTTCTTTACGTCTGGCAGTGATGTATGATGGTCTTGTCAGGTGCTCACACATCAGTTCGTGCCTCCATGTACCAACTACGTTTTCTACTCCGAGCCAGCTCGGCCAATCGGATTTGTAAATGACTTTCTTGAAAAAAGCTGCGTTGGTGTGCTTACATGCTCCGTTAGCCAGTAAGTCCACCACTCATTAGCCAAATGCCGAATTGCCCGCGACTGCATGATACCGTCTTCAGATTTGCATAGCATTTCTACGCAAGATGGCCAGGGAAGTCATTAATTTGAGGGCTATTCCTTCAGCGGTTGAAACACTGGCTTAGGTGTTCACGATCGAAAAGAATGCTCCAATTTTCAGGAATGTCGTTTGACTTTTGTTCTAAAACACTTTTATCGCATTTCAGGATTTCAGGTTTCTACAACTGAAGTCGGCTGCGTTTGAGGGAAAGCCGGCCTTCTCTGTCGAACACAGCTCTTCTCTGGCTGCTTGCAACAAATATGGCATCCTTTTCGTCGCGCTTGGGAAGACGGTCAAAGGTAACTAAGATTGTTGAATGCTTTGATATTGTTATCGTCATCATAATTCCTCCACTTTTGCGTATTTGATTTCCTATAGTAATTAAGTATTCCAAATGGTTGACCGGAGCATGTTTCTGGGACTCATGTCTCGCGCCTCTCGGCGCCTCTCGACTGCAGCTTCAGCACCCTCCTTTCAGGCTATGGCAATGCCAAAATGTCGTTACCGTCATTTGTTAGCCCATGAATGACCTCTGAGGGGTGCAATGCTTATCTGTTTTTCTAAAATTTAGGCTTCGTTTGTAGTAACGTAGATTACTTCTCCTTGAAACGCTTTATAGGATTCGGCCTGCCAAAATGTTTTACTTTCTCTGGAGTGAGTTCCGAATTCAAATATCAGTAATTTTGTCAGCCACGCTAACGAAGGAGAACGGAATTATCGTCAGTTTTGCAATGTTTTATGCCGTTGACATTGCTGTAATGCTGTGATTGAAAGCGCTTCTATATTCGAGAGTACTACTTTAATTCTTGCCGTATTTGAAATACCACAGGTTCGCACCGGGCTAGTGTTAGAACCAAAATTTCGTAGAAATATATATATATATATATATATTTATATATATAGCAGATATAATAGTTTATTGCCGCTCAAAGAACGAAGTACGTGACAAAAAGAACAGTCTGACCAATCAGAAGGGATGACGCAGATACCTGCGTGATTGACTCAAGCTTTTTTCGTCTACCTGTTACTCAGCCATATGCTTCACGTGTATTGCCATACACATGGTCTACACCATTTGCCGTTTCGCTGCATGTGTTGGCACATTTTATGATATGCACAAACTGATGGCGCCCTTGAATCTGTCCTGATCTTCACCAAACCTTGCCCGTCGTCGCCGGCCACTGGGCGTCGCCCCTGCCCCCCCCCCCCCCCCCGCCTGCGGTGACCTCCCCCCCCCCCACGTGTCCGCCAGCGGTGCGGCTGGGCACTCTGACGGCGCCAGAGCCGGAGCGGGACGCAGCGACGCTCACGCTGGCCAGCCTACGGCTGGCGGCGGACGTCACGCACCTGTCGCTCAGCTGCGACGAGCTGACACTGCTGGTGGCCACCACGCACCAGCGCTGCGCTCACGGCTACCTGTACGACGTGCGAGCCTTCTGCGGACAGGTGGGAGCCGCCTCCGACGCCCGGCCAGGCGGACAGATGAGACCGCCAGCAAGGCCGGGCCAGACGGAAAGAGGGGGAGGGGGAGGCGCCGACGCTGGACCAGGCGGACAGATGGGGGCCACCGCTGAC
>NW_023596746.1:47860993-47899814 GCF_011947565.3 Pollicipes pollicipes
CCCAATGTGCTCGCAAACGCAAGAGCTACCACATCAAACTTGCACTTCTTTGTCTGAGTGATTAATTGAATTTGGTAATGCTTTCTCCCCATGCTGACGGGCCGACAAAACATCCTGGCAGCAGCGTAAGCTCGCGTGTGACGCTACAAACCGCGTGACATTGTCGTTTCGTGACGTGACGTAGGGAGAATACTGGGTTATTGTGAGTGCTGACAAATTGTGCTGATGACAGATCGAGCGCGGTCAAGGGCTGAATGGCAAGATTCTAACTTTACCTCCCTTTTTCTCCTTTAATCTCCCAATTTTGTCTCACATATGCGATGCGCAGCCAACGATCAGGGGCGGATCTAATCTGGAGTTGTTTTTTAGGGGGGGGGGGGGCAACCGTTCGTCGCCAGCTGGCTGGTGTGGGATCCGAGGTTCAGTGCATGGTGCCTCTCGCGAGTACCTAGTAGAGACACCATTCAAAACTGAAAAAGGCACCGAAATGCTTTTGAATATTAAACAGAAGTTAAAACAAAACAACTAGAACAGTTAAAGTTAAAACAGACGGCAAGTAGGACGAAATTTTTATGAAGTTCTGGGAATGTTTTGGCGGGCAAAACATACTCTCAGAGGTTTTGGGGGTCATGACCCCGTGCCCCCCGCCCCCCCCCCCCCCCCCCAGGATCCGCCTATGCCGACGGTCATAGTAGTGCGGCATGGCAAAGTCTTGACCCGATTCTCATTTTTCCAGGATTCACCCCACACAGTCACCATGTGCGGTAACTATACGTGTTGGTAGTGCCAAACGCCATTCCGGGCAATTTTCCAACATTCCGCATCATTTTCTGAGATTGGCGGCAGACCGAACGCACCTTAGATCTCCCAAATGAAAGACCAGTGATCAGCCAACCATTTGACGCTATGCCAGCAACAGAAAGCTATTTATTTGTCACCGTCGGGCGGCAGGCAGACGGGGCGTGGCCGCCGGCGCCAGTGAGTGGTGTGGGCCTCGCAGGTCGGCGAGCGCCGCCGCTGGTCCGCCGGCGCCATTGAGCGGTGTGGGTCTCGCAGGTCGGCGAGCGCTGCCGCTGGTCCGCCGGCGCCAGTGAGCGGTGTGGGCCTCGCAGGTCGGCGAGCGCCGCCGCTGGTCCGCCGGCGCCATTGAGCGGTGTGGGCCTCGCAGGTCGGCGAGCGCTGCCGCTGGTCCGCCGGCGCCAGTGAGCGGTGTGGGCCTCGCAGGTCGGCGAGCGCCGCCGCTGGTCCGCCGGCGCCATTGAGCGGTGTGGGCCTCGCAGGTCGGCGAGCGCCGCCGCTGGCCCGCCGGCCGCCCGCCAGCCCACCGCTCGCTAACCACAAAGCCGTGTCGTGGTGCTGCCTTTCGTCACGCTGCCGGGCGCGGCCAGAGCGCCGCCGCTCGTATATTTTTACTACACGGCTCCACTCTCGACTCCATGAATACTAAATTGTTTCCGGATCTGCGCCGATTGGCGGCGGGTCGGTCGCAGGGGGAAGGGGTGATCAGGCCGGCCGGTTACGACCCTCGAACTGGCCGGCGGCCGGCTGGCGCTCCGCAGATAGCGATAGTCGTGGCTGGACGGTGGCGGCGGCGCTGCGCAGTGTGGGCATGGTGCGGTCTGGGCCACACTGGAAGGCCTGGCGGACCGGCGCTCTATTCCGCGCATGGACCTGGGTCAGAATGGGATTTAAGTTAGTGTTATTTCCTCAAAGCCTTTATGAGTACTTCAAAATTACACCGTAACATTTGTGTAGCACTTACATTGCACTATTACCTTATCACATTCTAACAGCTCATTTTTATCGGTAAAATATGTGATGCTGTAGTGCTATCTGACTGCTTATACGAACAGTATACATAACAGCCACGCCTGCCAGCTCAGGTGGTCCCGGAGGTGGCCTTGGCTCACCGGCGTATTGAGTGGCACTGTCGCCAGTGGAGGTGCTCTGGCCGGGACGGGCGGCGCGCCCCACGAGAGGCGTCATATCGGCTGTGTCCGGCCGTCTCTGGTCGCCGGCTGCCTTGTCTGCGGTCGCCACGTTTGACGATGTGCTCTCCGGACGGTGTCCATGCCTGATAAGGATGATGGCGGCGCGTAACTCGGCCGGCCCGCCCTGTGGGCTCGTCATCGCGTCTGTACCGGACGCGCCACGTCGCAGACCACCATCAAAGTATTTTGTCGTGTCGGAAGCTTCTGATCTCTGCCACCCAGGCGCCCCTCAGTACCAGCGAGCAACGGGACGCCTGAACCCTGAGCAGGAGGCGGTACCGATCGGTCGCGGTCAGTGTTTGTCACCAATCACATGCTCTGGCCTGGCGTCGAGCCGAACCAATCAGGCGTCAGTCTCATCTGCTGTCTCCACTGTCGTCAGGCGCTGTGGCTGTCGGCAGGCTGACGTGCCCGGTCGCAGGTCATAGCGTACCCATGCCGTAACTGACCTGCGCACGTTAACAGCACGCTACCGTGGCCATGCGGCAACGGATGTGCGCACGTTAACAGCACGCTAACGCGCTGACGGCGCATTGGCAGCGCGCACGCACGTCAGCACCAGCACGCTGAGCAACAGGAATTAAAATGTCGATCATCAGGCTCTAGCAAGTGAAGAGGGCCTCAACGCCAGCAGCGTCGATTCGGGGCCCTCGTCGCTGCCGCCCGCTCACATGTGCGTTCGTGCGAGGACAGGGACCGACTCGTCGGCGGAGCGTGCGCACGTGATGTGCAGATAACGGGGCCGCTGTCCTTGCTTCAGGCGCAGCGACTGCGATCGGGAGGGGGAGACGAACACGAGCTGGCGGCGTGTTACCACGCTTGTCCTGTATTCAATTTAACAAGAGCTCTATATCTAAACAAAGGTACACTGTGGGCTCGACACGGAAAAGTGCCCACCCTGTTTTTGGTCAGTGCGTGCCGAACTAGCCTCTTGTTAAGAAATAACAAATGCATAGATAAATTTTAAAAAATGCTTGACGAGAACTGCGAATGGACGGTGTCAAACAAACACACAGACCCATTTTGCGTCAGATCAATAAAAGAGCTGTGCCGCGTGACACCAATACAGAGCAGCGCGCCGGTCCGACTGCCTCCGATGGTGCGAGTGACGCCCCAGTCAAAGGGCGGCTCGGCTGGCTGTTGCCCCCGATGGTGCGGGTGACGCCCCAGTCCGAGGGTGGCGCTGCCTCCGATGGTGCGGGTGACGCTCTAGTCAGAGGGCGGCTCGGCCAGCTGCTGCCTCCGATGGTGCGGGTGACGCCCCAGTCCGAGGGCGGCGCTGCCTCCGATGGTGCGGGTGACGTCCCAGTCCGAGGGCGGCTCGGCTGGCCGCTGCCTCCGATGGTGCGGGTGACGCCCCAGTCCGAGGGCGGCTCGGCTGGCTGTTGCCTCCCACGCTGCCTGACGGGGCGAGGCTAGCTTCGGCACACATCGACCCCTCGCTGACATGGTGCCCATAGGCCGTGGCTTAACCAGAGCAGCGACGACGGCGAGGTGCCAACGTCCCAACAGTGGACTGAAGAGTTGCAACGGCGCTGATGGAAGCTATTCGGAGCCGCCATGCGTCGCTGGTCGATGTCGGGGGTGCCAAACAAAAGACGGCGGAGCGTAAACCATCGGCGCATTACTCACACTCCGGTGGCAGTCGGTTTATGAACGAATAAAACGCCTAATGGTCACATAGCATTCTAATCTGGGGACAGCCATACAGACGTTAGTATTAATATCCACATAAAAGTTGACATCAGCTGCGTGGAATGTTCCGTTATTTCGCTCCCAACAGCCCAACTTTGCAGGGTAAGACGACGGTGTTTTTGATGGCCCGTAAAGAGCAAGACGGCGTCCCATTAGGCCGAATTGATCTGGTTTCATTGCGACCACATTCTGACAGAAAACCTTGTCAGTAATGTTGCTTGGAATTACACCACGCGGTGTGAGTGTTAACATCTGCTGGCTAGTGCAGTGTGGCGTATCTAGATGTACTGAAGTCACGTACATTGCAGACGACCTCTGGGAGCTAAGAGGCTGCTGACCACTAGCGGGAAAGTCTCCCCTGGTCAAAGCAAGGAGTTACGTCAGTCATCAATACCTGCTGATTGCTTTCAGCTGGCTTCAAGGACATGCCAGTTCACTGGGACCGTATGATGACCGTATGATGCGAGTAGTAGATATACGTGATTCACACCTAGCCGATCATGGAGCACATCTGACATGCTCTATGGTTGTCTTCTTCAAAAAAGGAGGCATGCTTATTAACCATAAAGTATGTTTGCGTAGCATGTAGAATGTCTGGGCAGAATGCTATCTGACGTGGTCTTAGATGCCTGCAGCTAGATATTGACAGAAATGGTACCCATGTCTGTCTCGCGGAGTGGCACCCTCGCGCCACCCGTTTCGTCGTGGAGAACGCCCCCACTCCGGGAAAGCCCTCAGCTTCCGGGAGCAATATCAGTCAGGCTATTCGTGTGGAAGATGCCTGGCTGCAAGACTTGCCGAGCAATCGCTGACCAAGGCGATAATGGCCGGCTACAGGAAAAGCGGAGGGAACAAAGCATTTGGTCAAAAACGGCTAGGTGACCGTAAACAGCAGTGTGCATACGCCTCCCGTCACATCTTGCCCGAGGATGGTTTGAAACGCACGTGCGGCGGCCCTGCAATTTGCTGCGGAGGAAAATCGAGGGCCGCGACGGCCAGGTAGTCCCGGAAAGCCTTCCTCAAGCTCAGATCTCGTGGACGTGGATCAAATGGCTCGTGTCGTCTTGCGTGCACCTGTGAATCTCTGGCTCTGGCGAAAGAAGCAGCAGTGTGTGCATTATTAACATCATCACTCTAAACTTTGCAATTTAAAAACTGGCCAAAGTGTCTTTTTCTCCAGCAGCAGTACCATGTGTATGCCATGTTAAACCGTTGTACCGAGGCGCGGCTGTGCCGTGCAGCATACCAGGAAACTATGCGAGGCCTGCGGCTGGCTGCGGCTACTGCAGCAGTGCAGCATACCAGGAAACTATGCGAGACCTCCGGCTGGCTGCGACTACTGCAGCAGTGCCAGCATACCAGGAAACTATGCGAGGCCTGCGGCTGGCTGCGGCTACTGCAGCAGTGCAGCATACCAGCAAACTATGCGAGGCCTGCGGCTGGTTCAAAAATAGCCACGGAAAAGTGCATACTCGTCAGCTGTTTGCGTGCGCCATCTGTGTGGAGTTCAGTAGCCAATAAGCAGTAAAGTTGCGGTCGACGTCAGCCGTGCGCCGCGCACTGGTCACGGTGTGTTTCGTTTTCTGCCGGCAGCCACCGATGGCCGTAAATGTCACTCACTGTCACGGCAACAAGCGACAGGCATCACCTGTCTGTGGGCCAGGGCAAGATTTACACCTTCCCAGCGGCCGTAAACTCGGCCATGAGCACATGTGGCTGGCACAGTGCGTGCGCCCGGTGCAGGCACTGTGGGGGCCGCAACATAAACACGAGAGCCGCGCGCGCGCGCGCCGTGTCGTGTGGGCGGGTGGCCGTTCGGTCGCGTGGCGTGGTCGCGTCAGGGAAAGCACAACAAAATAAGCCTTTTCACTGCATGCGCTACACTTTCCTCCAACAGATTGTATCGTAAGGTGCGAGAACCGACTACCGCCGCACCAAAGGGTGTCATGGATTTTAGTAACGCTGCTGGCTAAGGTCATGTTGTTGCGCTGGGTGTCGGTGCACATAGCTTTTGTGCGCAAAAGTATGCGAATGCATGCAAGAGTAGCAGGGTCGCGAGAATATATGGCTGTCGCCAGATAATGGTGTAAGACCGATACGGAGCTGGTGCGGAGCTGTTCTTTGACGTTGAATTCAGCGTGGAAACTTATTATTTTCAGCGCCAGCATCGTTAACAAAACCTTGGATGTTTCACCCGGGAAGTACACGCCGCGCTCCATGTCCACGATGCTCAATGATGCGCACTGCACACTCACCGCATTTCCGGATTAAACAAACACACACATCTTTAGAAATGCCATATCACTGACCCAAATTGAGCAACGGGCAAAAGCTGTGCGACTGCCGGTGGCGGCAAGACAAGATTGAGTTGTTTTCCATCCAACTTAAGCAAGGGCATGAAGTTAGGAAACCCATTATATCCTCGCTAAGAGGTCTGTTTGTTTCACAAGTCGAAAAACGACGGTGTCTTTCGTACTGAGGTACGGAAATATCACCATGCACGCCACCATCACAAACGCAGTAGCCCCACTCAATGCTACTAGAGAAGGCTTCGCAGACGTGATGTCACCATAGGACTAACGCTTCGTAGCCCGCAGTATGGTTTTTGGTTGATGCTGTGAAAAGGTTGGTAGATACCAGTCACATTTTTAAAAACAGTGATTTCGCTATTGAACTGGATAGCAACCCTATTCTACATCTTTATTGTAATGTTAAGTGAATAGATACCTTAATTTTTCAGTTCAAACCTTTTAAAGACAACTAAATACTCGGATCTAATTGCAGAAATAAACCCTACTAAACCACGTTTCCTAGTTGCGGCACTTGCGCCATATTTGCGCCATATCGAGGCTAATGCGCGTGATCATCTATATGTGAGACGTTTTTATAAAAGGAATATCTACATGTAAATAAAAGCATCAGATGTAATGTTTGCATTGAATTCATCGGGGGTATGATTGCGGATATATGTTCACATTGCATATTGCTAGGTCATTAATTAGTTCCATATGCCAAGTCAAATACCTAATTTGTTTTTGTTTTAAGACTGGCGGGCGCGCACGGCCGAAACTGTGTAACGCAATTCTTGTTCTGCTCGATTGTGAACAAAGCTGACCATTCTAGACCGAAACACGCTGATCTGAAAAATATGACCCCACTTCGATCTAGGATTTATGTTCGCAATGTCTCTGCACAACCCAGAAAAAAACGGCACAGCTCTTACCTGCCAACATCTAAGGAAGAGTTCAGTGACACATTGCAAAACGGATAGCCCCGCTGCTTTATTATATGTAATGATTTAACGCCTGTTCTTTTCAGTCTGATGACCTTCTAATATTTTCAGAATTATACGCATCGGTGCCTCTTGGCTTTCGTTTCGATTAAAGGAATGTATCGGTTTTTTAATACATTGCGGCAAGCATAAGATGTGACGAAACAAGCTCACTTATAACCAGACTTGTATTCGACTTGAGCTGATCCATGAGTCGACTCATGACTTAATTTTTTTGTGCTGAGTCGTGAGCTAAATCGATTCGCTAGAAAAAGTGTCGCTTTGAATCATGAGCTGAGTCACATTCTTCGTACTTTCATGAGCTGAATCGTGAGTCAATAATTTCTAATAAAGCTGTGTCAGTGAGGCATATGGCTGAAATGAAAATGGTAACATGAGCAAACATAGCACACCCCATACACATTAACAGACCATTTCAGGGTGATGAAAAATTGGAATTGATGTTGGATTGGACGCTGTTGAAATTGGTGTGTGAATTGTGTTGTTCTAAATTGGTGTTGCCTCCAGTCGCAGCAAGATTGGAACGCGGCTAATGCGGCGTACAACACTAATTTCTACGCAGCACGGAATTCTGTTCTGACTCCTAACCCATCATACAATGGCTGGATGGGATGAGTTTGAGGTACTCGGGTGGAAAAGATAGTCGGCGTCCGGGTTAGCCCATCTCTTGTTGAGTTGTTCAGAGTCCAGCACAGCTCAGCTGCCTGCTGATTGGAAGACGTGGATCGACTTAAGTGGATTTTTGGCTAGGATTGTGTTTGAGGTTTGTGAGAAATGCAACTGCAATTGGTAATACTTATTAAGTTCAGGTGAGAAAACAAACAAACAAACAGTCATATAATGTATATAGCTTATACTAGCTTATCGCTATTGCAAGAACTGCAATATTATGCTGTTCACATATTTGATTCCATCGCTGATGGCGCGGCTAGTGCTGGCTAATGGAAATGAAATTGCTTACTTGTAAATGACCTTGGCTGGCACCTGGCAGGCCCAGACTGCCAAATGTCAGGTTAAGTGCATTCCAGTTCACACTGTATCTATATAAGTAATGGATCTGGGTCATTTGTGTCAGGAAGAATACGCTAGCCTTATAACTGAAATTTGGGAGAATCTGAAAGGTAACTCAAATAAAAGGTATTGTTTGCTACACTGCATTTGGTAGGCTCAAACAAAAAACATCCTACTGGGTTATATATGTATATATATATATATATATATATATATATATATATATATGTGTGTGTGTGTGTGTACCTATATAATCTATATGCATACGATGATGACTTAGAAGATCTATGGCTTCGTCTAATGCTTGTTGTTGCATCAGATCGGACGATTCCCTAGAGCTAAACTTCGCTAAATCCATAGTCTAACTTGGACCTGTCGTAGGTCAGCGACCCTTAAAGGGGACATTTAAACTTTTGATGCCAAATGATCCATTTTTAATTGCCTACAGCTGGGCAAAATTTGGCGCGACTATGTATATGTGCACATATATATATATATATATATATATATATATATATATATATATATATATACAACGAGCTAGAACTGAATCGCATCTTTGATCTGCAGATTGTGTGAGTTATGAGTCAGATGATTAAATGCAAGCAATGAATTTGAACTAAGTCGATTTAAAAAAATGGCTGGCTTTAACTCGTGAGCTGAATCGGATCCTGGAATCTGTGAGTCATTCCCGAGCCGAATACAAAAGTTTGAGTCGGACACGAGTCCGTTTATAACTATCGGTGTGCTTTTAAGTGAAAAAGACTGCTCTTTTTGGCCTTAATTATCGCATGGCCAATGAAATGGCAGGATTTAAATGGCGTTCTTATGGCGTCATAAATGTTTGGACGACCTCGAAATAGTCTGCACAAAGAAGCCTGCACTTCTCTGCGGGCGTCTAGCTTTGAAACTGGGGTGTTGGGTTTAAGAACGGCAGCGCTTTGAACTGCACGGAATGATATTCAAGATGGCTATTTCAGTTCAAGCCCCTATACAAATATAGAACACCCCCGTAAAATAAGCTAGCAAAAACTTCAGCTCTCCCATGAACTGCTGAAACAACGCAACGAGAACGCATGTGAATGATTGGCTAAATAGCTCACATTCCCCGTTTACGGATATAAGATGCGGTGTTTTGTTTTGTTCAGCTTCTGTGTCAGTTTGTCCATGGCTATGCGCTGTTGTCAAAAACTGGCCAAAATCATCACTCGGACGTCGCCCACACTTGATCTATTATGATCTCATACTTGGTATTTTGGCATAAGGTGTAGAACTTATCAATCAACAGACACTAAAGATTTCGTAGCGATATCTGAAGGTGTTTTGAATTATCGTGAATATTGAGCAGCGAGCGCGATCTGACTCCCTGTTCAATGCCGGGTTATTATCATTTAAGATGAGTTCGTGGACATTCATATCAACTCAAATGCACGTTTCATCGATGAAATGTTGGGGTACCGAGGACTCACCTACAAATGGGTTGTGATGACCACACGTATTATGGACACTGAACACTTTCTTCTTGTGAAGAAAAGAGTTAATATACAACAGATTACCTCGCCTCATAATGACAACATATGCACACCTTCAATTTGTCAGCATGCAAGGGAGAGTTGCAACTGTACCCGTTCAGCGTCACAAAACAGGTGCCTTTTATGATAAGGAATTGATGCAATCTGCGAGGCTTTAGCCGTGCCTTGTATGATTGCTGTGGCTACGCACATGAGCTTTAAAAAGATATGTAAGTATATATACACACACGTGTGTGTGTATATACATATACACACACACACACACATATATATATATATATATATATATATATATATATATATATATATATGTATATGCATGTACATATACAATGCATAGCCAAGACATATCACACGGAATCCGGCAAGCTTCTGGACTTGTCCCTTATCACGACTTAATGTATCTGCCCCCCAATCATTTTGAAAAATCGACGCCCATGCCTCATATATACGAGGCTTTGACCTTGTAGCGACACAAAATCTAACCAAACGTGTTCTTCGCTCAAGTTCGAGTACAATGGCGTATACATGTGTTTATGTTGAGCATGCGCCTTTTGATATATTGCTCCTTTAAAAGAAATGTTCTACCTTCACATCCTTTACATATGGTTTTGAACTAAAATAGCCATCGTGATGACCTTTTCATGCAATTCACGGCCATGCTCAAGACCCAAGTCCCTCTGGTTCCTGAGTTATACACCCGCAAAAGTGCGAAAAGGTTCATTGGGAGACTACTTCAAAGTCACCATGGCGTTGACGTCGTCATAGAAACGCCATACGATTGCCGTTATATAACAGGCTGTTTTCTGCTTCCCGTCAAAACAGTATGGCCGCTGATGCATTTGCGAGAGCGATGATACGGCACGTATGATACAACCCGTGGAAAGCGATTGGCTGTTAGTAAGATTTAGCTGCTGAATGCGTGTTGCGAACGTAAGCGTGAGCACTTTCGGGTTGTGCGGCATTCGTCACTAACGGGGCATTTTCCTTATTTCTAGACCGCAGGTCACTGTTATAAAAAAAACACCACTGTCTGCAAAAAAGTACAGCACCGAAAAAAGACGGCGCTCACCCGAATGTTCCCAAAAAAAGACGCACCGGCAAATCGGCCTTTTTTCTCCTGCTGACGTCAAGTCTGATGAATCCCAATAAAATGTGATGTATTGATACCTGCCTCTATCTTTAGGTTTGCGTTGGAACGTAACAACGTAATGTTGGAACCTTGCCGGGTTATCATCATTTAAGATGAGTTCGTGGACATTCATATCAACTAAAATGCACGTTTCATCGATGAAATATTGGGGTACCGAGGACTTACCTACAAATGGGTTGTGATGACCACACGTATTATGGACACTGAACACTAATTAGTAAAAGTAAAATTAAGTAATTACGTAATTACATTACATTATTATTTACATTATTTTACATTTCTTATTACATTACATTACATTATTATTCATTACAATAAATTACATTAGTAAAAGTAATTACGGAACAACGTAATGTTGTCGGCAAACTGGAAGAAACGCTAGCACCCATGCTGCAGGGGTGTTCAAAGGCAATTTGCCACTTCATTATGACCTTGCAAACATTCTGAACCCATTGAGGTATCAGAGCACGTAATTAATTCATCGCATGCCATTATACTAGCAATCGTTGGACAGTAGGGACAGGTCAGCACAGCTCATTTATGCACATGCTTGGTATAAGTTCACACGATACAGCTCTGCAAAATTGTTTTTCACTTAAGAATTCTGAACATATAGCGCTGTATTATTACAGATTCATAGACTACTGTCCGAACAAATCGTGTATGCAGGCGAGCATTGCTTGTGAGTCATCATTGTCATAGTCGCTGCAACTTGCGTGAGATGCTGGGTGCTGAGGAAGGTGGAAAATTATTGCTGTTGCCTTCTTGGATGGCAATTAACAATATTTCTATCGTGAGTCTTGTGTGCAATATTTGGAGAGGTATCTTCAGGAAACCTTAGGGCGTCATCGGCCCCCCTATCAGGGCGAGGGTTGATGTACGGGGCAACAGGCGAAAACATACGGGGATGAGGGTAACGCAGGTAAAACAGATGACCGGTCTACATTTCAAGCAGACGTTAGTGCAGATCGTTGCCAAAACACACGGAATGCATTCGCAATTCGATGTATTTTTAGTGGCTTTCCTACAATTCACCATATCACGTGGTGGCTAACAGCTGCCATCGCGAATATCTGTGTAAGCATGTCCTTAGCATTACTCCACGTTTTCACACAGACATTATGCAGGCACAGGCTGCGAACCGCGAAAACACAACAGGATAACTCAGACGTGTACTGCTCGGCCTGGCGCCAGGCTCACTAACGCGACCGGTGTTACACATTACCACCCGGGCACTGTTCCTTCAACTGTTATATACCCTACCTAAGGGCACCCCCAGCTTTCATGGATGGGCTAAACGTTCGGGCAACCGTCCTCGTCCGATATCTTAGTTGCACTAGCAGAGTAACTAGCTCTAGTGTTAAGTTGCATGGCAGTTTGACTAGGACACCTGATAAGGACGATGGTCCAAATAATTAGTCCATCGTGATACTAATCCCTCATCCTAGTCCTGCCGCGACCTTTCTGGCTTTCTGCGTCAACTTTCGTTTTCTCCAGTTTACCTCAAAATCTAAGATTTTCCCTCCTACCACGCGACGTAATGATCTGTGTCTAAAGCTTTTTTGATAGTTCTCGTGTGGTTCACTATTGGAGAAAATTCATGGGAAACTAACGTTTGGAAAAGGGGTGATGCTCACCCAAAAACGAATCCAAATATCTCTGAGCCCTCTCCCAATCCTGGACAAGCATTCGCGCTCCTGGCCGGAGGAGCGGATATGCTGCAGCCGTGCGTATCTGACCTCTCCGGTCAGAAATCTGATAATCGTGACTTGCAATCAAAATAAGCTTTTTGAAGTTGATATTGTTAGATCAACTGTTCCCCAGATCAATGGTATCTCCAAACTCATTGGAAGGGGTTATAAACAAGTGCATCATGCAACGCAGCACTGAAAATGCTCGCATGCAACGTTACATAAATTTACGATGACATAATCGCAACATAATGAACTATTACACAGGGCATGTCTTTCCGCGAGCACGCTTCCTCACGTCAGTCCTATCGCTGCCAAGGTCAAGGCAGGGATATCAAAGGAGCTTAGCCAGGCCAGGTTGGTGTTCTCTTTTAAGCAAATATCCATCGACACTAAAGCACTTCGGCGAACTACTTTGCTGCTGGTTTCTAAAAATATATGGCTAACTGCTATGAATACACATTCCCTTTGCACTGTGCTGCGTTGGTTCAACCACTCAGCTCAGCCGAATAAGGCTACGCAATAGTTATAAAGTTTCTGACCCTCGGGCAGCGGGCTTCAAGCTGCGATACGTGTTACAGGGTTACAAATAAGCCTGGACAAGCACCCAGCTGGACATGCCGGGTGGGGCCCTCGGCCTGGCGCACCGCTGGCAGGTGCGCTGTTGAACCTGGACAAGCACCCAGTTGGACGTGCTGAACGGGTCGGCACCCTGACGCACTGCTGGTTGGTGCGCTGGTGAGCCTGGTGATGGTGGTGATTTGGTGTTTAAGGGTGCGTCGGCATCACGGGCCATTTTGCGCCCACTCGATGGCGGTTATCTACGTCTGCGACGACGCGTTAAGTGTGTTGTTAACTAATGACAGGCAGCATCACTGGCACACTTACACTGAGGGGTGAGTGAAAATAATGTCAAAGTCAATGTGTGCTAAAAATGCGAGTATATCCCCAAGTTCACCACATGGGTCTCGACAGAGCAACCGATAGAGGGGCTCTGGACGAAAAATCGTCGCCTTTCCGTCTCAAGACGCCGGCATGAGACGAGGACATGTTCTACAGACAACCGGTCACGTATCTATGACACTGTGGCACATCCTTACGCGTCAAGTAAAACGGGTGTGTTGCATATGCATGACCAAACCGAAGACTACAAAGGGCGACTTCCTGGAAGCGGCTTCGGCGATGGGAAGATTCCCAACCACCCAGATGGAGCTTGATTTCCCCGAAAGCGTGAATATGTTTGTCGAACTTGTTCTGCCACGTATTGCGGACGTATTTGGAAATGTCACGTATTTGGACGTATTTATGTACTCGCTCCAGATCTGAAGTCGGTCGACTTCAGAGCTTGAACGAGTACATAAATTGGTATGGTTTTCTCTCACACGCCGCGGCAAAAGCCGCGGCGTCTGCTTTCTCTTTTCCCATTATCCCTATGTGGCCGGGGATCCACATAAATGTGATGCGGGAGGAAATATCACCCAGCCATTTTAGTTTCTCTCAAATTGAGCGCATCAGAAATGAGAGGTCACGCGACATCGCCGTCGGATCTGATGATATAAGTGCACTAAGTGAGGCGGTCAGAATGACTACATACCTTTCAGGGCGACAAGTAACGTACTGAAGCGCTGCTACAACGGCAAACAGCTCTGAGGAAAAAAACTGACATTTGATACGGGAGGCAGAGACCTGCGGTGTGATCACCGCAAACAAATGCGCAACCCGTTCTTGCTGAGCTCTTGGACCCATCAGTAAATATTTGTAATGAGTTCACGTATTGTGAGATCCGCTCCAACGAATAGCTGAGGCACTCTCGTGGTGAAGTGCCATTTTTATGATGTTGACGAAGTTCCAAATCATGCTTCAGACTCAGACGTCTCCACGGAGCTGGGTCCCGAGGAGTGTGCGGGCGCTGTCATCCAGCGTAATATCCGCCTCATCCAGCCAGTCCCGGACGCGCAGACACATCGGCCACGCTGACGTAGGCCGCCCCTCAAGAAAGAACGGATTAACGTCTGAGAGAAGATGAACTCAAAGGTTGGGTGGTCCAGAAATTGTGAAACATTTGTGGCGTAATTCAAAGTAAGTCGTTATCTCCTAAGAAGCAAAGGCGGTTCATTCGCTTCCACCAGCAAGTTTCTTGTTCGGATCGTACGAAACGCCCCAGTGGCTATACGAACACATGTATGGTGGATTACGTCCAAAACCTGCTTCGAAGATGTAGGAGCACTATCGTAGACGGGGCTAGCGTAATCAATGACCGATCGAATTAAAGCTCTGTACATGTTCAACAGGGTGCATCTATCGGCCGGAGTCCATACTTGTGTACTTTGTTTAGAATGTTATGGCGCCAGGCGGTATCACACGCCCGCTCAGTGCATAAGCCCGCTCAAGAAGATGGCTGTCGTGTGACGTCTTTGTTTGAAAGGATGTCGTATAGTTGTGTCCAAAGTCGTTAAGTGATCAACAGTGCATCGGTTCTTCTGAATCCCGTTAAGTGATCAACCTAAAGATGATGATGATGAGACTTTATGAGAGATTATGCAAAGACAGCTATGAGTTTCAAGATACCACATGAGACGGTCATTCACCATCCTTTCTAACACTTTACATAGGGCTGAAGTTAGCGAAATTGGGCGGTAGTGCAGTGGGTCGGAACCATCCTTTCCGGGCTTCTGTATCGGGACTATAATAGCCTCCCGCCACGACTCCGGGCAGTCATGATGCAACCATATGTAATTGAAAAGCTCAAGTAAACCAAGGAGGGACTCCTGCTTTAGGTGATTTAACATATCATAGTGGACTTCATCCAATCCAGGGGACACACTCTTAGCTCTCTTAAGAGCAGTGCAGAGCTCAATGACAGTGAATGGTCGGTTGTACTCATAAATCTCTGAGTCAGGAATGCTAAAATTGATTGCCATGTTCTCACTCTGTTCCTTGTAACGAATAACGCGTGGGTCGTCTGTTCCATTTCGGCACCTTTCCGCGAATGTGACGCATATTTTGTTGGACACTTCCTGGGTGTTCAATATCGTGGCTCCCGCCACTTTTCAACACCGGTACCGCAGTAGAAACGCTCCTACCGGAGATGCGACCAACTCGCTGCCACACTGCGCTGAGTGGGGTGTGACGGCTTAAACCATTTACATATTCCCTCCATGACGCACGCTTTGCCTCGCGTGTTGTGGGTTTCGCTAATGTTCTGGCCTTTTTAAAAGCGATGACGTTGTTGGTCGTTGCAGAACTCTTAAAACCTTGAACGCCCGTTTCCGGTTAAGAATTGCCGCCTTGCAGTCCGTCGACCACCAGGGGACAGGGATGATGCGCGGCTCAGGTGATGTCAAGGGAATGCAAGGCCTTGCAGTGTCAACAAATGTGGATGTCACTTGTTGTGTAACAGATGATGCATTGTCGTCCTCGATCGGCTGCATTCTAATATGACACTCGTCGATAAACCTTTGCCAGTTAGCGCGTTGAAGGTTCCAGCAGGAAGGCCTCCTGCCTGGGTGTCCAGCATTCACCTCAAGCCATATTGGGAAATGGTCACTCCCACACGTAGTGCTCTCAACGAACCAGGACAACCGACAGAAAAGGGACGAGGAACAGATAGATAGATTTATCGCTGAAGTGGCCCTGGACGGCAGAGTATATGGGTATGCCGGCCGGTGTTAAGAACACAAAGACTATTTGAATTTTTAAAAAAAACATTCAAGATGTCGGCCTCGGTGGCTTGTGTGACCGCAGCCCCACGAAGAGCTATGGGAGTTGAAGTCACCCAGCACCAGGAACGGCGATGGAAGCTGATCGAAGATAGACTGTTACATCGAATCCGGTACTTCCTCAGCAGGAGTGAGGTATGTGGAACAGTCAGCCTCAGCGACCCAAGGTCGACGACGACAGCAACGGCTTGAAGGTCAGTGTTAAGACTTACAGGAGAACACGGTATATTGTGATGAAGTAAAACCGCCACCCCACCGTGGGCGATCGTGCCAGTTCTCACACCCTCCCGAAAGATACTGTAACATTTGATGTTGTGTCATTAGATACCTTTGTTTCTTGACAGCATGCCGCAACCGGGTTACGATAAGATAAGAATGTGTGAAGGTCCGACATGTTGCCCCTCAAGCCACGCATGGTCCATTATAAGAACGTCAATGGCATGCTGGATATGCTTGTATGTGGGGTACACGGTTACGATTCATCGGTATAGCTTGCATGTGCTTTAAACGTTCAACTAGGATTTCGCACTATATAAATCTCCCTGGCGACGCTCTACTTCAGTGGAGCTAAGCCGGACCCTTGGCCGAGCCTTGGGACTTCCACCCTCGGTGGGCGACGTCGGCCAAGGAGGGGCACGCTTTGTCGCACGACCTGCCGCCGGGGACTGCTTAGTAGGCCGACCCGACCCCCCACCTCCAAGTAAAGGAATGGGAGGCGGACCCACTGACCCCCCTCCCCCCCGGCGAGTGGGGCGGAGTCGACAGCGGGGGCCGGCCTCCGGTCCGCGGTGCAGACGCCGATCTGGCGGCGCGCCCCACAGGGCCTTGGGAACCCCCAAGGCCAAGGTCCAAGAAACTGGTGTTCGTCTTCCAAAGGGAAGACGAACACCAGTTTCAGAAGGGCGGCTCCGGGAAGGAGCGACGAATGGGGGATGCCGAACCTTTTCCGGCTCCCGTGAGCCGGGAGGACATGCGCTCCCGGCAGGGCCACTAGCTGAGGAGCCAGAGGGGGTCAGCTCTCGTAGCGCCGCCGTGCCAGCGGGGACAGATCCCGTCGTAGCTGGCATGAGTGGAGAGGGAGATGGAGCCCGGAGACGTGCCTTCAGCACGGGCTGGGCTGGTAGCTGCACGAACTCGCCTACGGTCATGCCTTTGAAATCATCAAGTCCACACAGATTTAGTACCTCATTGGTCGCGGGTGTTACTTGGGTTACATTTCTCTCCGTTTTAGCAAGGGCGTCTTTGTATGTTCTTGTGGTTGCCGCATCGTTGTGTCGACGTTGGGCCTCCCGAAATGAGACTCCTTCCTTCACCTTGATGTTCAGGACAGCTTTCTCTGACAAGAAGAGCTGGCAGCTGCGATATGACGCCACGTGATCCTGACCACAGTTGACGCATTTCATTGTTTGTGATTTACACTCGGAGTGTTGGTAACCTATTTCTGCACACCTTTGGCATCTAACTTCTTTTCAGCACTTGTCAGTGAAGTGACCACACGTCTGGCATCGGTAGCACCGGACTGGGTCGGATACATAGACCCTAACAGGGACCGACTGATATCCGACGCGGACCCTATCTGGCACTCTCGCAGAGCAAAACGTCAGAATCATGGAATCAGTATCGGTGAACTCACCTCTCTCTCTCTCTCCCTCTCTCTCTCTCTCTCTCTCTCTCTCTCTCTCTCTCTCTCTCTTCTCTCTATCTCTCTCTTCTCTCTCTCTCTCTCTCTCTCTCCTCTTCTCTCTCTCTCTCTTCCTCTCTCTCTCTCTCTCTCTCTCTCTCTCCTCTCTCTCTCTCTCCTCTCTCTCTCTCTCTCTCTCTCTCTATCTCTCTCTCTCTCTCTCTCTCTCTCTCTCTTCTCTCTCTCTCTCTCTCTCTCTCTCTCTCTCTCTCTCTCTCTCTCTCTCTCTCTCTCTCTCTCTCTCTCTCTCTCTCTCTCTCTCTCTCTCTCTCTCCTCTCTCTCTCTCTCTCTCTCTCTCTCTCTCTCTCTTCTCTCTCTCTCTCTCTCTCTCTATCTCTCTCTCTCTCTCTCTCTATCTCTCTCTCTCTCTCTCTCTCTCTCTCTCTCTATCTCTTCTCTCTCTCTCTCTCTCTCCTCTCTCTTCTCTCTCTCTTCTCTCTCTCTCTCTCTCCTCTCTCTCTCTTCTCTCTCTCTCCTCTCTCTCTCTCTCTCTCTCTCTCTCTCTCTCTCTCTCTCTCTCTCTCTCTCTCTCTCTCTAATACGTCCCACCGCCGTTACCCCTTCCTCACACAAGCCCTCAGCAACATCCTCACCACTCACACCGCGAGGGTCCCAGCAAGTAATCACACCCTTGGAGTAGTTCTTAGAGGGGTGAGGGTGCATCGATACGGGCACCCTAACCTCTCCCTGTCCTCGTACTTTGTAGACTAGTGTGGTCATCTTGAGCATGCACTGGACCTCGCGTTCGTCCGTTAAATGCACTTTTTGCCCCCAACCGTATATGAAAAGACATCCTTGGGTGTTCCGATCTTGGAAAATGCTTGTTGGCGCTGAAATGGATTCAGTCGGAGCGGAACTGTTTTTCATTGGTCATCTACCTTGGCGGATCTTACGACCAGAAACTGGGGCAGTGGCACAGGACGACGGTCGAGGTTTGAGGAGGTTGGTTGATGATATAGTGCCCATGAGTATGTGTTTATTTTCGGCGCGCTGGCTCCACGCCCACCATGGAGCCATGTAACACGGGGACGGTCCACTCCTAAGAGAGGAGTCGCCAGGGCTACCAGCACGCTATACGCAGACCAGTACACCAAAAGAGTTGCTGCGAGAGCCGCCAGCCACGAGTCTGCGGGCGCCAGTGCGTCGGTTCCCAGGGGCTAACCAGGCTCCCTGGTAACAAACCGAGGTACGGCCCCTTAATGGTGTCAGGAGGCAGGCACTGCACCCGGCAGCTCCCCCTCGACGAGTCAGAGCTCTTGCAGGAGGCACGTTTCGTCTGGCCCCTTCCCATTGGCCGGAATGGGGCTTTACAAGCCTCCCCAACCACCCGCAGGATCATTGGGACACGCAATCCCCCCACCACGGAAAGGTGGTGCCTCACGGGCGGGGCGCTCTGTTGAGCCTGGACAAGCACACAGCTGGACATGCCGGGCGGGTCCTCGGCCTGGCGCACCGCTGGCTGGTGCGCTGTTGAGGCTCGACAAGCACCCAGCTGAACATGCCGGGCGGGTTGGCGGCCTGGCGCACCGCTGGCTGGTGCGCTGTTAGTTGAACGAGCCTTGCCTATCCACTCGCTGCGCCTCTCCCAGTAGCGGCGAAATCTCGCCCGGCGCAGCGTGGCAGACGTGATGGTAAAAGTTTGGGCCTGTCGCCAGTTGCGTCTATAATACGACATTAGGCGGCCCGACCGGCCAACTTGCGCCGTTTATTTGCATAACGGCGACACTGCGACGAGCCCATGTGGTAGAGCTCCCAGCAATAAAGCGACGGCCGGCCGGGGCCGCTCAATAGAAAGGTACACGGCCGACAGCCGAGGCGCGGCCGACACTTCCCCTGTCCAGTGTCACCGCGCTGGACTGGCCCGGTCATTCTCCCTGCCCAGTGTCACCCCTCTGCCTGGTGACCCTTCTCCGGGCTGGACTGGCACCGCAGTGAACGTTCTAACCATCCATTGTCACCCGCTGCTCGGAAACATCTCGCTGGCATGGACTGCCGCTGCAGTAGACACGCTCACTGTCAATTGTCACTCTGCTGTCGGCGAGCGGACTGGACTGACGCTGCAGTGGACACGCTCACTGTCAATTGCCACTCTGCTGCCGGCGAGCGGACTGGACTGACGCTGCAGTGGACACGCTCACCGTCAATTGCCACTCTGCTCCCGGCGAGCGGACTGGACTGCCGCTGCAGTGGACACGGTTACTGTCAATTGCCACTCTGCTGCCGGCGAGCGGACTGGACTGCCGCTGCAGTGGACACGGTCACTGTCAATTGCCACTGTGCTGCCGGCGAGCGGACTGGACTGACGCTGAGGTGGACACGCTCACTGTCGATTGCCACTCTGCTGCCGGCGAGCGGACTGGACTGCCGCTGCAGTGGACACGGTCACTGTCAATTGCCACTCTGCTGTCGGCGAGCGGACTGGACTGCCGCTGCAGTGGACACGCTCACTGTCAATTGCCACTCTGCTGCCGGCGAGCGGACTGGACTGACGCTGAGGTGGACACGCTCACTGTCGATTGCCACTCTGCTGTCGGCAAGCGGACTGGACTGACGCTGCAGTGGACACCCCTACGGTTCAGTGTCAAACTGATGGATCAGGTGACCACAGATGAAATGTTTTATCCAATGATAAAGCCAGAACAACTTTCATATTATCAGGCTAGTGAGTAACATATGTCCCTGACTGTTCCTACATGTTGCCTAAAGGCCACGTGTTTGCATCTAGAATAATGTGGAGTAGAGGTGGTAGAAGTAGAGGTGACCAATGTTAAACAGATGGATGCGGTTACCATAAAGGAAATCTTTTAGCAGGCGGTAAAGACATAAAGCTTTAAAATCATTCAGCTAGTGAATTATAGATGAAGCCAGCTGTCTCTACACGGTGGTGGCCTAGATATAAGCCACGTATTCAAGTCCAGCATTATGTGGAATGGAGGTGGTGGGGAAGCGGAAGCCATAGAAACGTCCAAGAATGTAGCGTCCAGTGCTCATATCACCCAAAATCGCAGCATCCAGGTTCATAACATTAAAAATGCTTTCAATTTGTGCCATTGGCGGAGCCAACACCGTCAAAGCTCGACTAGGTCTGGTAATCCAACGGTGACGTCACGGAGACGCCCCAGGGCATTTGCGTGTTGGAGGGTATCATAATACGGGTTTTTAACAATAGTTCTTGTACACTTCTAAGCCGCTTTCTCCCATACAATGGGCCTCGAGACGTTTGTTAGTACGTCTCCTAGCTATTATCGGAGTTAAAACACTACAGCTGTGACTGGCTGGTCAAATATTCCAACCCCAGGCCATATTCCCACGCAATGTTTTGCATCGAATAAGGGCTACTTTTACCGCCGTTTGAGATGAGTATTATCCTGACTGTCACAGACTGTTTCGTACTTGCGGTCCCGATGTGGGTTACTTCAAACCGGTCACAGGCGTAAACGAACGGGCAGTTCGATGGAAATAAAGTATACCAGTGTGCAACCACTAAGAAGCCGGCAACGGCTGCAATCAATGTTAAGATAAACACTGGGAATTTTCTTGGGCGGATGGGTCGGGAAGACAGATGTAATCTGATTTCCCATAATGTGCGCAATAGCAACGCATGAACCTCTTTTGAGCGCATGATCATGCTCATGCCCACATGCTCGCAACTGAACCTTGCCAACAAAGGTTAAGAGTGCATATACCATTGTTGGACTGCTTCTTCTGTGCACCGTCATAGCCCTACCCGTTTCCAGTCTTGGGCCGGTGCATTCATGACCACAAATTAAGACTTAAAGTTACACCCGTGCAGACTCAAGGGCAGGTCAAAAACGACAACCGGGCATCTGCAAATTGTTCTGGCAAGAAATTGGTGCGCTACAGGCTTATATTATGAGCAGGGCCAACAGAAATTCTACAATAAAGTTCTGATAGTTAATGTCCACTCAATGCCCATAGGAACGACGCAACATTCTCATAGAGTAAAGATCAGCCCAGCTGTAATTTTCTGAGCCTCTTCCCGTACCCCTGGCCTTCAAAATCCTAGAAATAATGAAAATTAAACATCAATATAGTCCTGAAAATTTGTGCATCTCTCGTAATGTAGACGCCTCTGGCACTGTGGGGCCTTCCCAAATCGGCTTGATGCATCACAAATTGTGAGTTGGACACTCCAAAGCAAAAAATAAGATGCTCAACTAGAATTTCTTGTGGAATTAAATCGATACCCCCTGGTTAGCTGATACAGATTCGAGGTTTGAGATATGCAGAGCAGTCTACCATATTTCCAAGTGTAAAAATAAGAGGAAAATAACTGCTCTAGTCATCAAGCAATGCCAACTGGTTCGACAGAACCTAACAGGATTTAGGGACAGGGTATTTGCTCAATGGATCATGCAGAACTAATAGCTGCAGCTAGCCGTTTTCCAACACTAAAAGGGGTCGCCTGGGTGAAGGACAGAGACAGCGTGAATTGAAAACAAGTTGGAGTCCCAGGAGTTGCTGTACCTTAACATAATTTTAAGTCATCAGTCCTCTAAAAATGTCTGAATGTTGATCGAGTGCAACTAAATGCTGTGATGTGCATTTGAATAGACAATGGAGGACCCCAGTGTACCTAACCTAACACTATACCTGGAAGGCAAGTGGGACCGCTAGCGACCGAATCCCCTAGAACGAAACATGACAACTCATTGCGAAAGTACTGAACCTGAAAACCCCCAGTGTTCACCTTATGCTACCTAAAGCAAACAAATATGGGCAAGTGCAATATCTGAGGCATTAAAGAAGGGTTTGAAAGAGTAGCATACTGATCAGCCCTTCCCCATGCAGAATGCCTTGGGTATGCCACTGGTAATGATCAAATGCTAAGTTGCGTCACTGATGGGCAGCAAATGATATGCCCTATGACATATTTCTGTAACTGTACCAGCGAAACCTACGTGGATGTCCATCATATGTGTGATGGGTCACACTTGACCCCAGGAAGTTTGTAAGCCATATCTAGCACTGGTTGGCATTCGCTAGGGGTGCAGTTTCCTATTTAGTCGGGGAAGCCAATCCCTCAAAAAATATTCGGTCTCCGGCCCAACTTTGAGAAGGAATGAGTCAAATTTAGAACGAAACAAACCTGCTTGTTGGCGTCTTTTGAGGGAGCGGGTTACATCATTTTTCACTGCTCAGCTCCCCGGACCTGAGTTGAGGGAGTAGAGTAGAGTATGAATTGAGAGTCTCAACTCATTTGGCACCGCTTTCCACTGACCACTGGTGCAGCATTTACAAGAATGCAGTTACACTATGATTATTGTAATATGAAGTAGGAAACATTCTGATTGACTGCATGCCAACGCTCATATCTTAAACATGAAAACATGGTAGATGACAACCAGTAGACAACCAGCACATGGTGTAGTGCTGAAAGCTTAATGTCACCTTTTTATGCTTGAAATATTAATCTTGACATGTAACTGATAATGCATGTACGTGGAGTGATGCTGAAAGCTCAAGGAATATGTCACCTTACTATGTTTGAAATATGAATATTGACATGCAATTGATCATACATGCTCTTATTGCAATGTATAAGCATATCAGATACTCTGCGAACTTTGTCAGACTGTAACAACTATGACTATTTATATAATTTGTCAGAATGAAATTTTTAAAGCGGGAATCAAGTTAAATAAAATCACGTTTGCATGCACACCCCACTTACCTTCCTAAGCCTTCCATGACAAAGTTGAATGTAACTGTGGTGCATGGTCTAAAAGCTATAAGTTTCATTTGTTTGGTGGCTTCTTTAGGACACAATTCAGGAATCATGATCACATGAACGTCAGGATAGTGCCATAGCGGGTATTCGTACGTAAATTTTCATCGGAATTAGTTGGCGATCAACGGGGTGGTAAAATGCCTATGCTGCTCCACATGTTACCAGCAGAACCACTGCAGTTTTGTTGTGTCGTCACAGCACCAGAACTGTAACATTGGGATATTCATTCATATTCTTAGGATATCGAGGGTGCTAATATACGAATTTCATGCTTCAGATTTTAATCCTTCGCCAGTTTCTATGTGTTAACCAAATGTAAGTTGTCAAGTGCATTCGCGAGGAACATTGATTATGATGATGATGATGATAATGATTTGGGGTTTGGGGCGCATCGACTGCTGTAGGTCATGCAGCGCCAACGCGAGGAACATTATGCACATGAATAAGACAGTTGTAATAACATTATTCCTCGAAGAAAAAGCAACAGGAGAGTGGGGGTATAGATGCCTTGATGTTTCGGCGATGTGCCTTTATCGAAACGAATAGCAGAAGTAAATTCAAAATTGCCTGCCGATGTAAGTTAAGTGCATATACTGGGGGCATTGGTCATATAGATACGAAAGTAGTAATAGCTTTATTCCTTGAAGAAAAACCGGGATAATGGAGATACAGATGCGTCTATATTTCGGCAACATGCCTTTGGCGAAACGAATAGCAGTAGTCTGCTATTTCTGTCCTTCTGTTATAAAGTGTAATTGATGCGTGATGTGTGATGCCTGTTTAGTTGAGCTCGCTCGCATGTTTGAATGCTCTAGGTAGTCAACAGCTATTCGTTTCGATAAAGGCATATTGCCGAAATATCAACGCATTTATATCTCCATTGTACTGTTTTTTTTTCTAAGAGGAATAAGTCATTACTACTGTCTTGTCCGTCTCATCTATATTACCTGCCGATGATCCTACTCGATTTTTTCTTTTTTTTTTGCTGTTGTTTGAAACAGCAAGCCACAGTTTTTGCAGGTCACCAACATTTAGAGGATTAGGCAAGGAGCAATTGCCAACCATTACTACGATACAGTACATATCTAACTAAGAATCAAAATGCTCGTAGCCCACGGGTACACGCAAACGAATTCAAGTACACAGGCATCACACATCACGTTCCATTTAAACATGCAAGTGATTTCAAGCAAGCAGGCATCACACATCACGCATCATTTATACATGCAAACAATTTCAAATAAACGGGTATCGCGCGTCACACATCAGACATCACGTATTCGTGTAAACGATTTCAAGCTAGCACACTCCACACATCAAAGCACATATCACGTTCGCATAATCAGCCATGAGCCATGTACGATAAGCTTCGGTCGCCAACTTTTAATAAGAATATATCCACTTATTTCCCTGTCTGAGTGATCCTGTGCTCTGTAGATGACTTTGAGCTCCAAAAGGGGCATAGAGTCCATACCTCCTTGGATCTCAGCCTGCGCGTGTTTTGCCAAAGAAATGGTCACCGAAATGGGTCTTCCCTGTTTCATTTTTGACGCCTCGTATGTGTTCACTACATCTCAAACGGACGGGGTGCGTGGACTCCCCAACATAGACTATGTCCCTCCAATGTTTTTTTACACAGTTTGCACTTAATTTCGTAAACCACGTTTTTTTTGCGTGCAAACCCCTTGATACCCATGCTCACATAAATTGTATTTGTTGCCACCCGGCAATTAGACTCCGAGATAGAAGATTTCGCCAGGAACATTTTTTAGGTTATTGTCGTTCTTTCAAGCTATACGTACGCACAGTTTGGATTTTCTAACGATATGTTTGATTTTCCAAAGCAAGTGCTTATCTATGTAAGATAGCGTTAAGAATTCGTCGTCCAATTGCACGTGTTCCCGCCTCCTACCATCCATCCCCACGGGATCTAGATTGTTTACTTCTTTCAACATTCTATCTAAAATTCACGGAGAATATCCATTGCCAAAGCAGTCCATCTTTTGTTTATGCTTTTTCTTTCCTTTTCACTACTTGATGAGTTGTTTAGACCCGTACTGGAACATGTTACGAATGAGATTGTGCTTGTGGAAGCTGGAATGCGCAGATTCGTAATGCAGAATTATACCATAGCTGGGCTTGATAGAGAGTTCTGTTTCTAACGTTGTGCGATTCTTCCTCCTTTCCGCCGTCACTGGTATGTCCAAATATGGGACCCCTCCGACCCCGTACGCTCCATCATAAAGGCTAAACTTGGATGCTGTTTGCCCATGCACTCTAAAATTATTCAAGGGCACGCTGTCCCTGCGTCCATACTCCATCATGAATCACCGATGCATTCAGCTAAGAACGTTGGTTTGAATGGGCTAGTGGCAAGACCCTCGTTTCAAATTGGTCTAAAAATATTATTGCCAGAGGAGGTGCACATGGGTTGGGTTCCCTATTGTTTTGCCCAATTTCTGTCGACAGCAGTCATCTCCGAGCGGGAAACATTATCCTGGAGACACTGTTCTAAAAGACCGCAGATGCCCTCTTTTGATAGACCGAGAGCATCAATTTCATGAAAATGTTTGTCTACCTTAGCTTTTAAGGCAGCGATGGCCTCATTGATTAGTATATTGTCATATAGTTTGACAACATCGACACTGAAAATACTGTGCTCTGGTAACTCTTCTGTCTGTGATTGATTGGAAGCCTCTTTAAAAAGTCTATGGTGTCCCGTGGATCAATGGGAACAAACCTCAATAGTTAGGTGAGTATTTTCTCTACACGACACGTAGTTTATCCGTATGACCACCGCACGCAGATGTGGCGAATCTAAGGGACACTGCAGGTTAGTGATCTTTAGGCAGCCCATAGAGCGCAGGTGTTCTACTGTATTTAGGTGTTGGATCTTTGATGGTTCTGTCAGAAAGCTTTATTTTAACTGTGCTCTTTAGTGTTCTTTTTGTTTTCACCTTCACCTGAGGGACTAGGTTCATATTCAGCTTTTCATACTTGCCTCTGTCGCTATGTTTAGCCTGAGCCTTGTTAACATAAGTAAGATATCATCATTTCTGCTAAGGTCTCTGATAAAATTCCGCTGATCTGCAGTGACATGTAGTTTGCCTTCTTTATGGTTTTTGAACGTGCGCAGTACGTCATGCTTCCATTTCTGTACGCTGACTTCTACATCAGTGTTGGAAGGTTCCGGAAAATTCTTACCGATAGCTGGAAATCAAAATGACAGAGTCGAGGCGTGACCCTCGATGAGGCGGATCTTCGTTGCGATCCTCTGCGTCCGCTCCACCGAGGTCACAAGGTGCGTTCGCCAGTCCTGATGGTGCTGCTGCACCGTCTGCTGAAGCTGGTTGAAGCTGGGAAGCTTATGCTTCTGGACCCCGTGCAGTCGCCAGTGCTAGTTGTATAACTGCCATCACACAATTTTGAGGCGTAGTCTGTCCACCGTTTGCCGGATGTGAAACGCTCGCGAATCGCGCGAGACAAAACGCGAATCGCGCTTTGGCTTTCGGAAACGGATTATCATATGGTCTATGGTGACCACACTGGTGCGAACATCAACAAATGCGCTTTTCGGTAACTGACCCTCGCCGTCCGCTGTGCCAATCACAAACGTTTGTTTGTGCTGATGTCATTCAGAAACAGCTGGCAGCGCCCCTCCCTCCCCCCCCCCCCCCCCTGCTCAGAAGATTCTGCCGTTATAACGACGGCTGTCGCGGCTACAGTGAACGTGTGTCTGTTAGTGTAGAGTTATAACAGGGCGCTATCAGCGTAATTTGGCCTTGAAAAGGATTATGACTTATATGCTCATTATTGTCTTGATAGTGGTGCAGTGGCACCAGCCAGTGCTATTTTAGACTGACTAGTCAAGGGGGTTTCAATAGATTATGTTTTCGAGCATGCCTCAAAAGGAATCGGAGTTGTAGGAGTGTTGACGGCAAGTGATCATGCGTTAAGATGGGACACTCCTTAAAGAACATTAATAGAGACCGATTCATGAACACTACGATGGAACGTTGCTATAAATGTGATTACCATACAACGAATCCTGACCCCGAACCACAATTGATCATCGCCGACAGGGATTGCAACCAAGTGCGCGGAACTGGGATGGACGGGGAGGAGCTTAGCCCTCCCCAACACATTCCTGTCCGAGAGTCTAACAACCAAGTGCGCTGGTGTGGAAGGTGGGATGAGTTAGCCCTCCCCCACACATTCCTTCGAGAAACCAATGTGCGGTTGGAACTGGGACGGAGGAGCTTAGCCCTCCCCAACCACATTCCTGTCCGAGAGTCCTAAATTGGCTCTGCGGGCGTTAATTGAAAACAGGGAACGACAAAAACATGGCTATCGTTTTCTCGCCCCGCCCCCAACTTGGAGAGCTGCCATCGCCCCGAGGTAAGCCCACTATTATTTCTTTTATTCTGGGAGGATCCCGTCCGAGCTGTTTGAGGCGTTCCACTAAAGCTCCGGGGTAGTAGGGCAGCTTTGAATCCCTAGCCTGCAAGTTCCGACTCTCAATACCACAGCAAGCCAATGTGTGCACCTGAAACTCTGTACGCTGAAAATGTGTAAACCTGTGAGTTTGTCTCAATGTTTGCTTTGCATGCACTGCATGTTGCTATCCAGGGTGCTCTGGAGGTGGTGAAGGTGTTCCGCCAGGAGCGTTATCAGCAGCCTTTCATCCAGTCATGCTAGGTCAATACCACCAATAGGCCAGGCCTCCAAAATTGCGTGACATTTGTCATGCAACTTGTGATACCTTGAGCCAAGTGTAACTGCAATGTGCCAGTGAGGGAGACACGGTTACTTCGGATCAAGGTTACGTCAGGTCGAGTCCTTAATTAGCGCTCAAAGTATTGTAAGCGGACGTTTTGCAGTGTATCGATGTCATCGTTGTGCCTGAAGATCGTGCGTGTCAGGCTATCCAAGCTCTTTTTCAAGGATGTCTTGGAATATCCTCAGGAGATTTCTCATTACCCGAGTTCATGACGATATTTGGGTTTAGCGGCGCATCAGCTGCCATGGTCATTTTGCAAAGCAGCAAGGCACTGGTTTGTCTTAACCTCACTCCGCTGACAGCGGAGCTACGTAGAAGCACAAACGTTTGGTTGATTAGAGCAGGTTATGCAAGGAGGGCAAAGGGGATTTTGATAGAAGATAACTGAAGCGCAGCAAAGGGAATGGAGCAATGCTGTCAGCTATGACATATTTAAAATAACTGTGTGACCAGGGGGATGGGCTTGATCAGCATAACCAGTGCGTAACGGGAAGGAGGGAGATTGAAAATGGTCAAAAAATGGAAAGCGTAATTTGTGGACCCACCCAGAGGTTTTCCAACCTGAGGAAGGTGGCGAGTAGGCATGGAAACTGGCTACGAGAAGCGGCTTGGGCTTGGGCTTGGGCTTCGGCTTTGGCTCAGTTTGCCCAATTCCCAATTCCCAATTTGCCCATGCTTGCTACAATCTCGCTACAAGATTGGGGGAAAGCTTGAGTTGCCGGGAATCGAACGAGACTGAGAACGCCCGCTGCAGTGCAGCATGCTCGTGCATTGCTCCAGCCCCGTCAGATCGCGTGTTGCATTCAAACAACAGAGAGCACATCTTCAGGCGGGGGAGGAAGATTTAACTTCTGGAGTCCCCCTCGTCCGGAATAGACACTTGGCCCATCTCGGGGCAATAGGGTGCGCACTGGAAAGCGGTCGAGGCCGTTCTACACCCCCATCCCCCGGCCCCTATGGCGTACCCTTCCACTTCAATGAAGCACCCAACCTTATTCCTCCCCCCCCCCCCCCCCCCCCCCCCCACACGCGTGGTCAGGAGACTGGCACTGACGGACAGGGCCGGGCAGCAGCAGTTCCTGGCTTAAGACTCGGGCCGTAACGCTGCGTTTGGCTGACGTGTTTGACAGCCGGCGCCAGTGGACACGACGTCGGGGCTAGTGAGCACTGCTTGCTGTGGTGGCACATGACGCGGCGACACGTGGAGGCCGTGTGTGTCTTCTGCCCGGCCGCGTCCGGTTCGCCCCAGGCGGCGTAGCATGGCGTGCTGCGTCATCACTGACGCCGGGCAGCTTCATCGGCCTCCTCCTCCGGAATTGCGCCGCTGCCGGCCCAGCCAACTAATCCAGGACGCCGAGTGATTCACGCCAGCCACTCGCTACTTTATTACAATTGTTTTTCGGAAAAAGAGCTCCCTTTCGCGGAGCCTTGTGCCGCCACCCCGGCCGGCCGCCGGCGCGCCTGGCAACAGCCCCGGCCGTATCGATGAGTGCCATGATTGGTCAGCGCTTGGGTGGGGGCGTGGCTAATCATGCACTGCGCCTGCTCTCTGCCAATGGCCGGCCACCGCGCGTGCTGGCCCGTAATGAGATACGCATCATAAAACTGACATCACTGAAGCACGGCCCCGCGGCGCCGGACCGACATAAGGCTGCCGTCTAATAAAAATGTAATTTGGAGCTTCCATTTGCAATGTGATTTCTGGAGCCCATTACCGAATTCCGTAAATGTGCATCGCCTTCCGCTTTGAAACGACTCACAGCTAGGATTCCCTCTGGCGAATCATTGCTCAGCAGCCTGTGCATTGCCAGGTTGATTTGCTGGGCAGCTATGCCATACCATGTTGAGCCGACAGGATAAACCTCGCTTTAACTCTTTATTGCCACGCAGCTTCTTCAAAATCAGTCCAATGTCAGAGAGAAGAGAAAATTACACCAACAAAAAAGAAGACGAAAATGACACACATCTCCCGCTCTGACACACATGCGGGCCAATGCACGCCGTCAGGTAACACCGGCCGACTCTGTACACACCACCCACAGTGAGCTCCCGTCCAGCAGCTCTTCTCCAGTCAGCCCCCCCCCCCCCCCCCCCCGACCACGTGACCGTCACCGAGCCCACCTGCTGAGCCGTCTGAGCTGCTCCGGCAGGGGGCCACAGGTTGAAGGTCGCGGGGCTCGGCACACCGCCCCCGCTGGCACGCCCCGCGGCCGGATGACGTCATTGTAGGGTCAGAAAGTCAGCTGGGGACGTCACAGTCGTCCGTGCTTGGCCTAGGCGAGCCGAGCCCCTCACGTGCGGCGGACCGCGTGCATCCGTGACAGTGGCGGCTCCAGGGCAGCGCCATGTTGCGCTCCAGTCTAAAGAAGACGAACGCTCGGAAGTCCCTCTGGCCTACGCCAAGGGCCTGCCGAAGATGGCTGCTCTCATTGTCTGCTTTATCTCGGTGGCAAGCAAAGCGCTCCAGCTCGAACAGACGGATGTGAGCGACGAGCACATGGCACGATGAGCAAGGCAGCTTTTGATTGGTTGGAACGCTTGTCCCTGGTCACACGGTGCGCAGTCAGTTCGCGCCTGGCTGCCAGGCTGGTGTTGAGCGGTGCGAACGAACCGCTGGTGGCGGACCGTGGCAAACGTCAGAGTGTTGTTTGGTCAGCCTTTTATCGAGGTCATATCAGGGACATTAAAACTAGGAGAAGCTGTTTATCGCAGGGCAATCGCTCTAAACAGGTCTTCTAGACTTGGTTGGTGGACCGCCCCATTCTGAGGTACATTACGATCGTTTTAGTTCATTTTTCAATGTCAGCTACACCCAGGTCAAGTTAGATCAGAATTTGACCTTTATCACCATATCTGACCGTTTCAGGACCTACAATTTGAATCTTAATGGCACACATCTTGCAGCTTTCTAAAGCCTTTCCTATATTACTTTCTCAACTGATTGTAGCTTTTTTTGATACTTGATATAGCTTGGTGGCTAGTGCAGTCATACGGCGTGCAGACAGATACGCACAATGGTGTCCATCTCATACAGTTTTTCTAGAGCTATGCGCTGCCGTTTTCTACACTGACGTAGTAGACCATGATAGGCTGAGCCAGCTGACATGCTGAGGGTAACACTTGTGACGTTTCTAAGGGAACGGAGCTCGTTTGACACCCGTGTAGCTATTAAAGGAGGCCGGGACGACCTGTCCGCCAGATCAAGCCTTGATGGCACGAAACGAATACCTGATGCTTGCTTCTTGTACACAGGGGTGGCCCATCCAAACGGTGTTGGGCGAGGGGAGGGCTTTGTTCCTTGTGCACACCGGTGAGGGCCACCATATTGTCGATTCAGATGGTGTTTTGTTTTTGTTTTGCAAGAGCGATGGTCACCGCGTAGGTGGCCGCTCGTAGCCCTGCCATGTAGATGGGGAGAGGGCTGGCAAGGTGGCCGCTCGTAGCCCTGCCATGTAGATGGGGAGAGGGCTGGCAAGGTGGCCGCTCGTGGCCCTGCCATGTAGGTGGGGAGGGGGCTGGCAAGACTCACTGCAAGTGTGCCTCTGAGGGCCGCGGACCCGGTAGCCAAGACGCTCGTATCCTCGCCCGTCGCCGTCAGTGTTAAAGGGACATTTCGTCGTACTCCCGCTCGGAAAAGCCACAGTCGTGTTAGGTGCTTCTTCCAGTACCGGCTATCGGCTATCGGCTACCTCCCCCCCCCCCTCCCCCTTCCCCTAACCGAATTAGGAAGTGGCTCCCCTGTTCCAGTCGTCATCTGATGTAATCAGTGCTCAGGAGCGAAATATGAGTGGATCGTTAACAGGAATAGAATAGAAATAGTTAATAGAATAGCCCGCCTTTTAGCGCGTTTGCTCATTGTTAGATCAGACGCGTCCGATATCGTTGACTTGACCAATTGTATTGCTTTATTTTTGAATAGCTCCGAATTTTGATCTTAAGTAGTCGCTCCGACAGGAGGAATGCTGTTCGACTCTGCTAACTACTGCCATCAGTCATCATCACCATTATTCGGTTAACTTTCTGTGGGACAACAAATAATGGAAGAATATGCAATTATGTACATACACTTGATACGCATTCAATATACGTGGTCGTCTCACCAATCCGCACATGAAAGACTCTGGCGTTCTGGCCTCCGGGCCGGTTCTCATCAAGAGCCATCTGAGCCATACCACACTGGGGCCGTGCTGGAGAAAGAAGGCAGTTGTCCATCCTGCAGGGCAAGTTAACCAGCTGCCCCCAGTCTTCTTCGCAAAGCAAAATACGCAGATCCGGCAAAACTTCCAGCAAGCTCACCTGAGCGGTCGGCAAGCACGGATAGGGCCCTCAATAGGGCGTGGCGGAAGCGATGTGCAGAGCCTGTATCCTATATCCGTGGGACACGCAGAGCCCCGAGAAGGGCTGTATGGTATGCTGCACTGTGCACTCCCAATACGAAGAGGCGGGATGATACGCGACAGGAAAACTCCCTCTTGTGCCGGAAGGCAAAGACTCGGCATACCGGTTGGTGTCAGAGCGTAACATGAATTATGCACACGGCGCACACGTGCGTGCACGCGGGCCGGCTGCGCAGCCCCGCAGACATGCGCTCACGCCGGACCTGCTGCGTATCCCCGCAGACGAGCGTTCACGCGGGACCTGCCGCGTATCCCCGCAGACGAGCGTTCACGCGGGCCCGCTGAACAGCTTCTGATCAAGCACGACACCCAGATGCACGGTCTGGGTACGCACGACTGATCGTCGTCTGTGCAGGCGCCATTTCGGCACGTCTGGTAAGAACCTGTCTCTCAAAACAAATCAATGGCATTTGGTGTTGGCGGGATCGGGGTGCGCAAATTCCAGGCGCCACCGGGTAACGAACTCTTCAGCAATCCTACGGATGTGATCCAAATGGCGTGCGTTGCTGGAGAGGATGAGCAGGCCGTCGGCAATAAACACTACTGGGGCGTGAAAACCATGAGACGTGCTCCATAACTGCTAAAGTCCAGCTGTCTAATGAGTGGAAACGGGAAAACAGCCCCAAGCTGCGGCTTCAAAATCGTTCCCTGACGAACACCACTCCAACTGTTCACCTCAAACTGCTGTGAAGCGGGAAAGTTAGCGAGTGCTGACCGCGAAATATGACGCGTGCTGACCGAGATGAATACCATGCTGCCAGGAGAGTCCGCTCCACACAGACAGCTCCGCCCCCTTCTGCTGCATGTTCAGTAGCACGCAGCAGGCCAGCGTGCCAGAGACTGACGACGCATCTCCGAGCATCTAGATCGGGGGTGAAGACTGGCAAGCCCGACTAGCATACCACTGCGCAGACCTCCACGAGCCTGGTTGCTTCAGGCGTCCCTCATCTCTTCACAGAATCGAATTGCAGTCCTCTTGGTACAGGTGTCGACTTAAGCTCACCGTCTCTACAAAAAAGAAGAATATCGAAGATCGCTGATGAAACGGGCGAGATCGACCGATAATATCTTAGACACCAGGACTAGACCCACGTATTTTGATGAGGAGCATAAACGTGCTGCGGGCAAAGTTGGCCGGCACCCGCAGTTCATAAAATCGGGTGGTCAAGAGCTGTACCAAGGCCCGTAAAAGGGCTGGAAGAGCCGCATACAGAAGGTGCTCAGTAGCAAGCCCATCCGACCCGCGCGCTGCGCCGCGTCTCGGAGCGCATTCAGACGAGCAATCTCATCAGGACGGACTATGCGAGAAGGACCGGGCTCAGTCTCAGGAGCGGCTCTGAGCACGGCAACATGCTGCGTCACCTCAAACTGTTCAGACGTACATGCTCCCCGCTGCAATGAATGGAGCCAAAGTGGGCCGCGAAATCACCGGCTGTGAACGGTGACTGCGAACACCGCAGGCCACGGCACGGCTGGTCCACGCGCATCCAAAAGGCGCGCGGTCGCCAGCCACGACATAGCGCGGCTAGAAGTCGCACGTCCCGGTCCGGGCGTGCACAGGCACCCTTCCTATGTGCACACCGATAGACTCTCCACGTATTTCTGAGCCAGATGTGCGGCACCGCTCGGTGAGGCCGGCCAGCTGACGTCCAGAGATGAAGCCAGAGCCGCGCTCCGTCACGAGCAGTCGCGCAGGACGGAGTCCGCCAAGGCTTCGGCCTCCGCCAGCGTCTAGAACAACCGGCCCCGTAGGCTGTTGCATGGATCGCCGGTGTTAGCGCACAAGCCATCTGATCAGCGCTGAAGAAAGGCCAGGAGCTGTCAAGCCACTCGGCCAGGTCACTTCGACATACATCGCGACAGGCGATGCATGACCAGTTGGACGTGACGCGCACCTGAACAACTTCAGGATACACACCTACACTGGCCTCTGCACGCCGCTCCTTATTCAAAACAAGAGCGCACAAACGTGGTAGATGCGGAGTCAGAGTATTTACCGGTGGCGGCACTGGCGCAAGTTATCAGCTCTTTGGAAAGAATTGGGCTGGCGCTGCCACATGAGCAATAAGGGTCATAATACCACCTCGGCCACAAGTTTACAGCACTAATTGGCCAAACGCAAATTTTTGCCGTCACCAACCGGTGAAAAGCCCAGCAGCCGCTGCATCTCAGCGCTGACCGCATTGAAGCTACTCAGCTGGATCTAGCCCCGGAGCAGCTGAGCTGAGCCGAGCCGGGCGCGAGCGGTCACACACATCTCAGGACCTGTCACAGCAGCGAATGATAGCGCCAAAAGCTGAGCTGAGCCGAGCCGAGCGCGAGCGGTCACACACATCTCAGGACCTGTCACAGCAGCGAATGATGGGGCCAAAAGCTGAGCTGAGCCGAGCCGAGCGCGGGCGGTCGCACACATCTCGGGACCTGTCACAGCAGCGAATGATAGCGCCAAAAGCTGAGCTGAGCCGAGCCGAGCGCGAGCGGTCGCACACATCTCAGGACCTGTCACAGCAGCGAATGATGGGGCCAACAGCTGAGCTGAGCCGAGCCGGGCGCGAGCGGTCGCACACATCTCAGGACCTGTCACAGCAGCGAATGATAGCGCCAAAGGGCGTGCATTATCGCAACACAACCCCATCAAGGTGATATTAACCGTTCATTTACCGATATTATAACATAATCATAACCGATAATTAACCGATAGCCGTTCCGCCTCTGCGTCAACCCCTCCAGCACCAGGCGGCATGCATACATACATACATGCATATATATATATATAGATATATAATATATATATATATAATATATATATATATATATATATATATATATATAATATATATATATGCATATATCAACGCCATAGTTTCGTTCGCCTTACTTTTCCCACCATGTCGGGTTTGCAATGATCGCTATAAACTGATCAGCGAACATGCTTGTGCAATAAATGGCATGAGAGCTTAAACACCATATTTAGTGGAAATATATGGGGATGCTAGGTCGTTATGACGCAAGTGCAACGAACGTTATGCTATGGTTTTGATTTTTTCCTACGTTACCTAGTACAGTGACTCCTTTCAAATGGTGCTTTGGCTTTGGAATTTGGAAAAAAAACATTTACTTGGGTGCTCAGCTGGATGCAAGGCTGCGCTTACAACACAGGTATATACCAGCCAGGCATCACATGGCCCAGTGAAGCACCTGTTCAAACTCCCACCAATGAATTTATCGGTAAATAATTATACCGCCCGCTATGATAATCAGAAACGTACATTTCACTCACGTCATTCACAGCCAGCACAAACGCAAATGTAAGTCCCCTACCCAGTAATCGTGGTGGGCTGGGAGTGACACACAATGTAAATGAACAGCTCCCATGTGCCGCCAAATAGTCCTATCTTGATGAGACCAGATTCGCCTGACATTAAATGATGAGCGGCAATCTTGAGCTATGTGTCTGAGAATAAAGTGACAAATCATAATTGGGGCTGGGATTGAATCTGAGTTGTAGACAGGTAAACCTAAAACTGCTATTTGTTCGTGGCAAGATGTGACAAACTTGCATCCTGCGCACAATATGGGTGGGGGTGGGGTGGGGTGGGGGGGGGGTCAACATGGGAAGAGGCATCAACCAGGGGGCTGTTTGCTCTGCCCCCTTCAACCCCTCTAGTGGTTACACTCATGGCAGCCGTGGTAAATCGTTGAACACTTCATGTACAAAGCAAAAAACCATGATAAACATTTCGGCTTATGAAAAGGTTGGCTGTGCAAGAAGCATAAGCAGGGCAGTCCGTGACAAATCGGCAGTGGCATAACAATCAACAGTTCATGTTTGTATCAAAATTCGTGCAGAGAGTTATCTTATGTCCCTGAATTGAACTGTGCAATTTTGCGAGATCTTCATACCGGTGAATTCCAACGAGACGGTGCATCTTTTAGCTATTTCTAATTTTTCCTGGTTTTATTTTCAAAAAACGCGAAAGCGTGACCAAAGTCTTGTGACCTATTTTGAATTTTAGGACAATCACATTGCTATTTCCTAATAGAAAAAGCTAAAAACAGTAATTGTTCTACCAGAGACAGAACTACGAAAATGCGTCGTTTTTAAAAAAGCTACATATTCAGTTCCAAACTAGGCATGCGTGACTGTTTTCGCGATAGTTATAATCCTACTCAGTCGTAATATGTGTACGTGACGTAAGATTGCTGAAGCAAAAGCCATCGTGGTCGGGCGTATCATTGGATGAGAAGATGCGTCTTCCGGCACAATTAAAGATAATTCTTATTGTGGTAAAACGAACAGTAATATGGAACAAACATTTATCAATGTATAACTATAACTATATATATAATATATATATATATATATATATATATATATATATATATAATATATGTGTGTGTGTGTGTGTTCTACTATATGTGTATATATATATATATATATATATATATATATATGTGTGTGTGTGTGTGTGTGTGTGTGTGTGTGTGTGTGTAAACTCTACTATATGTAGCTATACATGGCTAAACGGCACCGCGGCGACGCTGCTGCGAATATTAGGTAAATATGGCTTAAGTTGTATCTTTTGATGCATCGGAAGCGGGGTATGCGTCGGCATTTCCCCAGTCACAACTGGATGGCCAATGTGTTTTCCAGCACATTTCCCATGCCATGAAAAAAGCTACAAAGGCAAAGAGTTGTCATCTCCTCTGGCGATGCGCCAGCCAAGGGTGGCCCCGTGCTGCGGAGGCCTAACGTTCACTTTCGCTGGCCGAGCTGCACCGGGAGTTGCGACCGCCAGACGACCGCCACGTCTCGGGCTGCGGCGCCGCCCGGCGCGTCTGTGCTCAGCTCGTCGACGAGCCACGGGACGCGGCCTTGCCTAGGCTGGGTACGTCCGCCAGGTTCTCTAAGTAATTCGTGGTAACCATGTCCATAATACCTATTCCGTGGTCATCGGTGGAACGCCAGGTTGACTATGCCATCCGATGACAAGAGAGGGAAATGTGGCATTGTCTTGACACCTAGCAGCAGGAGTCGAGGGAAGTATGCTGCTATAGTGTCTTCTAATGGCAGGAACCAAAAACTGATTTTGAATGCCTTGATCGCCGGATGCTATGAGCACTTGATGTTACGATTTTGGACGCTGCTCATTTAGATGCTATAAGCGCCCAATGGGCACGAAATTGGAGGCATAATGGATGTTGTGAACGCTGGATGTTGCAAAATTGGATAATATCATTAACACTGGACGCTGTGATCTTGGGCGTTTTAATCCAGGACGCCGACGGCATGATGTCTGAGGCCGAATACCCGAGCGAGGAGAGGAGCCGCTTTCACTGACGCTTCGACGAGTCGGCCGTGGTTGCCTCCATCTCGTCCTGGATGGAGGTCGCCGAGTCCCAGTCGGGCATGAGAACACCGTAGCCAATGTCGGCCCGTTGCCACTGACATCAACGCCAGCCACATCTCCAAGAGCCGCGCCGCAGCAGCCGTAACCCGGACCACGGCGTGTTGGCAGTGGGCTGCGGCACTGAGAACGGCATGGCCTAATGGCTAGTCAAGAACTCGTGGGGCGAATACTGGGGCCAGGACAGCTACACCAAGATGACCAAGGACCACAGCAACCAGTGCGGCGTGGTCACCGACTCGAACCACCGTGACACTTCAGGCGGTACTGCGGGGACGGTAAATTTAAGGTTGACGCTGTACAATAAACCTTTTTTCGACCTAGCAAACGCGTTTTCCCGATTCAGTTGAACGGATGACGAGCGCTAGGATCACTGGTTGATGGTCTAGAATGAAATGAAGTAAAACTTCCGGTAGTAAATCGAAATCATTATCGCTTATGAAAACGTCTTGGTGATGAGTGTTCCACTTTCGGTCGGAGGTAACCAGTGGGGTATTCAAAAATGAGCAGAATCGTGGAAACGTTAGATGAGTGGTAGAAAATATGCGCACAGGTTTTGCAGGCGCATGTTTTGGGACTTAGCACACCACACATTTTGGTCGGGCAACCAAGTGACAAAATAGCCCTTGGAATGGGAAAACTATACAAATATTATGGTAAGGTTACTATATGGGAGTGTGGAAATATGACCATGAGGAGAATGGAAACATGTCTATAT
>NW_023596746.1:47900814-47910291 GCF_011947565.3 Pollicipes pollicipes
AAATGCTCGGCTCAGTAGACATCCGGCGTCAGGCAGACGAATAATGTATGAATGACTTCCGTATCGACCAGGGACCCAGCCCCTCTGTCGGCAGCATGACAGCAGGCAGGCAATCCACTCTTCAACGGAATGGCCCTTAGCCCCTGACCGGGAAATACAATGTGTTTCCAACTGTTCTACCCACGGGGCCATGCCGAGAAAAGGTAGTGTTCTTAGTGTTCAATAGGGAGGGTCAAAATGAGGTCAAGAATAAAAAAGCAATATAAACGAGAACGTCCATTCTTGTTGCGAAACGGCTTGTGAAACAAACACATCAAAAGTTTGGAACCTGCATGCGGACATTCTTGGCAGCAAGAAAACCGATGAACAGCGTTGCGGTTTCCACCAAGCGAGCGGTGTTGGCAGCTGCAGCATACACCGGACGGCGAGCGCCTGGCGTGCGAGAATAGCCATCGTGGAAAAATACATCTGAAAGGCTTTACAACCCGCTTTTTCTGGTTTAAAAACTAAACTCTGGTATGTATTTCACCTGCATAATTCCGAGTCTCCAAAGTTCAGTACGCGTCCGCTTGGCTTGCTGCTTCCCCTTCCTCTCTTTCCGGGTGTTTCCCAGCTGCTCATTGGAATTGTTCAGCTCTGCCTAAAGCTCTGGAAAACAACACCCTGAGTCTGGATTCACCATGCTGTCATGCAGATATGGGAGGAGGTGACGGGCTGTCAAAGAGTGCGCAGGAAGCTCACATGCGGGCGATAACTTGGCGCTCCAGCAATTGGGCTAATGTTATTGGCTGCCTCCGGATGCCCAGTTTACCACACTCTGTTGAACTTAGGGCGCGAGCCAGTGATATGCGCCGGCAGGCGCGTTAAGGGAACTAGTTGCGGCAGGAACGGAGGCAGCATTGCCACGGATGACGGCAAACGATAGCAGCTGGCAGAGCCAGCCAACTTCAAGTTGATCTCGAGATATGACGTAATACAGGCGCCCCCCCCCCCCCTCAAAACCGATGGGTGTGAACTGAAATATGTCTGTGAGATCTGAGTGTTTGCCCCTTTTTCAAAATTTATCATCTCGTGTGGCTGCTCCAGTGGCTGTCGTGGTAGATAAGTCGTAGGATTCGACGTATGTGTTGACGCAGTTAGCGTCCCAAACAAGGCTTTCCCTCCGGAGTAGGGGTGAATTGTAAACTCGTCTGATCTGGTCTTTTGCCGTCGTCATGGTCGAAACCGACTGGTTCCAGAATTGCGGGTATGCCTGCAGACTGTAGGCAGGCATAATGACATCGTTCAGGGCCGTGTGTCGGAGATGTCTACCAACGTTGAGACGGCATGCCAAGGCATGGCATTTCTTGCTGTCTTGTGAGCACCGCATCTGCATTGGTGTGGGCCACACACACGGCTCCGATCCTCAAGGCTATTGAGATGTGCAGCGTCTCGTTGTCAATCCGTGTACAGATATCGGCGAACGGCACGGCGTGCAGCCAAGCGCCGTTCTCAGAAGAGCCGGTGCTCAGCAGCCGGGCTCGGGCAAACTGGTTAGCCTCCGAAAGCCAAGAGTTGCGGTGTCTCTCGACAAGGCCGGAGTCCCGTGTTCGCTGCTGGCGCTTGGCGTCACCTTGTGGAGCCTCGAAATCGCCGGCCTCAGCCTGCCAGTCCTCAGCCTGCCAGTCCTCAGCCTGCCAGTCCTCAGCCCGCCAGTCCTCAGCCTGCCAGTCCTCAACCTGCCAGTCCTCAGCCTGCCAGTCCTCAGCCTGCCAGTCCTCAGCCTGCCAGTCCTCAGCCTGCCAGTCCTCAGCCTGCCAGTCCTCAGCCTGCCAGTCCTCAACCTGCCGGTCCTCGGCTTGCCAGTCCTCAGCCTGCCAGTCCTCAGCCTGCCAGTCCTCAGCCTGCCAGTCTTCAGCCTGCCAGTTTTCTGCCGCCCGCTGGGATTGCCGCACTACGCTTACGCTTATGATTGCTGGCAGCATGAAAGTAGCGAGCTAATTGCAGCAGTGGACTGATGCCACGTGGCAATGAGCTGATTGCAGCAGTGGACTGATGCCACGTAGTAATGGACTGTTGCAGCAGTAGACTGATGTCACGCAGTAATGACGCTGACTGCAAGCAGTGGACTGATGCCACGTAGTAATGAGCTGATTGCAGCAGTAAACTGATGCCACGAAGTAATTGAGCTGATTTGCAGCAGTGGACTGATTGCCACGCAGCTTGGCAGAGCCAGGTCCTTAATCCCACGGAGACTCAAGGCCGCCGTATCTTGTTAGCAGGACGGCTTGACTTCAAACAGTTGTCATCACAATTAACGTTTATTAGTTGGATGACAGCTGGATTAAGGGTTGTTGTCTACCGGCCTGTCAGAAGTTCTGGCAATCAATATATTGGGAAGCCCCCAGAAGCCACTGCAGTTTGGTAGCCATAGGCTGTTTTTCAGAAAGAAAAGGGGATGATGTGGGCGTCTAGATGTTTTGAGGCGATCCACCATTGATTCACGATCTTCCCTTTGCTTAGGCCATCACGACCTTAGCCGCAGGTTCTGTAATGGGAGCTCCCAGTGCTGTTGAAACTCCTCTTCCCTACCCTAACGGCAGCTCCTGGGATGACCTGATAAAATCTGTCTATGGTGGGGCACCTTATCTGCCCGTGGGTTTTAAAGGATAGGATGGCCCCGCACCGAGCTAGGTTTAGGTTCAAGGCCGATGCTGGCATGGCAGGGGATCAGTAGCTTGGAGTCGTCGCAGACCTTGTCAGCATCACCTAGCCTCACCATCACCATGGCTCCGTCGTCCAGGTACCAACCAAATTAAATCCGAGATGGCCGCACTGGTACTTTAAGTTAACTGCCAGTGAGAATACGCTGCGCCCGCATGGAGCGTGGATTGCCCCGCCGTGTTCCAGTCGCTGGCATATCTCAGTGTTGCCGTGTTAGAGAGGAGTGTGCTGGGAATAAGCCTGCCAGAGGAGTGGGTACAGCGACGGCGCGCGCTGACCGCGTGACGCGCATGGCGTGTCATGGCATGGCAATGGCCATGACATGACACGCATCGTTAACTCGGTCAAAGGACGGGTCATGGGTCACCACTGGCGGGGGCGTGGTGACCTTGTCACGATCTGGTTGAAAAGCTGTCGAAGTACTGGTCACACATGACTAGGAGCTTCGCAGACTCGCATTTTGATTTCCCGTGGTGTGAAAAAGTGCTGGAATACGGTTTTATGCACTCTGAGAAGTGTCGGCCGAACGGACATCGGAGAACAGGTGTACCGGTTGAACTACCTACACCTCGGAGATGCTGGACTCAACGGACAGTCCCGCCCAAGTGGTCGTGCGGCTGAACATGAAACTGTCAACGAGGGAGAGTATGACTTTGGTACAGGCGACGCGTCAGTCTGTCGACAAGGCTGAAACTGCGCGTGCGTTTAAGTCTTGCAGGAGCATCCGTGAGGCTTCCAGGCCCAGAAATATTGGGTTGTCTTTCCTAGAGACCTTACCTTGTTGCCATTCCATACTCTCCCGTAACAGCCATCAAGTGTTAAATGTCCTTCCTTCGTGATCCTTTACGCTTCGATGCCCCCTCGCCCTCCCCTCACCATAATTTGTTCGTTCGCATCGTGTGAAGAGTGTCTCCCTGTTGTGCGGGTGGTGGGCGAGGTAAGTGCCGACGTGATGCACAGGAACAACCAGGACCGAGTCGACTTCGTTACCAGCGGCGACTTCGGCTGGACAGCAGCGGCCTGCCCCCCAGCACGAGCCGCTCGCACGCCGAGGCGAACAGCCCGACCGATTCGAATTGATCATGTTTGAGGTCTTATCTGGGTCAGGCCATCTGTACCCACCAATAGCATGACCTTTCGAAATGCAGCGCAAACCTCACCGATACACTTTGAGATGTAGACCATTTAGACCATGACATAATCTCAGTGTTGCCGTGGAATAGAGGAGTGTGCTGGAAATAAGCCTGCCAGAGGAGTGGGTACAGAGGCGGCGCGCGCTGTCGCACGACACGGAGGAAATGGCCACGGCGTGCGGTGTTGAAAGCACCGCGCACATCGACGTTCACGACGACGCTGCTTTCCTTTTAACGAGCTGTCGTGAAGTGTGAAGCGTAGTTTCACAGCCTCACGGCGCACCGCAGGCCAGCTGAATGGGACATAGTTCTTGGTTAAGCTGAGTATTCTACGGCCTGAGACACCAAACGTTTAAGAGAAATATGATCGGCCACATGAGCTATTATTCTGGCTTCGTCCTCCATTTCGGCTGTCAGTCCTAGTCCGGTGAGGTTGTTCCGTGAAGCGAGGAGGCGGCAGGCCGGCGGAGCGTGCGGCGCCAGGCGGGGCGCGGCGTCTAATCCGCGGTGTTTGCCGCATTCCTCCCCCGGCAGCGGTGGTGGTGGGCGAGGCGATGCCAACTAATCACCATCAGCATTCGAGCTGATCCCCTGCAACCAAGCACGCTTCGACCGGCTGTGGGCAAAATGAAACGAGTCAGCGGTGCGCAATTGTGTGAGCTCTTAGAATGCAAAAAGGCATTCGGGCTGGGCAATAATTTGCTTCGTTTTTCGTGCATGAGTGTTGTGGAGCCACCTCTCCAACACGGCCGCAGAGTGGTTCCGTTCATCAATGCATGAATCTTCAAGGACCTAAGCTTTAAGTTCCTGTGACGTAATTGGAAGATCGGCGGTTGCTCTGCAGGCTTTCCGACCGGGACGAGACACACGAAGGCATTGGAATAACGTAACAAACAGCATAACTGTACTGGTTCTCGGTGAAATGGAAACAGGTTTTTGATTATGTTAAGCAAAAGTTACCCCTACAACGGCGTGAGCACTTAACCTCCGCATCTCAAAGTTCCTGCCCATTTCAAATTCCTTATGTGCATCGTTGCGTGCTTGGCAGACATGCAGCTTGCCGGGAGCTTGCTTGGTTAGTGATCCTCTTTAAAGACTGAACGCTTCTGTAACCCCGGATATTCGCTGCACTCGTGGCACTCTGGACACGACTCGGGACGGGGACCGATTCTGACACTGCGCTTCTTTCGATCACTGCACTTCTTTAGACACTAGCCACTCGGCAAAGTGGTGCGTGGCTGATCAATGTGTGTGGTGTGCGGATACTGCTCTGTCGTGATCATGTACATGCCTGCTCAGAAGTCTTATTGATTGCTGGCTCCAAGTCTTTCAAAACTCCGTCGAATCGCACTGAGCCTAGACAGAAACGAACCAATCTGCCCAGTCCCCTACCATGACAGATCCCTGACTTCAGAACCGTTCGTGGGGACATGATTTCTGCACTCTGCGTATAGTTCATCAAGAAGGTACAAGTCTCAGAGACAAGCAGGGGCAAGACTGGCGGAAAAGACGTCACTGCTTTAGTTACCGGAAACCTTGAGCTTCTCCATGCGTGTTGTGCGCCGCCGTGTCAATGCGTGATTCGACTATTACGACTGTCCCACATGTGCCAAACTGAATATCTCTTGTACAGTATAAGTTGCGTGTCTCTGCTCACCAAAAAAGATGACGCCCTTACATTTGCATAAGAAATATGTAGAAATGTTATTGCTGTTGACCGCAAAAACTAAAGATATGAATGCCCACGGCTTGGCTACTACAAAAATAACCAATGGCGTATGACTTCATGGCATGCGTTGCAGTTGTTACGAATGCCCAATTGAATGGTAAAGGTTTGAAGACAACCAGAGCAACAAGGTCTGGATGAGTTGTCTGAAGGCAAGAATTTTGGATTTTGTAAAGTTGACGAATTTTGACCTGACCAAGGATCACCAAATTTTCAACCACAGGTGAGAATCAGGTGTGGCGCATCCAACGGTGCAGGTTTCACAGCGATCGGTGCAGTAGGCTCTGAGATCTAAGCAGAGGAAATGCTCGCATGCATGCATGCTCGCTTTCTGTGCTGGCGTTTTTCGTGCACTGTGCATCAGGCGGCAAGCGGGTACACCAGCCGGGCGTCGCACGCAGGCCGCGGCAGCCAACGGGGCACGGCCTGTCGCCGCTCCGGCTCGGTGTCCAGCCGGCCCAGCCGCGCCGTCACCAGGTCACACAAGGCAACAGCGCAGTCTGGCCGGCGCGGCACGGCGTGCTGAGCCGCTGTGTCCTCGTCGGTGAGCAGCTGGCTCTGGGGCACCCGGTCTACCTGCGGACATGCCAGCTTGAGAATCAGCCGTCAGTGCATGCGCTTGCGTGGCACCAGTGGCTCAGGCGCTAGCCAGGTGGGTGTTATCACTGGCAGGCTACTGAGCCTGGCGGAGCGGGCCTACCAACTATGGGGTAGCCGGGAGGAAGTTTTGCCCTCGGCATTCAGGCTGGCCAGGGCAAAGGCAACGGAGACTGCCGTGGCCAGACACTCTAATTAGTGACAGCAAAATTATCTGCAGCTGTAAACGGCTCCAACGCTTCGGTTTTGCAATCATTCCCGGTCGTCTACACTGCCGCGTCGGAGACGGGCGCAGGCCATACACGGTGGACACCAGACTCACGACTGGCGACAAATCTCCCGCGTGGGAACAGGACATGGTCCAAAACTTACCTGCACAGGGCATGATTGCAACTTAACCAGTGTCGAGCTTGGGGGGAGGCTGATCTCCAGCAGCCCCAGGCCTCCCGACGGGCCAGGTCGGACGTGACGGGCCGACGCCCACCTCGTTGGCGACCGTTTCCACGCGCTGGGCGGCGGCGATGAACGCTGTCGCGCCAGATCGTCCCGCAGGCCATCCCCACGTCGTCGCGTCAAAGCGCCAGCAGGTCGCACTTCTGAGCCTAACTCCACGTGGAAGCTGCTGAGCAGCTGCGTGCGTGCATTCTTCATGTTGCAGAAATGACGCAGGGGTGACAGCCACGAGCGTGCGTGACCGGTTTGAGTCGTCGGGTGACAGCCAGTTCGGTACAGGCTTGTACTACCAGCACCAGGCCGCAATGTGAGCAGAAGCTGGCGTCTGACAGCCGGCCGCAGTCGGCGATCGCCTCCGGACAGCAGTCTGCCGCACTCGGCACAGGCAGGCGTCGAGCGCGGCGCGCCGAAGGCCCTGCCGCTCGACCAGCGGGGCTAACCACGTTTCAGGCGGCCGTATCTGCGGCGGAGCGGCCGTGTAGCAAGACCAGCGCGTCGCTTTCCATCGCTTACGCCCTCATGCGCCCGATATTCAGGTAGTGCGTGTGGTGCGGCTCAGGCTGGGATCCGGCCCAGCGGCTGGCCTCCACGTCCGGCCGGTTCTCTTTCGGGGCCGCCAACAAGCAGCGTCACGTTCAGTTTGCGCTCACCGCGCCGCCGTAGACGCCGCTGAGCACGAGTTGGCGCGGGTTGGCGGTCCCGAGCAGCCGGCCGTCGCCGTCATCATCTCACACACACACAGCGCAATGGTATCCTCCTAGTGCGGTGCCAGCACTGAGTGGCGGCCAACTGTGACCGATTCAGAGACATGCTGCGGTGAACGAAAGCGCGGGAGCCGGTGGCGACCGCGAGCTGCTCGAGCTCCTCCACGGGGAGCTGCTGCTGATGTATCATCTAGATGGCCAAGTGGGGCGCCTCCTCGCGAGGAGGCACCCCACTTACTTCAGCTTCGACCCACCTGCTCTCTTCTTTCGATGCATCTGCAGTCTCGCGGATATATTTGATGCACAGAGGTCTGTCCTGCCTAGTCCACGACGGCACACCATTCTACCAAAGCACCGGATTGTTGACAGAGAGTCTCAGCGGTACCATCGTCATACAAAACAGGCTTCCTTCCGCCATTCCTACATTCACCTCGCTGACTGCCCGCTTGCACACCGAGTGGGGCGTGGCTGTATCCAATCCCCACTTGACTTCGGGAACACCACGGATGGTCCGTGCGCTGGGTCCCGGCTGGTCGATCGGTCGGTCCAACGTTGCCAGGATGTCATGTGCTTCCGGTGGACGGCGACTAGTGTGGTAGAGCAGTCCTGGCGGCGACTAGTGTGGTAGAGCAGTGCTGACGGCGACTAGTGTGGTAGAGCAGTGCTTACAGTCACCTGAGCACTGATGTCACTGAAAGTCATTGTTGCGGTCGGCGGATAACAGTCATGTTTTGCTGATTGCACTTTGTTGTACGCGGGGAGATATGTTGTCTTAATACGTCATGGGCTGTGTTCCGCGCCACTTTGAACTCACGCACAGTCAAGTCGCTGGCCATGCACATGGCCAAGGCTTTGTCAGGTGACGCGCATGGAATTGGTGGACGGTGGGGCGGATTCACTCAGAGCAGGCCGTATCATTTTTTGGCCCGTCGGTCGATGTCATCGTTTCTTTCAGAACATAAGATAAATCGGCTGCTCCTCGGCACGCGCCCTCTGGTTGGTCGCATTTACGAGCATTTAAGCACCGTGGTCCCCTGATATATGTTTTGCTGCCCGTCGCTTCGTCCTCTCAGTCAGCGCGGTAAGCGGCGCTGTCGCGCGTTCGCCTGAACTCCGCGACTGCTGTCCGTCATCAGCTGAACCGGTTGGATCCTGATCTCCGCGGATCAGTACCGCAAGGTCACCCGCAAAAAACAACACGGTTTTTAGCCAACACTATAGTCTTGCGACCCCCATACTTGTTACATAGGTCTTGCGTGGCTCGAACAAAATTAGGTAAAGCGCTAGGTAGCTCTTACCTCTCTTCGTCCGCTCGCCCGATGTCACATCTTACCTTTGCTAGGCTTACTCCCGGCTCAACTGCACGCAGCTTCCTGTTTTTCTTCGCTTGACAGCAGACCTCCTTTCAACGGATTGCGGACAAAGGAGGCCTACCCTACTAAGTCGCACTGCCATGTTGCGCACTTGACGGTCAGAGAACGACCGTCACCCACACTCAAATGCAGCAATGAGCTGACCGTCTCTCTCAGGCACTGGGAACACCTCCACTAGCTGACACTTGACCAAACACTAAGCCTGATGCGCTAAATCTTCTCCACTTTTATGAAGCACCACTGCGAATGCAGTCGCGGTATGCAGCAGTACCGGCGCTCTGACCGCCTCAGAATGCTGATGCGCTAAATCTTCTCCACTGTTATGACGCACCACTGCGAATGCAGTCGCGGGAGGTTGCAGTACCGGCGCTCTCACCGCCTCAGAACGCAGCGCCAGCAGTACTTTAACCTCTCAATCGAGTGCCCAGCGATCACTCTGACCGCTCCGCAGCGGTTGTTGAAGAGCGCATTCGGGTCTTCTTCCTGCTGGGTCGTTTACGCTCTGATGCACCTGGTCTGCCGGAGATATGCGACGTCCCCGGCGACCATGGGAGGCAGCCGCCGGCTGTTGGCGTCCGCGGTGCTCTGGGGTCATCAATAGATATGCGGCGTCCCCGGCGACCATGGGAGGCAGCCGCCGGCTGTTGACGCCCACGGTGCTCTGGGGTCATCAATAGATATGCGGCGTCCCCGGCGACCATGGGAGGCAGCCGCCGGCTGTTGGCGTCCGCGGTGCTCTGGGGTCATCAATAGATATGCGGCGTCCCCGGCGACCATGGGAGGCGCCA